>NC_136474.1:93910697-94528665 GCF_902686455.1 Sciurus vulgaris
GTAGAGCTGGAACTATGTGAAGTCAGAACAGCAGTGGATGAAAATAAATCCAGTCATCCTGGTGGTATGGAAACACAAACAAATTGAAGTCAGCCCTGGCAGACAGGGCCTCCAAATGAATCCGGGTTCTGCAGCTTATGCCCTGTTGATAAATCATTGTTCTGTAGAGACAATTGTAATTCACTTTTTCTGTTCTTCTTGACATCTCTGTGTCTGCAAAGGATTCGAGAATGACTTTGACAATTACATGGGTCACTGTGGCTGGTATCCCAGCTTGGGAACTAGACAGGCACCTATCATGGTCTGATACCTGCATTTACTTGAGCTTAAGAGGTGGCATTTTTCAAGGTGCTTAGCGCATTTACAAGTGACATTTAATATTTTAAAGCATTTGTAGCTGAAAACTCCTTTAAAATACTCTGAAATGTTAGCACAAGCACTATGTGCACATCTAATGCAATGCAAAACTGAAAGTCATTAAGTGACTTACCTGAGGAATCATGTTTATAAGTACATTGACCCAAGCTTTAAAGCCATATTTTTAATTCACTGTTTTGAACACTGAAATAAAATCCCTTGACAGTAGTACATTTTATTGAATGTATTTAGAAATAACAGTAGAAAAGCTCCATTCATTATTTATGTGTTCCAGTAATTCTTTGAGATTACATGTTAATTTAAATCTAGTAGCTGCAGAAACTTTCAAAGTATAGCTTTGAAATAAAAGTCAGAAAAATTAAGTTAGCACTTTTGTTCATGTTTTTCAATGACTTATTCTCACATAATTATATAGAAAACACAGGAGTTGAGAAAAGCAGTGGAGCTATTAAAAGATTAACTAGTAGTTACTTATTGATCTATTATACTGTATTTCACCACATAATTATTGCGGATTTTCTGCCAATTTTTTTTTTCCAAAATAGTGGAGTGTGACCCTTATGTGGAGCTTTGGGGGAAAAAAAATGTACTGGTATTATTTAAATTACTACTCAACTGTCTTTGGTGCAAGATTAGGATGCACAGAATAATTGTGAATATGTTAAAATTGAATAATCCAAAACGGCGTACATCATTTCTTGAACAGTTCAGCAAACATTTTTCTGCTCTGAAGGAAAAAAAAATAACAAGAATTGTTGTTCATTTGTACATTATTGTCAAAATGTTATACTTAAATAAACTTACTACAGAGTTGCAAAGTATGGACTTACAAAATTTAATCTTCTGTGTCCGCAGATTCTGCGCTGTATCCTCATCTGACACATGGTCTCAATGCCACTCATACCGGATGTGAGAGCGCTAAACAATTCCTGCAAATTGGCCTTTGCCAACGGCAACAATGTGCGCAAGCACTCAGCCTTCTAGACTGGCTCACAGCTCAGGTTGACTGAGAAAACAAGAGCGTGTCCTATGCCATTGGAAGATACAGTGCTGCCCAGGTTACCTTTGAAGTGCTGTGACAGAGTTATACCATGCGGACATTATGCGATGGAAACTTATAAACCAGTTTTTGGACTAAAAAATTGAATTTTGTGAAGATTGAGCAGTGGACACTAGTATGCAGAAGAATATGGTGTAGGAGACACTATGCCTATCACTCCAGAGTCGAGGAAGAGCTAATCCATCACGGCCCAATCTCTATAGAGCAAAACAGGTTATGTTTATATATTGGATCAGGACTGAGAAGAGAGCAGGGCACCTTAATTATTACTGGAGTGGGCATCCCTGCTCCCGAAGCCACAGGCATGCACCATGTTCTTTAGCAATGAGCAGCTGCCATGTTGGGACAGCACTGTTTAAACACACATATACTGTTGTCTTGTCCCAGCTGCTTGACATTTTATGCTGTAATGTTAATTATGGACATCCAGAAGAGTAATGGTTTCTCAGGGTTAGATTTCTATGTAATTCACAATTCATGATTTGTGAGAGCAACGCTCTAAGAAACAAAACCGAAGACAGTCTCGTCTATAACCTTGCTTTACCAAATTGATGTGACGTTATTCAGTCCTGGATACCCTCCTCTTCCGCCAGTTCTTCTGGATTCCACACTAGCATCCCAGATTGGTGCTACCTCAGAAGCACAGTGTTCTGCCCTTGGCTAGTAATCACTCAGCTACCAACAGTGGCCTCTTTCTTCCCAAGTTCCTTTTAGAGGTTTATCCATCACGTTTTTCCCATATTGGTCTCAGTTATGTACAATTTGACAGCTACCTTTCAAATCTGGAGATTCTTTTCTAAAATACACAACTGTTTACTTATTGTCAATTGTCAAATATACCAAGAGTATTATATATGTATATAATATATAGACAGAGTCAATGAAGCAATCATAAAGATTGAGAATAACAGTCAACTTTCTGCAAATAATTGAAACACAAAAGGGGAAATGGGAATGATTCTAACACTTAACAAGGGTGTTATAATACCTCATTTCATATTAATATGTGTATAACAATATTTTGATCTGCATTCAAGAGATACAATATAATATTTTTCCAAAGCTTTTAAGTACATTTGTCAGACAATTGAAATGGAGTGATAGAGAATGGGAATACATTTCATACAGTATAAATTAAACAACATTTAGCAGAAATGGAGAGAATGCATAAATATGTTATAATTTTAAGGCATTAATACAGGCTTTATTTGTCATGTTTCATCACACGTGCAGTGTTCTTCACACACCAAGCCCTGGTTTTAGGCACCTATTCTGATGTTACAGGTGAGGGCTACATTGAGAAAACATCCTTAATACTAACAGGTACTTGTGTTCAACAGGGCTAGTTGGGATCTTCAGCCCCAGCATACAGAAAGCTCTCGCAAATGTCAATCCACCTCCATCCCAATGCGGGATACTCAGTTAAATCCAATTAATTCTCCTAAATGATGCCATTCCACTGAATGTTTATGAGATCTGCCCAAGACCATAGCACAGAATTTATTCTATAGTCCAATTTCATCTATGATTTCTCCTCTTAAATTTTGCTATCTGACATTTATTATGGAAATTACTCAGTCGAATTCTGTAGAAATAGTATTAATAGTATTATTAATAGTATAATAGTATTTCAATAGTATTTTTTTGTGGAAAAATATATTACCTATAAGAACAACAAATGTTCCTGAAATGCATTTATTTTTTGGAATTAGGAAGCTCTCTGGGGCTTACAGTTTTTTCCCCTCACCAATCACTCCTCCTACCAATTTAAAAAATCAGAATAAAACATGCCATTTACTGCATTCCAAGGTGATACTTACAACTCCCATCTCCAGTGAATGCATGGTCTTAAAAGTAAGCAGGCAAAGGGGACTTTGATGTGTGGCGGGAGTCGCTTCCATTTCCTGTGCCACCACTTATGATTGCTTGGCTGAGCTTAGCTGCTCTTCTCTTCACAGCTCAGGGGACGCTCACATCTCGCCTTGTTCTAATACAGTGTAGGCACGGCTGGATGTCTGCATTGGCCAGGGGACAGCGGCAACCAGAAACACACTTAGGTATTCTATTTGTTTATTGGTTCTAATTAGTTGTACATGACAGCGGAATGCATTTCCACTTAAGGTATTTATTTTAATCACTGAGAGAGTTCATTCAGGGATCCAGGGGCTTACAAAATCATAACTGCTAAAAATCTTAGCCGGTGGACCGTTGACTTGCCTTTGTGGAGTCACCCCAGCACAATGGTCCAATTAGGACCCTCTGCCATGCCGTGGGAAGGTGGAGAACAGGCACCCAGAACAGCAATTCAGGGGATCTGCAGTCAGCTAAGGAGACCTCCAGGCCCACGACATTATTAACACCAGACGCAGGAAAACGTTGCTGCAGGACCACATGATGACAGAGAGCAGCAAAGGACCATGTGCAGAGAGGGAGCCCCTGTGCATTAATGCCTGTTACTGAAGCGCATAAACATCCCGAAGACAGGGCTAGGTCTCTTCTAGAATATTCTCAAAGGGCTCTGCCACATGCTCAGTGTCATTTCATAACTGCAGAAGACAGGAAAAATGGATGTCAAGAAGTCAACCATAAGATTTCTGCTCTTTTACTGAAAGATTCATGGTGCTTTAACAGTTCACTTATTTAATTCAGTGAATTCTTTTGGAACAAATGGAATCAGGCTTTCGCCCAGCGCTGCCTCTAAGTTGATGTTCCTAAGGTCTCTGGTAATGGCTGGGCACACAGTCCTTGTCTTCATGGCACTGGACTTCTCAGTAGGATGAACAATGCCATTTTTTCTTCTCACAGATAAAAGCAAAGAGCAAACTTCACTTTCATTATTAGCTTGACCTTAGGAACACCACGCTCACTCACAGTCCTCCCTCTTATTTTATAGTCACTCTCTCCTCGTCTCTTTCTTCAATTACTAGACCAGAATTTGCCTTCTATATATGGTGAAATTCTGCAGGGTGTGTTGCTTTGACTTCTCCTCTTTATTTCCACGCACATAGTCCCCGAGAGAAGATCCTGTCTGGCGTGTTCATTACCACCCTTCCAAATGTAAACCTCCACGCTACCCCTTGCCCTTGAAGTCCAGGCTCTGTGTTCCAGATGCCCACACAGCACCTTCACAAGGATGCTGAGTAATCCCCACAGGTTTAACATCTCCCCATCAACTCTTGATCAAGACTGAAAGTCAAGATCTGCTCTCACACCCACAGCCAATCCTCCAGAAAGTTCTATCCGCCAGACATCTTCTCCCCATCGCTGGCCTAGTGTCCGTTACCATTATCTCTTGTCTGCATCTCAGTGATAATTGGTTCATCACAGCTTCGTGAATGGAAGAATACTTCCTTAAGGAAGCCCAATCCCATTGACTGAGTGAGATTTTCTCATTACGCTCCTGTTTCTTCTCAGGTAAGCATCTGGAACCACTGAACATCGTGCAGGAGGAGGGAGAAGCAGGGAAGTGATGGAGAGAGCAATCCCAAACACCCTCTTCCTCCTTCTCTGTTTTCCATTTTATTATGTTTTTCCTTTATACCATGTCAATGCCGTCATGTTTGCAAAGGTCAAATCTGTCTACAAAAATTACCAACAAGAGGTCAAATTTCATATTGTAATTATAATAGCAATTTCCTTGAATCCTTGTTTTGGTTAATATGGGGTCAATGAGAGACAGTGGTTCATGGATTATGAGAGGGAGAGAAGAGGTGAAGGGAAATGCAGATCAATAACTTGGGACATAAACCATCCTTTACAGGTTACAGAAATCACCTTCACCTACCATCACATCTGCTCTTGATCTTAGTGCATTATTACACAGTGATCACTTCAAACTCATGCTGAGTTCCTCCTGTCACATTCTCTCCTTCAAACGCTTTCAATGGCCCCTCACTGGACTCAGTAAAATCAAATCCTGATGCCATCCAGCAGAGTCAATTTGGCGTGGGAGACAAACGAATAGCGAGGCTCTTGAATTCAGAAAGGTTTATTGTAGATTCAGGAAACCCAGGAACCCTGGCGCTGGAGAAGAGCCGGTTTATATCCCCTCCAGGAGGCGAAGGGTAGGGCTGACGCCTATTGTGCGAAGATCAGGCGAGGAGCTAGATGTCCGAGCAGGCAGATTAGGAGCACTCGGGAACACATGCGCACGCATTGTATGCATGGACTTAATTGAGTATGTCCAATGACAAATCACCTGGGTGTGCTTATGTCAGTCAACCTCCTCACCACCGATGTGATCAAAACAACTTCTGGCTGACTGCCAGGCGCCACCTTGGCGTAGTCGTATGGCATAGCCCCCAGCAAAATCCTGACTCTGAAGATTCCTGGTGAGCTGGTCCCATCCCCACTCTCTCCTGGTCCACTACCATTCCCTCATCACTGTATGATCTCATTGTCCCTCAAGCAAGCCTATTTCTATTCAGAGTCCTTCTCCTATGTTTAGGGGGACACATGACTCATTTCTCCATGGACCTAAATCTCCATTAAAATTCTGCCATGGTACAGAGGCAACCTCCAAATACCAAGAATTGTCACTCACCAATTGAAGATCACTCCATACTTTTCCTTGTGGCATTTATTAAAACTTCATTCCTTGAGTTTCCTTGTTAAGATGGTATGATTCAGAGGCTCTTCCATCTCATAAGTGTTGAAAGTAAGATGTTTTAATTAATATGGAAGTTTCCTAGTCTGCGTGATGAGAATAATAAAATTTTCAACTTGGTAATTATCAAAATTAAATGGGTGTTGGCTAAGTGTGAGCCAAGTGAGAACAGTGCCTGACATGTACAGTCTTGGTGCTCGTTAATTTACCTTGTCTTGTGTTTATTTATCTTCTCAATTACCTGTTTTAGAACCCAAGCTCCCTGCAAGTTGAACATCCTTTGTTTCCTTTACTGTTGTTTTTGACTGGGTGCCTGAAATGATGCCTGCCATACAGCAAGCATTCAGTAAGTATTTAATAATTGAACAGAAGAAATGAAAATAGCAGGTAACTGAAACCTATTGGAAGAATGGGACTTTTCATCTTAAAGCCAAATGCAAATTTAGCTAACTGCAAAACAAATGGCCTTCTAGTTATCCAGCAAGCACGACTGAATAAACTCCAGTTCATGAACTTCATAAGCTTTCCCAAATAGACTGTCTGTAGGCAGAAAGGGGGTAAAGAAAGCTGCACAGAGAGAAACGGTGGAAGGTAAACGTGGCCCAACATCTTGTTTCAATAAATGACCCTGCACCAATGGCGGGTGGGCTGCCTCCTTGAACAACAGTCTCACTAACTGGTGCTTTTCTTCTCTGATACAAAACCAAAGGACAAAACTGGAAATCACACAGCAGAGACAAAACAGATAAATGGGCTAAATAAAAATATATGTGAAGCCTCCTGTGCTATTTCAGTGTGATACTGAGAAAGCTCTCTATATAAGAATTAGATAATGAATAGACCAACACGTACTAAAAATGGAGCTGAAAGCATTCCAGTGGAAACTGACCCTGTGACTGCATGCTGCCTGGAAAGCTTCACCCTGACTCTCAGCAAACACAGGCACCTGCGGAAATCAATCCATAGTGAAATGGGTTTATCAGCCCAAGTGCAAAACAGCCAGGCTTGACCAAAGAAATTCACTTTGTTACAGATGGGTTAGGTTTCAGAAATGGAGTTGTGATCCATTTGCATCTAATCCCCAAGTATCATTATAAAATAGCCATGAAGGTCGCCTTTCGGTGATGAGCACATTAGACTTTGGTTCTCTTCAGTAGTTTTGCTTATATCCATGAAAGTTCATAATAAAAAGAGCATCTACATTTTTTCCATATACTAAGGATACTATACAGATAGCAGACTTTGTGCTAAAATCATGAAGAATTGAAAGTAAGTTTTAAAAGTGAACTTCAGATCTAGTTGTGTCAAGTCTTCTGACTTGTGTTGAATTAGAGTGAGGTACACCCTGCAGCACTTAATGCCCCATATCACATGAGCTGCGTGTTTGTGTAGAGGTGCTCTTTGTAACTATTTTATTCATTAAGCTTTGACATTGCAATATGAAAATGCTTCTAAACTTCAAAGTGTATTTTCTATTTCCTGAAAAGTAAAATTATAAAAACACTCACCTTTGTAGACTTTACTATTTGATGAATTTTTAATAAATCAAGTTAAGATGATTGCAAGAGAGTTGTTAGATTGTTGCTGGGAAAACGAAACCGAGTTTGGTGCTGATGGTTTTTGATAGAGGAGGAAGGAGAGAAAAAAAAAAAAATAATGCACTGCACAAACAGTTCTAGTGAGCGTGGAGGGGGAACTGGTGGTATTGAGAAGCAGCCTTCTCGTCTCTTCTGTGAACTCAGAAGAGAGAGGACAAAACTGCTCTTTGGGAAGGGGGACAGTGTCAGAATATCCACTGTCACTAGAGTGCAGCGAGAATGGAGGACTCCAGGGCCAGGAGCAGGGAGCACCCAGTCTCCCTCATGGCATTCCGGGGAAGAACCACCGCTGCACCTTGCGCTTTTCAGAGGGAAATTGCAGATAACTGTGGAATCCTCTCCCTTGAGTAATTCTGACTTAAGAGTTTGGCTCACCGTGCTAGAGATGAGCCTTAGTGTTAGACCCTGGAAAACCGCACACTGTCTGCATGGTGAGACAAGGCTCTGGGGGTTAAACAGAAGAAGTCTAAATGGAAACTCCAAACAGGCTTAAATTGACCATACCACAAGGAGCAAGGAATAGAGTAAATGTGGAATTAAATAATTTCTGAAGTTCTCATGAATACATATATGAAACAAACAGGTTTGGCAGGTATTTTTTCAAATGAAATCTTTCCTAAATTTTTTTTATCAGTTCCAAGAATAAAGACCTCTGAATCAAAGCTCTTTCAAGTTCAAATTGTTCTCTAGAGAAGGGACGCTGTAACAGTGTTCTAGTCTGCATAATTCATCAGGTAAAATGAAATAAACTATATTGCCATATTCCTTCCAATAGCTCATAAAAGCAAGGAGAAATTTCAAATCCCCATATCGAATGCAAAGTTTTACAAGTAACACTATCAACTGGAATACAATTACTTGAGATTTGTTAAGGGACCCGTTCTGATGTAGGATGTATTTGTTGTGAATAAACATTAAATAATCTCTCTCATCTACTTCATGGCCAATGTGTAACATCATATCATGTTTAAAGAGCATATTTTTAAATTTTCTAATATTTCATTTTTAACTCTGGTCTATGTTTCTTCCTTCAAAAGACAGAACCATTTATTCATGTTAATAATTCTCTAATTTCTGTGAACAAAATAGTTTCTAAAGGTTGAAATAAAGTTGATTTGAAAAGAAGCATTATAAAAGCAAATACACATTTTTTTCAATATTTTTATCCCGGAAACTGACAAATCAGAATGAAGAACTATCTTGTAGAGAACTACAAATCGGATATCTCTGTATACCCCTTTTAGAATGCAGGTTTGAGGAGGGTGGGAGTGACTCGTTTGTAGTTTCTGGGTAGGGTTAAAGGAAGTATCGTATGGTGCACACCAAGGAGTCTCTCTGTCCTTATATCTAATAAGGATTATTCAGCTCGAACATGTGGAAAAATCTTAAATACACGGGAACAATGGGGATCTTTTCTCTAGACTCCCTGTTGACTTCACTTACACTCCATATAGAGATAGATGTATTTTTTCTATTTTGAAAGATTAACTGTATCTGACATAAGTAACTTTTGTTATGATACTAAAAAGAATTATCAATGAATCAAATACAATAATATATTTAACATTTTGAAATTATAATTTGGAAGTCAGCATTGAATATCTTTATTTCTACCCATATATAGATTTAACTGGAAATCAAATTAAGGTAAATGTTGTAAAATAAGCTTTTAGTATTTGATAAATTTTTAATAAATCACAGAAAAGGAAAAGCTAATTTGCCAGATGAAAATCAAATAACTTAGTAAATATTCAACATCTATGTAGAAAGACATCATGTGAAAAGATATGCAAATTAGGGCAAAATGTAAATTGCATAATGTTGAGCCTTATCTGAAATCGTTTAAGACAATTTCTTTTTCCATAAAATAGAAGAGATAATATTAAATTTTATAAGTTCTTTAGAACATTGAAATATGAAATTTAAGTTTAGTTGTTCATGCTAGTGGTTTAGAAGAAGAAAATGCTTTTCAGTTGAGCATTTCAGTTGTGTGGTAGCCTCTCATGTGGGGGTTTTGGAGGACATTTGCCATCAGTGGAATTTTAATTATATGCTCAAAATACCCCTCTGTGTTATTTGACAACGTTTCTGGATATCAGTACACTGAGATAATGCATTTGTTGCAGGGTGATTCAAAGCATAAAATGGGTAGGAACAATAGCAACTCAAATTTGGTTTTTAAATTTCAAATATTTTATTATTTTATTCTATATTATATTCCTCTGTAAAATTTGCTTCTTGCTTATGGCATCTTGTTAAAACAGAGATGGATTAATTGAAACTATTTAAAGTGCTTTTCATTTAGGCTACATAGTAATACGAGATATTTTCCCCCAAATAATGGATATTCGGAATACCAGGTAAATAAAAAAGTCAACTTATTATGTCCCATGAAATGTGAAAGGGAGTACCCTTTTGTTTGCCAGATCTAAGTATGATGCCTGTAGAACTTTCTCTCTCATGGATTTCTCATTTATATTTCAAAACTCATGTGGTGTCCACCTGCTTCAGATCCTCAGGAGGCTAAAAAGGATGTGAGACAGCACTAACCAGGCACATGCCCTCTTCTTTGAATGGAACTTAAATAATTTGTAAGAGAGGAAAAAGTATTTTGCTAAGTACCCTCACAATATTTTCTTAAGAGCTTCGATGGTGTTAAAATTCATTCGGCTATATTCTATTTTCCTGTCTATAAGTATGAATAGAGATCAATGTAAGGGAATGAAATTACTAATTACAATATCCAGAAAAAAGCAAAAAGGGTTTTTTGGATTCTATAGGTTTCAGGCTGAAGTAAATATAACTAAGTGAAATGAAAAGATGATTATTATGTAAATCTGTGATCCTATCAATTTAATAAAAAATATTGAATATAGGATTTGACAGAATGATGAGCATCATGTAGGTAGTGATGTCACTCCTTATCATAATTAAACATTTCACACTTTCTCAATCACAAGGACCCTCCCTGTTCTCCTCCCCTGCAGCTTGCTCTTCACCTTCATCAGAGCTAGTAATTATCACCTAGTGAACCACTGCTGAATTTCTTCCTCCAAACTAGACGTTAGCTATTTTGAAGTTAGGAGTGCTGTCATGTTTAGCATATTATTTCCAGAATCCAATATGAAGTTCAGCATAATTCCTAACTTCACATTTGTTAGGCTTGAATTTCGAACTGTGTCTAAGAGGAAATATATCACATAAGCCAGATCAAATGAAATTAAAATTGTCATTTGTTGAATATCATGTACCAGCCATATTTATAGTTGACATCATCAACCATATAATTGTAGAGGAGAGCTTTATTACATGGAACCACAGCTCCACACACAGCCTTAATACAGAGATCAAGCAAAGGAAATTCCCACAACCCAGAATAAGTTGTTTACTAGGAGGTGATAGGGAATTATTCATATATTTGGTTTTTTTCTTCTTTTTGTCTATTTAATATATCAGGAACCACTGTCATTTCAATACCAATTGTTTATTTAATTGACAGATTTCATAGAAAAGTTGCCTTAGTCTCCATAAACTATCTTCATTTTGTAAATGAAGGCAGTAGGATTTTGGGAAATGTCAAACTAGGAAAATGTAAGAGAGCTAACAGTTCTTAGATAACAATGTTACAGAATATCCCATTATTATTCATAGAATTCTTTTCCTGGGGAATGTCAATCAAAGTCTCCCTTTTAGCTGCTGCTACAATATAGATCCTTGGGGTTGATGATTAAACAAGTCAGATATATTTCAAAATGTGTATATGAATGTTTTATAATACTAATGTTTTAAAATATTTTTAGTTGTAGATGGACACAATACCTTTATTTTTATTTATTTGTCTTTTCATATGATGCTGAGGATCAAACCCAGGGCCTCACACATGCTAGGCAAATGCCCTACTGAGCCACAATCCCAGTCCTATAACACTACTTTTTTAATAATTCAACAAAAAATAAAGTTGTCAAAAGCTCTATGGTCCTTTTACAGTAGATATCTACATTTAATGAAAATATAAAATGTTTAAGTGGACGATATCTAAATTTTCACCTGTAAGTCAAAGAATGTGTATATATGGAAAGCCTTGGGAAATGGACCATCATGTTTGAATCAGCTTTTCATCACAGTGACCAAAATACCTGACAAGAACAACTTAGAAAGTTTATTTGGGGTTCATGAGGAGTTCAGAGGTCTCGGTCCATGAGAGGTGAACTCCATACCTCTGGGCCTGAGGTGAGGCAGCATATCGTAGGATAAGGGCCAGTGGAGGAAAGTTGCTCAGATCATGGGAGGTGAAGTGGAGGCAGAAGGAGGGAGGAAGAAATCACAGGACAGAGGCACCTTCCAGGACACACCCCCAGTGACCTACCTTCTCCAGCTGTGCCCCACCTGCCTACAGTTCCCATCCAGTCATTCAAATTAGGAGGACCTGATGAGGTTACAGCTCTCATAGTCTAAGAATCACTTTACCCTGAACATTCCTGCAGAAACACAGGATTTTAAGGTGGACAGCTCATATCTAAACCAGAACATCATGCTTCCAAAATCTACTTCTAATTAAGCATCTGCAGAAAATAATACATGAAAATTAGCAAAAAAAAAAAAAAAAAAAAAAAAAAAGAAAAGAAAGAAAAAGAGCAATGCTTGATTGAATTACTTATGGTTGCTCTATGATATCAAGTAGACTGAAAATGAAAATGTAGTGATACGATGATTTCATAATTAAGATAAAACATGATGGGAGAAAAGTATTTTGAGTACAAGTTTTGTTATTCTCATAAGGAATCTCAGGTTGCGCCTTTAATGGAATAGGGTCGGACTTTATTATCAGAACTAAAAACTTTCATTTGACAGGTCAACTTCCTAAGAATTTTGATTACCATTAGGGTTTGAGTCATACCTTATTTTTGCATTTTGTCTTATGTTTGCTACCTATGATATCATTTTAAATGTGTAGTAGGTACTCAGAATGTGGTCAATGAACAGAAGGATTAAAATGTTTTAAAAGATAAATTTGATTATATGCTTATGTAAGAATCCCCAAGAAGTTGGTATGTTGAATTATGGTCAGAGTCCAAGAGGTTATGCTCATTGAACGTGGCTTTCAGCACAGCTCAGAGTGTTTTGACTCAACTATTTAGGATAGAAACATGTACTTTCAATTAATTTTTATAAAACATGTTTTAGTGAAAAAGTTTTCTTAATATCTTACACTGAAAGCATTATTTAAAAATGATACTTTATATCCACTTATAAAAATAGACACCACTTTTTTTCACACATTCTCATGTATGAAGGCCCCAGAGGTAAAATGTTAAAGCTAACAACATTTGTAAGTAACCTGATTGATAATGACCTTCATAATTACATGTTTTTGCTGGTAAGTAGGTCAACAGGATCCAGCTTCACTTTTGGGAATTGAAAATTGTAGCTTTAGGTTCCAATGGGCCTATAACTATACCTCAGGGTAAATACAAAAACTAAGTTCTCACTTCACTGAATAAGGAACTAATGGGTAACAGTTTAATAAATGTGTTAAGAATAATTTTTAAATTCATAATTATCAATTTAGATAACTTCAAGTTAAAAGTACAAAAATAAAAGACAACTCCTATTTCTAAACTCTTTCTCATGAAGTATTGAATTTTGACATCAAAACTAGTTATTTAAGATAGCTCTTCAAAATCATTAATAGAAAGAAATAAAGATTATCTGTATACATATTAAAATCTGATATTTTCTTCTAATATAAGTTTCCCTTAAAAATTCATGGGAAAAAAAACATTATTTACCTGGATTTCCAATCCAAAGCATAGTATTTAATCATTAAAATTATTTGCTAACCTTTGCAGTATTTTTAAATTAAAATACTAGAGTGTTTTATATTTAATATATCTGGAAGTTTAGAATGTCCTTACTGAAGAAATAATATGAATTTAGTGTGAAATGCATGATGAAAAAACTGTCTCCTTACTATAAAAGAACTAAATTAAGTAATAATAATTAATACTTTGGAAAATTTTCTCTTAGGGATTTAATCATGATATATAATTAAAATAAGATTACTTATAATCCCTTTTCATGCTTTAATCAAACATGTTTATTTCTATATTCCAAATCAATATTGTTTTAATCATCATACATTGGAAAGAGGATTTAACCTTTCAGTTCCATTTGGCTATGAGAGCTGTTCTCACTCTGCTTTCCAGGAAGATTTCACAGGAGTTCAGAAAGGAAAGAAGAGCTGCCTGGCCTTAAAAATATCAACCTGGGCTTTGTTCATAGGAAGCACTTACATCTCCTAGATGGAAAACACTGCAAGAAAAGATAGAACGATTTTACTTCATCTTTGCCCTGCCTTTTAAATTTATTGTCACACTCAGTGTTTACGGAGCTTCTGTGATAGGAATGCCTACAGTCGTTTATGTACAAATTGAAATGACTTTCCTTCTGTGTCCACTCTGGGGTTTCAGAGTCAGGGGGAAAGATGTGGAAGTCATGAAATATTTCAGCTAAAAAGCCTATAATACATCGGTTATATTATGTCAGTAAAACTTTCTATGCAGTGAATATAAAGCATTGCCTAGAAAAGTGTCTCAGGGAAGCAGAAAAGGGTTTGCACATTCATCTTTTATCAGCCCAGAAAATAAACTTTATGCTCTGTTCCTAATTTTTTTTCTGACATACCAACAATGAAGGAGACTCAACAATGTAGTTTTCCTGATTTCCCTCCATGTAATACAAGGAAAAATGATAAGGATTATAAAAGATGCCAAGTGTTAATGAGGGCAGCCTCCAACGGGGATTCGTAATTAATAACCATCAAAACCCTGGAGGAAAACCTGGGCTGTACCACTCTCTGGCTTCCCTGAAATTCCTCAGATATACCCAGCCCTGCAGAGTAGCCACAATTTAAACCTCAAAACAAGCCTAAGAAGTGCAAGTGAAGCCATCTGGTTCAGCCTGCTTTAAATGAGACTAGTGAACCCCGTGACACTTCTCCCTGTACATGGATATGGACAACTGAGGCACTTTGTGTAATCATCTCTTAATACCAGCTGGTGGCAATTTTCTCTCTCATTTCCATTCTAGCATTTACAAGCATCCTAATATTTATGGCTAATTATGACTTCAGAGAAGCAATTTTCTTATCACCAGTATGTGTACTGATACATCTAATGCTTCAAGAGTAGGAATTTAATGTTTTAAATCAAGCTTCTAAGTATTATTATCATGTGATCCATTTGTACTAATGAATTTTAGTTTCTCAATTTTCCTCTGATACTACATGCAGAGAAATTAAATTATGAATTACTCTTTTAAATGTAAAATATTTTATAGAAACATATTTGCAAATTTGTTTTCATTTATTTACCACTTTGTATATGAGATTGGTAGAGGTGTATGTCTATGATAATATAAACAATTGAGAAGTTTTAGAGTCAAAAATTAAATCATGCCTATTATTTACTAGTTTCAAGTACAGTATGAGAAATGTGATAGTAAACATCAAGAGCCCACTAACAAAATAAACCTTTTGATTCTACCTTTACTTCAAATTCTGTTATCAATACAGATGCAATGAGGATGGTTTGCAGGTGGCTTGTCACCCAGTGTTTCTCAATGCAGACAAAAGTTCAGTGTGAGCTTATGAACTTATCCTCTGTCATTGTCCTAGAAGCTTGTACAATAGAGAACTTACTGTCTCCATGGGTCATTGTGCATGACTCTGGAGGTTGTAGGGACTTCATTTACATTATAAATAACTCCACCTTCCCACAGAGGATCCAGCTGTCAGATAAGGTCATTTAACATAGCTTTGTGTTTAGTAAGTCATTTCTTTGATGCAAATGTGAATGGTTCTTATTTCTGGAGTTTTAAAAATAAGTCTTTGAATAATGTTTATTATCATTTACATTGGTTTTAAATGATCTTAGCCTTTAATGTTTACACGTTTAAGTAAAAGGACTTGCAATGTATTTCCATGAATGAACTGTACTGGTACTTGAACTGGGTATTGAATGTCTCCTAAAAGTCCCTGTAGTAAAGTTTTGGACCCCAAACTGGTGCTCGGAGGAGGCAACGGAATCTTTAGGAGTTTGGAGCTCATGGAAGGTGCTTAGACACCTGGGGCCTACCTTCCAGTGGTGTTGTGGGACTCCAGACTCTTCCTTCCCCGTTCACTTCTTGGTTGGTGAGGTCAATGAATGTGCTCTGCCATCCCACCACGCCATGACATGAGGACTTGGCACAGGCCCAAACACAAAGGGCCCATGGGTCATGGACTGGAACTTCTAAGAGCACATGCCAAAATAAACCTCTTGTAAATTAATTTTATCAAGTATTTCATTATAGTGACCTGACACTTCCTAATACAGAAATATGGTAATAAGAAATGAGGCCCTTGAGTGTAGCCCTACTGAGAATGTGGAATTTTATGTCAAAGTGTATGAGACGAGTTTGGAAGAGTTTGGAGAAGCACACAAGAGAAATCCTGGAATGATATAGACAGATCTCCACAGAAAATTCCAGTGAGGATGCAGAAGACCAGAACGGTGGTAGGCATCTGGAGAGCAAAGGCCTTGCTGATGGAACTTCATAAGGAATTGAAGACTCTGTTGGAAATTGGACTAAAGACCATTTTTGCTGAACCCTGGCACAGAATTTGGTTGCATTTTGTCCAAGCCCTTGTGCTTAGGGGGAAGCTGAGCTTAAAGGTTGTGGACTAGTTTACTTAACAGAGGAAATTTTATGGGAGCAAAATACTCAGACTGTGCTGTAAGTATTATTAACTGCTTTTAGCCAGATGTACAGAAAGAATCAGTAGCAAAAAGGAGCAGAGAGGAAAGATCTGAAACTGTACAGCTTGACCAAAAAATAATTATGTGTGAAGGTGCCACCAAAGAGGATGCAGTTTAAAGAGATAAACAGGTAAGAAGCTAAGTGCTCTGCACTGGGACAGCAGAAAAAAGGCCTGGAGGGAATCTCAGAAATCTGGAAGGCCACCCCATCCATCATAGGCTGAAATGTGGAGAAATGCAATTTTCTTCAAATTTTTTTCAGGACAGAATTGTTTTGGAAAAGAACTCTGGGCCACCCTGGCAAGTAGTAGCACCCTGGTGTTCATTTCCCTGTGTTTGACCAGCAGGGCAGTCGGAGGCTGAGGCAGCCATGGTTCAGTGCGCCCAGGTACAGCTCATAGTGGCAGCCCACCTTGACACTGCTCACCTGAGCTCAGTTAACCCACATGCAAACTGCAGGAGCTACGGGGGGGCGTGGCACGTTCTTCCAAGGCTTCACATAAAATTCTAGCAAGTCAGGTGGCGGGCCGCAAAGTCAGAGTTCCTACTAAGAGCCTCCGAGAGGGCCATGCCCAATGCAGCTATGTGTGTGTGTGGGGGGGGGGGGGGGGGGGGGAGAAGCTGCAGAGGAGACCCCAGGAAGATGCAGGTGGGAACAATGTGCAGCACCTGCAGGGGACAGCTGCACTTCCTGTGCAAACCTGCCGCGGGCTTCGCCAGGAGCGCTGCACAATCAAAGACCTTGGGTAGAGCCGCCCAAGTGCTTGCGCAATGCTGCCATAGTGAAGGCTTTGGGACTCTTGGAAATGGAACGACTGCATTTGCACTGGGAGGTGCATAGGAGCCTCGAGGTGGTGTGGAATGAGTGGTGTACTCTGCCTGTTTAAAAATCTCCCCAAAGCGTTGAAGGCTTGGTCCCCAGGGGCTGCTCTTGGGCAGTGTGCCGCAAGCTTTGGAGACGGGCCTGGGAGGCAGTGTTGGGTCACAGGGGCATGCTCATGGGGTTTGTGGGCCCCCAGTCTCCTTTTTGCCTTTGCTTCCTGCCTGGTGAGGTCAGCGGTTTTGCTTTGCCACACATTCCTCACCATGTGCTGCTTCGCCATGGGTTCCAAGCAATGAGAACAAACAATCGTAGACTGGTACCTCCAACACGGTGAGCCAAACCAGAGCTTTTCTGTTGCCAGTTAGTCATCCCAGGCATTTCATTATAATAATGTGAAGCTAAAACAATTGGGTTGAATAATTTCCCCCCAAAATCGATGTCCACCTGAAAGCTCAAAGTGTGGTTTTATTGGAAACAGAGCCTTGGATATATAATTTATAAAGATAAGGTCACCCTGCTTAGAGTGGATCTAACCCAATAACTGCTGCCCTTCTAAGAAGCACAAAGAAAAACATACAGTGGAAACACCATGTGGAGACAGAAACTGGAGTTCAAGTTCCACAGGCCAAGAGCTCTAAGGATTGCCAACAAGCAACAGAAACTGGGAGAGACAGATAGGCATTCCCTGCCAGGAATGCCAGGCCATGACACCTTCCTTCGCTTGGACGCCTGGCCTCCACGCTAGCATTTTCTCAAGGGAGTACTAGGGAGTCGGTGCCTGGCCCTAGTGCTCAGGGATGAAGATTTTCATAAGCAGAAATAAAAATGTTCTCACATAAAATGCTGTCTCCCCATGGTAAAAGTTTGGCCTTAACTTTTTAAAAGAGTTATTTGTATCTTTGATTTAATATGATAATTTTTTTTTCATATTGAACTTAATTTGTCTAGTAAGAATAGAAAAAACATCTCATTATTTAGTAAATTATTTGACTTACAGGTCATGACCATCTTCCAAGAATTATGGTGGGGGTCAGTTGTCTAAAAATTAATATAATTTTCTGAGGCAAGTTAACCTCTAGTACAATGGATAGCCAAAAAAATGGTGGAGACAAATATTAATGATGAGTGTCAACTCAATTAAATGATTTTGTGTTCTCAATTATCTCCTCACCTCATCACCCACAGGGATTGAACCCAGAGGGGCTTAACCACAGAGTCACATCCCCAGACTTTTTCATTTTTTAATTTAGAGATAGGGTCTCTCTAAGTTGCTTAGGGCCTCAATAAGTTGCTGAGGCTAACTTCGAACTTGTGATTCTCCTGCCTCAGCCTCCTGAACCACTAGGGTTATAGGTGTGGGCCACCAGAGATGCCTGGCTAGATTATCTTTTAAAATAGAAGTCATCAGTCCCCTCTAAAGCCAAACCTCTTTTGTTGGTATATGTTCAGCTCCTCCTTCCAAGAGTAGGTGTCTGTTTCCTGCAGCCTAAGTGGAGCTGCCCTGAGGCTCGTTTAGACTGACCGAGTGCAGAGCTGATGCAGAGCCAGCTCTGAACTAGGCCTGCAGCACTGCCATTCTTACAGAAGGCAAAGTTCTGTGCCGAACTGGCTGCCTCAGATGAAGTTAGTGAAAATGATGACTATAAAGAATGAATTTTTTGTTGACTCCAAAAAAGAAGTAGAACTTAATAAAATAAATGGTGAACTCAGGATTTTAAATTTAAAAAGGAACATGTGGAGAAGAGCCATAGAATTGCCATGACAGCCCAACAGAAATGTTGTCTTGTTGTCACACGCTCATTCTGAAGAGCAAACCCAGGTCTAATTGTGTGAGTTGATGAATTATAATCAAATTTAGTGCATAATTTTTGAGGGCTTCTTGTGCTTATAATCTGACGTTGACTTGTAAGGAGTGCGAGACCACAGGAGCTTAGCCTGAGAACTTTAAAGCTTCCGTTACAGCACTGGGCCCTGTCAGCAGCCTCTCCTCCTCTATTTGAATAGCTTGCTTGTTCTCTCTTGACAAACCTCCAATGGTTTATCTTAGGAGGCTGCTTTGCAGGAGAGTTCTGCAAGCATTCCAAGGAGCTCTCACTGTGTCGACCAATCACTGCCCTCAAAGTCCAGAAACACACAGTGTGTCATATGAAAATATCACTTAGAAGGAGCCAGACTGATTATCAAAATAATTGAAATTTTGCCAATGGTTGTTCACAGTAACCTGGAAATAGATGGGCAGTTGGATATTCAAGGGGTTCAATCCAGATGGTCTGGGTGTGATATTGTGTTAGACTGTAGCAATTGAGGTAGCATCTCATGCATTAGCTTGAGAAGATGACCATACTCCAAAAATGTCCTCAAGTGGTTCACGTAAACCTGTATCAAAGGTTTCTATTTAGCGTGAAGTTGAGATGCTAAATACTCTTCCCTAGTATACATCGGAGGAAGACACTGTTAAAGTGTAATCGCTTGCTGAATGCACTGGGGATGTTGAGGACTGGTACAGTAGAGGCCAAAGGGACAATACACTTGATCTACCAGGAACCTGGCGGTCATAGCAACCATAACAGGAACTAGTACCAAGTGTCAATCAGAGAGATCTGACATGCATATCTCTAATGTGAGCTACCTGAGCATGTCATTCGAGCTACCATTTAAGCTGAGTTTTATATGTTTGACCCAAGTTATAAAGTTGGATGTGCATAGTAGCACTTTACTATCAAGTAAAACAGTATATACTATTTTGGGTAAATGTAGTTCCTGAAAGCACACAAAAAATTGCATATGAAAATAGTTCAAAATCACCAATGTTCTTACCACATTCTTTGTTATTATAATGCATGTGTCTTGCTTCAAAGGGAGTTCCCTATCATCAACTCATAAAGAAGAAAATATTTAGGTCTGGTTTTGAAATATATGTGCAACATAAAGACAGTGTCCCACGTGGACATCTCTAACACTACTGTCCCCTCACAGCAGGCCTGGAAGACAGTGATGAAAGAGAGTCCTTCCATGGCCGGAACTTCTTACAGTAAACCTGGGTTGTCCAATTTATCTGCAGAACAAGATGAATAGAATGTGGGTTGACCCTGATTCATGCTCAAGAAAAATGGTTTGGCTGAGTGGTCAGAGTGCAGCATACACTTGTACAGCTGGTGATGAGGAAGTCTGGTGAAGGAGGATTGGATTAATGCCTCTGGATGGGTACAGAGTGAAAATAGGTCCGTGCTCCTGGAAATCTCAGGAAGTAGCAACCTCAGGAGTGCCTAACTGCTACCAGGTAGATCTGTTCTGATGATGTCATTCAGCCCAAGTACCTAACCATGCTGACCTTGCCAAATGGGCACCTCAGAGATCCTCCAGGCCACAGCTCCTATCGAAGGCCCAGAGGTCTGCAAATATGGATTGTTTCAAGGACCCAACTTAGGGTGCTCTCCACAGACACATCACCAGCAACTACAGGATTCTGGAAATTTGGTGAAGCACTGTGATGACACCTGTCATTCAAGCATGCTGCTGAACTCCTCCATTTCAGTATCCATGTGATGTCAGCTTTGCACGTGGACAGACTAAACAAGTATGACATCATAACAACTTCCATCAGGATTTCAAAGGAGAGCCTGGAAAGCCAGAAAAAAGTTTGCCAAGATTGGAGCCCCCACAGGGAACCCCCAAATGGAGTAAGGAGCTGTGGTAGCAGACCTAAAGAGAACCCCAGAGCAGATGAGCCTCCTGCAACTTGCAACTTGTGCCTGGGAAAGCTGCAGAGATGAGCGTGAAGCTCCCCAGAGAACAGGCAGCAAAGTCATTCAGGAAGGGCTTTCCAGTCCTGGGGAGCAGCCTCCCCACCAGTGTGTGGCAGTTTGTCAGACTTGGAGCTGAAAGGTCTAATCCTGCACTACTTGGGTTTCATCTTGCTTTGGGCCAATTACTCCTTTCTACTTCTTTTTCCTCTCTTTTGGACTGGGAATGTTTATCCTGTGACTGCCCTACCATTTTATCTTAGAAGTATGTAAATTGTTTGTGTGTGTACATGTGTGTGTTAGAGTTATGCAGGGGTTCAGAGCTGAAAACATATGACCCAAGTCTCAAATGAGTCTTTGGACTCCTGAATGGGGCTAAGATAGTTGAGCTGTCCGGCTGATTGGGGATGAAACGAATGTGTTTTGCATCATGAGAAGGAAACAAGCCTTGAGATCCAAGGTCAAAATTCTATGGTTTGTGTTTTGTTTCCTCAAAGGTTCATGTGTTGGGGGCTTGGCCCCCAGTGCATTGATAGGGAAACCGACAGAACCTTTAAGAACAGGGTGGTCTGCCTCAGTTATTTCATTGTGGCAATGGAAGGTTGATTAATCCAAAGGTGTATATGAGAAATCTCTGCCTAATATGCTCAATTTTCTGTAAACATAGCACTGATCTAAAAATAAGGTCTACTTATTTTTAAAAAACATACCACATATGTATCTAGATCCCTGATATAAATCTTGTCTTTCAACTCTAAAATTCTCTTAATTTGTATTCCTCGACACCATGACATGGAATGAAATGTTTTTTTTTTCACTGTACTGACACTCTCCTGGTGTAACTTGAAATCTTTTTTGATTGGTTCCAGTTCTTCACCAAAGTAGAGACTGCTTTGTATGTTCCAGAAACGGCATAAATAATACAGTAAAGTGACCAGTGAAAAAGTGGTTGTCAGAGATTTTCATCTGTTAGCCAGCTTTTCATCACGGTATCAAAATACCTGAGAAAATCAACTCAGAGGAGTTTCTAAGTTGCAGAAATTTTGGTCTGGGGTCACTTGGCTTAATTTCTTTGGACCTTTGGCAAGGCAGAACACCATGGTGGTCAGCGCAGTGGAGAAGAGAGGTTCATGTCATGGTGGCTGGGAAGCAGAGGGAGAGGATAGACTGGGCTGAGGAGAAGATACACCTCGCAGGTCTTGCCTCCATTTACCTGCTTCTGTCAACTAGGCCCTACCCCCGTGGTTCCACTGCTCCCAATCCAGTTATGAACCCATCATTTGTGCTAGTCCAGTGATCAAGCCATTGTCCTCAGCATCCAGTCACTCTGCAAAAGTCCCATCTCTGAACATCACTGTGTTGGGATCAAGCCTTGGACACTTGAACCTGTGAAGGACAATCCAGATCCACACTACAGTAGAGTCCCTTTGGGCTGCTATAACAAAACTGCACAGACTAGGTAAATTATATGCAATAAAAATCTATTTCTCACAGTTCCACTGTCAGAAATGTCCAAGATCAAGGCTCTGGAGGACTCAGTGTGGGGTGAGGTCTCCTTCACAGTTCATGGATAGCACCTTCTTGCTGTGTGCTTGCTTGGTAGAAGGAGGGATGATCTCATTTATGAGGGTCCATTGTTGTGATGTCCCAAAACCATTCCCACTTATAAAACTACATTGATGATTACATTTAAACATACTGTAAGGAAAAATGCAGCTCAGCTCGGGACCCTCGGTAGCTCCAGCCCCTCGGACGGAACTGGCGCTAAGCATGCCTGGTCTCTGCGGTTCAATAATAGCTCCCAGAAATCCACGACCGACAGAGGACCTCACGCAAGAGACTTTATTGCCGAAGACTAGTGCGACAGCTCAGGGGTTGGAAAAGAAGGGAAAGAGAGATGGCATGGACTCTTCTCCCAGATATTGGAATCTCCCTGGCTGGAAGGAACCAATAGTGGAGGAGAATACTTGCAAGCTGACTGATGAACCAGTAGCTAGCTAGCATGTTCAGACTCACAAGCTAGGATGAAACGTGGGAAGCAGGAAATGGCTGTAGCTAGGCCGGAAATTCCTGCAACGAAAGGGGCGGGCAGAGCAACTTTTCAGACTGTCAAGTTAGGTTGTGGTACAAAGGAAGGGGCGGGAGATCAGCTTTGTATTACACATATAAAGTTTGAGATGACACAAACATTCAGGCGATGTCCTCAGGGAGCAATCGTGGAAGGCTCTCAGATTTACTGGACAGAAAATTTACTGTAGGGCCGAGGTAAGTCAACCATGTTACGAGATTCACGTATGAAAGCTCACCCTCTTATTAGAGTAGGAAAGAAGAGCAGAGGTAGAAAGAGTAGTTACAACTCCAAAGGTCTATGGTAGAGACGACGGTCACATGGGTCGTGGTGGTAGCAGCAGAGATCTGGAACACAGGCAGGTGCGAGAAGCAGTATCATTGAAAGACTGAGCAAGAGACTTCCGTAAAGATTCAAGGCCTGAGAATGAATGTGACTCACTGATGTGCAAGACTGCATTGTAGCAGAGATGAGATGTGAATTAAGCGAGTAGAATGAAGGTAGACGACTTAGGTTTACAGGTTAATGTAACAGAGACATAGACTTGCGGAGCATGAATAAGCAAACAGAAAAAGGAGAGGCAGGTAAAACAGTCGTCTCTGTTTCATAACTTCCCTAAGGCAGTCATTGCTTTCACTGAGTGGAAGAAAAAATAAAACCAATACAAGGATCAATACTCAATGTTGTTTTGGGATTTTTTTCTGTAAATATGTGTGTAAGAAAGGAATATGTTTAACTGTTGGTAATAGCAAAGCTGACTGGAAATAAACTAACGAATCAGTGATTCCGTTTTATATCTATCAATGCCTACGACCTGGGTGGTCCCAGTGTTGGTGAAGGTCCTCAGCATGACTGAGGACACATGCTTCCCTTCTCTCTGATGTGCTGGCTTTTGTCCTTGGCTGAAGACAGGTTGCTCCATCTGCAGGCCCATGTGCACATTATTACAGGGAAAAGTGGAAAGGAAACCACATCTCTTTGTGTCAGAAAAACAAAGTTTCATGGAAACCTTCACAGAACGCATTATATCTCATTGAACAGCAACAACAAAAAGTGGGTCATATTGTCTACTATTGAAGCCAGAATTAAGGACAGGCAGTTAGTGTAGAAATAGGTGATCCAGTCAAATCTAGGAAACAAGGCCATGAAAGCCATCTGCCCCTGGAAGTTGGAGACTGCCCCTGGGAGAATGGAATGTCAAGGATCTCCGGAGCCCATTGACTACCAAATTTACCTGCCTCTAGCAAGGACTGCAAGCCAGGAGCTGCTAATAAATGCCCCCTGGGCCCTTACCTGCCTGAATCACCTTGGCCCTCCCCCTGCCCATGGCTTCTCACTTAATGCAAAACCAGGCCTAGTCACTAGGCAGGAAGGAGAGATAAGGGGGAGAGAACTGGAGAACAAAAGAGACCTTAACCTATAAAAGATGTGGGGTGCGCTCACTTCTGGGGACTTTAGAACATCAGCCATGGCCCCCTTCTTCCTGCCAGGAGAAGTCTGTATTATTACCTTTAAATAAAACCTGCTTAATATGCTTGCCTTGGCGTGCTTCTCTAGTGTTCAATCTTCAACATTAGAAGGAGCAGAACTCGTCACCATTAAACAGCGGGATCACTATGAAGCTGATAAGACTTGTGAAATTTAAGGTTAAATTTTTATATTTGTGATGAATAAAAACAGAGAGAAAAACATTGCCCTTATGGTGAGTAGGACAACACACTAATTTTTTGTACTTGTGCCTCTGTTTGTCTCTCTCTCTCTTTCCCTAATACAGGTGTACACACACAAATGTATACACTGATTTGTACATTCTATTAATTTTAATTATTTTATTTAATATATTCATTTTCCTATTATTTACAAAAATCAGCTATATTAGGACAAACTTTGGATCTTTTAGCAAAACCTTGAGGAAAAATATTTAAAACAAAATATAGCAATTATATAAACAATAAATTGCACAGGATACTTGTAATCTCAAGATTATTAGTTACGCCCTTATAAACTACCATTATTTTATTTACTTTAGTCAATGAATAAAACCAAAATGCTTTTCAGCTGTGCTTCCTGGGAGCCACCTGCATGCTCTTCATCTTAAAAATGCCCAGGACATAGAAGACAGTCCTAATGTCACAGAGAGAGGAAACAAGATACCAAGTCATCTTCTCCCATATGGCTGAGAAAGGGCAGATAACATTCCCTTGCAAAACACAAGCACTCCATTTCAGCAGGACATATTAGAGACACTTAGCTGTCACCGTCCCATAGTGATTTTGAAATGTAAATTGGCACCTGTTTCTAAAACTCTGTATTTGTGATGTAGATGACGGTCATTTTACAGTGCTTGGTTCATCCTTTGGGAGAGGATTTGGTCCTAGTGGTCTTCATTGCTGCCTGGGAGTGGCTATAGAAGTCAAGGCTAAAAGGACCAGGCAGTGTTTGGGACTTTGTAGAAGCATGTACCTTTCACGCTTTTTTTCCTGTTGTATATTTTTATAACTTGTTCAAAAACTGGACTCTCATTTTGACTTTGCTCCCTGAGATTTTGGCATGGTCAATGGTCATTCTTCTTTTTCTCCTATCCATGTTAGCTCTTGACTAAATAATTCAGCTTTCTTGTTGCCACAAAAATATTGGACACTTTTTTCTCTTTTTCTTTTGCTCCACTCTGAAATGTTTCAGCCTCTTTTAGTCCAATTTGGTAGTATGCTTTCTAATACAACAAACCCAAAACCATTTTGAGCCTTGTATGAATCTGGCTTGGAGTGTCTCCACAGCGTATGCCTTCAAAAACACATCCATAATTCTTTTTAAGACACACTGGTCTGTAGCCACTTACTTCTGCTATGCCTGGTCCTGGCAGATAAGACCCTAAAGATCTGAGCAATCCTTTTGCCAGATGAGAAGGTCATCCAGAGGCTGCTTAAATCTTGCAAGAATCTTAGGAAAGAATCTTTGAGCTGTGTACCTCACTTTTTATTTGATCTATACACCAAGGTTATATTTTACTTGGAGAATCTTTTACTGGTAGAGAGATTGAAGATGAGAAAGAGGTTTTTTTTTTTTTCATCCACAACTGAAAAAGTTTCATCACCTTTATATTGCTTCTATATTTGGCTTGCAAATAGAACAGCTTTTCTTCAGTTCGTGTCTCTCTTCCTTCACCTCATTATATAGAGCTACACTAAGCAATAATCAATTTCAACATTTTACCAGGAGAAAACCACAGACAAATGGAAAAGTACATTACCTTTGCAAGTTGCTGGAGGGAAGAATTGGGTCAGTCCTATAGATAATAGGGATTGTCTTTGCATTCTTACCCACAGAAGTGTATTGAGAGCCCTGACAGAGGATAGGGGAATAGTTACTGAGATCAGAGGTCTCTGATGCCCTCATGGCTGTGGCATGCCGGGTTCCTGGGAATGTTTCTGTGCAAGGGCACAGGATGCCTAGCTACTGTAGCAATGCCCTGCATGAGGAGGCTCTGTGCAAGAGTCTTATTAGCTCTGACCTTGATCTCAGGCACACAGCTCCCAGGAAGGTAGGAACTCATGCTAGACAAGCACACACCAGCTCTGCTTCTGCAGTTCCTGTCCGCCTTACAGTAACTTTAAACAATGAACTTTCTCAAGAGCCACACAAAGCTCCTAACGTTGCAGTTGCACTTTGCAACTGTGGATTGCAACTGTGGAAAAGCTACATAGATGTCCTAGGCTTATGTAACCTTCTGAATACAAAGAATAATGGCTGCATAGTCTTTAATCTTATAATGAGATATATGTATATAAATAAAGATTGATGGCACAACTTTTTAGTCTCCATCAGAGGGCAGAGCTCCACCTGATCCCAAATTAATCTTCAAGATCTGTATCTGTGAATCTTTATTTTTCAATCCCTTTCACTCCTCGCCAGACCTGAGAGTGATTGCGCTGGTTTCGATAGAAGTGATTTTCTTACTGTTTCCTAGGCTTTACAAATAGTTTATTTAGTCCATCTCCAGGCTCCACTGTGGCACTGCTGGACCCGAGGCCCATGTCACAGGGTTGAGTTTTCTCATGTGAGACTCATGTGGCCACAGCTTCATGAAACGAAGACAAGGACTTACCTAGCAGGTCAGCCTGGGTTGGGGTGGTGTCTGATCTTGAGGAGGCTTGGCTGTGGCAGGCTGATCAACTGAATTTCTGCAGGAAGCTTGAGGATGGCCTTGAGACTCTGGGTGAGAGGCCCTGACCATTCAGGTCATCTTTCCATGTGTCCTTCTGTCCTCCAGTGGAATTTCCCTGGCTTGTTCACATGGCGCTTGCAGAGCGCCCAGAGGGAGGGCGGTTCTGTGCATGGTCTCACAAGGGTGGAGCTTAAAGGGCACAAGTCAGTTCAAATACAGCTTAATGGTCAAAGGAAATTCAATGACGTGTTTTCATATAAGTTATAGAAAAACAAATGCTTCACTCTTTTGGTGTGATTTTTGCAACATGTGAAGATATTTTAATTATTTTCCAAACTTTCTTGATAAAAGTTTAAAAGCATAAGACTATTTTCTGTCTCTTAGGATTTCTGCACATTACTAAAATTTTGCCCCACATACACCATGTTTTGCCTTTTTATTCAGGTCAGAAGCAAATTTTCTTTCCTCCATCTCCGACCTTTAATTCATCTTAAAGAGTTTGGTTAGTATTTCACTCATCTTTTTTAAATTAGTTTTACAGTCTATTTTCGTATAACAAAGTTTTACAAAATTTAGTGCATTTAAACAATAATTTATTTACAAAAGCTCAACGGATATGTAATTTGACTGCTTTTTACCCAAGAGGGTTTTAGATTTCAACTGAGCTCTAAAGGTACCTGAGGTCAAGAGGCCAGGAAGAGTTGTCTGTTTCGGATGCATGCTGGCCATCATTGGGGTGATGGTGTGGTGCTTCCACATTTAAATGGCTATCCTGCATTTAAAGGATGGGGAAGACATACTTATCAACAGTGAGAATGCCAGCTAGCTTAAAAAGAGATTTATTGAAATCCATCTCATTATTGCTGCTCATTTCAAATCAAACCACATAGTTCTTTTAATTAGAAATGCAAATTTCTACAAATTTTTAATATAATCTCAATAAAGTAATTGTTCCTCCACTACAGTCTTGTAACCTTCATAGATAAGATGTATTACATTTGTTGCTTCACACAATCTCCCTGGTGTTTTTGTGTATAATTTGTCCTCCGTACCAAGAGCATGATCATGAGAAGGCACTGAATGGTTTCTATTCCAGCATTAAATAGATGGACATAGTTGTTTGCTTAATAAATGCTCACTCTTGATTGAACTGGCACGTCTCAAGCTGAATCAAATCAAACTGACAGACTTTTTAAATAGGAATGCTTAATGTAAATCATGGACTCGTTCAAACTTTGCTAAATTAGTAAGACAGAACAATTTTTATTTCTTGTTGAATAAGCAATTTCTATTTTTAAAGCACACTGCACGTTATTTATTGCTATCTTCTAAGTACAAAGCTTAAGAGCCACGGTCACTTTGGGGAGAGGCATTGTAAGATGCATTGGATTTTAAAACCTAAGTGAAGGTAATAACCATACTGAGTAGCCTGAGCTTGCTTTTCACTTTAACACTTCCATGAGTATCAAAGTTACCATAATGGTGACAAGCCTAGTTCACCTGGAACATCACAGCATTTCTGGAAGATAGGAAACAAATAAAAGCTGCAGTAATGCAAAGTCAACTGTAGAGCAGGACAATAAATAATGGTGTCTACATAATGATCACAAGAATGCAATGCACTTTTCTGTTTATACCGTCTTTCATTATCCCAGTATCAGTTTTACCAACAAATATGATGGATAATGTGGGTGCACCCTTGACCTGCTCTGGTAGTTACTTCTACATCTGACTATGCAGCGCTTTTCTAATGAAATGTCTGTATTTTTCCTTGCAGTTGCAAACAGCTGTACCTTTTCTTTCCCCTTTTACTATAGAAGCTATTGTTATTTCTATTATTTAATAATCTGTTGGTTTCCAATTTATTTAAAGTAATACAAAAAATGCCAATTAAATGTTTAAATGCAGATAAAATTTTATTAAATCTTGTAATCTGAAAGAACAATCTTTTTACAACCTTTAGGTAATTGTGGTCTTGGTGCAATAAATTATGTTTACATTTATATAATTTGTAAATAGTAGACATATCTTTAGATGAAATTTCATTAGGAATACTTACTTGGTCTAGTATAACTATATATGACTTTTTGAAAATAGCATATGACATAGATTAAATGATAGGAATACTTGGTATCATGTGGTTATCTGTTATAATTATGCAATATTTGAAACTACATGTGATTCTTTATAACCAAAATTAACCATCTGCAGATACTGAAGGAGTTTTGTAAATCCAATTTACAGTCATAATATTCATCAAAGAGTGGTATTAGAGAACACATGTGGTATTCAAGCCTTATATTTTATCATGTGTTACTTATTATCCATTTTTAATCCTATTACGTCAGTTAAAAATACCACCTTGGTCTGCTAGGTCTGCCATGACACAGTGGACACAGGGATTGGCTTACAAGATAGAAGAGCCTTTCCTCCCAGTCCTGGAGGCCGACAGCTGGAACTGGTGTGTCATCCCTCAGGCCTTCTGCCTCTGCTGGGGGACCACCCACCACTCTCTTGGTTCTGCTTTGGGCAGTGTTTGGGCAACCTTGGCTGGTGGAAAGGACACTTGAGCTCTGCCTGGGTGGAGTCTTGGGTTGTCCAAGCGTGTTGCCCTGGTGGCTGTTGCTAAAGGAACCTGGTGGTTTGGGATTCGGGTCCTCTCTACACCAGCACGAGCTCTTCACAACTGATCACACCTGCAGCACAACAGACCTATGACCAAAGAGGGTCACCTGCTCTGATTCAGAGCCGAGGACCACCAACGTGTTTGGTGAAGATCAGAGGGTGCAATTCAACCTAAAACAGGCAAGAATGTGGGGATCTTGCATATCTGTATTTTGTCAGATGTATTGAGATAAAATTGACAAATAAGATGTTTCTATTCAAGATGTACAATGTGTTGATTATATAAATGTAAATAAATATATATGTATAAATATAAATAAATATATATGTATAAATATATATATATACCAACCAAATTAAAGGCCACACATAGTTACTAGTGTGTGTGTGTGTGATGACGCCAGCCATGTACTCCTTGAACAAATTTCAAGCAAACTATAGTCAGCTACAGTCACTATGCTATACATGAGACCTTAGAATTCACAATTAAAGCTTTGTCCCCTTTGGCTATAGCTCTCATTTTGCCCACACTCTAGCCCATGTAAACCACTGCTATAATCAGTTCCTCTGAGTTCAACTTTCTGGAATGGCTAATTTCTAGTCATGTGATTTTTAGAACTTAGCTTCTCTAAATATGTGTTCATATCAATATGTGTTCCACGATTATTAAAGATGATGATGATGATCATGATCATGATCGTGACCATGAAGAAGCAGCATTCCCTTCAGCTTCCTTTAAGGAAAAGGGGGCCGAGGATGTGGCTCAGTGGTGGAGTGCCTCTGGGTTCAATCCAATCTCCAGTACCAGAACAACAACAAAGAAATTAAAGACGATTTAATTTGCAATTTTGCAGTTCTTCTCTCAGTTTCTGGAGCCTCTGTTGTTCGGTCTGGAGTGTTCACTGGTCCTGTCTTTCAATTGCAGGGCCCAGTGGCCACTCCTTTGGCTTGTCAAATCATAATTTCTTTCTACACAATCTATAAATAATCCATTCTATATGATTTCTCCTATACACATGATGTCTGACCTTTCAGTATCTGTCTGATTTGTTGTGCACTGATTAATAATTCCTTAAGGCAATTATGTTGACGCTCTTTCTTATCTAAAGAAGATAATCCATAAAGGATTACCTGTATTTGTAGGTGGAAAAGTTTATTTTTAGAATAACTATAGCACAGTTAATAGTTTTTTTAAAAACTAGCACATCTTATTTTGCACATCTTCCAAAACAATATGTTTTAACATCAATATTCTTATGATTAAAATATTGGTAAGAAAAGAAGATCTAAAATTATGTTGAAATAATGATGTCTACAAATGCAGTCAGATCATTTTAAAGAAAATTAAACAAGTGTGTTACTTCTCATGAAATTAAAGTCATTTTTGTCAACAGCTGTTACTTTTTTGATTATAAGGAAAGTACTGTTGCAAATATTTGAAAAGTATTTTTGAAAATTATTTGAAACAATATAGCATCACAATTTTCTTTGAATCATTAGTTAGATCTTTTGGAGAACTTTCATACCAATAACCAAGTGAACATATTTAAGCATGTAAAAATAAAGAAAAAGGTCTCATAGAAAATGTGTGAAACAAATGTGTGTCTTCCTACTGTTTAATGTTTTAACAGAAAATGTAACAGAAAATGAGGTGAGGTTATTTGAGAGGAGGGACAGGAGATGAATACATCCCTAAATCTTTAAAATTTTTCCAGGTATGTGAATAAATAATAAAATTATTATAAAAGAGTCTAGTTATCAATCATGTGAATCAGTGGCACAAAGAAAAACAATTACACTAACAAACTTCCTTTTATAGATAATATTTCTTGCAAACCAGCAAATAATAAATATGTATAAAATGAAATCAAAGTTTTGAAAATTATTCCTTTTGTATTAAATTATAATGTAGTTCATTCTTGAATGTAAATATATTTCAAGGAAATTTGACCAGGCCACAAATATTTCTGAAATTACATACCCACATTCACAGTAGTGTGGTCAAATTGATTCTTGGACAGAAACCTCCATATACAGTATTTAGAAGATATATGAAAAGTTGGACTTCTCTATCTGTTTTTGTTGACAATTTCCTCATGTTCTGTTGAGAAAGAGACATGTTTTCCTGTTCCTTTCCATGTTGTAGAAGTTTGAATTGTACGTTCTGGAACTGGGGATAAGCCAGACAAGTGGGTGGTGATTGCTTTTCCTCAGGAAGCAAGCAGGTTTTTAAACTGCTATCACTAAACAATAATTGATTCTTTAATGCAAGCATTGTCACTGTAAGTACAGAGGAAGGAAAAATTAAATCAACTCAGATGGATAAATAAGTAAGGATCTTCCCCATACAGCTGTCTAGGCTAATTCATTTAAAAATACTGCACATTTTTTTTCCTTATGAATAGTGGTTTTATTCTTTATTATATATAGTGTGTACCAACTTTTGTGTGTGGTACTTGTATATTTCTTTTTAATCAATATTATTTTAATTGGCAAATCATAATTGTATTTATTCGTGAGGTACATTGTGATGTTTTGATATATGTATACAAGGCAGAATATTTAAATCCAGCTAACAAACATTTCACTTATTATTTCTTATGGTAACACAGTTCAGATTTACCTCTTAGATATTATAAGGTATATAATACATTATTGTTGACTTTGGTCACCCTGCTATGGAATAAATGAATCTCAAATTATATAATGAAATAATAGATCACCCACAATCTATGAACATTTGTTTACTCAAAAAAGAATTTTAAAAATTCAAATATATTCTGAGAAAATAAGTAAAACATATCTAAGTCTAAATATATTTCCTCATTATTTATTTTTAAAATTGAAGTTTAGTGGACTTCTCAGCATTTTGGGAACAGAGAGAACCTCAATTGCTTCTTTGTCAATATTCACCCACAGATTACAGCATGATTTTATCCATATAATGGTCACAGACCAGACAAGTAAGTGCGATGGATGTTTAGTTTATACTTTGTGCTATATTTAATCTGCAAATTAGGAAATTGAACTCCGTCATTATTATGATGAATTGCCTGAGGCAGCTGCTCTTGGATGAGCCTTGTGCAGCACACGGTTCTGCAAGTTCAAAGGAGCCACATGGGTGGTGGCCTTGTGACTGGCAGAGTCATGTAGCAGGACATGGGAACCCGACATGGCAAGAGACAGGAGCTGATTGCATAGGCATGGGTCTCTGGTCTCTCCCCTTAGTTATGATGCTACCAGAACTCAGTCTCAGGCCTCCAGGATAAATGACCTTACCTGATTCCAGTCACTCCTGGAAGGGCCCGCCATCAACGTGGTGTTTGGTTAAGTGTCCACCCTAGGCTTACCTCACCGTGGGCCTTGCGTTTCAACATATGCAGTCTTTGGGGCACTCTTGAACCCAATCCCGTGGAAGCAATTACTTTGATAATTTTTCTGGTCATTGGAAGTTTCATTTTCTATGATCTTCCTAAGAAAATATGAATGGAGGAAAAGAAAGAAAGAAAAGAAGTAAAGGAATAAGGAAGGACAGGAGGGAAGGAAGAGAAGAGGATGAAAGAACAAGGAAGAAATGAAGACAGAAAAGGAAAAGAAATACTAGAATCTAAGTATATGAAGTAGTGTTAACTCTTCTGCTCACAGGTTTTTCAGAAATCCAATGCATAATTAATTCTGTTGTTCACAACATTATTGCATGATGCCAGGCTGGCTCACGAGAGCAAACTCTAGTTAGCAAAAGCAACCTGAGAACCAGTACCTTATTGAAAGATTTGGTGCACAAACACACACGTACACACAAGCACATCCCATTTGGAATCTACAGTCAGTAGATTAAAGCTATCCCACATGGAAGGAGTAATATCCTTTGATTCCAAGATGTATCTGTATTGGCAGCCAATGATTTTGCTGAAAAATATATTTTTATTTTATTATTTTATGAAGTCTTACATAATTTCAGGTTAGTATTGAGTATTTGAAATTATATATATATATATATTTTTTTGAGGTCAATATCTAATTTAACAAAATAATATTCACCACTATTGCAATAATAGAATTGATGGATTAAGCCTAATTGCCTAGCAATTAATCATGCAGAATATGTTTGAAACTGTAATTAAAGTCTGACATTGATCTCGTATTTGTGGATTTTAGCTAAAAAAAAAGTCTCTTTCTCCAGGAAAATTAACATTTTTTTCTTTGACTGATCCAATGTATAAAAATAATCATTCTGTGTAAATCTAATCTTTGTGCAAACCTATGTACAAGCCACCTAAGCAAATAAGTCATAATTTAATCAAACTCCATGTCAAATTCCCACTACCTATTCCTTCTGATCAAACACATAAGAATTAATCTAAGGGGAAAAACTAAAATTGAGACAGATTTTAAATTAAGTTTTATAATAAAATGATTAGCTGCAATGTTTTATTGAAGCTTCAACATTGTCTGTTTTATTTAAGATTAAAAACAGTATAACCTGGAATTACCAATTTTTATTTCTCTCCAAGCAGTTTATTTTCAAATCCAACTAATAAAGTTCAAAGTTGTGGATACCTGATTGTAAGAAAATTTTGTTTCTTACCAAATTATTCCAGGGCCTGAAAATTTCTGAATATACCAAGGAATACTTTACTATTTTTTTTTTTCTAATTCTTTCCATCACCTTGAATCTATTATAGCTCTCAGTGACTTCAGTACCCATTTTCTGCCCACTTCCTCTAAGATGCTGTGGTTCTGCCCCTAGCCACTGTTCCCAAGTGTGCAGGGGAGCTGTCTCCTTCAAGTCCCCAAAGCATAGCCAACATCAGCCAAGAAAAGCTGAATGATAAAGGAAAATAACAGATCAGCTCAGAGATTTCATTTAAAAAATAAAAGTGAAGACAAAAACTTTTTTTTGCTTGAATTTACTGTTGGGTATCAATTGAAGATGCTGGTGTATTGGCTTGCCCTAAGCAAATAAAAAACTTGCCAAAAATATGAAATGGCAGTTTTCAGACCTTGGAGCATAGGCTACACAGCCCTGTGATTCCTGACAGAAGGTAGATAAATTATAAGACTGCCCAAACTTTGTACAGGGAGGTGGAGTCCCAATATCAGGTTGAGAGGGGACAACTCAGAGTATGTCAGTGACTCTGAGTCAAGGGAGTGAAAGCTGGCATTGGGGGGGATCAGATTGGCCAGAATTTACAGGATAAAATAACACAGAGAGAGACAAATACAGAGATATGCAGGGGAAGCTTTCATTGTTTGGCAACACACACACACACACACATTTATATTCCATGAGTGAATTTGAGGAAACAAATGAAGACCAAAAAAAAAAAAAAAAAAAAAAAAATATACCCTAGTGATCACCCAAGCCAAAATATATACAGGTTCACAAATAGTTATAGAATAAATTGTTTTCATTATATACAAATTATTTTACAAAACGAAGTAGGAAGAAAGAATTTTCAATTCATTTTTTTAAAACATTTTTCGTTCTGTTTAGTTGTACATGTCAGTAGAATGCACTTCTGCATTTTGATAGATCATAATAGATGGAGAATAATCTCATTTTTCTGATTTTTAATATTACAGGATTACATCTGTCATGCAGTCATACAAGTACATTGGGTAATGGTGTCTGTTTCACTCTACTATCCTTTCTACTTCCATTTTTAAGGCCACTTTTACTTTGAAAACTGAGCAGACAAAAATATTGGAAAAAATTTATGCAACCATGTGGATTCACATTATTCATGAACATAGATGCAAAGATTTGTGAGAAACTTTCAGCAAACAAAAGTCAGTAATATATAAAGGTAATAATAAATCCTAGAACCTGAGATATTTAAGGAAGTAAAGAAAAAAGAAAAATAAAGTAAAGAAATAAAGGGGAAAAACAGAACACAACAACCAAAAAACAAAACATGTTTGAAAAAGAAAGTAAATGTACTCCGCCCCTCCAAAAAATCAAGGAAATCTGTCATTTCACAAGAATGATTTATGTTTTAGAACCTTAACAATAGGGTGCCCACTCAAAAAATTGTCTAAAGAGTATTTAACCTTTCTGAACAAGAGTGACAAAGTATGCCATTGATAAGTTAAGGTCTCATACTTCAATATATGCAACAGACCTAAACTACCAAGGAATTTTTTTTATTCTAGAATGGTCATTATTTTGTTAACTCATCAAATCTCTTGCAAATATGGGATATTGCCTCATGCACCCTGTTTTTCTTCTTGAAAAAAGGATTATTTGTTGATCCAGATGTCACATCCATATAGCCAACTGCTCACTGAAATATCCTGGCCAAAGCTCTTCCAGCCCCTGTGCTAGTGGGGATAATTGACAACGACCTCTAAAAATCCATTGGAAAAATATTTTCACTGTTCTTCAAGTATTCCAATGAACTGAGATTATGTCTTGTCATTGTGAATTCAATTATTAATTGATCAGTCACTGCTCTCTAAAATAACTGATGGCTTAGGATTTTCTGTTGCTCCAAGGAAATTAAATGCAAATCTCTGCCAGTCATCTGTTAGCAAAGGTCCCTTTACGGGCCCCCTAGAATACAAATGGAGAACCCGTAGCAGATCTGGTCAACAGCATCTCCTCCTTTTTTGTTTTATTTTTTCTTGATAACCCTTTCCTGGGTGGCTGTTTGATTTTTCTCTGACTTTTCTACTTTAAGAAGGGTGTGTGATTCAAAGGTACTATATCAAAGTACTTAACATGGGTGCAAAGTGAAGTTCTGACTGCTTTGTTTCCACAAGTTCTCAGTGGTCACAGGAGTTAGGGAGCCTGAGGACAGAATAGGCACCAAAGTCTGAGCATTTTGGAACTTCAAGGGGCGAGCATTTCTCCCCTCAAGCAGGCCTGGTCCCTCTCTGAACATCTCTCAGAAAAAGAGATTTCTCTCCCTTCCCAATAACGCGGTGACAGTGAAAAACTCACTGCAAGTCAATATTTTGGCAACAAATCCCCAATGAAAAATGTTTCGTTTTGTGGTATGATTTGCAGCATGTCAATGACACATCTTCACACTTGCGTTGTAGCTCGTTTCAGGAAACCAGCTTGGGTGTGTGTCCTGCTTCTTTTTATCACAGTTGAATGAGGAGGAAGGTACACAATGGGCAAAGTGGCTGATCCATTCATTAAGACACTAAGTGCACCCCCACCCTGTCAGCAAGATGCCAGGAGTTAGGAAAGAAAGAAAAGCCCCAAACAGAGCTGCCAATAAGCTGGCATCACAGGGAAGAACCCATGTTTCCTTGCAATAAATGCTAAGCATCAAACAGCAACATTGAAATACTGCATTTTTGTACACAGTGGGGATTAATTAATGATTTCTCCCCTTTGTCCATTTCTTTGTTATTTTGCACTCTTCTCCCCAGAGGTGACTTGATGCAGAGCAGTGTATCATTTTCAAAGGTCTGTGAGGACCGGAATCATAGGAGCACATTTCACACAGAGGGTGAAGTGTAAACCCTTGGTTGAGAGGTTGCATGTTGGTCTGGATTAGACTGAGGAGTCCACTCTCAGCCCTGCTGCTTATTGTTGAACTGGAATCAATTTAGTTTCCCCATAACTCACTTTCCTCATCTTGAAATGAAAACAACACCTGCCTAGTGTTGCTTCCATAGTTAAATGAATTGTGCATAAAAACATTTAAAATAATGTAGGACTCAAGGCACACTCTCCACAACTGTGAGCTATTATTAGGGAGGCATGGATCACAATCAACACATGCCATGTTCCATGACATCTCATTACCTGGGAGGTTCTGTCCCCTCTCCTCCCTTATCTTAAATTGTAACATGTAGGTATATTACTTGTCCACATCTCTCTCCCTCTGCAAGAGGCATTTTTGAAAGTGGTAAATTCTGTCTTATTGTTGCATTGTCAGCACTAGGAGAAGTACCTAACCTGCACACACCTGGAAGGTACTCAACGAGGAGAGCTAAATGAACCAAAGAGCAAGTCGTTCAATAAACCAGGTCTCCAGGTTCCTGGCCTCCTCTCTCCAGCCCTTTAAGGATCCAGATGCCTCACCATAGAGGTTCCTTCCCTCACGTTTCTTAGGTTTATTTTAGATAACTTGTAATGTCTGTGCTTCTTTGAAATGTAAGTCCTTTTAAAATTCCTTTTTCAGTTTTGCAACCTAAAATAGTCTATTAGGAGTGCCCGAGAGCCCTTCCTTACAAATGTAATTATCAGGGAAGATAGACCAGCCTCTCTGGGAGGATACACACCTTGTCTGCTTGACAGCCTGGCTCCACATTTTAAAACTACCTCCTACCAGAAAGACAAAGTTTCCTTTTCTATTGGATGAGGCCAGAGAACAAGGACAGAAGTATAAGATCCCCCCACCCCCAGTTCTTAAAATTTCTCCAGCCCCTTTAGTAGAATTGAGTTCAACTGAGTTCTTGTCTCTCGTCTCTCCTGTTGCAATAGCCTTGTGTAGGGAAGGCCCAAAATGGCTATGGTTAGGCTCCCCACTGAGGCTTCTCGTGAACTGTGTTTTCAGTGTGCAGCCAAGGTCACGAGCACTGCGATGCAGCCCTCAAGGTCATGTGCTGCCTCCAAATAAAGTATGTCTACTGTCCCAACTTGCATCTTCCTCCACCAGCCGGATCTGGAATTCGTTTATCTGGGTCTGAGTCCCCCCACTCTAAGGCACTTAGATAAAGTCCCCTTTGTCTTTTGACTTTGTCCAGCACACTTTTTTTGCTTTCACAGGAGAAATCACCGTGATTCAAGTTTTGTGGGCAATTCAGAAGAGACTCTCAGTGAGAGTTCATAAAATAGTTCTGTCATATGATGCATTTGACAGATGGGTTGGTTTCCTGTATGCCAGTATCTTCATTTTGTTCAATTTGAGAATGAGGTAAGTATGCTTAAGGAACAGGTTTTCTTTATTTTGGTGCTCCCTCTGGTACTTCTTTTGGCTTGTTTGTTTAGTCTTTACTGATTTAGTATAAAGTCAGGAGATAGGCCTTCAGAGGGTTGGCCCAAGACTGCAATGTTATCAGGAACCCAGACACTTTCCATCCTTGAATTCCACCCACCTTCCTCTTGAACATGTCCAGCTTACTCCCTCATGTTCACAGAATGGCTGCTGTAGCTCTAAGCTCTGGTCCCACCGATGAAATAGCCTTAGCAGGAGATTGGTAGTTGTAGGAAGGGCTGGGGGCCAAAGGACTTTCTTCTTCATCTCTTTATATCATGCCCTCCACAACTTTCTAAGGAGGGACCATGATTCTAAGAAGACTCATGGAGATTTTTCTCCTCCTTCACTCCTTCTCTCTTATTGTCTCTTTATTGTTTTTTAAGAGTTTGGTCTCATGCTAAGTAGGAGACAAACTACTGGCAAAGGCAAGATTATAAAGGAAATTTGGGGTTGTTTTTCAAGAAAAAGGGGTAATATTTACCAGGAAGTTGAAACCCACACATCTGGAAATCTGTGCTCAGCCTATGGTTGAGTGATTAGTGGAATGGTACCTAAGTCAGGCAATTCCTAATTCAGAGAAAAATGTTCAAACCAGTTTGGACAGTGGTTGACTTGCTATTAATATATAGGTAAGCTGCTTAAAATGCTTAACAGAAAAAAAATTCAACAGAGCTCAAGTACTCTGACCTTATCACCATTCTTTCAATCACTAACCCACCTTTGACGCTGTTTCTCCTAGAGATGTGCCAAGTCTCATGGGTTCCACTCAACATCACTGATATTTTGTGAACTCTGGATACTGCAGTAAAAGTTAATGAATTATAAAACCTTTCTGTCTACACCTCTCTTCTGCATGTTATTTAAGCTTATTGTCTACTTAGGTAACTTCAGATGGTTTCTCAAACTGTAGGTCTCTCTCTTCATCACCCACAAATTTTCCTAAAACCAATGTCTGCATTTTTCTTTCTACCCATTATTTTTTCAATCCAGAAGATTTAGAACTCATGCCAACGACACTTACAAAAGGGCATCCTCATCTCCCAGGCCTGGCTCCCCAACTGAACAGGTTCACTGCCAGAGCGGTGCTTTGGAACTTGTCACCTTGTACCATCAGGAATGTCCTCTAACATCCGATCTCCATCCTCATCTTTATTCCCAGGTTCTCACCAGCTCTAGTCTCACTGAACCTGTCCTGTACAGTCCCAGGCACCTCAGTGAGTGCTTTAATTTCTTTCTGTATTAGTTAGCCACTTCTTTCTTTAGTGTGCCTGACTATACAATCTCTTTTCTTTAGTCCATTATTCAGTCAAGTTCTCTCACTGCCTCTGTGCTTCCCTCCCATGATGTTGCTTCGATTATATCTACTTTAAGTCCAACCATCTGCTTTTCCCATATCTACAAGATTACAAAAACCATGCTACCAAGGAAAAATCATATCAACCATGAACCCAGAGTTTACAGCTCATCCTCACTCTCAGCGGATGAGTTGAACAATCACCTCACAGATGAAACAGAAGTATTGGCAGGTCAATTCTCGAGCTTTCTATCACGCAGCATAAAGTTCGCCAGTGTGATATCTATTCCTTTTACTGTTCTCTGGGCTCCATGGGAGATGTGCATCTGCTTTGAGTCGATGCCTGGCTTTCGCATGTGACAACATTACTTAAGCATGTGGAGTGTGAAGTTAGATCGCATGGGTTCCAGTCCTGACTCTGCTCCTCAGTATCTGCCTGATTTTAACTAGTGGTGATTGCTCAATGCCTGTGTTCCCTCATCTTTAATTGAGGACAGGTGACAAATCCCATCAGTATCGCCACTGTCACTGTGGCTGAATGTCATTGATCCACTCTCCTAGCATAAACAAATGCCTTCCAAGTATCTCCTCTTTGCTATTTTTCCGTGTCTTTCCCAGAGGTTGTTTGAGTGCTGTGATTGCTCTTTGGTTTAGAGGGGTTGATTCTCCCCTGTGTACCCCGGTGACAATTTCTGGCTTGTCCACGTGCATCTCTGGCTGTGATGATGTCTGGTTCTCTAACACAACCGAAGAGTGATGTTTTGTTGCTTAATGCTGCTTCTGCTTCACAGTGCTGTCCCTCACAAACTGAGGGGCATTTCCCCTAAGACTAAACATAGCTTATGAACAATTTCCCATTTGGGATGATTTCAAATCGATATTTATTCAAATAAAATATAAATGAACACAGTCCTCTTTCAGAAAATTAGAGCTGAAAGAGGAAACCAGAAAACTCGCTTTCATCATGTCAAATGATACTATTCAGGGAATTTAGTTTCTCCTAACATTGGAGCTTATCTCAGCTACTGCAATATGAAGGGGAGAACACTTCGTCTTGCTGTGGTAAGGGAGCACGGACTCGCTTCTTGCCCTTGTGAGCAGAGTGCCCTTTATGGAGTCCTACTGTTACTTTGTAATACACATGGTTTACATGATAAGGTTGCTGTTTAAAACAAAAATCGTATTACTCTTAGCCTCAATCCATTTCTGTATAATTCTTTAATATAATCTAATCAAATTAGTCATTACCTGTATTCATTTACAATTACTCAAATTTTAGCTTAATTTATTTCTGAAAGCCTAAGTAATGACTGCAAAAAGGTGATTCTAGGGAGATGGGACAGAGACAATGAAAGAGAATAAGGATTTGACTTGCAGGACTTTTCTCATCCGTCTCATGTAGCCCAGTGTACCTTAGAGACCAGAGTAGGGGTCTTCCTGCAAACCTCTGAGCAGCTGTTCTTCTCCAAGGACAATCCAGGCCCTTTCCAAAGTCACCGTTTTTATGGGAAGACAACTCTTTTCTCGTTACACAAATTCAGTAACTGTGGAGGTGTCACCCAAGGGTCTTGTGTACTACAACCCCTCCTGCTGGGGTTCACTTCCTATTCCAGGCCGCTGGGATATTTGAAGCTCACAGATGATTCACTGCACCATGAAGAAAACCAGATTTGTGCAGCATTGTATTTCTCTTTGGTTGTTATATCACTCATATTCTCAGCTTGTAAGCTTCCCATTTCCTTCTGGGGGAGATAAATCCAAACTCTCTTTGGGTCCTAGTTTAAAGTAACTTGCTCTGGTTTGTGTGAACCAAGCATTTCAAAGACTCTTCCTTCACAGTTCCTCATCCATTCAGTTGAAGGAACACTGTGAGAGAGCTCAAAAAGTTTCCTGATTCTTGGATCCCTTTCTGTAGGATGCAAGTACGCAAGGCAGATTGCAGATGCTTGCATTGACGTGGAATCCCCTTCCTCAGCATGGAACTCTTCTGTTGGTCTTAGTTTTCAAACACATATGCAAATAACTCCCAAATCTTAGGCAGTAACTTCCCTGGACACTTTTCCTTTTGATAAGCTAAATGCAGTTGTTTGGTTGATCCGATAACCTCTGTTAAGTTAGTGTACACTTTTTCTCTTCTGATGGATTCTTCCTCTTTTGCAATTACTTGGTAATGTCTTACTTCTGAAAAAAGATACATATTTTACATATTCAGTTTAATGTATACTAATAAAATAGTAAGCATGGATGCTAAAAACTTTCAAGTTATTAACTAATGACCAAGCTATATGGGAAGAACTGTCAGTGGTTTTCTTCTCATGCGTATGAGATTGGCATCCAGAAATGTAAATGTCTTTGCTCTGGGGACACAGTTTTGAGAGCGCTCCCAGCACTGATGCTAGAGCCCTTTTATCCAGCACCGCTAGTGAATCACGGGAGTCACCTTAGAAGACCTGGAATTCTCATATCAATGATGCTTTGTCACATGGCATTTCAAGTATAAATTTTAATTTGAATGTTGTCATCTCAGCCTAAACGGGTTGTCAAGTACGGTTCACTTGTCAGCCATCGATGGTGACCTCAACAACGCCATGTTTATAATTCATAACCACCAGAGATACCTTCAGGTTTAATGGTTGGTCCTGTAATCTGTAAATAGATTACTGTCACTTGCCCTACTTTTCCGAGAGGTAAGTATTTACTTCAGGAAGGTATTCCTCTCTCGTACTTTTTAAAAATGGAGTACAAACATGGAGAACATAGCCATGCTGTGACCTTATCAGATTCTATGCTATTTCTTCAGTCCAGGTGTAGAACCAACTGAATCGCAGCAACACAGGACCAGCACCTTCCATTACTGCACATACCACGTCATAAATAAAGAATAGAAAGAAAGTGTCTTGGCTGAACTATTTATACCTTGCTATGCACTACAGCTGTGTGTCTTTTTTTATTTCACAAAATGAATTAAATTAAGTACTCAGGAAGATTTTGAATTTTAATATGTTACATTTTAATTACTGGAATAAACAAATATTTACCAAGAAATTTCAGGCACTGTATTTAGAACAAATTTGAAATTTAAACTAGTAGGGGAAACAAATATATCAAAATATAAAAGACTAGTGGTCATTTATAATGAAGAAAAGTATTTGAAAGCATTAATTTTTTTGGCAATATGGGCAGACTTTGGGGGAATCTTCCCTGAGTTGAAACACAATGAGCTTACCAGGTATGGCGGGAATTTGGCTGGAAAATGGAAATAATTATTATGGTAAACAGACAGTCCTTACACTATTACAGCAAATGGACATATGAGTTTACATTGCCAATGGACAGCCCACACGAGAGATGAGAGTTTCTAATGATTCACTGGACAATATAGCAAAGATAATTGAGACTGTTAGAACATGGTTACATGGCCAGTGTCAGCTTAGGGAAAAAGAAACTCATATTTCTAATGTTCAAAAGCAAGTCTTGTTCTCTTCCCCAGAGACTTGCTGTGACTCATGTGATAGTCACTGTGAAACTGTAAACAGTGCCTTCCGACCAGCCACGCCCACAGACGTGACTGGTGTTTCATGCTGGCCCTCACGTGGCATTCATGACCATCCGGAGACTGCAGTGAGCTTCTCAGGCCCAGCCAGTCTGGTAGGAAATCGGAAGCACACAGGATTTGGGAGCCTGCTCAGGACAGGGCAAAAGTCTAGTCTGCTGCTCACTCAGCAGAACAATTTTTCCCTGAGACAGAAGCATGATGCATGATCAAGGGTCTGACAGCTCCAGATTCAATTTGCATTTAGGGTAGAGGCTAAAGTGACTTGGTCCCTACTAACTCCAAAACCTCTCGCACTCACCTCAAGTCCTCTTGGACAATCAGATACTTCCAGTGTTGCCATGGCAACCACCCCTGCAAGGATGGCCTGACGGCGCTGCCCTCAGCTGCCCCGGTGTGCACACCCACAATCTGTCGGTGTTCCTCAGCCTGCAGCTGGTGCTCTGCCGAAAGGAACCTGGTCATTTTCTCCACCTTGGGCCAATGGGAGAGGGCCAAGGTGCTGAGCAGCAACAGGGAACCCAGGGGGACTGCACTTTCCTTCCATTTGGAGTGTATGTGACACAGTGAATCAGAAGGCCCCTAGGGCTGATCTCCAGAGGCCCCCAGGGATGCCCACCTTGATCAGGATTCCTTGGATTCATTTCCCTTTCCACAAAATTCTTGCCTGACTCCCAACCACTTTGCCAGATAGCATCTCTCAAAATAAAGCACAAATAAAATAACTACGTTCATACAAATAAAGCTTTCAACATGCCGCCTGAATATAATTAAGGATTCAATACATTATCATTAGTAATACTATTAATATATCCTTGGGCAAAAATGGTAAGTTCTCTGTATGAAAAAATCTCACCATGATATGATCTTCAATAAAGAAATGAATAGATACCAATAAAAGGTTCTGTTTAATGACTGTCTTATCATTATCATGCACTGTAATATTATTTCAATTATTTCTGAAACTTTAAGATTATATAACTGTTAAGTGATAAAAACAATTTGTAAATTCAAATCTCAATTAGTTCATTTTGAATATATATGAACATAATCAAGTAATTGATAACTTTATGGAGAATTAAAAGAACTATTAAATTTTTAAAAACTGCACAAATACACACATACCCATCTTTTCAAGGTTTGCAGTTTGAAGATTGTGATACATGGATATATAAAAATGTTTATTATTTTATGAAAATAAGTTAAATTTGAAATTATTTTTTTTAAGTTCTCATAGGTAAACTCACATTAATTCTATGAAACTAAGAATATCAATTCCTGTAGCCTAGTAAATGAATTCTTTTTTTTTTCTATCCAACAAATATTGAATATATGAGAAACAGGAAAAAATATGTAGAAGAAATGTTAGAGATCATGTGCTGGAAACATTTTCTCCAATGTAATTCTCATAATTCTTTCTAGATAAATTCTATGTGAATGATTTTTTTCTGATAAAATTGTAATGTACAAGAGAAAAATGGGTTTCTGACATGACTTTGAAACCCTTTCCTTATTCCCAATGCACTTCACCTGCAACAAATGACTTTCATTAAGCCTCAATTGGCTATATATTAATGAAACTATTTTTAACCCATGAAAAATGTAATGACCATATCTGAGTAGGTCCTAGTATATCCCACCATGTAGTTGATGCTCAACAAACACCCTTCATCTAATGAATACCATGACCATGGTTCTCAGGGTGCTGTGTGGCCTGCCCATGAACCAGAGAGGAGAGTCCATGGTAGAAAATGGGTTTGTGTTTATTACCTGACTCAATCATTCCACAATAGCCTTAAAAACTTGCTTTTTAAACTAATTGAATCCTTTTGAAACCTAACTCATTGTTACTATAGTAGTAATTCCATTTTCAAATTATTATGTCGTATTACAGGGACCATATTTTATCAAAGCACATGAGCTATATTTTGGGATCCAAAGGTAAATCACTTTTTTGTCACTTCATTGTATGCATGATTATGGGGAAAATACGTAAAAGTCATCCGTCATTGGTTCTTTTCTCTCTCAGCTGCACGGCCAACTGATCCAGGCCCGCTGAGCTCCTCCTAAGGGCTGTCAGCTACTCCTCTGCCTGTGTCCAGCCAGGGTCCCTCACTCTCCCTGGTTTTTACAGCAGTGTCCTGTCACGCTCAACTCTCTGGGTTCAGAGACGCCGACTGCATGATGTCATTTCAGCAACTGTTCCTTTGAAATAGTGTTAACGATGCTGTCCCTTCGCTCTTTGAGGCTCTTCTGAGCGGCTCAGGCTCCCCAGGAATCCTGAGGCCGCAGACTGCAGGACAGGTTTCAGTGGTGCAGAGAAGGTGTGACCACCCTGCACCAACCCAGGGCTTCCCCTGCATGCACTTGACCAGGTGGGCGTAGGTCTAGAACAGCAGCGGGTCAGCCTGCCTCCGACAGGAATGCAAAACGGAGAATTAGTCCAAGACCGGGGGATGCTGCGAGGAGTCCAGGAGAGACTCCTGTCACCCAGAGACCGGAAGTCTTGGAGTGCGCTAATTCTGAATCCTAATAAATGCAGCTGGAAAAGATCAGATAGAAACTATTGATCTTTCAGGTGTGTCTTGGAACTGAAGGTATTTCTACATCTTAAATACGACTAAACATCAGAATGCAGAATGTTTTAAAATATTATCGATATTCCTTGTTAGAGAGCAATGTTATTTACAAATATTTATTATATTTTGGATACTCAATAAGTATAAATAAACGTGATGCAATGATTACATTTCTATCTATTAAATTAACATGTACTTGTAAGCAATTGTCTAGGAATGTCACGTATGTTCAACGGACACAATAAAAATTACTAGCTATACGAGAAATCATAGTGATGGACTTACACATTAATTAGAAAAAATTACTTCCACAGGCTTTTATGAGTTTCTGAAATACATAAATCAAGAGCACAAATGTCATTAATCAACCAGGAGTTGTTCATAAGGCAACTCTCACACACCCTTTGTTGCTCACGTCAGTGGTGAGACATTAGACACAGCTGTGTTCTGGCTGGAGTCACAGTGTGTCAGCAGGACACAGGGCAAAAACTATCATTTTTGGAGAAAAACCACATTAACCAAAGATAAATTCCTGATGTGATAGTCCATCCCGAGTGTTGGGATATGAGCTCCCTGTTGTTACCTGCATTGCAATAGGGTCTCAGTAACTTACAGAGTAAAGTCACGTTTGCCTCCTAGTGAAATTACATATTTGATCCTTTCCTCTACCAAGTACTCCTAAGCAAGTGTTTTTGAAATAAAAACTCAAGTGTAAAAGGGTAAAGGAGAATAATTGGGCTTTTTTTTGTTGTTGTTGTTTGGTAATTTGAAATAGAACAGTCAGTTTAAGGTTTTTGTCTGTATAACACCCTGCAGAATATATTCTTAGTGAATGTGCATTATTTGGGTCCATGCATAACCTTTAAAATACAATTAACTGTCAAGACTCTAAATTAAATAAAATATCTAACAAAATAATTGATAATGAAATTTCTCTTTTTACAAATATTAAGTTGTTTATCAAAGTTCTGTACTCTTTTTTTAGCATTCATTTCTTCACTTCCAAGGAAATCTAAGGTCCTTGAACTGAACCCTTCACTTAAGAAGTTGTTAAAATGATATCTTCCTTTAGTATTTGAGCAACAAATGTCCTACTTGACTCAATATGGACACAAGTGAACATAAAAATATGAGAGGCTACCAAATCATATATATGGTAACGTCACAGTGTCGTTATGTAAAACAGTGGTTCTCCAGCTCTCTAGTGATGTAACCGAGTCATTGATCACATCTGGGCAGATCAAAGCCATGTAAATAGACAAAGTATAATAAGTGGTTTTAACTTGGACATATGAATAGCCTAGTGACTTGTTGCAATACATAACAAAATTTGTAAAGAAAAATTGACCTTGATACTAAACAAAAATGCTTGTTTGATAAAATCAAAAGGGTATTTTCCTATGTTCTCAACATAAAAGTTTTTTTCTTTTTTTTCCTTAATGTTTTTGAAGATGCAGAACACATCTCCAAGGGAATAAGAAATGAAGAGATTATTTGTAATGAAGCTGATCATTTTAGTGTCAATTAAAGCTACTTTAAGGAAATTCCAAGAAAGAAAGATGGAAACAGACTACGTTTATGCCTCTCATCTTGGATCTTATGCATTCTATTTTATTTTCTATATTATTTTTTTCAAAATCAGTTCTCATCCTATAATAAATGCAGGGGCGGGGGCACAGGCAGAGAGAGAGACAGAGAGAGAGAGAGAATATTAAAGGTGAGATCCCAAAGAGCAAGAGAACCAGTAGAGAAAAATTCCTACCAACTTCCATCACAATGACACTCTTCTCTCTGAAATTTTTTTTTTTTTTTTTTATTCCCTACCTTGGATTTTGTCATTCTGTATGACACTTTTTACCTCATGTTATACTATACAGTTGTTATAATTGAAAACAACAAAGAATGTCTTGACACCAGTGATGGACGTTTTGAAAATGTCCATCCATAAACAAAGAAACAGAATATTTTGGATGTATCTACTCCCTTAATTATTGTTGAAAAATTCTTATTAATAATGTTACAATTTTCCAAATTACCTGCTGCCTCAGAAATTTCAAAATTAATGCCACTTTTATAACGTTACACACATATAGAGAGAAACCAATAATCAAAATTCATAAAATTCGGATAAAGACACTACACTAACATAGCATTTTCTATTAGCAGGAAGTTCTTAAAAAATGTTCTTAGTGGCACCAAAGAGCAAGCAGTGTTCCAAGAAAGCATGTGATTTTGAGAAGACGAGGGGTCCCCAGCGGAGGACACTGGAGAGATCCCAGAAGATGAAAACCCTGGCGCAGCCACGCTTGCAGAGCAGATCTCACACCTCAGGACCACCCAAGGTCCGAGTGACAGGCAGCGCTGCAGATTCCCAGGCCTGTGCCTGCTCCCGCTGGTTTTGGCTCCTAGGATCTGGGCACTCCAGCGTCATACGGTATCCGCCACCACTGCAAGGGCTATTTATAAGTTTGCAATGGTTTTCGATCTCGTAATTGATCTACCTCCATGGCCGCTGACATAGTCCCTTTACATCACACAATAACCTACACCATTACCCTGGTTGTTGATCCCTTCCGGGACTGGCCTTTGCCTGTCTCTGACTCTACTCATGTGCTCCTTCCCACATGGAGGTTTCCCTGGTTCATATCCATGACTATCAATCTCGTTTACAACCACAGTGCAATTTGTTTCATTGCTATAAAATTTTAGTCAAGGTGTTGAAAAAAAATCACATCTCTCCTTTACTTGGGTCGCCTACAATTAGCTTGCATTCTTAACAGACCCATAAATGGGTCCCTTTATGTATAAATCCTTTTCTGACCTGGATCCCTTAGACTTGTATCTGAGTGAGAAGAGGGAGGATCTGGCATCCTGGAGATTCCATTCAGGAAAGACAGATGCTGGGATAAATGTTTTGCAAATACTACACAAAAGTAGAAATTATCTTCCAAGTGAGTCTTGATACTTTGTGAAATGTTAATGTATGCTAGACGCACAGAAAGGCAGATATCTACTGTATATATTAAAAAATGACGTCAACCTAGTGTGGACTGTCTTTATTCTATGATTTTTAAATATATTTATTTATATTTTAGATTAACATGTATCAACTGCACACAGTAATGGGGTGCAGTGTGATATTTTAACCTGCACACACATAGTGTTCAGAGATCAAATCAGAGTAATTAGCATTTCCATCTCCCTGCCATCCCTCTAAGTTTGATCCTTCAAACCCTGTCTTCTATGCCTCCATCCAATGTTGAATAGGCACTGTTAACTCCTCATCCCAGGGTGCTGCACTCCTCCCTTCTCTGGGAGTTTGGTTGGTTACCTGACCTCCCTCATCCACCCTCCTGACCCTTCCCACCTCTAGTAATCACTCTTACACATTCAGATGGACTTCTTCCAGTTTCCATACATGGGAGAGAACATGTGATATTTGCCTTTTTGTGTATGACTTAAGTAATGTAATGTCCTCCAGTTCTAGCCACATTGCTGAACACAACAGGATTTGATTCTTCTTTATGAATGGACATTACCTTGTGGTGTGTGTGTGTACCATCTTTTCCTTTTCCATCTGTCCATCAATGGTTATCACCCTAGGTCAGTTGGTTTCATGTAACCTATAGAGAAGAGTGTTGTAATAAGAACACCTGTGCGGTTATCTTTAGGGTCTGCTATTATATTTCCTTTGAATATCTGTCCAGATGTGGGATACCTGTATTATATGATAAATCAAGCTACACAGTTTCTTGAAGAACCTTTATGCTGTTCTCCACAGCAGCTGTATCAACTTACATTTCCACCAATGTGTATAAATATTCCTTTTTCTCCACATCTTCATTAGCATTTGCTGTTTTTGCCTTAAATTGCCTTTTTTGTTTTTGTACCAGGGATGGAACACAGGAGCGTGTGAATACTGAGCCACATTCCCACTCCTTCTTTTCATATTTTGTTTTGAGACAAGGTCTCCCTAAGTTGCTTAGGGCCTCAGTAAGTTGCTGAGGCTGATTCTCAATTGTTGATCCTGCTGCCTCAACCTTCCAAGCCACTGGGATTACAGGCCTGCCCCACCATGCCTGGCATTAAATATCACATTTTATGATACTTTTCATATCTATTTTATGACATTTATTAATAATGTAAGAAACTTCATTAGAAACATTGTGTTTATTCACAAAATGCTTTACCAAAATGTAAGAATGAACTTATATAAATATATAACAGTGAATTAAATTAAAATCTAGGAAGTTTCTCTGAGATAGAATTCTGTGGAAAAATTGATACAAATCAATTTGAATTTGTTAATCTGGTCCATGAAAACTAAAAGAGTTGAAAATACTAATGATAATTTTGTGTGCTAAGTATATATTTTAATTACACCCAAAAAAATATAGTTGAAGAAAAAGTTCAATTTGACATTTAAAGGACTGTGAATTCCAAACCTCAGGCTGTATCCTTACAGAGTCTTTTCCTCTGCAAGAGATTGTTATCAGGGAAATGAGCGAGTTCTCATTTTAGGAAGTTTCCCCTGATCCTGTGCAATATGCAGAGATAAGTTATTCAACAAAGTTTATCAACACAAATTTCTTTTCCTGTTAAGTTTTTCCTAAAATTTGTTTTCCTTAGATTTTACACTAATGTCATCAAATAATTCTCTCCAAATATCCAACTAGAGGAAAATGGCTAATAATTTATAAAACATTTAAAAACTGAAATATTGCACTTAATACATATGTAGAAACAATTCAGACATATGAGCATATGCCAATATTAATATATGTGCAGTAAATATTACAAATAATATTTATGTCCAAATCTAGTATCCTTAGGTATTTAAGATGCATATTTAGGTCTCATATTTTAACTGCATGCAATTATCTAAATAAATATAACCTATCTTTTGGTGAGAGAATAAAGTCAATTTTGTTGAAATAGACAAAGTTCATAGTCGAGTTAACAAATATGATTTAACATTATGCTATGATTTCCCCTTGTTTAAAGCATGAAAAATGTGTTTTCAGTATTTCTCTCTCAACACTGGGCCTCTCACAGCCACTGTTATAGATGAAGAGTTTTGACTAGAAATTATCCTCACTGTCTAAGAAACGAAATCTTTATGCACAAGTTTTGAATAATTTCCCTAAGCAAATCCCTTGTGGGGTTATTAGGCAAACCTTTATATATGGATTTATTTTTCTCTGTAAAACAAAATGATCAGTAAGATGTTAGTGAATTTAAGTAAGCAAATTTAAACAACATTATCTTAATAATTTCCTTGTCAGTTTTGTAAATTTTTCATAGTTAGGCATTCTAATTCTAAAATGAAATGAATGCAAGTGTATAAAATATGAGAAAATGGCACCATTATTGCCAGCACATTTTCTGTAAGACATTATTTGCCACTCAGCAAACCTTCCACAAAGTTTGCTTAGAAACAATTTACGGTGTCCAAAATGCAAATATATCCACAGGCAAATACTCTTCAAGGCAGGTATCTTTTGATATTATTAATCAAAGTTCTATATTTTTCATTCTCTCCACTTTGTTGAATTATCTTGGGTGTTTGAAACACAAATTTGGATATTAGCTAGTCTTCTGTGAAAGCGAGGAAAAAATGTTTAACTGCAAAAACATTTTCTCTTTCTCGAAGGGACATAAAAAGTGAAGCAACCCCCAAAGGTATTCCTGGGAATTAAATTAGTTAAATATAGAAACCAAAAATATATTTGCCACATTGACTAGGACATGGTTAAAAGTAAGTTGGCTATTGTTATTGGTGTTGCTGCTAGTTTTAAAACACTCTAAGATTATATAAGATCATAGGGCCCTATATACAAATTCACTTTTGAATAAATAATATCATACTTTTCTATAGTAAACTGTCTAAATTTAATGCAATGTTAATTATGTTCCCTGCACTAGAGAACATTTCCTATGTATTAAAAGTGCACAGTGACTTCCAAAAGAGTAGAATGTGGGAATCTTTCCTGAGAGCTGAGCAGGCTTTATTCTAAACTCTCCCACCAAAATGATAAAAAGGTTCTTTTCTATGGAAATGCATGTTTTCTCTTTCCTGGGGTAAGGAAAGTAAATTAAAACTTAATTTAAAATTAATTTTCATAAAAGGAAAAATGTAAAATTAGAGACCCTAATGACTGTTGAAAAGAGAAAACTCATGAGCATCACATTTAATTCAGGATAATGAAAATAAAAGGACCATTTCTTAGGACTGAGAAAATTCACTGAGATAGAAGCAAAAGATAGGAGTACTGCCATTAAGTCCATTTGTTTCAATAAGAGAAGATTATACAGTGACCTTTTCTTTATCTGCCTTGATTTCTCCATTTTTAATCATTTATGCATGATTTGGTGGAGACCCCTTACAGATGCTTAGCTCCTCAGGGGCCAATTCTAAGAAAGTAGTGAATTCACTGAAACTGAAGATCTTTCCCTGTACTACCTAAAAATGACAGGGGAGAGACCTGGGCTTCTGGACTGTCAAAGCTGTCTTCCAGTGTTGGATAACATAAATAAAATTATAAATTATCCATGTCAAATAGGACAATTAGTTATAATGAATGCTGTATTAACAAACTGTAGATGTCAGATCAGCTCCTATAGTTATAATTTTGCACACTTGTAATAATAAGCTTGTTCCTGGCAAAATTTACTATTTTAGTTTTTATCCATACCTTTATAGTGAATATTTAAATATATGTTGATATTTCTAAGGACTTTTGTTTTTGAAAGCTAAAAAGATAGTAACTGTGCTCACTTTTTATACCCAAAATAAATTGATATAAATTTTAAAATTTCATTGATTATTTGTGAAATATTGGCATATATTTTAGGAAAAGTATTTTAGAGTAAAATGCAATATAATTTTTTTCTTTTTATTCAGCCATTTTTATTGTACATTGTTATTCTTTTGTTCTTATGAGGATATTTTATAACACTATGAGATGAACAATATTTTGGTAAAACCTTGTACATGTGTCTAATTTTCATCCTTTAGCAATAATTTCTAGAAGTGTGTTACTGAGCAAAGATTAAAAACACTCTTTGAAGACTCACTCATATGGTCGCTTTGTTAACAATATTGCTACTACTGTGAGCAGCATGCAAGCATGTCTTCATTTTTAAAAAAAAATTATATGTAGCTCTTTTGATACAAATACTCATAGTAAGATACTTGCATCAAGTAAATTAAATATATCAACTCATATAGTTTCCTTATAGGTATGTGGCAAGAGAAACTGAAATCCACTCTCTTAGCAAATTTCCAGTATAAAAAGCAATATTTTTAATGATAGCCATCATTCAGACCTTAGGTCTCTAGACCTTTTGTGTTAGTCAGCTTTTGGTTGTTGTGACAATATAACTGAGAAAAATCAACTTAAAGCGGGAAGATTTATTTTGGCTCACACATTCATGTTTTAGTCCATGGTTGTCCAGCTCCACTGCAGTAGGCCTGAGGCTAGACAGAGCATCATAAAGAGCAGGGAGCAAAACTGCTCACTTCATGTCCAGTGGCAAGGTAAGAGAAAGAAAGAGAGTGAGAGAGACAGTAATAGCCTTGAAGGTCAAGCCCCTGATGGCCTACGTCGTCCAATTAGGCCCAGCTCCTAAAATTTGTACCACTTCCCAATAGTGCCTGGAGCTGGGGCCCAGGGCTTCTGCACAGGAGCCTCTGGGGAACATTTAAGACCTCAACCATAATATTTATCCAACATAACTGCACTTTGTACCCCTTGACTCACATTTCTCAATTTCTCCTTCCTCGGTTACTGTTTGATTTTGTCTCTATGAATTTGACTGTTCTTTTTTAGATTCTACATACAAGTGACATCATGTAGTGTTTTCTTTCCGTGTCTGGCTTAATTACTTAGATAACGCCTCCCATGTTATTGCTAATGGCAGCGTTTACTTATTTCTTCATTAAAGCTGGAGAGTCTCCCATTGTGTGTAGATACCAGTTTCCTCACCTGTTCATCCACAGATGGATGCAGGTTGTTTCTTCATCTTGGCAGTTGGGACAGTGCTTCAACTTGGCAGTTGGACATGGGAGGGTAGATGTCTCTTTGGACAATTTCTTCTCTTTTGGATGTATATCCAGTGGGAGTGTTGGTTACATGGTATTCTAGTTTCACTTTTTCATGAGCATCCACATCGTTTTGTGAAGTAACTGCACCAGTGCACACGGATCGGGGCAGCCTAAGAGGCTTCTCTCTTCCCCACTTGCTGGCCAGTGCTTGTTGTCTCTCATCTTTTCCATAAGTTGATGAGCCACTGGCTACTGTAGCACATAATCTACCAAATCTCAGCCATTTAATGAAGACATGTTCTGTTGTTTGCTCAAGTCAGTGTCTACTGAGGGATGAAAATTGGCATTCTTTCCACCTTGTGGTTTCTTTGTCCCTTCAAGTCCAGATTTTCCCAATAGAACAGAGATAGAGATAGAGATAAAGAGGGGAGGGGGACGTAGGGTGGGGAGGGAAGAGAAACAAGGACCAGGATAATTACACAGCCCGTAGCTCTAGGGCAGGTCCTGGAGATTATACGGGTGTTTTGTTCCATATTCCACTATTCAGAAATCAGGTCCCTAGCTCCACCTGTCAGGTTGGGGTATGGGATTTAGACATTTTTCTCAGGAAGAAAATATGGTGTTGCTGAATATTATTCTCTGTACGAATAAGTCTCTCTTGTTTCAATAGATTTCAACTTACTTGAGTAACGTATCTTAAAATGTTCATTATTGAATACTCTGAAAGGTATAATCACTATGACCACATCGTCCTCAACCAAGATATTAGGAAGAAAAACATGATGGGTGCGGGAATGTCTGCCCACATTTACACGCGTCTCACTACCCCAGCCTCGTCTGAGCTGCCTACTTGCAGCGCCGCTGCCTATTGACTAGACTTCCCCAAGGTGCAGTCCATTCCGTGGGAAGAGGACGCCCCTTCCCAGCCTCCCTCTTCTGTCAGCACTACGTCCCCGGGACCCTGGCCACACAGGCAGGGCCTGGCCAGCCTCAAGGACAGCTCTCTGGTACCCGGTGCAGGACAGTCTCCTCACTGGCGGGCGGAAAGTGCCTCTCGGGTCTTCCCTTCTTTCGTGCCTGGCAATTTCAGTTTATTTACTCGGCATCCAGAGTGGTCCTGGAAAGACTGAGCTCTCTTGTCACTTCTTTGATGGCTGCCTTGTGCTGTCTTCTCATCTCACTAAGGGTCAAGGTCAGATCCCCGCATGCATCTGCAGAACCCCGCCCGGCTGCCCGACAGTCCTGGCTGGCCTCCCACCTGGGCGCCTGTCCTTCGCTTTTTCTCAGTGCTCTTGGTCTGCGCTGGCCTCCGCGCTGGCCTCCACGCTGTGCCTTCCTACAGAAGCCCGGTGCTGAGGTCCTTGGGCCTCCTGCCTGGCCTCCTGGGCTCCCTCTGTCCCTCCTGCTGTGGTCTCACTGAGGCGTCCTCGACTTGCTCAGTGCCCAGGCCCTGCTCCCGGCTCACCGCCGCCCCTTCTTCGTTCATTTTTCTGTCTGGGTCTCAGCACCAGACTCACCACCGCCGTCTGAAGCGCCGTCTGTGACCTTCGGTCTCCAGAAGCGCTTCCTTCGCCGCCCGTTCCGGACCTTGCACGGCCTCTGCTGTGGACCCTGCAGTTCCGACGCCCGCGGGGCCCCAGGGGTCCCGTGTTCCCCAGGGTCCCGCGTTCCCCCCAGTCGGGGCCCTTGAGGGAGGAGAGCTAGCCACGCTGGCGAGCCAGGGCCAGGACAGGCCTCGTCACAGGTCCTTCTGCACCAGGACCCTTTCTGTCCACAGTGCCTGCCCCCGACCCCAGAGCACAGGCCGGTCCTTTGTGTCGGCCACCGAGATCTCTTCCTCTTTCCTCTGTGGTGTTTTTGTTGTTCTCATCCCTGTTGCTCCCGAGTCACAGTTAAGCGAAGCAGGCTCTGTACGACTTGGCGACAGCCCCTCGGATGACTGGGCCATCGTCCACAGTGGGGTCTCACCAGCTGGCCATCACTTGGATTTTGAGCTCGGGTTCTCCCTGGTGCCCGGAGAGTGGCTGCTGAGGACTGAGCCCTGCCTGGGTGAGAGGCTGCGTCTGCAGAGGCTCAGGCCCACGTGGGCCTCTCCCCGCTTTCACTGGCCAGGGACTTGATTAGCAGGACTGGCAAACGTGGAAGTTAATCTGAGCCCAAGTCCACTCCACTTCACAACAACAGAAATAAATTGTGTGTACTATTGTCTTTCAACCACTCAAAATTAAATTAGTCACTTTACAATTTTTATTGCTAAGCAAGGACAGCTAAAACCCTCAATGGATTTTAATCTTTGATGTCAAGAGTTTCTAGAGAAGCCATCTCAGGCCTAAGCAGTGATTTTAAGAATAGCCAGTACCCTCTAGAGATTCCTGGACCTTAGTGTTAAAAATAATAATAATAATAGGGGTGGGGGTTGTGGCTCAGTGGTAGTGAACTTACCCTGCACCCCTGAGGCCCTGGGTTTGATCCTCAGCACCAGGTGAAAATAAAATAAAGGTATTGGGTCCACCTACAACTAAAAATATATATCTAAAACAATAGATGCAGATGTGATCTTGTTTCCTACTTCAATTTCTGCTTCCCAAAATATCATGGGCAAGTCGGCTTTCCCTGTCTAATATATGAAACGAGTGGTCATTCTACAGCAGTGTGTTTCAAACTTGTTTCATAACAGTACATTTACCACTCAAATTAGTAAATGGCCAATTTGCGGAATGGAGAGAGAGATGTGGGTTTTCCACACTTTAATCTGCCTTTCTCTGCAACGAGAAGATCAACATCTTGGGACTGTCTCTACATCATTGCATAGGATGTGAAATATTAATATACATGCTTTAAAATATTTAAAATATGAAGAGAGGAGAAACATCCCCTTGTGGATTCTAGAATGTGACTCCTCCCTGAGCTGCTTGCCCCTCCCTGTAAATTCCTTCCTCAAAAACGAGGAAAATGTTACCTGCTCAGGTGAGCATGTGTGTGTGTGTGAATCAATAAGTTACAATGTGGATTTCTCATAGATATAGCTTTTGAATAAATAATAATGGTCAAAGTAAAATACTCACACAGAATACTCTATAATTGCAAAAAGACCAAGAAATTTTTTGGCCCTGAGAAACTGGTGAGATCAAAAGGGGAATGAACCTGTGGAACGTCCCACAGAGGACCATTGCCAACACCACCTCCTTTGCTCTTTCTACAGAAAAGCTAGGAGCAGACCAAGGGGAGGAGAGTCAGTGGGAGAGGCAGAGAAGTTATACTTCAGCTTTCCATTTTCTGAAAAGAAAATTGTTTGTTAATTAATTTAGTAATGTATTTTCAATTCTTCTATCTTGAATTTAAGGTAATCAAGATTATCCACTATTCTTTGGAGTACTGACTCCTGTTTGCAAAAAATATTATGATATAGTAATTATGGTTCATTTTCTGATTGGAAGATTGGATTAATGTTGAATGGAGTAGTTATGAGTTTCAGAAGTATATGTTGAACCTGCAAAACTCAATGAAAAATGATGTAATATTCCAGGGGCATTACTAACTTCCTTTGTAAACCATTTCTCACTATTTTGCTAAGCCAGCATATTTCAGGAGAACTAAAACAATATTAAATGACTGAGTATAACATGGTTGAGTCTGGTGGTATAGACTGGGAAAATTTCCTAAAACATACATAAATAATTAAGGAGTTAAAACAAATTCCTTGATAATTAAAAGTGAGGGTACTAAAATATAGTTAACCCACTGATGTAAAAAATTCAAAGTTGACACAAAGATATATAAGTACGAAACTCAAGTTACTATTAATTCAATTGTAAAACTAAGTCAAATACTTAAGATATTTTTATCACTGAGAAATTTAGTAGGCAGTAGACTGAGCTCCCTAGGATAGATGTAGAGTCTGAGTTCTGAATCATTTAAAAAAGGAGTGAATTGAACACGTAAGAACTCCCTAGAAAGAATGTTCCTTTATTAGAAACAGCACTGAATAGATGAACTAACGCAGCTTCCATTGATAATACTTTTGATGTTGTCAATCTAAAAGAATTATATGAACCTAATAATATAGCTACAAGATAGCTACAAGAATATATAGAACATATTAAATGGAAAGACTGGTGTTAATTAAAACAGATTAAGTATTACATAAAATATTAGATTTCAGCTTAGAGTAAAATGTCACCTCCAGGATGTGAGTGAAATTTATTATTTCATGGAGCTATCATTAATTTTTAAGTTCAGAATTTTACTTTCTTGAATGAGACATAAATATTTAATTAAGTTATTGTTCTTTAGTTAATAACATGTAGTAAAGTTAAAATTGAGTAAAAGACAATTTCTAGATTAAATGCAAACTAGTAAAGTTTGTACTTTAAAAATACAGAATCACCCATGCACCTCATATACATGTACCTACCAGTTTTCTATATTTTAACTTATTTCCAGCCATGCTTTAAATGAAGATTATACAAACTGTTTTATCACATCAAAGATTTTTTCTGTAAAATTAATGAGAAAAGTTGAAGAATTAATAAAAATTTCAATTTTCTAAAGATGGTTCAAAAAATGGAGTCCAAAAGTTTGGTTCAAATGGAAGCTCACACAGTTTTCAAACTGTCATGTTAAGGAAATCATTACCTCTTGTAACTTTGATTTTCTCTATTGGGAAAAAAAAATAAGATAATGATTTTAGGTATGATATGTGGATGAAAGCCAGGGGAGATGACTTGATAAAAAAAGAAAAACTTTATAAATGACAATGAAATATGGGAAATGCCTTAAAAAGCAGTGCTGGGTTATTGATAAAATTACATTAAATTTAAGTCTGAAACATTCATCTAAAAAAGAAAACAGTTAACAGCAATTAACACTCAGATATAACCTATTACCAACATAGATTCAATTCTCTCTGGAATTTAGTCAGAGTCTGAAATGAGCATGCTCACAACAGGGACTGTGCCTCCCAAGGGCAAACTCAGCCCATCTGACCTCTTTTCCAGTCTTCAGGCTGCTGGTCACTGTGATGTTTTAGTTTAATGCAAATACATGTGTTATTTGGGTTTGTTTTTGAGGAATCAAACCAAAGCAAAATGAAAGTACACAGTTGTAATAACAATCTTTTAAAATTTACATTTTTATCATATCTTTTGGTATGTGTATGTTTTTTAGAATTTTGAGTTAAGAAACAAGGGTATATTATTTATTTTTAATATTTAAAAGAAATCAACAAATTTGTATACTCTAAAAATATGCTTATTTTCCACTACAGATAAATTTCTTTATTCAAATATATATAATTAGATTCAAATACACATATGGATATGTCACAATGAATCCCACTAGCACATAGTACCAATGAAAAATTTTTTAAAGCACAATTTTAGTGGGTGTGCTGCTAGTTTCATCCTAGCTTAAAGGACTTCAGTGCTACATTTGGCATCAGCACACTTCTTACATTTATAAAAGAGTGAGGCAGTAAACAATATTAAAATACTAATCATCCAAAACTATTAGCAAATCAAATGCAACTATGTGTAAAAGGCTGATATATCCTACTCAAGTGGAGTTGATTCCTACAATTTAAAAACGCCACAACACTGATTCATAAAATTACATCAATGTACTGTATCAGCAAAGTTAAGAAAAGATAATTAATGATCATCTTAACAAAATGGGAATGAAAACATTGACAAAATCCAAAACCCATCTCTGATGTTAGGAATAGAATGGATCTTGTATGACCTGAAAATAACATTCAATATAAGACTTCCTGAGAGCATCATACATCATATTTGATGATGAAATATAAGAATTTTCCTGAGAAGATCATGAGAAAAAGAAAGAATGTCCTTTCCATTCCTATTCAACATCACATGGGAGGTTCTAGCAATCCTATAATATTATTTAATGGAAGGGAAGAAAAATCATACACACTGTCGAAAAGTACAAATTTTTACAGAAAATGTGATTATTGATACAGAAAATACAAAGAATTTACAAACCAGTGACTAGGAATAATGACTTTAAAATGTAGCATGATTAAATGAAAATGTTGCTATGCATCAAAGAACAGTTTCACATGTATATATATATAGATAAATTTTTATATAGATATTTTATACATGTAGGTATATAGACATAGATGATTTATATATAGATCTATATACATAATTTGATTCAAATTTAATTCAAATTCTAATTCATATATTTCGTTTCTTAGTTCAAATATAGTATCCTTTAAAATAGTTACAATCATTGAGAAATATTTAGGTATGATTATAAAGAAAACATATTGCAGTATTTTATGAAAACTTAGGCAGTGACGAAAGGAATCAAAGAAGTTCTAAGTAGGTAGATATCGTGTCCTTGTGGCAGAGAAGAATGTATACAGTCAAGAAATCAGTTGCTGCCAAATTGTTTTATAGACTAACAACAAGACTTGTTAAAATTCCATCAGGATTTTCTACGAATAAATAACAAATTTTAAAATTAATTATATGCTATAAATTAATTAGAATATTTGATACAATTTTGCAAATTACAAAGTTGGCAGAATAAGACTATTCATTATTTAGACTACTATAAAACTAGTAAGCACATTTTACAGTGGAAAAGAATAAGTCAGTGGGATCAAATAGAGTCTAGAAAGACATTCACATATGTAAAATCCATAGCAGCAAATGCAATTTAATCAGCATTGTAGAGTGTCCAAACAAATGGGGCTATGGCTTTTGGATGCTCATATAAAAACAAAATCTGAAGAATATCTTGCACAATCATTAGCTCTCAATGGGTGATGAACTTAATTTTAAAACAATGAAGAGCTGCATTTCCATGATCATTGGTGATGTTGACGGTCTTATTATACATCTGCTGGCCATTTGTGTGTTTTCTTTGGAGAAATGTACTACACTAAAGGTTTGACTCATCTTTAAGTCAGACTATTATTATTGTTGTTATTACTGCTATTGAGCTGTAGGTGTTTGTTATGTATTTGGAAATTAACTTCATGAGATATTTGGTTTCTGACTATTATTTCCTTTCCAAATGTAGTACTCATGGTCTTTTAATTGTTCACATTGTTGTGCAGAAATTTTTCTGGTTTGATGTTTTCCCACATCCATTTTTGGCATCATGTCAGGAGCAGAAAATGAATTATGTATGGATCTTTGAACTGCCCAGGGACGAGACCCTTTGGGACTCTCTCAATACAAAACAGCCAAGGAAACCACCCAACGTGGTAACGCCTGTTCAAAGGGAAATTCATGGTTGCCATGGAGTTTATCAGTTCACGACCTAAGGTTCAAACACCGCCTCCTGATGACTGTAACTGGGCTGCTCACACTTTTGACCTCAGTTGTTTTAAAGTAAATTTCTCACAATGAGTCCCTTCGATGTAAAAACCTATATAATAAACGTACGGAGCCTGCTCCTGGTCAGTTGTCCTCCGTCAGAGGTCAGCTGATCCACCAGGTCCCACTTTCTGTATCTTTGCGTTTTTTGGTCTTTATTGCACTCCCCTCATCAGCCCAGTTTGGGGTAACTGAGTAAACCCTCGGGCTGGTATGAAGAGCATCATCTCCAAATCACTGCCAAGGACAGTTCCAAAATGCCTGCGTTTACTTCCAGGGTTCCAGTTCACACATTCAACGCTTTCATCCACTGTGATCACGTGATTTTCCTGTCTCCCCCCCCCACCACCACCACTACCTCTTTCTCTCTCTCTCTCTCTCTCTCTCTCTCTCTCTCTGTCCTTTTTTTTCTTTTTTTCTTTTTATTTATTTATTTTTTGGCTGGTGTATGTAGTTTCACAACAGTAGTTGTTGAAGGAACTGTCCACTCTGCTCTTGGGTCTCCTCATAACTACCACTCTCTGTTTCTGTGTCTAGGAGTTTGGTAGAATGGAATCCTCATGGAAATGACTTCATGGCTTTTTTCTGTGATGGACTACTTGGTGTAATTTCCTCCAGGATCCAAACCCACATAGCGCCTGCCTGCAGTGTCTCCATTCCCCAAACTGAAGGCAGAACAGGAGAAAAGTCACACTTATTTTCAGGCATAAAATTTATTTATTTTTGTATTTACTATGTTCCTCAAAATATTTAATGTTCAATACAAGATTATGAAGCATTTAGAAAACAGGTAAATGTTCAATAGATAAAAGGTGCTATACAGATTCAATGCAATTCCAATTAAAATCCCAATGATGTACCTCATAGAAACAGAGAAAGCAATCATGAAATTCAGCTGGAAGAATAAGAAATCCAGAATAGCCAAAGCAATTCTGAATAGGCAGAGTGAAGCAGGGGTAACACAATGTCACTATTGAGGAATAGTAACAAAAATAGCATGTACTGGCACCAAAATAGACAGGTAGACCAATGGGAAATAATAGAGGACACACAGACAAATCACATAAATACAGTTATCTCGTATTAGACAAAGGTGGGGAAAATATACAATGGAGAAAAGATAGCCTATTCGACAAATAGTGCTGTGAAAACTAGAAATCCATATGCAGTAAAATGAAATTAAACCCCTATTTCTCACTGTGTACAAAACTCAACTCAAAATGTGCCAAGGACCATTAGACCAGAGACCCTACAACAAATAGAAAAAAAAGTAGGCCCAAATCTTTATCGTGTCAGCTTAGGATCAGACTTCCTTAACTAGAATCCCAGAGCACAAGAAATAAAAGCAAAAATCAATAAATGAAATGGGCTCAAGCTAAAAAACTTTCTTCTCAGTAAAGGAAACAATCAATAATATGAAAAGAGAGCATACAGAGTGGAAGAAAATCTTTTGCAGAAGCAATTCAGAGAGCACTAATCTCCAAAATTTATAAAGAACTCAAAAAACTTTATGACAAAAATACAAAGGACCCAATCAGTAAATGGGCTAAGGAACTAGGCAGACACTTCACAGAAGAAGATGTAAAGGAGATCGACAAATATATGAAAAAGTGCTCAACATCTGTAGTAATCAGAGAAATGCAAATTACAACCACCCTATGGTTTCATCTCACTTCAAGTAGAATGACTATTATCAAGAACACAAGCAATAATAGGCATTGGTGTGGATGTGATTGAAAAGTCACCCTCATACATTGCTGGTGGCATTGCAAATTGGTTCAGTCACTCTGGAAAGCAGCAAGGAGATTTCTCAGAAAACTTGAAATGGACCCACCATTTCACTCAGTTATCCCACTCCTCGGTTTATACCCAAAGGACTTAAAATCAGCATGCTACAGTAACATAACTACATCAATGTTTATAGCAGCTCAATTCACAATAGGTAGATTGTGGAACCAACCTAAATGCCCTTCAATAGATGAATGGATCAAGAAACTGTGGTATATATACACAATGGAATATTATTCAGCCTTAAAGAAGAATAAAAGTATGGCATTTTCAGATAAATGGATGGAATTAGAGAATAACTTACTAGTTGAAATAAGCCAATCCCAAAATACCAAAAGCTGAATGTTTTCCTCTGATAAGTGGTTGATGATACATAATGGGGGTGGGGGTGGGGCAGGGGTAAGAGAAGAGTGGGAGAACTTTGGATTATGTGGAGGGAAATGGGGAGGAGTGGGGTAAAGGAAAGATAGTGGAATGATACAATTATCATTATCCTATGTAAATGTATGATTACTGGAGTGCTGTGATCCTATATCATGTACAACCAGAGAAAGGAAAAGTTATACCCCATTTGTGTACAATGAATCAAAAGTTATACCCCATTTGTGTAAAAGTAAAAATAAATAAAAAAATTTAAAATGTTATAACTTAACATGTAATAGACTAGAAATTGGAGAGAAAAAATGGGACAGAAATGTATTCAAAAAAATAACGGCCAGCCGAAAATAATGTGACCCCAAGCAGCAGATCACACCCCTCAGAAACAAAATACATTTAGAGAAATGAAGATATAAATTACAGCATAAATCCCATCAGAAGCCTCATATACGATTACTAATTATTGGTAAATTAATAATGGTATTCAAATAATAGAACTTTAGGATTTCTTCCATGATTTCAGAGTTTTATTGTTAAATACTTAAGAATGGGTTTATAGATGCTTGTTTATTGGATATAAATATACTTAATAGAGTCCAAATAATGTGAAATTCCCTTACATATTGGAATATTGTAAAGACATTCACAAATTTCACATTAAAAATCACCATAAGCCTATTTCTTTGGATATCATATTTCACAGTGCATTTTTCTTTTTAAAAATTTTGAGTCTGTAATTTATCTTCCACTTTGGATATGCATGCTTTCAATGAAGTCTGATAAATGTCTTTTTCTTTTGTACAATTCATACTCATTTCAAATTAAAAAATACTGAGTTCTAATTTATGCTCAGATCTGCATACATATAAAGTATATCTTTTGATGAGTTTTGTAAAAAGTATGCACACATGTCTACATCAATTTAGAGAAAATTTTCATGACCGAGGTAAGTCTCCTCCTAATCATTTCAGTAGATTTTCCAAACTCCCTGCCATGGAGAAACCACTGATTGGATTTCTTTCACTCTAGATTGGTACCTGTTATTCCAGCATTTCCTGTGAATGCACTCATACTGTGTACAGTAGTTTTGTATGGGTTCTGACAATCACCATATGTTATTGTAACCTGTCCATATTGCTGATCTTATTTCTTTTTATTATAGAGTATTTTTACTCAGAATGTATTTAGCACCATGTGCTCTAAATAGACTACTCCATGTTGATCTACAAGCATGATTTTTTGTATAGTGTAAGGTAGGAGTGCAGGTTATTTTGTTATATTTCTCTACACAGTTTTTCTAATACCATTTGTAAAACTGACTGTTCTTCCCTCCATCAAGTTATCTGGATAACTTGATTGAGGATTTGTTAACTACACATATGTAGATATTTTTCCTGGAACTCTCTGTTCTGCTTACTCCAATACCAGACCATTTGGATCCCTGAAGCTATATATGAAACCTGCAATCAGGTATTGTATTTTCTCCAGATTTTACAATCTTTTCCAAAGTTGGTTTGGTTACTCTAGTCCCTTAGCAATTCCATAAATATGTTAGAATCAGCATGTTAATTTTTAGGAAAAAAACTCTTTGGTATTTTGATTAATATTGAATTTTTTAAAACCTAGAGAAGAGCAGGGTGCCATAGCACACAACTGTAATCCCAGCAATTCAGACGACTGAGGCAGGAGGATTACAAGTTCAGAGCCAGCTTCAGCAGCTAATCAAAGCCCTAAGCAACTTAGCAAGACCCTGTCTAAAAATTTAAAAAAAAAAATATATATATATATATATATATATTTATATATATATTAAATGGACTGTGGATGTGTCTCAGTGGTAAAGCACCCTGGTTTCAAACCCCAGTACCAAAGAAACAAACAAGGACCCAGAGAGAGAATGGATGCTGAACTACGATTAGCTTTTCCATCCATGGTCTTTATATGCCCTTTGCTTCATTCAGGTCTTCTTAAATTTACCAAACTCTTCCTTGTGGTTTTTACTGTATCTTACAAATTTTTATTTAATTTCTAACTTTTATATCTTCAATGCTGTCATATTTTTGTATTTTTATTTCAATTTCCAATTTTTATAGCTGTTTTTTAAACAGATATCCTTCAGTGATGCTAAATTTATTTATAAATCCTAGGAGGTGTTTTATGATTATTTGAAAATTCCTTCATACATGAATTTATCATTTGCATATGAAAGACAGTTTTATATCTTCCCATTTCAAACTTTATGACATTGATATAATTTTCCTGGTTCATACAATCTTATGCTCAATACAATCTTAAATATGATACTGAAGAATAGTGGTTAGGACAGGAAGCTTTCCTGTTGTCAATTCAAGGGGAGGGGGCAGTCTCTACCAGTTTATATTGCTTTAATTTTAATTTCTGACTTTTTATTATTCATAGCTCTTGCAGTATACCAAATACTGTTCATTTATTGGGATGATTATGCTGTTATTTTCTCCATTATACTGTCAATCAAGTTAAGCAGGTTTTGGACTTTGACTGCTGAATTATCTACATGGGTGTAATTTTCCTTGATATATATACCTAGTTTCCATTTGTTAATGGCATTTATATCTAAGTTCATGAGGAACATGGACTTTCATTTTTCTTATATTTGGCATGTTTACTATCAACATCATAGTAAGGTTATACAGTAACTTGAAAGATTTGCTCTTTTCTGAAAATGTTTGCATAAGATTGTTATTATATCTCCATTAAACATTAAATAAAATTCACCAGTAAAACCATCTTGTCCTACAAGTTCTTTAAGAAAGGGCGGGAGAAGGTACTATTTATAAATGAAATTATTATAACAATTTTTTTTATCTTATTATGAATGCTTACTAAATCGTTCTATCAGCCTTTTTATTCCTTTTATTTCCTCCCTTTTGCTCTTCATTATTTAACTTAGAACTTTTCTATTTCAATATTTTCAAAAACCATTGTTTGGGATTATAGATATCTTTAATCTTGGTCTGTTTTATTCTGTTTCATGTTTTTTGTTACTTTATTACTTTTTGGTTTCTATCAAATTTGCATTCAATCAAATTTTCTTTATAATCTTAAAATGCAAACAGATAATTGATCTTAAGGATCATTTATTTGAAAGTAAGTGTTACAAATTTACATATCTCTCAAAGCAATCAAGATATTACCTCATTTCACAAATGTTGGTAATTGGACTTTTTAAAATCACTCAATGACAATATTTTCTAATTTTTCGTGGTTATTTATTTGAAAGCATGAATTACTTAAAAGTAGATAGTCTAATCTACATATGCTTTCCATTCATGGACTTTTAGCAGATTTTCTTCTCCAAACAGTTACTGCACAGTATTAGGACTTTTTATATGTTCTCATCTTCTTACAAAATCATTTGCATACAATGGAATATTACTAAGATTTAAAGAAGAATGAAATTATGCATTTGCTGGTAAATGGATGGAGTTGGAGAATATCATGCTAAACAAAATAAGCCAAAGCCCCAAAACTAAAGGTCCAATATTTTCTCTGATATGCAGATGCTAATTCACAATAGCATCTATTGTGCTATTGTGTCGGGGGTTCTAGGAAGAATAGAGTTACTTTATATTAGGTAGAGGATACTGAAGGGGGGGAAGGGCTAGTGGGTAGGAAGGACAGTACAGTGAAACAGACATTATTCCCTCATGTACATGTATGACTGCATGACCAATGTGATCCTGCAAAATGTATAATCAGAAAAATGAGAAATTACACTCCATTTATATATGATTGATCAAAATGTATAAATGCATTCTACTGTCATGTACAACTAATTAGAACAAATTTTAAAAATCATTTTCAACTAGTTCTCAGCCTTTGCCAGAAAACTGACCTATGATTTCTTGCTCACAGTAACTTGAATTTCATCAGAAAGGGGAAGCAACCTTCTCAAATGTTCTTCACTTAATCAGTAAAGGTATAGCCTTTTTGATTATATCTCAGTATTTTATCGAAAAATGAAAAGTTAAAAACAATGACTAATAAGACCACCACTGTTCTGAAGACAAATATGTCCTTCAGAACCTTTGTATAATGTTGGTAAGTTCATGTTGATCTTGACTAATAAAAGTCTGCACTTGTTTGATTTTCACAATGATGTCATGTTTTTGTTATAATTTTCCCCAAACTGCTGGTCATGCAATTGAGGCTTAGAAGGAACAAGGGTCTGTGTTAGTGTGTTTGGATAGTACAAGTGTGGAAATCAATCTTCAATCCAGTTATTTTATCCTAATTTCAATTTACAATCATTCATGCTGAGATTTCACCTTGAAACACAATGCCAGTTTTACAGGGCTGATTTGGGACAAATGAAGACCCTCCTGCACCAAAGTTGATGGAAAATATTCCAGGCTCATCTGTGTATGTTTACAGCATTTCCATCTTTACAGAAACACTGTCCTTGATATAGCATATAAGTTATTAGAATCAATAGCAACTTCTTGACCCCAGTTGTGGCTATAATAGAGCAAAATGCAAATTCCAATTTACTTTTCATCCACTGCCTGATAAGATATAAAACCTCCTCTCAACAGCTTGATTAGTCGGGTGTTATAATGCAACATGAGCTCATCCCAGGTGTCATCCACGTCCCACTTTTAATTCCCCGGCGATCTGTCCCCTCCAACACACTTAACCCCAGTTTTAATGTTCAAAGGGAGACTTTGATGGCTATTTCCTCTCAGTGACAGCTCGTAGCTCTTCATGAAGCTATGAAAGTGTACTGTGCTCAGGAGACGATGGATTCATTTGTTTCTCTTCCAACAAACATTTCCCTTATGGCAATCCTAAAAATACAAAAAGCCTGACTCAATACTAAAGTGCCATTCTATTTTCACTGAGGGACTTGTCTTCTTTTGCTGGGTTTGACTGAGGGCACCAAAGCTGAGCCTGTTTCCACCTGTGAATGGAGGGGAAGGAGAGTGCCCCAGACCTGCCAAGGGACAGCACTGGGTCCCTGAGCAGATATACAGAGAGGAAAAGATGTTTTCTTCTTCTCATCTGTGTCCAGTATAGAAATCTGTGGCTCTAAGAAATGACTTCTTCTTGACCTGAAGCAGGGCATTGTGGCAGAAAACAGCTCAGTGGTTCTCAGAGCACGCAGGTGTTAAAGAAGAAGAGTTCTGGTTTGTGAGGTTACTTCTCTTCCTTTTGTGACTGAAAATTTTTCCAATTCAGTAAAGAAATATACAATGAATAATATTTTTCTTTTTCTTTAAGAATTATAGGTTACTCATTCCTTAATCTGAAAGAAAGAATTAACCAGAGATAAGTTTGTGATGAGGGTTGTATGAGCCAGTGTTCCATGAACATAATGAAATATCTGAGTTAAATGACTTAAAAAAATATAGGTTTATTTTGGCTTCCTTTTCTGGAGGTATCAGTCAAGATCAAGTGGCCCAACTTTTGGCCTCTGTTGAGATCAACACAGCACAGTGAGAATGAGTGGCAGAGCAAACTGCTGACCTCATGAATCAGGGTGCAGGAGAAGAGAAAGGCAGGAAGAGACTGGGGTCCCACAATCCTCTGAGGTCACACCCAAGCAACCTGAGGACCTCACACTAGGCCCTGCTTCTGAGAGTGTCACTATCTCCATGGCAACATACAGGGGAACAAGCCTTAGACACACTAGACCTCACAAGGCACTTCCATGACATTCAAAATGGCAGACTGTAAAACAGACTTGGCATGAACATCTGATAAAAATATATTTTTTATTAGTCTTTTAGCCCGACCACCATCCACCTAAAAGAGTTAGGAAAGACTTCCTTCTAAACAAAAGCATTATTCTACCTACGAGGATGTCTAGTAGCTACAGTTCTCTTTAACATGTACATCATGTGAAAATGTTGGCAAAATTGTCATGAATATGTTTTTGTCAATTCACTTCTATAATGTGTGACTTAGTGAATAGCTTGGACTATATTATAAACAAAATGTAGATTTTATTTCATTATTATTTTAATCCACTTGAAAGAAAATGATCGAAAGTTACCCTAGGGTATGTAAATGATCTAAAATTAAAATCAACATTTAGGAAACAGATGCCTATGCTTTAATCATACTTGGGGTGGAAATGGTGGAGAACAATTGTTTTAGGGTGTTTTAAGATGAAGAGCCCTCTTTACTCTTTAATGATATCTTAATTAGTGTTTTGTTAATTAAATAAAACAGTCGAAAGAGGTAACATTAGGAAACAAAACTAAAAGAAAATGTCCAAAAGCACAATTCCTGGAAATCACAAGTAATACCGAGTTTCATTTCTGATTGAAAATCACTAATATTAAAGGCAGGGGCTTTGCTCTCCCACCCAGTATCCAATTCATTATCCAGGAATGAAAATGGGAAGAGAAGAAAGGACAGGATTACAGAGGTAGAAGGAGGGAGAGAAGGAGAAGGAAAATATATTTTTTTTCACACCACTTGTGCAAAATTGGCATAGCTCAGCTGAAAATTCATGAAAATCCAGAGATTAAAATCGTGTCATATACAGCAACAATGTTCATGTGCTACCTGCTGTCATTCTGATCATGCGAGAAGGAGTGGTTCAATCCCACATTCTTATTTGCTTCTCACAAAATTAACAAACTGTTCTTAGCTTATTCATGACTACTACATCAAAGTAGACACTGGGTTTAATGAGAACCATTATTCAATCCATTAAAATAAGGAACATTCTTCATCTACAAATATTTCTATGAGGCCACCGAGTTACCTCAGCTGAACTTTGATTTGGCCTTCTTTAAAGCAAACATCTATATGACTGACTTGCTGAAGGTACTCCATCACAATTATTTGAAAGTCGATTTTTCATTTTAAATATTTTTGTTTAAATTTTCTGAATCTATAAATATTTTTCAAGAAGAAATCCATTATTGGTGTATTTGTTCCACGGAGTCAGATAACTCATGGAACCTAACTTTTAATTGTTTAAAATCTGAGCAGATACAGATGTATAGAGAGCTAAACAGATAGAGATAGAAACAGCTAATAAGTTATGTGAAGAAGTATGAATAAGAAATTAATTTAACTAGATGTTTTTATCTAAAAAGATGCTGTTGAAAATCATGGAGTTTGGATAAAAAGCAGACAGGAAGAAAGATATTCTAGACTGACGGAATAACTTGCATCAAGCATGGATACGGTAAACTTAAGGCATGCCTTCAGGAATTTGAGTAGTTAACTAGGATTTGTATGTAATGGATGAGATAATAACATAGGATATGAAAATGAGGACCACGCTTTGGAGCCAGGTAAGAAAAATGAGGAGACAGAAAGGATAAGCTTTATAATAGCACCTTTCCACCCCAAACCAGACTCCAGGATATGAGAGCACAGCAGGTAAGACTTTTCACCAGTGTAAATTAAAACAGAATAATTTTCATACTTAGAGTACGATCATTGATAGAAATTAAAATGTATGTGTCCGTATAGTTTTGAAAACCTATACACAATAGACGCATGACTAGAAAGAGAGGCACGGGCTTCCCCATCAACGAGGTGGCTTCACCTGGAATCGGTGTATTATCTGAACTTTATCACAGCGTTTCCCTTTGCCTGGCCTGCTGCGGCTCCTGACCTGAGATTCTGTCCACTTCTTTTGACTGCGCCCTGTCCTGGCTTCTGTTCCCCTTCGTACTGGCGAACAGAGAGACTCTTTCCTCTACTTTTAACTTTCATGACTGAGTCTTTTTCTTGGGTATTGGCTCTAATTCCTGGTATTCTTTTGAAATGGTTTGTCTATAATCACTACATGATAATAATCACTATAACAATGTCTTAGCTATTAGAGAAGAAAGATTTTCCGCAGTTTATAATGGTACAGTTGAGAGATCAGGAGTTACAAAATCCTTAAGAACTAGTTCTGAATTATGGTTCTGCGATTAACAAGCTGAAATTTCATTTATAAAATGATTATAATAAGGAAGTCTGTCCTGGTTGTGATAATTAGTGAATACATTGTACAACTTTCAGAGCACTTTCTGCCATAAAGGTCCTAATTCAAGTAGTACAAACAGCACTGAGCATACAGGCACCAGTATTTCCCTTCCCTCTGTTGATGTAAAGTATTCCATGCATCAACACTTTATATTAGAAAGCCCATCCTATGTATGTTAATGCTTTGGCGAGATTACAGTCAGCGTACTCTTGCCACCCTGCCCACTCACATCAGGAATATGTGACCACAGGAATACATCTTTTCTGTGAAAAGTTTTCTCAATCTCCTTTAAGTCACATTTTCTGCATACAGAGTTAACCCTGTAGAGAGAAACGCATCCCAACTCATGAGGACAGACATGATAAAGTGTTATGTCAGAGAGACAGAACTCGGTGCAGTTGAGAAAGCTACCATAATCGACGTTTGCTTCAATTCTCGTGAATACAAGGTACTAATGCAAATCAGTCCTGGTTGGGGCGTGCACAGGGTAGTTGGTGACACAGATGCTGGACATCATTGTAGTACCGTCATCACTGTCACAGTAGGTAGAGCGATTGCTGATGTTGTTTGGTATAAAGTACTTCTCCTGCCCCTGCCTCCTCCCCTTCTGCTACCCTCCTCCCCTTTCTCTCTCTCTCATATGCATTTTGTGCATTCAAAGGTCCACAGATTTCTGCAAATGTCAGTTTTGAGCCTAAGCAGCTCATCACTTGGAACTGTCTCTATCCCTGTGAGAAAGGCAGGGCTACTGTTACCTTCTCATTTAGGGAGGAAATGACTGCTATAAACAAGGTCATCACTTTTTTTTATTCACATACCTTATGCATTATTTGGATATAACCAGTTGAATTTCCTGCCCCAGAGAAAACATTTTAATGCTTTATATCAATATGGGGAAGGGAAATATTTACCATGCTGTGCATTTTTGTTTTATGTATCCCTCAGCACAAAAGGAAACTTTTATGATGTTTTTCCATTAATGTGCTTGTTTTCGGAAAGTTAGAGTTCAGCGACCATTTTTCTTACCTCTTTGATTCATAGATTCTCTAAGGCCCTGTTTCTTAATGCAAGGTGTATTGATATACTGATTTAATATAGTAACAGCCCTCAATGAGACATACCTCTAATGCCATCGGGAGCAATGAACCAGCTAAGATGCTTGCAATATTAAAATCAATTAAAACCTAAAAAAAGGGTAAATTGCATTGGAATGGTGGAATCAATTTGTTCATTTGGCTACTTGGCAAAGAAGGGAGAAAATCACACTGAGATTCCTGTGCCTTTTGCCTTGGTAACCCAGGGTGTGGGGCTGATAAATGGAGTCCTCTGATGACTTCCATGACAGCCTAAGTCAACTTTTCTCCACAAGTGGTGATTTAGTCTTCCACGTCTACCTTCCGTTCTACTTTATCAAGATCTCAGGTTTTAACAGTCTGAGTCAGTCTGTGTTGCTAATTTAGTGTCTTAAAAAGGCACACTGACATTGTGGGGCACTCAGGTGCTGTACAATGCATTAGGATGAGAGGAGAGGACAAATGCTTCCCTCTACATTATTGATGCATGTTTTAAAGGTGAAAGAGCAGGGAAAGAGTGGGAGCAATTCCTAATTCTCTATTCTGTCAAAAATATAAAGTGCATTTTAAAGTATTAAAATTTCTCCATAAAATCCATGAGGCGCTATTAGTTTAATGTGAACAATAGAAATCTAAAAATCATATAATGGAATATCAAGTAAAATTTTCAGGTACCTAGAACATTGGGGTGAAGAGAGATTGAAAAATATGTAAGTGAATACATGCTTCTTAAAGACAGAATACTTAAAAACATGAGAAATCTAAGATTACCTGAGAATATGTATGCATATAAAATTGAATGCTATGGAGACCCACACAGATTAGAAAAGTGTAACTGAGTGTCTCTGTGGCCTGGTGTGGTTAGAATCATGAGGTCATGTAGTTTGGACCCAATCTCGAATGGATGTAGAGTGTGTCTCCAAGCTCCACCATTACTGAAAGCACAGAATATAGTTAACTCGTAAACAGTTTGAATGACATGAAGGATGCACCATTTAAAAGAACAGTTCTGTGAAGTTCAGACACAGTACTGTGTTCTCCAAACAACTTTGGTAGCTAAAATCTGTTTTCTTCTCATAATTGCAGCTATCACCTGAAGATGGTTTCCTTCTCTTGAGGTAAAGGTTTGACCTTGAAAGTACATGCAGGAAATACAGGGTATTATGTCTTCTTTGTCTACAGAAACCCATCTGGGAAAGGACCACCTAAAATCATGCACAGTGCACAGACGGTAACCAGCCTTGCAATGACTTGAGTAGTTGTTGAGAAAGCAGGAAAGCTGGAAAGTAATGAGCCACTAGAAAATTACTGATAGACCCATTGAAAGCAGAGAAATCTACTTGGGCTAAAGGACTTAGGAATTTCAGATAATAGAGGATGAGGGACAACACTAATGATGACATTGGATTGTTCACAGGTATTGACTGCTATGGAAATTCAGGTTTGTTCTGAGGCATACAGGTGGTATTAAGACAAATGTTAAATAATGTCATGAAGATAACTGAAAATATAGGAACACATCTAAATGTGAACAAAATAAGGAGAGATCATGGCAAAATCACTGTCAAGAAAGTTACAGTAAAAAAGCAGAAAATGTTGTATTGACTGATACATAGCCTGAAATTCAGAACTGTATTTAGAAAATTAAAAAGCATCAGATATTAGGAAATAATAGAAAATTTAAAAGCATTGGATACTAGAAATAAAGATTAGTTAATATGGATGGTTCCAGAAAAACTAGAACTGTGCAATAAGTTAAAAGAGGAACAATTTTTGAAAGGCACATTCAGCTAGATACTGAAGAGAGGGGGATAAGGGAGGTCCAGCAGCAGTACAGCTGGAGTGTGATCCAGACAAAAGTCACATTGATTTTTAAAATAAGGAAACAGGAAGTGTACCCCAAGATGGGGAACTTGTCAGCCAACTACATGAACGTTTATTTAGATTTCAGGGACATCAGCTATTTTTTTTCTCTCTGTTAAATATTTCTGATCTTCCCCACCCCTCAAACACATGAATATAATTCCAGAAATATAGAATTCAAAAGGCTTAGAAAAAAATGAAGTAAAATCTGATTATGTAAAATCAGAGTTAAAATTTAACATGCAGAGATTTACAGTGGCATTTAAAAGTTAGCCTATTTCAAGGGGATACAGATTAATGACATTAATATCTTTCACTTTTGCACAGATAAGCTATTCTATATTTTCATTTTTAGACTAATCATTTTTGAATGTGATTTTAGTACAATTTTCTTCAAATGCCTTTCCATATTTAATTCAGGCAGTCCCTTGCTAAGGGAATTCACTTTTATAGAATGAAGTAAATTATAAAGGGACCTTGTATTATTTTCTATTCTCAGGCAATGGAATTACTTGTCTTTGTTCACTTTGAATTTATTTCAGTGTTGTACTAACACCCTGGTTTGTCTCAGTTCTGATGCACTTATTATATATTCTAGGATCTTTGAAGAACAGCAAAACTAATTTTAAATAGTTGAAGAGTACAGAAAATAGATATTTTACATCTGAAAATAGTTTTGTTGAGATAATTCATCAAAGATTAAATAGTGTTTCTCTTGAAAATCTCCAATGAACATGAAATAGTTTTTCAGTTATTAGACATTACTAGCATAATGTTTGAAATGAGCTTTTAAATACATATCTCAATACCAATCAAATTTTTAAAATGATGAACTCACTTTGGGGGAGAAAACACTTAATCAATATGCAATATGTTTGTTTCCAAATGGGAAGAAAATTTATAGACCTAAGGAAAAAAATCCACTTTTTCTAGTCTCATGAAAAAAAAAAAGTTATTTAATTATCTTATATACTCAATGTAAATGTTGCCTGTCTCTGCAGTGAGCTCTCCCTCTTGGTATATATACATCCATGAAGAAGGCTCTGTGTGTGGAGAACACAGAAGCATTAGTGTGCACCTGTGTGGATATGTCCTCACAGACACTTCCAATTCTCAAAAATTAGATTTATGGAACATTTTGTTTTTTGGAAATCTAGCAAAAGGAGTCTAACATGTCAGTTTCTCTTTCTTTTTAAATATGAGAAAACACAGACATTTTATAATATTCTGTAAAAGGCAGCATATGAAAACAACCAAATATGTGCAATTTTAAGAAAGAAAAGGCAGTCTGTTATGATTGAAGCAATACTGTCAATATAAGAGAGGAAGTTCTATTTTGTGACTGAGGATGCTTATTGATGACCACCTCAATTTAAAAAGATGTTTCATGTTTTGCAGCAAATGGGAATCAAATTATGTATTGCATAAATCCTGATTTAGTTTTTGTAACAGAGTTGTTTTGTACCTAGTTATACTTACTGTACACATAGAATTCCTGAGTCTCTCATAAGGTGTTCCTGCAAGCCCAGAGCAGCAGCAACATAGAACAACAGACAGCAGGCTCGCATCCTAAAACAACTTTTTTTTTTTTTGTAGTATTCTGTATTACTTTCATTTCAAAGTACTTATGGTTTGTTTTCTGTTTTTTATGCAGAGAGCATACCGTTCAATGTATTAAGTGTAATTTGTTTTTGAATCTTCACATCATCTTTCAAATCATATTATAATTTATTAAATTTCTCTTCATATTTTCAATGAAGTAATTTATTTTTATTTTTGTTCTCTGTGCTTTTAAAAATGTATTCATAACACTTATCAAGTGTTTAAACTTTGCAGATTGAATTTAAAGTCAATGTACTGAAATTTTAGTCAGAATTGAAGATCTTTATAAGTTGATTTAGGGGGAATTTTCTTTCTTAGATATAGAGTCTTTGGGTCTATAAAGTTATCACACATTTCCATTGAACACTTTCCTGCTTCTTCAGGCACTGGTTTTGTGTTCTTGCCCAGCATAGAGCCAGTTTTTGTCTCCAGTTGACTATCTCTTGCTCCCTGGTGAGATTCCTGCACACAGTGATTCACCCCACACAGCAGGACTCTCAGCAACTCTCCTTCTCTCACAGGCTCAGAGACCCCACGTTTGATGAAGAATGCTAATCTACACCCTTAAGTAGCTCAATCAACTCTTAAGTAGGATAAAGTACTCCACATACAAGCCATCATAGTACAAGCACTCACAGCCAGAGATGAGGAGAAAATACTGAAAACAGCAAAAATAAGCCACTTAACCACACAGAAGCAACCCTCCCTAAGATGAATGGCTAATTTTGCCTCAGAAATAAGAGAGGACAAAACACAATGATGTCAAGCAAAACTATATTTTAGAAATGAAGAACAAAGAGATATCCCAAGATAAATTGAACTGAAAAAGCATTGTGCACACACCTTAGAAGAACTAATTAGAAAAAGCATTAAGTTGAAAGCAAGGTAACAAGACAGGAACTCCCATACACATGAAGAAACAAAATAATAATAATAATATTAATAATAATAATAATAATAAAGAAAATGAGAAGAGGTCAAGATGACAGAGTAGAAGAGGTTGCTTTCCAAGATGCTCCACGGAGTGGACCAGGAAATCTGACAAAGAGCTACTCTTTGAGGTGGCATGTGGCGAGTCTTGAAACAGAGAAATCAGTAATAAAGGATATTGTCCAACTGTTTCAGTGGGTGAGCTACACTATGTTCTCCTGTGGGAAAGATGATGAGCATCTCCCAGGAGCCAGTGGAGAGCCAACATAGCTGCCATTATTTCCTACTGCTATAGGGCAGCTGAAGGGTGTGGGTGCAAGTCCAGGTCCCCAGACCCGTGTAATTCCAGCTAGGCCTGAAAGTCTGACCTGGATGAAGCCCACTAAAATGTGACTAGAGAAGCAGTTGAAATTCAGGTGTGGAAAGTGTTGTACCTAGAGGAATTTGGGACATTCAGACCCAAGAGATCCTGGGTGCCTCTCACCATTCCTGGTAGATGGAAGGACCAGCTGGAGAAGACTGGAAACTTGGTCATACAAAGGGTAATGGATGTGTACTTTGGGACTGAACCCAGGAGGCTGAAAAATATGGGAGTCATGGCAGTAGAGGAGACAAAGAACTGGTTCCTCTGCCCCACAAGTGGAACCAGGGGAGACTCCAGAGGTGCAGCTCCCTGTGTAGATCAAAAGCAATAGGGCTCTGGAGGTGTGCTGATTGAAAAGCTTCAGACCAATCATCCTTCAACAAAGGAACAGGGCTCTAGGTAGACCCAAACCCCGCCTCTAGGAGCCTTGCCTCACAAAACTCTACAGCAAACCCTCACTGTGAGTGAGGGTTCCCTCCAACCCTCCAACCTCACCAACACTCCAACCCTCCAACCCTCACCACCTCATGTTGCTGAGAACAGACAACATGAGGAGCTCCACAAAAAGAAGGACTCGACACCCTCAAGTTACTGGTCTTGTACATAATACATACTCAAGAAAAAATGGAAAGAAAGACAACTGGGAAGAGACATCTAAAATATTTTATTGGCGATTTTTTACCACTACAGTGGAAACAATTCCATAATCTTCCATCGAGAACCTATTTAAAAAAAAAAATTGTGTACTGAATGTTTCATGGGCATTTATATATACAAATTTATCTCACTCTTCTCATTCCTACATTTCTTGAAGGTAGTTGTTTTCTTTACTCTGTCCTTTGAGAACTAGGATTTTTTATTAGTATACTTTGATTTTATATTATATTTTTGTTCTTTTATATATTTCTCTTGATTCTCTTCTATGCTTTCCTTTTGCTAACAGCCAAATTCTATTGTTCTCTCTTTCTCTCTTCCCTTAACTCTCAACTAGTACTCTCTCTCCTCCCCGCTCAAAATTATTACATCCAACTTCTTTTCTGCATTCTCCTTCATCTTTTAAAAATAGCAAACCCTTTTGCAAACGTACTGCTTCTACCAGTTGCAATTACTTACCCCACCATTTCTGTATATAGTGCCAATTACCATTGTAGATATCCTGAAAAGAACTAACTATTTAGTTTAATGCATTATACTGTTTGCATTGGTTATTGTTATTATTTGGCTCTCCCTAATCTGTGAGCTATTAGAGACCTTCAGGGATACTATGAATGCATAGGGTAGAATTTCTGCTGCCTCAATTTCTTACTAATAAATGGTAGACATACAAAAAGTATGACAAAGCAAGGAGGCAAAGCATCCCAAACCAAATCAAATACCTCATTAACAGAATTTAATGATATCACATTGGAGTAGATGTCAGTGAAGGGATTTAGAAAGTTCACAGTTAAACTGACCTGCCTGGTAAAAGGCTTTGTCAGAAGTGAAATCAGAGGAAAAATCCAAGAAGTAAAAGTTCATTTCAATAAAGAGATCGAAATACTGAAGAAGAATCAATCAGAAATCCTCAAATTGAAGTAATCCAAAAACCAAATTAAAAACTCAATGGAAAGCATCACCAGCAGACTAGACCACTTGGAGAAGTTTCAGGTAACAAAGACAAAATACATGATCTTTAAAATAAAGATGACCATGGAGAAAAGATGTTAAGAGACCATAACAAAAACATTCCAGAAATATAGAGCTAGAGAATATCATGTTAAGTGAAATAAATCAATCCCAAAATACTAAAGCCACATGTTTTCTCTGATATGCAGATGCTAATTCACAATGGGGAGGGGACTAGGGAAAATAGAAGTACTTTAGGTAGAGGTGAGTGAAGGAAAAGGAGGAGATAAGGGGATGGGAGGGATATTAGAAGGAATCAGACATTATTACCCTGTGAACATATATACTATACTACCAGTTGGATTCTACATCATGTATAACCAGAAAAACGAGAAATTATACTCCATTATATATGATGTGTCAAAGTGCATTCTACTGGCATGTATAATGAATTAAAAAACGTAAAACTTAAAATAAAATAAATAAATTAAAAAATAGTTCTTGTGAAGTGTCAGTGTAATATCAATAGTAATATTCACTGTTTTCTGTAAAAACTTATTAAAATACTCTTCACTTTTTCAACTATTTGTGTTTGCAACTTAAAATTTTCTTTATACACATCAATCAAATTAACATGTCAAGAAATTGAATGTATAAGAGTCCAACTCTTATTAGTCATTAAAGAAAATTACAACAACAACAAAAGAAATATGGGATAACTTGTAAAGACCAAATTCAAAATTCATTGGGATAGATAAAGGGTTGGAAATACATACCAAAGAAACACGCAATCTTTTCAATGAATTAATATCTGAGAATGTCCCAAACCTTAAGAATGAAATGCAAAATCAAACACAGGAGGCTTACAGAACTCCAAATATACCAAATTGTATCAGACCCACACCAAGGCTCATTATTATTAAAATGCCTAAGGTAAAGAATAAGGATAAAATTTTAAAGGCTGCTTGGGAAAATCTACCAGTCACATTTAACGATAAACCAATCCATATTACAGCATATTTCTCAACCCAGACCCTAAACACTATAAGGTCCTAGAATAATATATATCAAGCTCTGAAAGAAAATAGATGCCAACCAAGACTACTATGACTCGCAAAATTAAGCTTCAGATTTGATGATGAAATAAAAACCTTCCACAATAAACAAAAGTTAATAGAATTCACAACTCAAAAACCTGAACTATAAAACATACTTAATAAAATAATTCATGAAGAAGAAATGAAAAACAAAATTGAAAATCAGTGAAGGGAGGAACTATAGAAGTATAATCAATCAAAGAATAAGCTAATTCAAATTAAAAATCAAAAATAAATCAAAATGACAGGGGAAAAATCATTTCTCACTAGTAACATTGAATATAAGTGGCATTAACTCATCAATCAAAATACATAGACTGGCAGATTGGAATAATAAACAAGATCAAACAATATACTGTTTCCTAAGAGACTCACTTCATAGGCAGACATCCACAGACTGCAGGTTCTATGATGGGGAAAAATATACAATTAATATGGATTCTGTAAACAAGGAGAGGTTTCTATCCTCATGAGATAAAGTGGACTGCAAGCCGACGTTAATCAGAAGAGAAAAGGAAGGACATTTCGTGCTGCTTTAGGGAATTATACAACATGAAATAATGACTAAATATTTATGTCCCTAACCATGGAGCATCAACATAACCTTCTCAACTTCAAAAATCAAATAGACCACAAAACAACAATTCTGGGTGACTTTGCTACAACTCTCTCAGCACTGGATAGATGAAGCAAACAAAAACTAAATAAAGAAGCTATACACCAAAAAAAATACATTTACTAATTTAGACTCAACAGATCTATATAGAATATTTCCTCCATCAATGACTGAATGTACTTTCTACTCAGCAGCACATAGATCATTTTCTAAAGTAGACCATATCTTAGGCCAGAAAGCCACTCTTTTAGCAAATATAAAAACATAGAGTTTATAACTTGAAATCTTTCAGATCATAATGGAATGAAATTAGAAATCAATGATGAAATAGAAGATACTCTAACACTTGGAGACTAAATAATATATTATTGAATGAGCAATGGATAGCAGAAGAAATTAGGAGTGAAACAAAAAATACTTAGAGGTAAATGAGAATAGCAACACAACATATCAACATCTCTGCGACGCTATGATGGTGATTCTAAGAGGAAAATTGATAGCATTGGGCTCATTCATTAACAGTAGAAAGTCACAAAATCCATAACCTTAATTACATCTCTAGGCCCTAATAAAAGAAGAAGAAATCAACAGCAAAAGCAGAAGTCAGGAAATACTTAAAATCAGAACCAAAAATCAACAAAATTGAAGCAAACAAAAGAATTTTTAAAAAGCAACAAAACAAAAAGTTGGCTCTTTAAAAAAAGTAAATCAAATTGACCAATCCTTAGCCAAGATAACAAAGGAAAAAATGGCAAAAACTCCAGTAATTAAAATCCATGATGTAAAAGAAACTATCACCACGGACACTTTGGAAATACAGATAATACTCAGAAACTATTTTGAAAATTTATACTCCAATAATATATAAAATCTTGGAGACATCAATAAATTTCTAGAGACATCCGACCTACCCAAATTGAAGCAAGAGGGCATGGAAAATTTAAACAGAGCAATTTCAAGCAATAAAATTGAAGATGCAATCAAAAACCTACCAACAAAGAAAAGCCCAGGACCAGATAGATTCTCAGTCAAATTCTACCAGACCTTCAAAGAAAAGCTAACACCAATCCTCCTTAAATTATTCCATGAAAAGGAGGGAACCCTTCCAAACTCATTTTGTGAAGATGGTATCACACTGATACCAAAATCGGACAAAGACACATCAAGGAAAGAAAACTTCAAACCAACAGTCCTGATGAACATAGATGCAGAAATTCTTAATAAAATACTGGCGAATTGCATACAAAAACATTAAAAAGATAGTGCCACATGATCAGGTGGGGTTCATCCCAGGGATGCAAGGCAGGTTTGACATGTGGAAATAAATAAATGTGATTCACCACACCCATGGACTTAAAGACCAGAAACCCATGATCACCTCAGTAGATGCAGAACAAGCATTTCACAAAACACGGCATTCATTTGCATTCAAAACACCAGGAAAACGGAGGCTGGTAGCAACATACCTCAACACCTTAAAACTATACATGCTAAACCCCAGGCCAACATCATTCTAAATGGAGAAGAACTGAAACCATTCACTCTACACCTGGAACAAGCCAGGGATGCCCTACTTCACCCTTTGTATTCAACATAGTCCTTGAAACTCTAGTCAGAGCATAGACGGTAAAAGGAATTAAAGGAATACCCATAGGAAAAGAAGAACTCAAACCATCCCTGTTTACTAACAATGTGCTCCTATGTTTAGGAGACCCCCGAAATCCACCAGAACTCCTAGAACTCCTAAAGTAATTCAGTAAAGTAGCAGGATACAAAATTAACTTTTTTTCTTTCTTCCTTCCATCCTTCCTTCCTTTCTTCCTCTTTTCTTTCTTTTTTACTTTCTTCCTTCATTTCTTTCTCTTTCTTTCTTTTTTCTTTCTTCCTTCATTTCTTTCTCTCTTTCTTTTTCCTTTCTTCCTTCATTTCTTTCTCTTTCTTTTTTCTTCCTTCCTTCCTTTCTTTCTTTCTTTCTTTCTTTCTCTCTTTCTTTCTCTTTCCTTCCTTCTTTCTCAATCTTGTTCTCTCGCTCTTTTTCTTCTTTCTTCCTTTCACTGCTGCCATTACCTTTGGACTTCACACTCCAGATTCCACAGCTTTGACCTCAGCTTGCCTCCAGCCACTCTCCAGGTGGTGGGGCTGATCATGCCTCCCTCTTTTAGGGGTCCTTCCAGCTTCCTGGACTGAGCACCTGTTTCCCCAGTTCTGCAGCCTGCAGACAGTCACTGTGGAGCTCTCCAGCCTCTGAGAGTCTGAGCCAATCCAACAAATCACCTTCCATGGTTTTGTATACTTTATATTGGTTCTGATCCTCTGGAGAACCCTCACTAATACAGATGTACAGAGAACATACAGGAATATGTCTTAATTCTAGTTGTTATAATAAGCAACTACCCTCACAGTGAGGGTAGTTTATAAACAACAAAAATTTGTTACTTACTGTTGTAAAGTGAAGAAGTCCACAGTCAAGATGCTGAGAATTAGATCATCAAGGTACTAGTAGATCTGGTGTCTTATGAGGCCCTGATACCTAGGATATCAGTGTCATCTTTTCCCTGTGCCCTCAGTTGGTGGGAGGCATAAGAAACTTCTTTGGGCCTCCATCACAGATGCCACAGTGCCATCCACAAGGGCAGGGACCTCATGATCTGATCTCCAGCCAAGGGAGCTACCTTCAAGTTCCACGCATTGGCAATTAAGTATCAGCACAGGAATTTTGTTGAAGACACAAATGTTCAGATTCTCAGAAGTAAATGGACTTGTCATGACAGCGTATAGTGGGGCAAAGTTGTATTTGAGTAGTGATAATAAAACTACACGCTAAATTAAGTCCTTAGGAAATGAAGAAGACAACTAGAAATGACAGTAATTCTCCATGTAAAATATTATGTTGTTATATTACTCAACTAAAATATGCATTTGAATTTTCCATTAGTTTCCTTAATGATGGATAAAGTTTCTTAGTACTAAGACATAATGAGTAAAGTCAATTTCAAAAATAGTTGAAAAAGGAGAAAGATTGATAGGTAGGTAAATTAAATAGAAGGATACTAACTAAACAAAATATTATTTGATTTTGAGCCAAATATTTATTCAAATATTTATAGTATCCTGAATTGTTTCTTGACCTATCAAAAATAAATTTGCTTTAATGGTTAAATACAAAACAACCCCTATGTGCATGGTCATGTGCAATGTCCAGAGGTTAAGAGTGAACAGGATGCTGGCTTGACAAGAGAACTGAAGACAGCTTAGTAAAGCTAGTGAATAAACACATGCACAATTATACATTTATGCAGGACTCATTTTCACTCTTCACAGGAAAACAAGCCATGAACCTATTCCCAGTTTGATATTTAATGATCCTCTGGAAACCTGAGCAACTAAAAGAATTAGAGTTGATCAAAAAGTAACAATAAGACACTGACATGGTGGGTAGAATTAGGACAGAGCATAGTTTGCCCTCAGTCTTTTTAAGAATCTAATAGTCAACTAAAATGTCCAGGTTAAAAGCCCCTGTTATGGTTTGGATGTGAGGTGTCCCCAAGAGTTCCCATGTGGGACAATGCAGGAAGGTTCAGAGGAGGAATGATTGGGTTGTAAGGTCTTAACCTTATCAGTACATTGATCCCGGATGGGATTAATTGAAGTGGTAGGGTGTGGCTGGGGGAGATTGGAATTGGGGCATGGCTTTGGGATATGTGTATATTTTGTATCTGGAGAGTGCAATTTCTCTCTCACTGTCTCTGCTTCCTGAGGATGTGAGCTGCTTCCCTCTGCCATGCTAGTCCACCATGATGTCCTGCCTCACCTGGAGCCCCGAGGGATGGAGCTGCCTTCTATGGACTAAGACCTCTAAAACTGTGAGCCCTCAAATAAACCTTTCCTCCTCTATAATTGTGCTGGTCAGATCATTTAGTCATAGCAGCGAAAAAGCTGACTAAATCACCCCCATACTTTTTTTCTCTGATTACCAGGAAAAGCTGGAAACTAGGTCCTCCCCTTTGCAGGTTTGGCTCTGTCTCTGGGGTAGAAAGACCACCTTCCATGTCCCTCTACCTTTTGCTCCTGCTCTCCATCTATCTGAAACATCCATTTGCAGGCACAGCATCTTTTTCATGTCTCTCACATGTCACCATTGAAATCAGACTTAGCATAGGCATTTGCTTTAATGCCTATTTAATGAAGAAAGGACAGAGCGTAAGGGGACCGTAGTATAGTCCCTGAGGTCTAGCCCTCACTCACTGTTTATTTCAGCCCTGATTTCTGAAATCCAAGGAAAGACCCATCTATCTTGAATAATTTCACTAATTACAACCTATTGTTTAGTGTGACAGTCATTTTACTTCCCTTGCTTACGATTTATATTTCATGTTTTATAAGATCCTAAAAATCTAGACGAGCTCATTTTATAAAACTGAATGGAAGAAAGAATGGGGGAACCTTCATTCTATAACAGAAGGTAATATTTTTAATGATAACTGCATAAAGCATTCATACAAAGCCCCTGTCAAATCATATAGCTCATCGATGTCAGTGTCTATTAGACTGTCAGGAAGTGATTTTGCATATTAATTTTCTCTCCTCACCCAAACTAAACATAGTTTCAGGCACTGTTCTTGTGTTTGTGAAAATAAAAATAATAAAATAACTGCTCAAAAGCTAAGGTTTAATAAAAATGAGTACTAACAAGCAATTGGCAGATTAAAATTATTTGCAATTCAGTAAAATGTTGATCATAAAATCATTAACATATAATAAAAACTGCTACAAAATGCTTAAGAAAATGTTGGCTAAAGTTAAAAAACTTTGGAGTTTAATATAAAGTTTCATGGTTCCTCAGGGTTTTCATTATTTATTCAATCATTACACTCTAATGACTTAATGTATTTAAAGCAGTTTCCAAATTTCTAACTTGGACTAGGATTTTTAACATTTTTTTTATAAGAACCAACTTCAAAGTTACCATGTGTGGAAATAATTGCTAGGAACCTAATTTTTTCAACTGATATAGGAAATTTTCATTTGATGTGGCAATGTTTGGCAAAATTCTAAATTTTTCTCCCTTCACCTTAAAAGACAGAAGACTAAAATGCATCAAAATTAAATGCCAGAAATTTGACAAAAGAATGGAAATCACAATGTCATACCATAAACACTGAAAATAATGTAAGATGGTAAATCTTACATAGGGGTGGGCATGATCAAATATGAATGGTGAGGAGTGGACTACACCTCCAAACCTCAGACACAAGTGACCCTCATCTCCACACCAACGTGGCAGACCTCACTTCAGAAAACCACAGGAGAATGCGGTTGTCTAAGTAGGTCATACCTGAGACAGAGACATCAACCTATTTCAATATCTTATTCTCTTTATTTTTCTCAGGTGAAAGGAAAGTATGAAAGTGAATATCACAGAGACATGATCTCAAAAAGTAATTATACTTAGACTTGAATAAAGATTAATGTGAATTCAAATAAAGACACATTAAACAAGATTAAGGCCGACTCTAACGCTCACATGGGCTTGACCTCCATCCTCCCTGAGGTCTCCCCTTCCCAGCTCCCCAGGCCTGACCTCACCTGCTCCTGCCTCCCTGAAGTCTCTCCTTCCCAGCTCCCCAGGCCTGACCTCACCTGCTCCTCCCTCACTGAGGTCTCCCCTTCCCAGCTCCCCAGGCCTGACCTCACCTGCTCCTCCCTCCCTGAGGTCTCCCCTTCCCAGCTCCCCAGGCCTGACCTCACCTGCTCCTGCCTCCCTGAGGTCTCCCCTTCCCAGCTCCCCAGGCCTGACCTCACCTGCTCCTGCCTCCCTGAGGTCTCCCCTTCCCAGCTCCCCAGGCCTGACCTCACCTGCTCCTGCCTCCCTGAGGTCTCTCCTTCCCAGCTCCCCAGGCCTGACCTCACCTGCTCCTGCCTCCCTGAGGTCTCTCCTTCCCAGCTCCCCAGGCCTGACCTCACCTCTCTATCCACACTCACTTCTCTTTAATGTTCTTCAGGCTTGTTTGCCATCACTGCTCTTGTTTCTGCCCTTTCACCACCAGAAATGGCCTCCCCTCCTCATGATTGGCTCTTCTGGTTTTTTTAGTTGAAACTCTTGCATATATTGTCCCAAGGAGACTTTTCCTCGTTTCACAGCAGTCGCCCTTTCTCTCCACCTGTATCCTACGTTCTCACATTATGGTGTTATTATTTTCTTTCGGTGGATAGGCATCTGTAGCTTCAAACTCAAAAGGAAGCTTCTAGAGGGAGGGCAGGAGATTCAGGTGCTTCAAGAACCTCATCCTGAGGCTGAGACTTAAAGATCAGAGTGCGCACGCTCTCCAAAGAAACTTCCCAAGCCACTGAAAAGATGCATAACTGGAAGATCAATAAATAAATGCTAGTTTTCGTGACCTTATATTTTAATAATTTAATTTCCAAACTAGGACATTGTAGACAATATAATAAAGACGTTATTTAACAATTTTGCTGTGATAAATTTAGAAAAATTTGGAGTTTTTGAGGGCTTAACTGATGTTCCTTGGAAAACCATAAATAGGGTGAATATATTTGTCACATCTGGAAGAACTGAACACTTATGTGAATAAGAGCCAGTGTTCATACCATCCATTAGACTTGAATTCTATCTTAAGCATTTGATAAAAGTGGATAATTTTTAGGAAGACTAGATCACATATATTCATAAATAGTTTTTTTTTAATCCTTTACTCGTTACAGACACCATTTTAATGTGTTCAAACTCATTAAAACAATCAGGCATTGTGTTGAGATTTAACAGAGTAGGGACTATACATGGACACTTTTTACTATTAAAACTTCATACCTATTTCAAAGCCTTACTCTCAGATAATTTCACAGTTCCAGCCACATCACACAGTGCTAAATCCTTACTTATAAAAGAAGTCTGGAGTTAATTTCATTGATGCAATGACCTGAGAAGGAATACTGGGGACAAGTAGTGTACCTTCTCTTTGCAGGTGCTTCAACATCAAATTCAATATAAAGCCTCAACTGCAATTGATATTTAGTTTAAAAAAAGAGAAAAATGACAGCAGGCAATTTACTGCCAGAGTACTCAGACACCTAAAAGAAGAGGAAAAACGCAAAAGAAAAGAAGCCTACAGACATTTATATCTATAGAAGTCGGATTGGCAGCATCTGCTGCTGGCACTTGCTCATCACTAACAGACACACAGGCTGAAATTGGAAACACAATTGATATTGATAGGTGCTGGCCACCAAGCGGGAATTGTGCTGCTCGCAACAAATGATGGCGAAATTAAGGGCACTGCCCTGAAAGTATTACCCCATCGCCCCAGAGTGCTATACACAATTTTACAGAAGAGTGGCCCTCTGACTCCATAGTACTTTGTACCTATGACTGAATGAAAAAAAATCAATGTTATTTTCAATCAACAAGTACCACGATGCTCATTAATTTCAAAGGAAAATATCTAGAAACATCACTCAACGGATGGCTATTCATGAACGAAAATAACAAGAGGAATGCAGCCATACTGAATGATGTGTTTCAAGGTGTCCTCTCTTGAAGTAATTAAGGTTGGAGGTGTGAACTTATTCACTGTGGCCGAGTCAGTGGTCACAAGAGTCGGGAGCCTGGTCTCCTATGGGCACTGAGAAAGAAACCGAGGAGATAAGCTACCCTTTTGTTCACCAAATAAAAAAATAAGGGGATAATTAAAATAGAGACAATGCCCATAATGCAAGTGCTCTGGAGGGAGAGAAACAAGAATTCTAACTCGTTATGCTGAGGGGTCACACAGGGCGGAGTGATGTAGGACCCATGAGGCTGGACACCCAAAGAGTTTTTAGGAAGCAGGTTTGCGATAGCCGCAGGGATCCAGAGGGGCTAATGTCTAAAAATCTCTGGATTCCAAGTCTGGAAATTCGTTTAGATTTTTATCAGTGGGATGGTTACATGACAGTAAGAGGGAACATACTCTTTGTCCCTTAGCTTAGGCCAGACAGAGATTTTACGATTTTTGACCGAGAAAACAGAATAACATCTTTTTGCACACCAAGCCTGATAGCAGACTGTAACTCCGTCACACAGTTTGTCTGCAAACCTGGCATTTACGAGGAAGAGGAAGCTTCAAATCACAATGCTTTCTGCAGAAATTGCGGTGACATTCTCCTGACAGTCTTTGTCAAAATCTTTCTGACAAGAAGAGAAGCTTAATTACGGCAAGGGTGTTTGGGTGGGGGTACCCTCTTCAGGAGTATATTCTCTAAAAGTAGCAATCAGGAATGGCCTCGTCAGACTGTGTTAACCACTTGACTTGATCAGTACACACTGAATTCAAGTGGCGAATCTCCACACAGCACCCCATAAACTGGTACAGTGAAGATACTAATTTCAAAAGGCAAAGAATTAAAAAAAAATTGAAATGTTAAAAAGTAAACTAAGGAAATAGACTATGAAATGGGAATCTTGCCAGTGGCTGGCGAGAGAGCAGATGGGAGAGGAAGGGATGGGAAAGGTTGGTGAACAGGTACTAAGTTAGAGCTAGATGGGAGAAATAGAGTCTGTGCTGCTATTGCACAGTAGGATGGCCTTAGGTGGCAATTAAGCACTGTATACTTCAAAAAGCTGCAAGAAAGGACTGTGCCTCTTCTCTCCAAAAATAAGTGATGAATGTATGAGGAGACAGATGTTCACCCTGATTTGAATATCATACAACATGTAGGTGTAGTGAAACATCACATGACGCCTGATAAACGTGTGAGTCAATCAAAGCAAAGACAAAATGCAAAGTCCTCATGTAAAGAGGGAGAGAAGCCACCAGGCAGGGACCAAGGGAGAAGTCTGTAGGTAATGGAAACAACACGGGAAGATCCACGGGTACTGGGCACTGTGCAGGGGTGCTAGGCAGAGTCCCCACAGGAATGCTTGCATCTTCACCCAGATCTCTCCTTCAGTGTTTGGTTGAAAATCATGCGTACAGTATGCATCTGAAATAAATTAGAAAGCACTAGAATGTTATCCTGGTTGCTCAAGAGTGCTAAGAATTTGCTCCTTTTCTTATTACACCAAGCCTACAGGATATGGTCAGGCTGAAACTCTGTTGTTTTGTTCTTGCTTCCTTTTCTTTTGGATACATACATCCCAGACATTAAAGAGACACTATGATTTTATCATGCTTAAACTTGCTGCTTCTAAATTTTTAAACATTATACTAGCTATGCAAAATGACCATCTGAATTTATTCTCTTCTTTCATGGATTAAGGTCAGTCAATTCTCTATTTGATCTTCAGCTAGTTATAGTAGGTCATAGACTTACAAGATGTTACACACTTCATGTTTTAGAATTTATTCTCACATTTTCATAGCATTCTTTCTTTGTATTTTATTATTGGTCTTATGTGTAACCTCCCTTTATCCCTAATATTTTCTAGTTTTTAAAAATTCCTCAACAAAATAGCCATGTGTCTACTTCATCAGTTTTAGGCTTTCAAATATCTTGATTATCTCCATTTTATATATATTAATGTATCCCTTATTTTAATGAGTTTGATGTTTTAAATCTTAGAATCAAAAAGTAGCAGTTTCTGAGGGTTTTTCTAATTTTTCAGACTTTTTTGAGTTGATCTAGATCTTTTGCATTTCCATTTGAGTTTAAAAATTAGTCAATATTTCAGAATTATAAGTCTGCTGGATATTCCTGCATCAACATTAAAGATCATTATGGGAACAATCATCATCTTTATTATACTGAGACTTTTGAACCACAGTGCATGTTATCTGATTGATTCTTCCTTAACTTCTCTCAATAACTGTACAGGTCTCCCAAATATGTTATGCTTAATGGTAATTTGTATCTCAATTGAAATCTATTGGTAATCAATGGAAGTGTAACTATTGCCCTATATTGCTGTAATCTTGCTAAGTTTACTACCTATATTAGTTGTATTATAGCTATAGTTATATGTAAATTATATATAAGCATATAATTATATACATTTATTAGCTAAAGTTGTATTATAGTTTCCACCATGTTTATGTTCACACACATGTACATAATATATAAGAATGTGTTGTGAGTGAATAAAAATGTTCTTATTGATCTGCATGTGTTTTGTTAAAATTATTATTTCCTTCTAATTGGCACTGCAGTGCCTGTTGGAACTATGATAGTGGACATGGGTAGGTTCCTCTCGATTTCAGGTAAAAGCATCCAGTGCTTCACTATTATGTGTGATTTTCTTGTAGGGTTTTTGAAAATGTTTTCATTGTTTGAGGAAAATCTCCCTATTCCTAATTTGCTGATGTTTTTATTAAAAATTAATACTGTGAATTATGCTGCTATAAACATGGATATGCATGCATCTCTGTAGCATCAGGACTAATGGGTGGAACTGGAGACTATTATGCTAAGTCAGTCAGGTGGACTCAGAAAGTCAAGGGTTGAATGCTTTCTCTCATATGTGGAAACTAAGAGAAAAAAGGAAAGAAAAGCCACTAGAAGAGTGACCAGTAGATAGAAGACAGGAAAGGAGAGGGAATATAGGGGTACCCCAAACTATGTAATGTGCATGTGTGAACACAACACAGGGAACTCAATAGTATGTGTAACCATTGTGTACCAATAAAAAACTACGAAATAATTAGTATTGGATTTATTTGTTTGCTTTACATTGATATCAACAGTTAAATGTAGTGCGTTCCTGTGTTCAATCACTGATAATTTGAAACGTGTTATATTAGCATAATCTGGCCTATTATGACTAATACAGTATGTATCTATTCATTTTTATAAAATGCTGCTCATAAATTAGTGACTGTGCAGCCATATGTCACCATACTCATCTAAGGATGACAATTCATTTAGCACCTATAGTGTTTGTCATTCATTTAAGAGAATATGTTCTCTTTAACCACAATGTTCTTTAAGATTCTTCCGTGGTATCTACCTATTTTATTTAAAAATAAACCTATAATTTAATACAAAGTATCTGTTCTTCTGAAGAGTTTTAAGATTTTTAGCTTTCGGTTTTAAAGAAGTTGAGGAAAATATCAAAACAACAACAATATTAGTATTAATTAAAACAATAATAGAATATTAAAATTAACCTGAAAAATATTAATTAAAAACATGGTCAGTTTCCTTGGACTCAGACTACTAATAAATAACTCTTTATAAGAAGATATTTATAAATATATAGTTAATGTTTCCTCAGCAAGGAAGAAATTCTAATGATCTTTCAAGCATTATTCTGTAGGCTTTAAAGAAAACTATAAGGTAGAGTTGAAATGAAGGTATCAGAATGTAATGGTCTGAAACCTTTAAGTTTTCATTATTGTGGTTTATGCATCCTTAGGAGCAGTGACTTTTCTAAGATACTCTTGTTCCTATCAAAGAAGAAACTTCAACTTTGGTTGTGATGCTTTTGTTGGTGCTAGCTTATCATTTCCTCATGCTTGCGATTCTCCTGCAAACAATTATGAAAAGATGGTTACTTTTAGACATTCTGAAAATTGCAGATAAGTGGGAGAGGGTTCGATGTGCTGTGGAGTCAACACTGTCTTCCACATGTGCAGATTGGCAGGTAGCCCATGTGTTTTTCCACTGTTTTTCTCCCACGGCTCCTTCTATCACAAGAAAACAGACCTGGAGAGAAGCACCAACCATCCATTAAATGCCTATGAACAGCCAATCACATCTTGTTAACATACCGTAAGATATCCATTCTTTTAGTCGGAAGTGACACAATTTTAATAGCAGCAAGATTTGCCGCAGACACCCTAGTCCTTCTGTAAGAAGACATTGTAAGTGACTCTGGTGAGTTCCCTCTCTGTCTTTGGGAAATTGACTGAAAAGCAGTTGAAGCTGCACTTCTCTACACAGTCTTGGAGAAAGCAAAAGAGTTCACATATAACCTCATTAAATAAGACAGCAAGTCTAAGTGGCATACAAAGCTATTAAACAAACTAGATTGGTCCATAATAATAAGAAACATATTTCACATCTGTTGCACAGTACAGAGCTTTTAACAAGTAATAGGCATAATGTGCTGGAAAATAGTTGCTATTCCCCATCAGTATATCATTGTCAATGGGAGTGCTGTCTCAAAAGAAGCACTTATCTCATACACTTTATTGCTTGATAGCTTGCTGATTGCTTTTACAAAGCAATAAATTGATGGCCTGATTCAGCACTGACATTAGGTTATGTTCATTTTCAGTGATTGATGCTTTGAATTAGAACTCTTGTATTCTCCTCTGCTTCGGAATATGAAATTCTAAACAGGCCTGTGGATGTCACAAATAAAGCCCCATAACTGATGCCAAGCCAGCTATATTTACTCATTTAAACAGCTAACAGGCTTTCCCTTTAATAAAATGCTCATAATTTATGCTTTAATATCTCCATTTCCAATTAAATTGTCTAACCAAATTTTTAAAAACCTTGAAAAAAGTGCAGTGTTTTTATAATTTACATTTTCAAAGCAGATGTAGCAAAGTGTACAAAATCAGAACATATAAATTATTAATAAATTAATTAGATAAATTGAAAAATTTAACTACTTCAAGTTGAAAAGATCAAATCTATTTATCATTCTCCATTAAGTTGAGAAATTATTTGATTTGATAGTTTAAAAATAGTCATTAAACTAGAAAGATAAAAATAAGTAAAACAATAGAAAAGAAAGCTACTATTTCTCTGTTTTATGTTTCTACTGTTTATCAGAAAATTCCATGTGACAACCAGGATTATAATACATTAATATTAAATTAACCACATTTCTATAGCAGCAAGCAAATCCAGTACTACAATTTTAATAGAGAATCAGACAGCAAGCATATTTTCAACCCAGGATATCAATGGCAAGCAATGCCTCATATAATTAAGTAGCATATCAAGACCAGTAGTTCTCAGTTGGGCACAATTTGACCTCCAGGGGACAGTTAGAAATGAGTGGAGACATTTGGGCTGCTACAGCCTGAGTTTTGGGTTTAATGAGTGTGAGCCAGAGATGATGCTAAACACCTAAAATAAAAAATTCCCTGACTTGAAAAGTCAATAGTGCAGAGGTTGAGAAAACTTGCTCTCAAAGGTATGCACATGGCACTCCCTGCTTGTCTCTCCTCTTCTCCTGTTGAAAAAAATCTCTTAACAAGATCCACGGTGCCCATTCAGCAGTGCCCTGTGCCTCTATGTCCTGTCCTTCTGCTCTGGTTAATGAAGTCAAACTCTGGACTCTGACAATGGACATAAAACAGACATGTGGAATCGTGAATGGATTAAAATGGGTGATCTGGGCCCTGGTGAGTCTGGCTTATTATGGGACAGTAAAAGATTCAGATGAGAAAAAATAGTGAGAGGCCAGGAGAGCAAATGAAGGGCTGTGTTTAAGGTACTGTAGGTCTGGTGGTTGAATATGCAGGTGAAAGAAATCATGCTGTCAACAAGTTTTCCAGATGTGTCCGAAATATGTGTTCACCTCTGCAGCTGGGTAGGAGGGCATGCGTAGTAGCACTGCTATGCTTTTCATTTTCTTATATGCTTTATTACACTAGTATGGAAACAAAACAAGTTTCTCTGCGTGTGTGCCTGTGTGCATGTACATAAAACAGAAAAAAAGATAACGGAGTTGATATGCGAGATTTATTTACCACCCTTCTATTCTCAACCTCTATGGGATCAACATTTTTATAATCCAAATATAAGTGAGATCATGTGGTCCCATTACTTTTAAAGCCCCATATCATGCCCACTTGGAAGGACATAGAAAATTCTCTTACTTATATTTCATTCTCATCACAGATGGAAAATTAGATGTTCCATGAAATTTATCTGTAGATAAGGCCAAAAAGGATTTATCAGAACATGGCTACTTCATGATCCTTCGAAACACCTAAACAGAGTACGCTTCCCCAGGGGGAGTAAACCAGAGGGAGATGGTTAATGGTTTGACATTTCTATGTTTATGAAAATGTTTTTCCACTTTCCAATGGGAGTACATGAATGTTATTTAAGATTAAAACATCATACATGCAGAAAACCAAAGATTAAGAATATATATTTTAAATTTATCTCAAAGTTCTTATCTTAGATGAAAGGAAACTACAGCATTTAGAGTGAAGAGCCATCTCACAGGTAGGTTTCCTTTGAATGTTTTAGTTAAACAGATATTTGAAAAATGGCTTTGAAAATTTAGTGCTTAGGTGACTTTATTATCAATAGCAGCAAACTTTAGGCATTTTCTCTTACATGGCTGAAATAATTGCAGTATTATAAGAAGCAAACAAACATTCGGGAAAAAAAAAAAAAATTAACCAGGTGGGTGCAGAAACAGGGAATAGAGTTTTTGGCATGCTAACATCAGCAGAAGAGATGAGCGAGAAGCAAGGGCCCTGGAACAGGCCTGGCCTCTGCTCTGTCTCCGCCCGCCAATCAATACTCCACCCAGACCTCAGGACGCTCCCCGCCACGCGCTGGGAGGCAGCCGCTCACGCCTCTGAATTCACTTATCATTTTCTGCCTCCCTCATGTCCCACCTCACAATCCGTCTTTTGGTTACTTTTGCACATTTTTCTATCATCTCGCCTGGATTGCTGTGTGAAGGAAGGCAGCCCTTGAATTTTTCACCACTTCATTACGTCCATCTTTACGCGTCCACTTGGACCGCAGTGGATTCTTAAACGTCGATCGGGAAATAAATGGATGACCAGGGAAATTGAATAGAGGGTGGATTTACTCTGAATCGTTTAGAGGACTTGAGGAAGGCAGGAAGCTTGTTTCAGAGTTCTTAAAGTCACACGTGACTGACAGGCCTCACCTATGAGCTGAATCTCACAGACATCAGACACTACTTCCATATGGTAAGGAACCTTGAAATAGAATCGCTTCTGAACATTAAAACAAGTGTTGATAACAGAAAAATGATATATCTTAACCAGCATGCAGTGTGATTTTTAAAACCAGCATCTTATACACAGAGAGATACATTGTGTAGTGGGGTGGAGAGAGTCCCAACATAGATTCAGTCCTTGGATCCACCTCAGTGAGATTCATGAGACCATGAAGATTTTCTTATATGTGTTTAATTATGTCCTGCCCTACGCAGATAAGCATAATGTACACCAACTTAGGCTTTTAAAAAGGACTTTGTAACAGTCAAAAGAGTATGCAGTAAAAATAGTTGTATTATATCATTAAGTACCGCATGTGCAACACACTGGTTTGTGATAGCTCAGTGGGTGTGCTACTGAGGAGTCAATAAAACTCTCTAAGTATTTGAAAGGCACTGTCCGATTTGCACGAGGGAAGATGACAATTTATGAGTACCTATTCTACCAAGAATACCAGAATTTTCTTGACCAGTGTGAGGGATTGTCATTAAATCTCATTCTCTTACAGAATCTTAAGAAAACATAAGCATTAGTTCCTGCAATGGTCAATTTCATGTGTGAACTGGACTGGTCTAAGGGGATGATTAGATAACTTGTACAACATTATTTCCAGATAGGTCTCTCAGGTATTTCCAGAAGAGCACAGGGTTTCAGCCCTCACCAATTTGAGCCTGCAGCCCACAGCCCACTGAGGCCCTGATAGAACGGAAAGGTAAAGAAAGATCTGTCTTGCTCTCTTGGCTTGGGTTTATTTGTCCTTAAAAATTGGAGCTCTTGGTTCTTTGACCTTTGTACTTCAGGTTTTACACTAGTGCTGTCCCTCCAAGTGCTTCTCCCCAACCCATTGCCCCCTTGGGCACACCACCAGCTTCCTGGCTCTGCAGCTTACAGACAGCATAGTGAGAATTCTTGGCCTCCATAGTCATGTGAGCCAATTCCAGTAGTAAGTTCACTCTTTCTCTCTCTCTCTCTCTCTCTTTCTGTATTTGTGTGTGTGTAGGATATGTGTGTGTGCTTATCATATGTATGTGTGTATATACATACATGTACACATATGAAATCCCCTATTGTTTTTTTATTTTTTCTGGAGAACCATGACTCTTATGATAAACAAATGTCCTAAATGCAATAAATAGGTAAAGCAAATATAAAAAAAATCAGGATTCTGGACATTGCACACCTCTAATACCAGCAACTCACAGGACTGAGGCAGGAGGATCTCAAGTTCCAGAGCTTAGTGAAATCCTGTCTCAAAATTAAAACTCAAAAAGGGCTGGGGATGTAGCTCAGTAGTAAAGCACCCGTAGGTTCAGTCCCCTGTACTAGAAAAAAAATTAAATCAGTAGGACAAATGAAAAAAACAATTTTTAAAGACATGCTCATTATTAGAGAGGTTATACAGAAAATGAAAATGGATACTATTTAAATATACATTTGATGATATTTATGTTTCAATGACTTTAATGAAGAAAATCTTACAAAGAAAGATGAATCTGATAAAATTTGACAAATGATGGAAATACCCATGAATTTTATAATGTTGGTGATGTTTCTCATTATGGAAACCAATGGGAGAACATGTGCCTTCAGCATTCCATAAGCATTTGACCTCCTGTTGATTTTTGTTTTTTTTTTTTTTCTAACTTTCTATTAATTTTTCTATAGGCTATCTTCTTCCTACAGAGTACATGTACAATCCCCCATGAAATTTTATGTACTAGTACACATCTGATCATTTAATCACATTTTTTAGGAATAAAAGATGAGTTATGTTATGCATATTTCATTTTTTGTGTGTCCAGTGCATTTTTTATTTACAGATACAGAAAGCATGGCATAGTTCATTGCTTTTTTTCTGATGTCGTTTGACTATGAACTGATGCTTGGGATGAATCAATGCTCCATGCCCTGAGTCATCATTAAGGCTTACTGAAATATCCAGATAGCAGTTTTGGTTTGGTGATATTGTAGTCCTTTAGAAACTGCTAGAAGAATATCTACTCAACGTATTTAACTTCAATAAAATTACTGAATAATACTCAAAGGATGTTTGCAATACTTTTCTTCCTCAATTAGGAAGCATGCTAATCTTATTTTGAAAGCCCATTATATTCCTTGGTCATAACCTGTCTCTCTATCCCCTGCCCTGCACAGACATACATACACATGCCAATTACATATAGAAGTGGATATGGGCTGTTTGAAGAGCTGTCTACACTTAAGGACTCTTCAGAAGTTGAGTCAGAAGTTCCTTTTGAAGTCACCTTGAAAAATAATTTTAGAAGCAATGGCTAATGGAAGACATTTTGAGTGAATCAGAAAATGAGAAGCATGCCCTCAGTTTCCAGAATTAAAAGAAATATTGGTTTGCACAGAAAAGAAATCAAGAAATTTTATCTAATACCATCAGTATTGAGTAATTTCCTGAAATTTATTAAAATAAGGAAATTAAAATACATTCGTATTTGTCCTTTGTAGAATAAAATATTGTCTATAGTTTAATGCAAAATAATCTACTGAAGTCTAAAATTATTTATAAAATCACTATACAAGCAGGGCGCAGTGGTGCACACCTATAATCCCAATGGATCAGGAGACTGAGGCAGGAGAATCATGACCTCAAAGCCAGACTCGGCAATGGCAAGTCACTAAGCAACTCAGTGAGACCTTGTCTCTAAATAAAACACAAAATAGGACTGGGGGTGTGGCTCAGTGGTCAGGTGTCCCTGAGTTCAATCCCCGGTACCAAAAAAAAAAAAAAAATCATACAAAATCTATAAGTTTAATGTATACCAGCAATAAATGCAAGGCAAGTTACAGCATATAGCGCAAAAGTACTCATTTAAAACAGCACCAAAAATTATGTTCTATATTTTAATACTTTATTAAATATAGCATTTTCTTGATTTCCAGAAAAATATAAATACACTGAATGTATACAATAATTCCATAATTCTAAATATTACCATATCTTTGTGAAAATTGAAAAAGAAATAGCCATTTTAGATACAAAGGATTAAACTATTTAATAATTAGGCCTTAAGATAATTTGCCTCAGTTTCTACATGAAAAATAAATATAATATATAAAAATTTCAAAATAAAGCAATTTTGTTATCTTGTTTCTTTTTAAATGATCATATTTATTCATTTTTCTCTTTGATTCTGAGGTCTAACAATTTAGTTTATTTTGTAAGAATGGTAGTGAATAACTATTACATTTCACCAAGTTGAAGTATCAGGAACATTGAGATTTTAGATTGAAACAACATGGAGAACCAAGAAAATTAAATTCGATTGTACCTCTGTTCTCCATCTTCTAAATAACTACAAGTAAATAAATAAGTAAAGCACCAACCTCTGCCCTCTGAAAGTGAGTAAGGAAATACTGTGGCTATACGTCTCCTTGAAAGCCTTCCACTGTAAAACCTGTATATCCTTTCTCAGCCTTCCCTTCGGGATAGGGAGCGGATCATGAAACTCCATTTAGACATTCCCTTCCATACATAATCCTCAAACCCTGTCTCCCTTTACCCTGTGTGTAGGTGCTCACAAGCACATTAAGTGGGCCTGACTCTGAAAAGATGCAGCCACTGAAAACATCAACACAATCTAACAAGATGATTTCATGCAAAGGTTAAAAGAGACTCGTTGCCTTCTGTTACAAATGTTGTGCATTTCCTCAAAGTGCATTTATCAAAACACATGCATTTTAAAATAACAAAGGAAATCTATTAAAAAATGATTGATGAATTGTTTGGCAATTGCATAGCTCAAAGCATTTCCTTTTATCCAACTAAGACATTACCCATAGGGCACTGGGTTTAGCTAAATAAAAAACAATGTTTTAAGTCTCTTGCCAGGTAGTGGCAAATAATGCCTTCCAAGCTTATGAGCTGGAGCGCGCCAGCTACAGTAACTGTCATTCACTGCAGATTCATTCTTCAACCTAAGCCTCCTCACGCTCACCTTAAGGCTTATGATGAAAGGCTGCACTAAGTAAACCTGAAAATCCACCCCCTAAGCTGGCAAGAAACTCCAAGCAACTAAGAGATGATTCATTGCTCTGAACATCATTTTTTATTTGCAGGAGAGGGGAAAGTGGCGGCTGAAACTAATGGCTGTGTGAGAGAAAAAGAAGGAAGGAACAGGAACCCGAAGCAGATTATATGAAATGATAACGGATTCTTTTCCTCCTTGGTTTTCTTAATGGCAAATTTTTTGTTCTACTCTAGGACAGTAAGTCCGAATTCATTTTTCCTGTCTTACTGTTGAAAAGCTCTAAGTCTCACTCTCATTTCTGCTTGTGCTCCACACCTGGGTAAGCTGAGAAGTTGACTGTGTGTCAGAGGCAGAAGCAAGTCATGCTAGCCCATGCCTGTCGGAGGGATCCCTCACTCACCCCTACACTGAAGAACACCCCAGCCAGTCCTCTTTCCCTTTTCTCTCCTGCCATCTTCAGAAGAGCTGAAATTTGGCATAAGTCTGTGTGTGGTTTCTTTGCTTCTAAAATCTGAACTGAATTTTGAGTGGGGGGTCAGCCTGTTTTGCCAAGATGTCCCCAACATTTAGACCAATAGTTTAACATTCACTAAATTACTTTTTTATCTAAAAGGTATAGAGTACAAATGTAAGAATGTCATCCAATTATAAATTAGTAGAATTCTTTAAGGGCATTCTGCAGAACCTAATACCACATTCTAAAAAAAAAAAAAAAGAGAGATAATGTTTTATTGATTTTTGTGAATGAACTGAAACTATGATCTTCCAAAAAAACAGTTGTGGTCTTATAGTATAGTATTCACAGTTACCTACAAATGGTGATTTTTGAACTAGAAAGTCAGAGGTAGACCATCTTCACAGATTTCAAATCTCATTAAACCAGCTTCTTTCATCATTGGATTAAGATGATCTATCCCTGCTGAACTGGTTTTGTAGGGACAGAGCAGGGTTGTTTTTTTATTTGTTTGTTTTTTTGTTTCAGAGACTCACTCTCTATTCTTTCATACATAATGACTCACATATAAGACAGCTAAATTACCAATTACATTAAATGAAAATATGAAATGACTAAAGATGGTGTGAAAAAAATAGCTCATATTGTTGGTGAATATTCAATTATTAGCTATTTCATTTAGATTTTAAAGGAATTAAGATGATAACAGTGTCTACCATTTTGGTTAGATTTAGGAGTAAAAATTGAACAGATATTCAAGGTAGAAAATACTGTGAAATTAAAATTCAAGTTATAGGCTCAATGGAATATTAGACATAGCTGAATAGAAGGTTAATGAACGTGAAAACATATACATAGAAATTATATAGGTTGAAGAAAAGAGAGGGAGATGGAAATAGGTAAAACAGTTGAATGAATCAGACATCACTTTCCTATGTTTCCTGTGAATACCTGACCAGTATAACTCTACATCATGTACAATATGAATGGGATCCTAATTAGAATAAGTTATACTCAATGGATGCAGAGTATGTCAAAATACATTCTACTGTCATGCATATCTAAAAAGAACAAATAAAAATAAAAGTTAAGAGAGAGAGAGAAAAATAGTATACATAGGAAGAATCAAGGTACAATGAGTATGTAATTGTAGTATTAGAAGGAAAAGATATAGAAAATTGGGATGGAACAGTATTTGATGAGTGAAGCACAGAAAGTTTCTCAAAACCTTAATCAGAAGAATTGATTTTTAGATTAAGTTTGTATAAACTGCATCAGGATAAAAATAAGGACAAATTCAGTTCCTGGCGATCTTGAGCAATGCTTCAAGGAACACGATAATGTGGATAAAGCCCATACTTTCCATCAAGTGGTAAACAAATAAATAAAACCTGGTTTGCGTATAAAATAGAATTGTATTTAGACTTAAAATAGAAGTAAATACTGTCATTTGCATCACAAGAGATGAGCCTGGAGGATTTTGTGTTTGGTAACAAACCATAGGCACAGGAAAACCAGTAGGACATAAGATATGAAATCTATAAAGCTGAACTCAAAGAAGCGTAAGTACAGTGGTGGTTCCCAAGCCCGGGGGCAGAAGCTGGGCTAGGTGAGAAGACCAGAATCGATGGAGGCAGAATCTCTGTCAAGCAGGGGAAATAAATTAAGAGATATATTGTGCAACATGATGACTATTCCTAATATATTCTTGAAAGTTCCTAGGAGAGTAGATATTGTGTTCTCATCAGAAAAAAGTAGGTATGTGATATAACTCATATGCCAACAAGCTTAATTAAGCCACTTCATTATGAATACATATTTCGAAACTTTATCATACACAATAAATATTCATAATGTTGTCAATTAAAACAATGACTAATATTTTAAACAGATAAAGAAAAAGCACACAAAAGCACCTCCTAATAAGTCTTCTCAAAAGTACTCACAAAGGAAAAAAAAATAGAAAGAACCAGGAAGGGACATGAAATGCACAGTGGAATATCTTTGATGTGCTGAGAGTAAAACCAGGCCAACCTGAAATTTAATGAACAGTTCTTCCAAAAAGTCAGGACACAATAAGTTAACCTTCGGGAGCATACCTCGGTAGTAGGGAACACCATGAAAATTGTAAGTTAATATTCAGAGAAACAAACTCAGAAAATATTTCTCATTGACAAAATCATGGTTAGAGGTACATCAAAGAATTCTCATGAACTATGTTAAAAAGCATCTTACATAACATTAGGGAAATTCATAAAGAGGCATACAAAAAATGAGCAAATCTAAGCAAATATTATGTAAAAATAATATGAATTCACTGCAAAATTTTGCGGTCATGGAATGAAAATGTGGAGGGTAGTGAACAGACTTGATGTGCCACAAGGTTCATGGTGTTGTAAAAAGAATTAAGAATGAAGTTTGAACGGTTCTCAAGAAGTCAAACTGGCTTCTATTATGGTAAATGGTATAAACTCTCCAGTCCATCCCCATCTATGGATGACAACTAAAGGGATGGAGGCAAAAAGCCAGGCTGGCAGGAACCCCCAAATCCAAGGTGTGATCCAGCAGAGAATCTGGGTTTTCTTTTGCACTCTTCATATCTTCTCCTGGTAACAGAGCTTCCCACAGCCTGCTAGGTGACTACCAACAGGGATATGTCCCTTCCCACCAGCACTGTGGTCCCTAGGCTATTCCTGCCTTGTGTTTAGGAAACACCAAGTGAAGTAGTTTCTTTACCACTTCCAGCTACCTTTTGATGAGTATTCCCAGTCTAGACTAAGAGAAAGTGACTCCATCCAGCTCTTTCTCTTCCTAACAGGTACTGGAAGGAGAGGGAGATGGACTGGAAAGAATGATCCTTTGAATCTGTATATCCAGCACTGATCTCTCCCGGACGTGGCCTATGGACAAAACTGACCAGAACCAGCATGGCAAGAGCTCTGAGAACGAAACTGCGGAATACTGCCAAGGTTTCAGACAGACAGCTGTCTGTCACACAAGCAGGATACAGCAAGACATTACTGCGGAAGCTTAACAAACCATATAAACATTCAAACCGCAACCCGAAGTGGTTTGCTTTGTGGACACTATAGCAGAAGATTAAAATGAAGACTTTGTCTCATAATATGATACTAAAAATATTCAAGACACCAATTAAAAATCGTGTAACAAGAATCAGGAAAACCTAACGTCCAAAAAGAAAAGATGACCAACAGAAATGAGATGACAAAAGACAGATGTTGAAAATGTTTGAGAAGATGTTTACAGTTGTTGTCACAGGAATGTTCTAGCAAGTAATCATAAACACTTTTGAAATAAGCAGAAGTAGGAATATTTGCAAAGCAAGAACATATACGAAGTGAAACTAGATAGAAATTTCAGATATCAGAAATTCAATTATATTGAACGTGTTCAGTTGTAAAATGAATACATCAGAAGAAAGAATTGGTGATCCTAGGATAGATCCATATGTGTTGTTAAATGGGAAAACAAAGACAAAAATTAAAAAGAATACTCAGTGGTCTATGGAACAATAATATATACATATATAAAATTTATAGATAGAGGTATATATATGATGTATATCTATATATTATTAGATATATGTATTTTATATGTATATATATATAATTTAGATAGATATAGATAGATAAATAGACATGAAGTTTCCATGTCAATGGAATCCCAAGAGTATGAAGAGACTGCAATTGAAAATGTATATTTAAAAAATCTAATTTCCAATTTTTTCCAATGATATAAACATAAAACTTCAAGGAGTGCAGTAAGAACAAAAAGCATAAACCCATAAAACCACACCCAGATACATCATATTTAAATTTCTTATAAATAAACACAAGGAAAAAATCTTGAGAATGGTTTGAAAGAAAGGATGAGTCAGATATAGAACTAATTCAACTGTGTTGCCAGTGACCTTGGATATCTCCCTAGAGGGCAGCTGTCCCTTTGGAGGCTGGGGAAGGTGGCCCAGCATTTCAAAAGTGCGGGAAGGAAAGGACCGAGAATCTGAGATTCTGCAAGCAATGGAGCATGGACGTTCTATATGGATATTTTCAGCTGAGGGAAAACTGAGGTGTTTTATCATTAGTAGACCTGTTTTAAAATAATCAAGAAAAGGAATTCTTCATATTGATATAAATTCTAACATAACATAGAATATTGGAGATAAAATAAATAAAAAAATGCATGATTGGTCTTCTCTAGAGAGTTTTAATTGTATTTGATGGTTGAAGAAAAACTACTGTAACATTTGTTGATGGGGCTAAAAATGTAGAAAGACATATTGAATATAACTATCACAAAAAAAGAGAATGGTGAAAAATAAATGGTAGTTCCCACTGAAAAGATAAAATATTGACATTAGTGATATATATTAAAGATTTGTAATATATGTTCAATGGATATATAAATATATATTTATAGTATTAATTACAGAACTATGAAAGGACGAAATAAGCTTAATGTACGAAAATGTACTTAAACCGCTAATTAATAAAAATTTAAAATACTAAAAATTGATCAAATAATTCAAAACAAGACAAAACGGGGGAAACCTTTGCTATTTTGTGTTTTAAGTAAAACACTCACTCGTACTGGGTTTGGGGCACAGGCATGTGTTCCTGCTCTGCCACGGGTCTGCTTTGTGGTTAGAGGAAAGTGTCTTAACCTTTCTGTGCCTAAGTTTCTCATCTGCTAGTGGAGACTGGAGAATGTCTCACTGGAGAAATGGCCAGTGACGGGCTTCGGGCAGTGTCCCGCACACAGGGACAAGGGTGCTGCCTCTGCTGTGTGGGAGCCAGGGGGGTGGGCAGCAGGGCTCTCCGTGCTCACTGGCACTGTCTATCCCCTGCCGGACACGATGGCTGCTGGGTTCAGTGAGCTTTGCCACAGCTGTGGTGGTGTGGGCCACCTTCACGGTCCCCACGCGTGTCCACTGGAAAAAGCTCAATCGGTCACAGTCAAACCTTTATTTTTACTCATCTGTCTTGCAATTTCACTTTAAGGTTTTACCATGCGGACTTCATAATGCTCATGAAATTATTTAATAATATAAGATTTAAAAAAAAAAGCATGTGATCTTGACCAATAATGGCTTGAGTGAATATTTGTAATACTAATTCACATAAAATATTGCAATAGGAAAAATGATTCCATAACAAAGTTCTACAACAATCCTCTTGTATTTTCTTTCTCAAGCATAATATATTTTAGGGGAATATAAATAAATATATGTAAGTATATATTTATACACATTTGTATTTTTGTAGAATATTTAATAATGGTGAAAAATAAATTCTGATTCATTTATAAGATATCAGATATATAAAAGGGATAAGTTACTGTTAAACAAGTAGAGGAAGACTGGAGGGAGAACATTCTAACAGTCTTGGCACAGAAAAGACAGTTTTTATTATAAACCACATGTCCTGGATGTGATTAACAGATTACTCTGATTAGGCTGAAACAATAAGATAAACTAAAGGTGATGGACAAACGGAGACAGTAAATGAAGAGACACTTGTCAGCAAAGAACACACAACCACCCACGGTGAATATGCTTTCCTCATTAGAAACATGGAAAATGTAAGTATGACAATATGTCATGCTTCCCACCATTGAGATCAACACAAATCCAAAAGGTTGATAAGCAGCCTCTAGCAAAATAAAATGGCACATAGCATTTGCACAAACCAATTCATATAAATCTCTCCCACTTATTTACACTTTCACAAACAACAGATAATGATATACTCCAATGTTGTCATCAAATTCATGAAAGCAAAAAATCAGAACCAATCTGTACTGGGTATTAAATGATTAAATCAGCCACAATGTGATATTAGGCAGGTTGAAGAAATATAAACTCATCTATGAGTTGCTTTCGAAGATAACTAACCATGGTGAGCAGTGTACTATATTGTAAAAAAATTAAAAAGTAAAAGTGCACTTACTTGTACATTTGCTTTTTAAAAAAAAAAATCTCTGAAAGTAGCTATAAGAAATTACTGACAGCAGTTATAAGCTGATGGAGGAAGGATTGGGTGGCAGGCTAACGATGTAGAAGAGAATTATTCATTATCAATTTTTAGTATTTAAATTTATGCATACAATAATTTTTTTACCTCTGATTTTTTTTTATTATTTTGATTCATTGTACACAAATGGGGTACAACAATTGTTTCTCTGGTTGTACATGAAGTAGAGTCGCACCATTTGCGAAATCATACATGCACATAGGGTAATGAGGTTTCTCTCACTCTATTATTTTTCCTTACCCCCTGCCCGCTCCACACTTGATCTTAATAATGTTTCTTACCATGAGTATTTAAATAAGAGACTGTGGATCTACCATTGCCTCATGTATTTACGAATCTTGTCACAAGTGACTGAATTGTCAAAGGACATTGGGATTGAAAATGGTACAGAGGGGACTGGGATTGTAGCTCAGTGGTACAGTGCTTGCATAGCACATGTGAAGCACTGAGTTCAATGCTCAGCACCACATTAAAATAAATAAAAAATAAAGGTATTGTGTCCATCTACAACTAAAAAAATACTCTAAGATTTTTAAAAAGAAAATGGTACAGAGTTATGATCTGGTATATATCAAGTTTAGATCTGGACAGAGATAAAAGGATTGGTTCTTAAGATGCCCAGGAAATAATATGGACCGGGGACATACACGGTCATTATTCCTTGGTGCATATCTCTGCTACTTGAACATCAGAATTAAAACATCTACCTGGAAGAAATAAGTAACAAGTAGCTCCCATTTTTATAAGTTCTGAACTTGTTACAATATTCTTATATAATGTTTTACAAATATTTTAAAAACATGTTCAGTAAACAATCCACATTTTCTACAACATAGAATAGAAAGAATTGAGAGTGATTTAAAAAATAAAACAATTTTATGTAACCATTACCTAAATAATTGAAGGATGTCTTTACTTGTTATCTCTGGATATTTGCTAAATCAATAGTAAAACATATGAGCAAATATTAAACATAGAATTAGGCCAGAAAGGGAGTAAAGGAAACCAAATAAGAACATAAGTACAAATAGTATTTTGGAGTTTTAAGAAAAATGTATCAATATTAACATGAATAAGGACTAAGATGTTTATATTGTATGAAAAATACAAATATATTCTTTTGAAAAGTGAGAACAAAACCTAAATGCTTTAGAATTAGATCTGTGTGAGTGTGAGTGCATTTGCACACCTGTGCATGAACACACATGTGCATGTTTTACTTCAGGTATCAAATCATGTGATCGTGGCACGTGTCCTGGTTGCAGGGCAGCCCAGCAGGCTGAACACTTCTGGGAAGAGCTGATACTGCGTTTTTGAGACAGTATTTTCTCATCCTCAGGGAAACCTGTTTTGCTCTAAAAGGCTTCGATTGGATGAGATCTTCCCAGATGTAAAAAATAATGCCATTTACTTCAATTCAATTGATTGTAGATGTTAAGCGAATCTACAAAATACTTTTGGAGTAACTAGATTACTGTTCAATTGACTAGCTACACTGTTCAGCCTAAGTTGACACAGGATGTTCACCACTACAGTCCACCTATTGTCCGAATCCAAACGCATTTGCCTGATCCCTGATGAATCATGGAATAATGTTAACAAAGTCAAGCTTTCCCCTAACATGATACAATTATCTGTGAAAAACAAATCCTGCCACCCTTTCTCCAGAAGAGAACGCAAGTGCATGGATCATTACTCCCTGATCATGCCAATGAGCAATCTTTGATACACTTTTGTGAGATAAGAGTATAAGAAAACTAAAATGTTATCTGCATACATTATGCACATACACAGACACCTTTATGCAACCATGTGAGGAGGAAGTGTGTTAATGATCATCCCTGGTTTCTGCACCTGGCTCTGCCATCCTCTTGCTGTCCATAGCTGCCTTACTCAACGCTCCACAAGGGCCTTCAGCAAGCCCCTCAGCTCCTCTGGTCCTTGCTGGCTGCCATGGTCCATCCTCTAGCCTTGAAGGGTCCAAGCCATTAGCAGTCCTCACCTTTCACTTTAATTACAGGGCGTGATAACAATTCGGAGGCACCCACGGAGGAAATCTCCTTATTAAAGAACAGCCGTGGTTACCCCGTGTCAGCCTACTCTACCCGAGTGATCAGGATCAACCACCCAGTCAAGACAGTACCCCCTTCATGTCTCTGGATTCAAAGGCATGAGGACCCCAGAGCCCGGGCATGGTGCAGGTGAAGGGCTGCTGTTGCCCACTTTGTGACTTGGTGGTCTGACAATATCCAGGTCCCGACAGGCTGCTCTGATCCTGTCCTAACTTGTGGCCCTGATGAAATTTAAGTACTGACTGAGCTGGGCAGCATGCCAACAGCTGTGTCTCACAAGGAGAGAAGTTATCTGCAGAGAACCGCAGGACTTCACTTCCAAACTGGGTGCTGTGACTCACCCACAGGGACACGCCTGTACTGTTGTTTTATTATCGTCTTTATAGATCAGTGGTAGTTACCTTGTCTTCAATTCTATTTTCTTTTTCTTCTTCTGTAATCCTTTTGAGCATGTTACATTTTTTAATATTGTCCTGATGTTTCTTCTATTTGTTTATATTTGGGGGCATTTCATTCTTTTATATTTCTCTCTCTCTTTGATTTCAGTTTGTTTTTTTGTGACCTAACTGTGACTTTACTGATTCTTTCCTTGGCAGTGTGACAACTACTGAGAACCCATCAAAGGAATTAATTTTTGTTCTTATGTTTTGTTTCTGAATTTTTATAGTATGATAAAATACACATAACACTAAATATTCCATCTTTACCATTTCAGTATAAATTTTGGTGACATTAAATTTATTCCTAACGTGTGACCACCATCCATGTATATAAGTCATCTCATCTTGCACAAGTGAGATTCTGTACCTGTCGTGGTTTAGATGGGAGGTGCCCCTCAAAAGCTCACGAGTGAGAAAATGCAAGAAAGCTTAGAGGGGCAACGGCTGGGTTATGAGAGCCTTCACCCAGTCAGTGAGTGAATCCGCCGAGGAGAGGGATTAACTGGGAGAAAACCCTAGGCAGGTAGGTAGCGCGTGGCTAGGGGAGGTGGGTCCCTGGGGGCCTGCCTTTGGAGTTTATATTTTGTTCTTGTTGAGTGGAGCTCTCTCTCTCCTTCCTGGTGAAATGTCCCGAGCCACTTTCCTCCACCACTCTTCTGCCTTACCTCCTGCTCCTAGGGATTGGAGCCAGCCTTCTATGGACTGAGGCCATTGAAACCTTGTGCCCTCAAATAAACTTTTCCTCCTCTAATTGTTCTTTCAGGCCTTGTGGGCACAGCAGCAAAACAGCTGGCTGAAATGATACCCATTACATGATTCTTCCTGTTCCCCACTCTACCCAATGCCCTAGAAACCACCGTTTTCTGCCTTCTTTCTCTGTGATTTTGACTACCATCAGTACCTCATATAAGCAAATGATGCAGCAGTTTTGGTATATACGGCAGGCCCATCTCACTTGGCCTAAGGTCCTAAAGGGTCAACCATTTCTCAGCATGTGCCAGAATTTCCTTCATTTGAAAGCTAAATATGGTTTCATCATAAATAATTATAAATAAAAATAATTAAAATGAAAGACAAACTCATAAACAACAATACCAGGTTTTTCTTAAGCGTTCGTGCATTGCTGGTTTCTTATGTTGCATGTCCACTCTTGCAGATAATACTTCATGAACACTGATATACACATACCGCTTTGAGACCCAGATTTCACTTCTTTCAGGTGTGTCCCCAGCAGTGGAATTGTTGGATCCTATGCTAATTTCATTTTACATTTTTTGAGGGACCACAAGTTCTATTTTCTCCAGTGGCTGTGCCAGTTCACATTCCCACCAACAGTGCACAAAGTTTCTGACTTTCTCATATCCTCACAGTTAATGGTTCTCAGCTTTGCTTATTTTTAACAGAATAAAAGGGTCCCTATTTGAATAATAGGGAGGTAAATAAAAGTAGACAAAAGTCAGATAAAACTTCATAATAAAGTCACTTTTCTGTGCATGCTCTGTTAGTAGGCTCAAGGACCATCTAACCACGAGGAGCTACGAGAAAGCAAGTGTACAAATACAGCACTACCTGGCTATGGGTGGCCATGATGCTTGGGGGTTTGGTCTCTGTCAGAAGATGCACCAGAAAGTGATGTTGATCACCAGAAAAAGATGCACTTGGGAAAGTGACGCTGCAGTAAAGGCTGGGGTTACCATGGAGATGCAAGGGGATTGTTTGCTGACAGGGAGTGCAAGGTACATTGATGTGCAACTCATGTGTGTATGTGCATATAAATACTTGAAAATATATATTATTTCCCTTCATGACATTTTTATAAAGTAGTTATTCTCATATCGGAGTTGGTGAAATTAAGAAGAGTCGAATCTTATAAAATGACTTAGAGAAGTGAAAAGCTGAGATTTTATATCTAAATCTGCCCATCTCCAGGTTCATGTTTTTTCAGGAATACTTTATATTACCCCTTGGCAAAACCCAAGGGAAAGATCTATGGTTTAATAGCCATAGTTAAAATACACAAGTCAGTACTAGAATCCCCTGCCTATTATTCCTCCTTTTGGCCCAGCAGTGTTCTTTTCTGTTGTAGCATTTCTTTAAACAGAAACTTATATGGAAAGTGGCAAAGGAATATACTTATTTAGCAATCTCTTTCAGTTCTTTCTTTAGGCAAAAATCTGGGACATGAGATGACATCCATTATCATACTTTTAACTCATTTGAAATTCTGAAAGCCAGCTATTTCCTAGGATGTTACTAGCAAACACTAAAAAGATTGTTAAGCTGAGGAGCATATAGCATAGGAATTGCCATATGTTTACTCCATGTTGTTACGTGAGTATGTGATGCACTTTGTGTCACAAAGAGCAGAAAAACATAATTACACACCTTGTTAGAAACCATGCATGCTAGTAAGTGTCTGTTAATCCCATATGCTTATTTAGAAAAACAGAACAAACAAACAACAAAAACCAAAAATGTTTAATAGCAACAGAGATGATTCAGGCTCCTTTCTGGAAATTTTTCCAAGGCATTTCAAAAACTTCATTCTATTTTGAAACGTTCTACCCTGAGTGAGGATAAGGTCTGTGGTATAGACTGAACTGTAGTTGGAGATGAAAAGGGGCAGGGTTTTTAACTATACGTGAGTAATTAATTTTTGCAGACTAGGTGTTTTCATTATTCCCAATTTTTGCTAGCCACTAACCCACCACATCTCTGCACTCTCTGCTCCTGCGTGGAGCCAGGCACCCTTCTTGACAGGCACCCATCCTATATCACTTTCCCTGTAGAGCGCCAGCCCTTCTGGGGTCATTTTTTGTTCTAGGTGTCCACCTGCTCTGGCCACCGGTCACTCTGGTGGGCCTTGCTCCTTTTGGAGCAGTGTGGTCCTGCACATATTTTCGAGTTGTGGCTTCTTCTCCAAGGTACCTGCTTTGTCCCCATTTGCCAGGCATTCCTCCTAGTTTTGCTGTTACACACTCCATTTTTTTTTTTTTTATCGGAAGTTTCATACATGTTTGATTTCTCTTCTAGTTTTGGTTTGCACAGACAAGAGAATGGCCCTACCCTAAACTCAACTCACTTCTCCATTTAATTCCCTGTCCTCTTTCAGAATTCGCAGAAGCTGTTCAGTATGGTGGGAGCTGTATTGAATTTCTCATGGTGTTCCTACTGCGTTCTCAGTTTACCTCTATTAAGTACACAGACTGCCTTACAGGAAAACTTCAGCCTCCTTGATTCCTCTTCTAGGTTTTAAGCTTCAAATTCAGAGAAGGTAGTGCTTATTTTCTTATCTAAAGTTCAATATCAAATTCAAATTTTTATTGATTAATATTTCAATTTTTTAATACAAAGAAGATTTGACATGAAAGACTAAATGAAGTAAAATAAATTGCGTCATACTGTATTTCTGGAATTCAAGTGTTCGTGTTTATGAAAATGAGTTCCAACAGATGACTTTAATTATAAAATAAGTAATGATTGGTAAATGAAATTTAGAAAACTATTTGTTCTGCAACCAATAGAAATAATAAATGCCTGGAATCCTCTAACAATATAAGAATTCCAGTGAAAGCTATTTTAGCTTGTGATTTAGGTTTACTCCTATAAGTAAAACAAAACGAAACTTACCAATCTCTGCTTTCCCAAAGGGATAGTTAAAGAGCAATATATTCAGAAATAGTGATAGGAAATATTTTCTTTAAATGGATGCTGGGTAGAGAACAAGGTAATTACCAGTCTGGAGGCGAGTTAGAAAATCACTGACTATAATAAGCTACAAGTGAACTCTACCTTGGGAGAGGCATTACCTCAGAACAAAATCAAAAGCTCTCTAGGTAGAAATCAACACTCAAGTCACAGACATGGGGCTGGAATTTTACACTATCAGAATAATGGCCCCTGTGTGGAGCTTCCCTGAAGCAGGGAAATGCTTCCTCTTTGCTTTGGTTTGTTCTATTCAAACACTTTTTTAATGTACACTATCAGGGATTCAATAATAAGTTATTTATTTTAGTTTGAAGTTGCAATAGTCCTCCTCCAACCTTCTTTTCCAGAGCCTGTTTTTAGTTGTACAGATCTTAGTCTGTGGCACACTCAAAGGTGGGAAGCACACGCTTCCCAGCTGGGGCAGCACCCTCCCCTCCTCCTGCCCCTCCAGCAACCCCCTTCTTCTCTACAGTCTCCGTATACTGGAATGAAATGGAGAACTAACACAGAGGTCCAGCAGAATTGGTAAAACTAGTGTGATCCACCCGCCTGCCTTGTCAGCCCAGCCCCTGGTTTCTCCACAGTCATTTTACAAGCTGATTATTAACGTCATGAGCCTCACCCCGAACGATAATTCTGTCTACATTCAAAACCTGTAACCTTAAACACAATCAACAAATGCTGTTCCAAGTAATTCAATCTTGGTTTCTCAAAAGCAGATTGAAGGAGGAAGAATGGACTCCATACTGCATCCTGAACAGCCAGGAGCTGTGCTCACCCAAGGGCCTGGGCTTGGTGTGGCTGGATGTGGGACTCTAACCTGGAAGAGTATTGTTTAAACTTAAATCATCAGACTGCACCCCACAATGGACTTTTGAAGTACCAAGTAGATGGGCTTTTTGTAGAAGAACAGATATCATGAAAAATAATTAAGAATGGAAGCAAAGAAGGGAGAAACACTAGTAAATTAAGGTTGTAACAGAGAGCAGGAAGCTGGACCTACAAATTTTGCATCATATTTTTGTTTTAATTTAACAATGTCATTTTTTTTTTTTTTTTTTTTTTTTTTTTTTACTTTTATGGTTTGCAAACAGTTTGTGAAAAACTCATTTTATGGCTTCAAATATCTTAAAAAATAGTAGACTATTGATATGGTTTGGATGTGAAGTGTCTCCCAAAAGCTCACATGTGAGACAATGTAAGAAGGTTCAGAGGAGAAATGAGTGGGTTGTAAGATTCTTAACACAACTGGTGAGTTAATCCCCTGATAGGGATTAACTGAGTGGTAACTGAAGGTGGGTAGGGTGTGGGTGGAGGAGGTGGAAACTGGGGGCATGGCTTTAGGGTATATATTTGTATCTGGCAAGTGAAGACCTCTCTGTCTCTCTCTGCCTTCTGATAATCATGTGAGCTGCTTCCCTCTGCCACACTCTTCTGCCTTGATTCTGCCTCACCTCAAACCCTAAGGAATGGAGCCAGCCTTCTATGGACCAAGACCTCTGAAACTGGGAGTTCTCAAATAAACTTATCTTTCCTAAAATCGTTCTGGTCAGATCTTTTAGTCACAACAGTGAAAAAGCTGACTAAAACAAAAATGTATTGAAAATTGTGATGAAATAAGGTGGAAAGTTTTATGTACCAAAAATAATTAAGTTCATAATACAATGAAATATGAAAGTTCAGTCTCTACATAAAACTGGTGAAAACTAATTAGAGTAGGTGAAGTTCAGTACAGACCAGGACCTATAATGAAAACATGGTAACACATGAACGTACAATTCTCAGTTGTATATTGTCATGTAAAGGACTGTGTTTAATAGGTAGATAACATTGTATTGTTCTGAATCTATTTAGTCTTAGAAATGAGTGCATGAATTTCCTGAGAAGCATCGCATCAAGGAAAGTAGAAAGCAATGCCACCTCAGACCCTGAGTTGGCTCTGTCCTGAAATCATCCACAGGGTGAAGTCACCCCACTGGGGATTACTGGAAAGCTCACCTCACCATTTACTTCTGTGGCCTGGGCTGGGATCAGAGCAGAGGGTGCTACAGGGCTGTCAGTGGAGTCAAGCAGTGCCCAGGAGGGGTATGAGAAGGGGCAGAGGTGGCTGTTGCATGGATGGTTGTATGACTTCCTGTGATCTCACTCTACCAGAAGACTGTAAGCTGGCTAACCTTTACACAGCTGATGTTTTCTCACTATGATTGTGCTTCATGAGACTAAGAAATTTTCAAATTAAGATAGTAGTTATGCACAACCTCTTACTCTTGTTCATATGAAGACCTTGTAATTAAACGAAGCATGTGAAGATCCGTTCATAAATATTATGCAAATTATCAATATTTAAAATGCATAGAATTTGCTACTAGCAATCAATATTCCAAAACCAGTGTCAACTCTTAATTTTCTTATAAAAGTCAGGGGAAAAATCAGATAGTTTATTTAAGACAACCCAACATATCCAAGGCATAACCATAAAGTGATTGCAAAGAAGTTAAAATAGTTAAATGTAGGTTTCATGGAACATTATTCTATGGAACGAACTCAGTCTCATATTGAAAGAAAAGTGGTGTTTGAGTATTTGGCTGTTTAATTATTTAGAAAAATCTGACAAACTTAATCTATCTTTACACATTTTATTTTCAATATTTCCTTAAACTAATTAATACTTCACAATTCAAAAAATAATTATAAATTAAGTTTTGTATGTTTAGAAATTATGTTCCTAAGTTTTTTCTCTTTTTGGTTTTTGATTTTCATTATATATAATATTTTATTAATATTTTATGTTTGAATAAAAAGGATCCTATTATCTATCAGGCATGGTTGATAGATGAAACTCACTGTAGTGTAACATTTTGTTTATTTAACATTAAGTATCATCAGATAAGTGTGTAAATTCCATTCCTTACAGATGTGCAGTAATTTAAAGTAATAAATGTGGCCCTTGTTCTTGTTCCATGTCCAGTTTTGTTTCTCACAAATGTGACAGCACGGGTCTCAGGTTCCACACTGATTAGACTAGTTAAATATCAAGTCTCAGGGATTAAGGTCTAATGAATTGATATTAAGTTATGGATTAAAAATCTCATTTAGGGACTGGGGATATAGCTCAGTTGGTAGAGTGCTTGCCTAGCATGCATAAGGTCCTGAGTTCAATACCCAGCACCACCAAAAAAAACAAAATTCTCATTTAAATATCAGAGATTGAAAATACAATATCTTATTTTTCCTAGCATGAACTGAGTATTTTTCAAATAAAAAATATTAAATATTTTATGTGGTTTGGTAATGTACTTATTGATGAAAAACACAATGTCTACAAATTTTATGAAAGTTGCTGAAACAAATTCTTTTTTTTTTTCCATTTTAAAAGTCTTTTAAAATGAGTAGATATGAACCCCTCTTTTGATGTAACCATTTACTTGATCAAATGCTCTGGCAAACAACTATTATATTCACAAATCATGGAATTAAGTTCTGCAATATTCAGGTGCTTAGCAAATTCTAGATTGTTAAATGCCACTGGTATGATGACTGTGCTTATTTTCATAAACTGTTCATTTGAATAGTAAAATTCCTGTTGCAAGACAAAAATATGTCTTCTAGGTGTGTTGTCCTCTGTACTTGAACAAGCAGCCTTCAAAAAGAAAGTAAAGCATTTCTCTCAAAAATACCTTTCCTGGCTAGTGCATACCCCTTTCACTGAAAAGATGTTATAATTTATGAGTTTCTTACGTATTTTTTATACCTAATATGATATTTGCAAATATGTCCTGGGGGATAAGGGAGTATGTGTCTTGTGATTGTGTTCCTTGATTGTTTTTTTAATCAGAGTGCAATCTTTGTTATTTTAGTGACAATATTTTCAAAATTTTGACAAACTTATTCTGAAAAATTCAATTGGTTTTGGTACCAACCTAGAGAATTACATCTGTATCTATCTCAACAATAACTATTTTATCAAACTTTTAATTTCTAAAAATTATATGTAATATAAAGTAAACTGAATGTTAAAATCTAACAATCTATTAAAATTAAAATTAAATTTAAATTTAGCTTTTTCTTTAAGAGACCCTACAAAAAATAAACTGTGCTTTTAAAAGACTATATAGGTAGATGTAATATGACATATTTAAAAGAATGAGCATATTTTATTATGATAAAAAATAAAGTCAATTATATAGTTAACCCCAAAAATGTGAATTCTATCATTGGAATTGAGTCAATTCTAAATAAACAGCCTATGCCTATGTGTTGTGGGCCATGTTCATAAAGTTTAGGTGACAGGTGGGACTTTGGTGTTAGGAACCACTTTTAAGAAACGTGCATAAGTTTTTCAAACCACACATTGATAAATCAGTTCTATAGAACAGCTACATTGAGAGCTTCCATGATTATAAGTGCATTATGCTGCATGCTGTCAATAGATGACTGAAATGTATTTATATATATTAACACACACACACATACACCCACAGATATGTATATTGTCAAAGAAAAATTTCTTTAAGAGAAGTCAAACAGGCAAACGAGAGTTTATTCAAGTATACTCCAAAAGGAGAGATTGACTATTGCTGAAACAAGACAGGAGGATTTCCTAGCAGTAGGCTGAGCTAGTAGCACTAGGAGCTGGGAAGGAAGTTGTTTGAGGTGGGGCCACCTGTACCACCCACCGATTCTCACTAAGACAGTCTCCCACCACCTCTCAGTGACTTGGCGCTAGGGGCCTTTTCTCCTAAGGGGTTACATTTTAAAGGATAACTCCCAAGTCACTGAGACAAAACTCCTGGGTTAGAAATCTGGCAAGAGGGTGAAATATATGTTTGAATAAAAAGGATCCTGTTATGCTTTGCAGGAGCAGAGAAAGAATGCATATTCATGTATTTTCTAAATGAAATGCTCTCTACAAGAAAGGGAGGTCTGGGGCCCAAGACAGAAAGAAACCTATCGAAAGCTTAGTCAAGCCAAGGGCAACATTAAAACCATGGTGTGTGTGTGTGTGTTCTTTAACTGAAAATGTTCCTCTTTTCACATGAAAGGCAGAATATTCATAATGATAACTATAAATTAAACATCAGCTCCAGAGAGAGGGTTCACGATGGTCATAGCCAACTCTTAGCCCTAGTGCCTAAGCCGTGACAGACAGCAATGCCCTAACAAGCTCCATAGGATTCAAAGTCCACTTCGGTTTATTGAAATGATCTGAGGCAAATCATTTTTTGGTACCCAGGATTAACTCAGGGGCACTTGACCACTGAGCCACACTCCCAGACCCTTTTTGAATTTTATTTAGAGCCAGGGTCTCACTGAGTTGCTTAGCACTTTGCTTTTTCTGAGGCTGGCTTTGAGCTAGTGATTCTCCTGCCTCAGCCTCTGAGCCCTTGAGATTATAGGCATATGCCTCCACATGGGGTTATTTAACCATTCTTTACCAGTTTTCTTATTAGTAAAATATGAGTGATTATAAAATTCCCTGACAGAGAGTTATTGTAAATATAAATAGAATAAAGGTATGTAAAAATATGCATACTAAGGAAGTACTTGAAATAGTACTAATAGAACATTTACTGAGGGGTATGTAACATGGTCGTATATTTTTCAAATAGAATTTCCAAATTATAATAAAATGCATGAGGATAAAAGGGAAATGAGAGGGAGGGGGTTATGAAAAATGGTGGAATGAGACAGACATCATTACCCTCTGTACATATATGAGTACATGAATGGTATGAATCTGCATTGTGCACAACGATAAAAATGAAAAGATGTACCCCATTTGTGTACAATGAATCAAAATGCAGTCTGTAAAAGTAAAAAAAAAAAAAAACAATTAAAAAGAAATGGTGGCAGTTACCAACAGAATGTATGACTGCAAAATCAACGGCATCAAATTAATATTCGCAAATTAAAACCGGAAAAGATGTATGACTCCACTGAAAATTCAGGTGAAGTAATCAGGGTATTTTCCAGCCTTTAATGGAAATGTTTTAGTCCAAATCAGCCAAAATCCTAGAAAAACACATCAAAAAAGGGGGGTTAAGGATTTAGTCAAATCAAAAGAGAAATGTAGTTTGTGCAAGCTATCACTGCCTATTTTATCCGAAAAGTTTCTTCTGTGAAGTTGAAAATTCAGGTTCATTGCCTGATGTGGTGAGAGAAATGATCAAGACTGAGAAGTAAATTGTATCCCTTGCGATGGTCGAAACCATCTTAAGCGTATGGCTTATTTGGGGAAGAAGCTGTAGCCGAGCATAAAGATGCCATTTATTCTAATTCAATCTGAAAGCCAGGTAATGAAATATTCTCAAAGATATTTACGAAAATGAGCTTTAAACTCAAGTACCTTTCCATTCTGGAGCTAAAGATCTTAAAAGCCTCCATTTATCTCTTACGTGCACCCTTCTTTCGAGACCTGCCTCCTGCACTACCACTGGAGTATCTCTTAGCCCTTGGTAGATTATGGTATGAATATTTATTATTCATGTTAAAAAACTGAGTTTTTACTTTAGCTACAAGGGAAAATACTGACTTGCAAAGACACACATGAAAAACAGGACTGGTGCTGGTTATGACGCAACGCATTGGCATGGGATGCGGTGTAGCCACTGGAGACCCGCAGAGGCGCTGACCAAGAGAAAAGCTGGCCATTTGTCTCGTTACTGTGAATGTGAGTCTGTGTTGAAACTTCACAGGTAACATTTAGAGCGAATCTCAAGTTTGACTTGCAAAAAAGCAGGACAATTTCTGGTCTAATAAAATGGTCCACTTGATGATTTTGACTCTTGTGTGAGTCTCATTTCCAGCTCTCATTTCAATGACCGAAAGTTTGTTCTCTTTAACTTCAGGACTGAGAAGATACAAACAAGACAAGAAGAAGACAAGAGCAGCAAACCTTGCTTATATCGACTTTCTTTTTCTTTTTCTCTTTCCCAATTCCCATCATTATTACCCGTCAGTCTTTTAAATTTCTGACTGTTTTCATGGATGTGCAGTGCAATTTTATTATTATTTAAATCTGTATTTTCCTTATAAGTTATGTTACTAACCACCTTTCCATATGTGTGTGATCTTGGGTATCCATTTTTGACAAGCATGGTGAAGTCACTTGTCCTCCATTTGATTTAAAATAACGTCATATTTTACCATCAATTTATTTGTTATTAGCTGTGTAGTGCCTTTTAAAAAATTGTGTTATACTCCTTTAATTGGAATCATTATTGATGATGTTATTCTATCAGTTAAGTTGTCTATACTGGGATTATTTGTCCTGTTAGTATTTTTAATGTCTAGTGTTTAGTTTTTCTTGAAATTTTGTAGAGTAAGTGATTTTTCATGAAAAAAGATATGAATTACATAGAGTATAACATCTATTTATCATTTTGTTCTGAGTCATGTGGACTTGGCAATAAGTGTCTCAAAGCAGAAGAGGAAAAGGAAGGGGAAGGACAATGCGTGGCCTTACTGTTTGTTTTATAAGTGGTAAAGGATTGTCTCTTAGCTCATGGTGTCATCTAAATGTTTTCTGAGAAAGAAAATGAATGATAGAATGACAGAAATACGCACAAGGAGAGCATAAAGGAATGAGATAAGTAGATGACTCCAGAGACTTGTACTTATAAAATGCCAGATGGATAACATATCTTTTCCATCCTTTGAGAGATATTTGTAGGACTAAGATGGACATAAATTTTTGTGATTTTATGTAAAATGAAGTGGAATGTTTAATGTTTTGATGCAAAAGAAGCAACAACAAAATCACTTACCAGGATGGGTTGCGGCCATCATAACTATTTTCCAGCTATATACCAATCCCAGGGTTCCGTGCAGATAATTTGACAAGTTTGTGAACTGTGAAGAAGGAACTTCGAAAACTCACCAAAGAAGTGTACACCCACAACAACAATCACAAACTTAGGGAGATAAGCTACATATTTAACAAAACAAATACTACAAGTGAACACAATTGAAAAGTCAACCATATTTAATGAGGGGAGTATAAATGAATAGTTTTAGGAAGGAGAAAAAATTTGGTCTATTAAATATTTTCATTAGCATGAAGAGTATCTCCATAAATAAGTAAAAATGTTATTTATAGATGGATATTGTACTTAAATATTTATATTCTACTTAGAATATCTGGATAGCTTTTATTCCTTTACAAAGACTTGGCTCCAAATATTTATAAATTGCCTTACTACAATAATTGTTTTTGATATTTCTATTACAAATTTGTACAAATATTTATGACCAGCTAATATTTTATCTACTTTCTTGTTTAAAATATCTATTTTCTTATGTTAGTGGATACACTAAATTACACTAAACTATATTAAAGATGGTACTTCGATAATATTTACCCAGATTATGTTATCAATTGGTTATTACTATTGTTAATTCATTAATATTTTTAATCTAGATAATTGGGATCCTCTCAATGAAATACATAGATCATGTTTATTATTTGGTTTAAATACTTTAGAGTAGACTTCCTGGTTGAGGAATCTCTTACTGTCTGAACAATACTTTGAAACAAAATGGAAGGATTGCTCCAAAGCCACGGAAAGAAAAGCTGACCCTCATGGGTACTGGGTGGACATCATCTTTCCCTCTATAAGAAAGATGTATTACTTTTTTTCCCATCATACCTTGAACAGACAATATGAAAGATGTTGCTGTGTTTGTTTTATTAACCATTTAAGGAAATAATTTTGTGGTATTCAGAAAGTCATTTCTACAGAATCTGACTGCAGTGGTCATATTTTAACATAAGCATGTTAAGACCTTAAGCTACTAAACTTCAGTGACTTCATATACATTTAGAACTAGGATGCTCTTCAGACAGAGTGGTATAGGGCCACGTATGTGGTGTACCTGATTCTGATCACTGTGTATATCTGAAGAGCTGCCTAACCCCTTCCTATTTCTAAAGACGTTCACACACATATTAAAATCACTCATTTGCATTTTGGGAGAAAACAGACCCTGGATTTCAGAGATGTAGAAATACCACTTGATCTACAATTGGATTTCACGGTACCCTGACCATGGCCCTTGTCTCTGTCGATTCCCCAATGGCATCAGACTCCAGAGGGGAGTGCTAGGACCTTCCTGCTCTTCACACTGCCCAGAGACTGGCAGTCCAGGGTTGCCAGTTACCAGTGGCATTGAGTTCCGAAATGGCAGATTTCCGGGTATCCATTTTATTTTAATAAAATCAGAAAGATCCAAATAATTGAATGGATGGGGAAGGTGCTCTTGAGATAATCACAGGTGACCAAATCAGAGTTTTAGAAATTATTGGACACAAAATAGAAGAGTGAAACATGAAATCTGCTACAGGGGTAAATGATATTTCCTAAGAAAAGTTCTCAGCTGAACAGGCAGGAATTTGAGATATGAGAGGAAAAACAAAACAGAAAAAAAATTTCATGAGCATAGGCAGTACTGAAAAAGAGTCCACCATGATCTTTTACATTCAAGGTTAAAGAATATTCCCAATAACCATTCATATATTTATAAATAAAATTTCTAGTAAATATTTAACATGAATATAATGCAAAATAAATTGTATTTTTAGTGGAAGAAAAATAAATGGCCTCAGCTATTCCTCTTTGTACCCTTAACATTAAGAGATATAGGAAGAATATATACAGAGATAAAAAGGAAGTTGGAGATGCAAAATAACAGCACTGACTTATGTTGTAACACCTGTGGAATGACATACATTTTTAGTTATAGAAACCTGAGTGAAGACACCATCCACGTGTTCATCTTATGGGTAAACACACACACATTCACACAAAAACAAAAATGAAACTTCAAATCTATTTCCTCTCTTTATAAAACTTTAATACAAATGAGCATACTTGGAAATTTCCAGAATATTACCACAAATTTTGAGCAACAGAATATAAACATATAATGAAATGAATTTTGCTAAACAAATTATAATAGATCCTCAAGATAATATAGAAAATATAAATTACAAGCTATTATAAAATAATACTCATTTAACAATAAGCACGATATATTGTCAGCAAAGAGTACTGCAAAAGTGTACAATGATTTGACTCCTATATTTAAGGTAAAATAAATATATTTTTTTAAAAGGGTAAAATATAAATTTATGTTTTAAATTTAGATATTTTCATTTTTCATGAGGTCTCTAAAGGATAGGAACTACATTTGCTAAACAAATAAAATAAGAATATTTTAAAGAAAAATGTATAGATTTGAATCAACTATGTTCTGCTAAATAATTAGATTTAAGGAAACTTTTAGAAAAGAAATTAACCAAAATTAAACAATACCAGCAACTTAAATTTATTTTGAAGTGCTGTGTAAGATGAAGATGTTTTCAGATTTACATATTTTAATTTCCTTTGCATGGCAATCCATCAGCCTACTTGCCAAAATATACAGATGCCCTTGCATTACTTTAAATTTTATTTTCTCCAATTTGTATTGAATCACAAATCAAAAAGTTTGTAACAGTTTGATTAATTTAAGACTCAATGGAAGCTGTTTTCTGTTTTATGTTTGGCAGTAATTAAGCCTACTATAAAGTGGTGTGGCATTAAACAACATTCCTGAACAGAATTCAGTTCCATTAACAAGCTCCATTAGAGAAACACAGCCACCTACAAATCAACGATTTTGTGTCAGTTTCAGTAATTACCGTTTGTGCATAATTGGTGTAATAGCATACCTTTTGTCCCAGCATTTAGGTTGTTTGACGAGGCAAGGCAAAGCACAATGCTGTATAAAGTAAAATTTAAATGCAACTTCAATTGTGTCAGAGCCTGATGCTCTAAGAAGAAAAATGCCAATTGCTTTATGAAACCAATGACTGCTATTTTATTTTTGTATGAATGATCTATTTATTAACCAATAATCCAAGGTAAATTTTTAATTTCAAAAGTGCATGTCAAACACTAACAAAGGTTCATGTTTCCTAAGATGTCATTTTCAATGTTGTACTCTATTAAGAATAGCTGTCTTACTTCTGCTATATATTGTAAGAAAATATTTTTTTCCTTAGGTAATATATATATAACCTAAGAGATAATCTGTGCATGTCTTAAAGAGTGTACTTCCTAGATAGTAATTTAACCCTGGTAATAGTAGCATGATCTACTATTGAAGTATGTTTGCCTCACATCTATTGTTAATAAAACACAATTCTGCAGTGAATATAAAGTACTAAACAATTTTTTCAATATTTTGACAGTGTTTTCAATATCAGTAAAGAAAACACACGGTATTGCAAATAATCATGATTAATAATAAAATTACTGAAACCTTCCCAATGAAATTTAAATGCAAAAATATAGTTCCATTATATCATTACTTTGCTTTGAATGTGTGTCCCTTCAAAATTCATGTTGACATTTACTTGTCATTTAACTTTATTATAATGGTAAAAGAGAAAGGGAACTTCAAGAAATGAGTGTGCTAGGAGGGCTACACCCTCAGGGGGAGGGTTAGTGCATTTAAACAGGGATTTTGCAAGTAGGCTCCTGTCTCCCCACTGCTCGCCTGGCACCTGGTCAGGATGCTACAGTAAGACCCTCCCAGGTGAAGACCCTTGATCTGGGGTTTTCTAGTCCCCAAATGGTGTGATCATAAAGTTCTGTTCATTACAAATCACCAGACTACAGTACTCTGTTAAAAAGCACAAGATGGACTGACTGCCAATTTCAAACAGGTACAATTTTGGATTATCTATATGTTTCACTAAGTCATGTTCTTTGCACTACAAATAAAATCATGTCATTGTATCAGAAATGCCAAATGAATATATTTATGATTGAAATGGAGGAATAATATCACTGATGCTTTATTCTGAGTAGACAATTGAGATATGACTGGATGATGACTCTGAGGTTTGGTTTCATGGTTGGGAGCAGATTAATGATCATCATTCAACAAAACCAATATTTATACATATATGTATGTCTGCATATTTAGTGAAAATAATCCTTAAGATTAAATAATAATACTGAGTGACAATATATATACCTTTATGAGAACTTTACGTTTTAAATTTATTTCTCTATTCTGTTTTTCTGTGCTGGGCATTGAACCCAGGGCCCTGTTTGTGTTAAGTTAGTGCTCTACTAATGATCCAAATACTCTGCCTTTCTGTTTTCCTTTTTGAACTATTTCAGTTTTTGAAAACTGCTATGATTTATTTCTGATTTTTTTTTTCAGGAAAAAAAGATTGAAATAATTACATTTTAAAAAATAAGAAAATAATTTATCAATTTGAAGTTCAAATTTAGTCCTTTTCTCCTGTCATGTTTTACTATTTTAATAGCATATCTTTGAAGAAAATAATTATGAATAAATTTGTTCCAATAGCATTTAGAATATATTTGGTTCTCAGGTTATCAATCGACTGAAAAATTGAATTAGTATTACCATGCTAAGTAGCCAATTTCATAAAATTTAAGCTGTCATCAATTGATGCATAATTGTGTGTGCAATAAAATGATAACCAAAGTGTTACTAATTAAAATATGATGTACCAGTCAGGGTCACATGCAGAAAAAAATCGCAAGAGTTATTTGAACAGAGATAATTTGATACGTCATAAAGTTATTAAATAAATATATAGATACAATTTTAAATTATCACCGAAAACATCTATATCTGCAAAAGTGGCTGAAACACAATGGGACAAAGTGGAAATTATTGAATTTTAGAAACTCCAAAAAGGTGCTCCCAGGGCTGCCTTCTTAAGTGAAGACACACTTTTGTTTCTGTGGAATAAGTTTGCCATCAGAGAACGTGCTGGGTATAATGCAAGGACACTCCATACAGACATCAGGGGTGAGGAAAGCTGGCAGGAAGTGCCATGGGAAAGGAGGTGGCTCCCTATACAGAACATCTGTCTGTCCCAGTGAAGAAAAATCTATGCCTCGTCTACCAGGGATGTGGCCCTGGGTGATCGTAGCCACCTTTTGGTCAGGAGGTGTTGGACCTGATGTGCTGAGAGCTCAGCATTGGTCTTGGTTGTGCACAAATCAGGCACTCTTGGTGCCTTTCGTGGAGGGAAAGTGTCAGCCATCCACCCTACTCATTCCCACCATGACCACTCTGCATGTGGACCCTGAGCCAGCAGCAAGGTGACTGGCGAAGTGACCACACACAGCAGTGCCTTTTCTTACCAGTGATATTCACTTGGATCGACTCACCCTGCCTTCTGCACATCCTGAGGCAGCAATACAGTAACTCCACCTTTTTCTATTTTGAATTTTCCTCCTAGGTCAACTGTAAGATGGTGGCAAGATCATGTATAGAGATCGCAAAATTTTGGGCAAAAATTTAATCAGCATTAATCAATTAATTAATTCAGTCAATCAATCAATAAGTTGATTATTCATCCATTTTTACTTGTTGAATCTGTCTTAAGAGTCTGGTATTGTGCTATCATTTTGGTCATTAGGGTAGGCAAAAATTCCTACCCTATTCCTAAGGGAAGAAAATCTACACACATAAATTCTGCTTCCTACTTAAAACTGTGATAATACAGACATGCACTTCTTTGCTAAAAGCCAGTTTTGCATAAAAGTGATACCAAAAAAAGGGTTGCAGTACATAGGCCATTTATCAACTTATAAACAAAGATTTTAACATAAAAACCCTTTATTTGGATGCACATATTGCCCAAAATCTTGTCGACGGTTGTAAGATTTATGACAGCTTTCACAGCGTCCGTCTTCCTGGCACCCACTGGAGTGCATTAACTTTGAAAAGAAACTGGCTTGAATTGTGAATATGACTTCCACAATAAAAGCAGAGGAATCCATAGTGCAGCTGCTTTCATGTGTATCAATACACCAGTGTCTACATATCGAACCTCGTCTTGGTGCATTTAGGTAGCTGCAGGTTCACCTTGAGTTCACATAGGATACAAAAAGGACCTGCCTGGCAAACTAATGTGTTAGTAAATTGTGAAGTATTGGTTGACACAGTGACACAACTGGAACAAAGAACCCACTGTTACGTCTTTATTACAGAGAAGGAAGAAATGTGAATCCTCAATCTGTTATAAACAAATTTTCAGAGCTCAGATTTAAGTATAAACCAAAGGCTAGGATGCTCAGTACACAATTTTTAAGAAAATTAACACACATTTAAAAACTAATTAAGACCTTATAATAATATGGGTTTATGAGAAAGAAGTGTTTGTGAAATAGAGCTGAACACCTGTGGGGCAGATCAGATTCTGTTCTCATGTGGCTTTCCATGTCATTTATAGTCTCTGTTCTACATGTAAGTATCCAAAAATAGAAAATTTCCCACATTTTATGACTATGCCACAGAGGTATTCCATCATTTACCAATTTCACATACGAGGAAGGAAAATAGGCTCTTATTCTGCTATTTATAATAAACATGCCCATTATCAGAGTCTGGTGTGAAATCCTGAAATGTTTAGGAGGTTTTAAAAAATTACTTTTCCTCATTATCTTTGAACATCATACTGATAATTTACAGCACCAAAATATCATTACTAACCTTGATAATGCCAGGAGGGTGAGTGCTGTGCTCTCATTTTAAAGATGCCAACAATGAAACCAGTGTTAGAAGAATTATTCAAGGTCACAATAGCTTAGGATTCTAGGATTGGTGAAGAATTACAGGACTGAACACCATGATACACTGAAACTCCTAAATTGAAATAGTAAGATTGTAAAATGAGTGACTCAGATATAAGAAGAGCACCAAAATTTACTGAGGGTGTTTTCAATGGTGAGCAATAACCAGGCAGTTTAGAGAATTCTTCACAGAGTTGCATGGTGTCGAGTGTGACAGTAAGAACATCTTTCAGTCTTCCTAACAAAATCAAGTTGCTTAATTGAGCCTAATTTAATAAAATATGCTCTATATTAATTTTTGCAGCATTGATGTTAGCACTTGATGTAGATAGAATACAGTGATGTATTGCCTTCTAGAAAATCACAAACCTGCAAGGTGGTAAGCATATCACGTTTACCTTCTTCTTCTCAGGGTTTTGCACAATTTCTGCAGCAGAATAGTTGCCCAGAAAGTGTTAAAGTAAATAAAATGCTTGAGGAATGTTCCATATTAAAGATGAAGATAAGTTCTGTTTTGGTTTGCTACTTGTTTGCTGTAACTTTGATAATATATTTTCTAGGAGACGTAATTTATTGAAATACAGTCAGACATAAATATGTTCTAGATGGCATCTATCATTTGATACAAATTTGGTAAATGTTTGATAAGGAATAGTCCTATTATCTTGAGTTATATTATCAAATGTGTTTCATTATATTCACATATAATTTAGTAAATAAGGTTATTGCTAAAATATAACTAACTATAGGAATGCTAAGAAATTATATTAGAATTTCACACAAAAATATTGGGATTTTTTTAAGACTAAATTTTGTTAAGGGAATTTTATAAAATAATTTTAGAAATTACTTTTGTGATTCAACTAAGTTAAATCACATGGGTTTTGGTAGTTTTAAATAATAATAAATCATTGCAATGAGAAAAATAAAACTTTTGGGGGAAAGATGCTTTCAAGTGCTATGGAAGAAATCCATCCTCAAATATCTGTGTTAACATGAAGGCTTCGATGGGTGATGCACTCCTCTGAACTTATTGTGGTTCTGCTGCTGGCACATGGTGATTTCTAAATGCAGCTTTGGGCTGGGAAACTGGAGAGAACCAGTGGAGTCCAGCTGCATGGACTTTGCAGGCCTGGCATGGGGTTTTCTCCCTGTGTAGAGTACGGGAATCGAACTGATCACGGTCAGCTAGAGAGCGCCCCTTTTTATGAACAATATACACCTTGTGACCACTTCCCTTGCCAGTCTCTATTCTCAACAGCTTAAAGACTCAGAATGAACTGTCCTGTACTGAATTTCAATAAATATGACATGTTTTTCCTATAGATTTTTCTTCTATTATATCCCTTCATGCTTCTTTCCTAACTGCTGAGGCCTATGACAGAGTACCAGCTATTGTGGTCATTTTGGAAGGAAGTTTATGGTGTTTTCTAATTAAAAATACCCACTGTCTATTTGTAAAGTACCAATAAAAAATGCTAGTCAATTTATAATCCCAGTAAAAGAAAGCAGCCTGCAGACTTCTGTGGGAACTAGTTGGCTGTAGGCACAGGGTAGCACTGGCTGGGAGCACCAGGTCCTACAGAGTGGAAGGACGTGCTCAAAACAGAAAAGCAAACCCAAGCAACACACAGAACAAGGATGGGGAGGTGACCAAGGGGTGCAGGATCAAGGACAAAGCTGGCCTGCCAGGGAGGGAGGTCGTAGTTCTATACTGCAACACAAAGTGTGACATCAAAGTCCTTGAGCTCAACGCATATCAACAAACAATTGAAGAAAATCAACTAGTGAGAAAGAAATCCCAAACAACTTTTGGAACTCCTCAGGCCTGGAGGAGGTGAAGCAGGACTACCCACCGCCTGAGCTGCACACGGTGACTTCCTTGGACTAGCACAGTGAGAGGTGGGGAGAGAGAAAGTGGGCAGAGGAGCCCGAGGAACTCCCTCTGCCAGGTGTGCCAGCAGCAGCCACCACCGATGATGCTCATCAATAATTTGGGCACTTTAAAAAGAAAGGGACATCTTACCTCTGTGGTCTTTCTCCCCAAAACGCAAAATGATAATGTCATCCTGACACATCAGCAGGCAAATTCCATTTGAAGGGCATCATGGAACCAGACAGGAATCCTCAAAGCTGTTCACCACAAAGGAAACCTATAAAACTGTCACAGAGAAAAGGGGTCAAAGGAGACGGGACAACCAGGTGGAATGTGGTGCTCCAGGTGGATGTCATACTGGAACACAAAGGACATTAGGCCACCACAAGGGCTTCATGGAATAATAATGTGTCACCATAGCTCCTTAGTGTGATAAATTTATAACATGCAAGATATCATCCACGAGGGAACCTGTGTGTGGGCAGTGTGGAGACTCTCTTTACTCTAAAATAAAGTTTATTAAAATGTCAATTAACTTTTTGTATGTATTAAGAATATAAAATATATTAAGAAACTATGTATCACATATATATGAATAGTTAAGAGACTAAAATAATTTTGGAGGAAGAAAAGAGAATTAAGTGGAAGAAATCAATCTACCTGATTCCAAGAGTTAGTATATCACCAGAGTAATAGAAAGAATTTCTAGAGAAGATAGCCACATAGGTCAATACGGTAGAAATAGAATCATAAAAATATGCCTAACTGATTTTTTTTATAAAGTTGCGACAGTAATTCAATTCAGTGGAGGAAAAATAGACTTTCCCAAAACAACACCAGAACGTTTGGGTATCTTTAGCCAAAATAATCAACGCTGACCTGAGTCATACTTCATACAGAAATGAACACAAATGGATCACAGAATGATATGTAGAATATGAAGTGGAACACCAAAGCAGAAGAAAATAATGGAAATTAGGGATAGACAGAATGCATAGGGCCGTCATCACAAGCATGGATGATTCATGAAAGAAACAATACACTGGACTCCATTAAAGGAGGATGCAAATACGAAATACCTATTGGGAAATAATATTTAAAGTCACATGTCTGACAAAAGGCTGGTATCTGAAAAAATAAAAATAAACTCTCAAACCTCAAAAGTAAAACAAACAATTCAGTCAGAAAATGAGCAAAAGGCAGGAGGAGACCTTTCACCAGGAGTATCCAGAGATGGCAAATGAACACACAGAAGGTGGACAGCACCATGAGACTCTGTGACTGTTTTCGTCACCACTTAACAGAGTGGCAGACATATAAAATATGTAATATTCTCATCTAGATGAACTCCTTAAGACATTTAATGATATCAGTATCCTCCATTTATTTTCATACACTGAACAAGGTATAACAAAATTATGTAAGAATTGATATCACTATTTTGATGAGAAGAAACCAAGAAGATAAATGTGTTCTGTAGTGAAGCACCAGTTGGATTATCAATGTGACCCAAATCAGAGATCTTGGTATCGTTTTTTACTAAATAATTTCAGGAACTGAGCAATCTGAGATACGCAATCATGGAATGATTCCACATCTAAAGTCTTACGCCGGTGTATCTATTCTCTTCTGTCTTCTCATTAATTTCTACTCTATATGGAAGATGAATGGCACAGAACTTTGCTTTACCACAACATGATACTTTTGTGAATGAATACATAAAACACAGTAAACGATTTTCTAATGTCTAGGGAATTGGCTGCCAAGTTATAGCCTCGTTTAGTACTAATTAAAGTCTTGAAGCAAAATTTTAAAGATAAATTTTACAACATCTTTTATACATTGATAATGAAGTGGACAATATTTGTTTGTTACATCCACCAGAAACTATCTTGAAACTCACAATTTGTATGTCCTTTTATCTCTTTGCCCTTGGGGTAGAAAACCATAATAACCAGTAACCCATGGTTAGCAGCCCATGGTGAAATGTTCCTTTTTTACTGTATTAGATATGAAAATAATTATTGTTCATAGAATTAAAAAGTAGTTATAAGCATAATGATGAAATCCCTTTTAAGTATTAACAGCTTTTTCTGAATGCACGATGTTAAAATCTTACACCAAATACCATGGACAACATCACTTGGAAGAACTAATAAATTGACTCACATTGACTGGCATATTGACTTGCAAGCAAGACTAATGCAGCCATGTTGCTTCAGAAGGAAGCATGGGGGAGACGGCGGTAGTTTTATTTTAATGTATCTTCATTTGCATGACCATAAACTTCCCCTGTATTTTTGTAGTATGCATGAGGTGGAGTCCACAATTATGGAAGGGAAAATGAAAACAGACTAAAAACTTAGAAAAAAAGGTGAAACGTTTTAGAAGTGATCAGTTAAACAAAACTAATTGCTATTATACAACGAGAATCTTTTTAAAAGCTTATAAAATTACTTAGCATCTTGAAATCCCTCTTTGCACATGCTGACAGAAGGTGAGGTTTAACAGGAACACCTCATTAAAAAGAAGACACTCCTAAACAAAAAGGCTAGTGATTTATTGCTAAAGGGGCACAGGAAAAATAACATATAATGGACATTTATTTATTGGGGTAAGCAGGTGTGAAAAGTCCTCGGGGAACTGAGTGTCACTGTGTGGAAATAGCTCACAGACTGAGCACTTGTAATTATGCAGTCTTTCCCTGGGGCTTACTTGTTTATTTGTCTGTTGGTGGTTGCCTGAACTTTTTAGATTAAAATTTTGATGAAAAGAAAGTTCCTGCCTTAAAACCACACTTTGCAGTCCTAAAAAGGCCTCCAGAGAGCAAGTTTGAGGTTTTATGAAGATATTTTTAAAAATCAGATTTACTTTTATTGCACATTTCACTTTTCTCTTCTTTCTGCTTTGGTTAGGAGAAAATTAATTTGGAAAATAAAAGTAAGTGGCCCCCAATGTCTCCCAAATTGTTTTCATTGTACTTTATACAAATTAAATCTGGTAAACTGAACTGTAGTAGAGATTTAGTGGTGCTTGAAGATTAGCAAGGGCTGAAAAGAAACATTAATTCTTTCTTCTTTTTAAAATAGTAGTATATCAATTATTTTATGTATATCTTCTATTGATTGATAGAATATATTCCTTTAATAGAGACATATTAAAATGTGTTCACATGAACGTAATTTTTATGTGTAAGTAAAAGCAATATAAAAGAAGAAAGTAAAGTCTCTTGTGTGCTACATTAAAAATAAAAATTGACTTTTTACACATAAAATATATTAGAAACATAAAGAAAAGAAAAACCCACTTCCACAAGGCTATGAGGATGCCTCACATACATGGAGGACAGGGGATTATAAAGTAGCATTGCTACTTTTTAAATAAGCATTCTTATTTTTTCTTTTTTTGTACTGGGGATTTAATCCCAGTGGTGTGCTAGCTGGGATTCCAGGTGTGGTGACCACCCTGGCTCACCTGACGTTTTCATTTCCAGCCTTGACCAACATTTATTTGATCTCTCTGGCTGATAGTATTTTGAAATATCTGCTTATAGTTTTTGCTACACATTTTTATTGTACATTGAATAGATTGTAGTAAATTGGCCATCAGAATAATATGAACAATTTTATATATTTAATTGACCCGCTTGGAAACAGATTTTCTGTAAATTCTTCAAGCTATAGAACAACATGGACTCAATCAATTGAGAGATAAAACCATAATAAGATTACTGAAATGAAAGGGAAGTGGCAAATTTAAATAGGTAATTTTGAAAATAACCTCCTTTCATTGATAATTAAGTAAATAAGACATTGTAAGAAGAGGTGAAAGGCATACATTTGTCACAGAGCATGCAGAGAATAAGCACAGCAAGGGAAGAGACCTGGAGGAAGCAATCACATATAACACAGACAAAAATTGTTAGCTGCAAGGATGCATATCCACTCTGGGTGAGCAGATAGAAACCTATCAGCAACTTGCATGGAGATGTCCTCAAATTGGAAAATATGCACAGAGATGCACCTGTGACTAATATCATATTTAATGGTGGAAGCTTGAACATGTTTCTTCTAAAATAAATAAGAAAGCAAAGGTATTCACTGGAATCACTTCTGCCAGCATCACACTGCAGGAAGAGAGCAATGAAACATGGTAAGGAATTTGGAAAAATAAAGATGAAGAAGCTACACAGGTTTTAAAGGAAAAAATAACAATAAAAATAAAAAATAAATAATTGTCCATATATGAAGGTGACACACTAGTCCTTGTAGAAAACAGTCAATAAACTACAACAAACCTAAAATAACTAACATGAACTCAGCAACATTTCAAGATAGAATATACATATTTTAAATTACTTTAATTTCTCTATACTAACAACTCATTATTAACAATTTAAATTTGAAAGAATAGTATTTGCAGCTGTATTAAACATGAAAAAGATAAGCCTGTTAATTGTATACATTATATGTACTCCTACAAATGAAAAATAAATTGAAGACCTTAATTAATGGAGAAATGTACTATGCTTGAGAGAAAACTAAGATTCTTTTTTAAAATTATAATGCATATTTTATTCACTCAATCCCAAACCATTCTATCATTCATACAATTCTTTTGAAAACTAAAGATTTTTAAGACACACAGATGCAATATAATTTCAACCAGAAGTATTTTTAATAATCTTCCAGCATATTTTGCAGTGTAGTAGAAATGCACAAGGCCTAAATACCCTGAACAGTTTGAAAACCAGCAGCAAGTTGGGGACTCTGTAGTATTTGGTTTAGAGAGTAGAATGACATTATAGCACTAACATGTTTCAATAAAGATAGACCTGTAGATGGATAGCAGATGATGCAGAATACAGAAATAGACCCACATAAAGATGATTAATTGGCTTTCAAGAAAGGTATTTCAACACTGAGGTAGTGTTTTTGAACAAGTGTACTAGAATAGACAGATTTCCATATGCAAATAAATAAAACTCAATCCATTTCTCATATCTCATAAAATTCCACCTTGAAATGAATTTGAGGGAAAGCAAAACCTAAGATGATAAATATTCCAAAAGAAAGCTTAAGAGAAAGTCTTTGCAAAGTTAGAGAGACAAACATTTTATCGATTGTAGATAAAAAGCAGAGTCTCAAAACAATACGTAATGGTACTTCATCAGAATCAAAACCCTTGTCTGGACATTAAAAACTAAAAGACAAGGGATTGACTTGCAGAAAATCCTTGCAAACATCTAACAGATAAAAGCTTTGTATTTATAATATATAAAACTAAGAAACTTTATTTAAAATTTTGAATAAATGCTATATTGAAGACATAATTTGGAGCAAACAAAGAGAAAGACGCTCTCCAAGTATTCTTCAGGAGAATGCACATCTACGTCACCATGAAACATCTACGTAACTATGCGAATGGCTGAAGTTAAACTAAACTAAAAACAAAGATGACACCCAATGCTTAAACGTATGCAAAAATGTGGAATGTTTGATGCTTCTTTCTCGCCCCAGCAGGTGTGGGCTGGAGAGACGGATGGAGGAGCCCGCCAAGTCCTAACAGCTGGACTGTCCTCACACCAGCCTTTGAGGCCTGTGGTTGCCATGGAAACTGGCATGACCAAACCTGATTGCCAATGGGAATGCAGTGGTGCCCACTGAAGACTCAGATATTTCTCGGAGAGAAGATGAAGCACACAGAGATGTCTATGCGGATACTTGTGACAGGCCTATTTATAAGTCACAGAAGAGAACCAGCAGACATCCACTTGCTTGCAAAGGCGATAAATTGAGGCATATCCACACAGGCAAATATTTATCAAGCAACAAAATGGAGTGGATCACTGATGAGTGGAACAACACAGATTTCAGACGTGTTGGGAAAATGTGACCTTTAGCAGAAATTCTATGAAAAGACAGAACACACAGCAATCAGATTATTCCTGACCAGGGCTGGAAGGGGGAGTGACAGGAAAGAACAAGATAAATTGTTTTTGAGATATTAAATGTTTTTTCTTGACTGTGGGGACATTTATCTTCTGTATTTTCCACAATTCATTGGACTACACAACCAAAGAGTGATTTTTGCTACATATATAGTTAGTGTCATTAAAATTTACCTTATATTTTTTTTACAAAAACATATATCATACAATTGGAGATATTCAGAAATTTATTAAATATAGTTTTTGAGCTAGGAAAGTATTTGGAATGTTTCTATTAGCTTTCTCCGTTTCATACTTAGAAATTTTCTCTTTCCATATGTTTTCCTTATATGTCGCTTAGGTTTGAGTCTCTCCATTTTCCACAGAACAAAAAATAATCTACTGAAAGCTAAGCTTAAGTCTCACAACTAACTTCCCAGGTCTCCATATCTGCAAGAGCACAGTCAGTGCCCCCATGTCCACACCACTGGAGGTCACGTTTGATGCCTCTTTCTCGCTCCAGCAGGGGTGGGCTGGAGAGACGGATGGAGGAGGCCGCCAAGTCCTAACAGCTGGACTGTCCTCACACCAGCCTTTGAGGCCTGTGGTTGCCATGGCAACTGGCATGACCAAACCTGAGCATGCCACTGCTGAAAAGCCATCAAAGAATTTTAGAGCAGGGCTGATCTGACTAGATGCAGAGATTATCAGCACCCTGACAAAGGAGAATGTGACAGTCCTTTCTTCTGTGGCACAGATTTTATATGGACAGAAGTAATCATCTTAAGTATAGAGTTTGTTTTGTAAAGGTCTTCCATTTCATTGAAGGGGAAATGAAGAAATGTGGCCCCGACCACAAAAACTGATAGATTTATTATGGTCAGACAATTGTGTCTGACATTTTGTCACAGTGACCTATATGTGTATCTATTCTTCAAATCTGGATAAATAACTTTTTATAAAAAATGCCAGTGTTTTTATTATTTCAGCAAATGTGGCTCAAAACAATAATTTGGATAATATATTTGGCATTCAGTAGCTCCTCACAATCTAGAATTATGAGTAAAATATTCAAAGGAAGACATTTCACAGTAACAATAGGAAATGCAACTAATAAACATCCCACGTTCCTCACTAAATTCTCTACAGCAATCCCATTAATACAATACATATGTATATCTCTTAATAACTTATTCATTTGTATCTATATGTGAATTATGTGAATAAGCATATTTATGTATGTATTTTGATAAATAATGCATATATAAATGCATATCTGTGCATTAGTGTGCATATGTGTATATTTACATACATACAGAGTTTGCTTTCCATTTTACAGAAATGTTATAAAGTCACATTTAGGGAATGAATTAAATTTTAAATTATTATTATCCAGAGAGAGGGAAGGAGAGAGAGAGAATAGGTAGTGATAAGATAATCAATTGTATCAAGTTGTGTAAAATAATCATCCAAGGTCCAAAGGGTTCTATAATACTCAGAATAGATCGGAAGGGAAGAAACTGAACAACTGACTGTGTGAAATATGGCATATTTCGTTTTTCTGACCTAAATGAATTTCTACTTTTGGCACACAGCAGACTACATAAATTAATGCATATATATTATTAAAGATCTTACATACGTATAATACATATATAATATACACATATGCATTATGCGTGTGTCTGTGCAGTGAAATCGCCGTGTCTTAGTCACTGCGGTTCGCAGTTTAAGGAATGGCCGCCGCCTCCATTCCCGTGGCACTGTGCGAGGGCCGAGCTTCCCCTCGTCCTCAGGGACCCAGCCTCCTTGGGGCAGGCTCTCAGCCGTGCGAGGAGTCCCCTTACTGGGGGCTTCCAGGGCCTGATGGTGCTGAACGCCTCCGGGGGTGCTCAGCGGACGTCATCAGAGAGGGAGGCCCGCGGAGTATGCTCTGTGCTCACCAGGCTGCTGGGTCCCTGCCCAGGCTGCTCTCCCTGAAGGTGCTGCTTGCTCCTCTACCTTGTGCTGGACTCCAGGACCTGCCCCAGCCTGGGCCACGCTGTGCAGATCCCAGCAGTGCTGCAGGAAGTTCTAAACTCGGGAAATGTGCTTGGGCTTCTGTTTTGGGAAGATTTTTGAATGATATTATTCTGTAAATACTTGGTAGAATTCGCTAGCAAAGCCATTTGGGCCTGGCCTTTTGTTTGTGCGGTGTGTGTGAGTGCTGGACCGTCTCTCCTTGTTCAGGCTATTTCTCTGAACCAGCTTTAACTCTTGGTGGAACATACTTCATTTAAGCCACCTGATTTGTTCTTAAGAGTGGTTGATACTCTCTAACATGGCTTTTAAAAGGTTGTCCCTCTTCTGGGCCTATTTTCAACCTCGTCCCTCTTTACCTTTATCAGTCTAGCCAAAGTCACATTGATTTTGTTCATTTCAAAGAACACACTTTTGATGTTTAATTTCCCCACATTTTTCTAATATCTTTCACTTATTTCTACTTAGTTTTTATTATTTTCCTCCTTCTGCTTATTTTTGTTTTCTCATCTTTTTCCAGTGTCTCAAATTGCAGTTACTCTCAGGTAATTCATTTGAAATTCTTCTGTTTTTAATAGAGGTTCTTAAATATCTATTTCCCTTAAATGTCTGCCTTTCCTATATCTCCTGAGTTTGGTATGATGTGTTTTCTCCAAAGATTTATTTTCATTTATGTTTATTTTACATAAAGATGAGATTCTCGTGGCTTGCTTTATTGTTCTGTAAGACTGGCAGTGAGATCCTGACCCTTTCCACCAGGTAGAGGTGACATTTTCTTTACTAAACCAGAAAGTAAATATAAATTTTAAAACTGTGCAGTGTCATTGTCATTGCTGCTGCTCTTCCTTGTCATTTCCCTTCCCTCCTATTCCTTCTCTTCCTCCTCCTTTATTGTATTCTGCTCCATTAAAAATGTAAAAGGAAAAAAAAATAATTGTAGCTCTTGGGTCATATAAAAAAGGTTAGCTGGGTTTGGTCCACAAGCCTTAGTTTAATGACACCTATCTTAAACTTATATTCCTTAGTACAAAGTAGCCCAAATATTTATGTCATTCCCCTCTTCGACCCCTTCCAGGTACACACAGTAAGGTGCATGAAGCAGGTTTTCTTACAGGAGGCGACAAGGGGCAACAGCAGGGTGGGATTGGTGGTGACGTAGTCCTCAAGGTTCAAGCTCACCTGAGGTTAGGCGTCTGTGACTCACTTGCGCCACAGTTGAGGGACCCTGAAATGCAGGCCACCCTGGGCTTCCTGCTTAGGACAGTTCAGCTTCAGTGAGCTGAAGTCTTCAGGGCATTGCGTTCTAGGAGGAAGATGCTCAGAATCCAGGCTCTTTGATGTAGGCCCTCCTCCTGTCTCACGATGCTGCCTCCCATGCACATCCTGCAGTTATTATTGAGAACATTGAGAAAGGGAGCCCGCTCGTCCAAGCACACAACTGTCCCTGCACTGCACATGTATTCTACAGTGCTTAGATAAACCCCATCACAAGGGGACCTATGGCCGTTTATGCCAGTGAACGTACACTGGGAAATGGAAAGGATTCAGCCTATTTAAGAATATTGGACCGACTCACTGACATTGTTTCAAACGTTCCCCCTTTCCCCTAAATGTTCACATGGCTCCCCTTCTCATAGCCCCAGCTGGAGCCTGGCTAGCATGTGGTTCACAGTAGTTCCAGTGTGTCCATGGAGGTGCCCGGTGTACATTTGGGATTGATAAATTTAGCAATTTCCTTTCCTATGAGTTATACCCATCAGCTTGAGGAAGCGGTTAAATTGCACCCCTGTCAAAATAATAAAGGAGAGTTAACATTGCATCGTAGCTGGGAAAATGGGAATGAGTGAACTTGCAAAGATGTAGGCAAGTTGCTGTTTCAGAGGCAGCATTCTGAACAGACATGGGCTTTCCCTCAGCGGACATATGTGTATTTACATGAAAGACTTCTAGGTGGTACTTTGGGCTCAGTAAAAGGAAACTTGAATCTGGGAACCAAAAGGTAGCCATGTGAGTGATTCTACTGACCATCACTTGCACAAACCACACAGAGCATTTGTGTTTCCTATCCCTGTGTCTCTGGGGTCTGCAGAATGGAATCCCCACACCCAAAGGAGAAACATTGTTGTCAGAGGACTTATGAAGGAACTCATTGAACTTCAATTTAAAAACACTGCCAGGAACTTGGGAGGAAATCTGTTCCCTCATTGCCAAGAGCAGACAAACCTGCTTTACCAAAATACTTACAGGGGGGAATGCATGTAAAACGGAGACGGCCAACTGAGCATTTCGAGTACTCCCTTTCCCTGCCATCACTGAAAGGATGCATGTAGGGACATCCAGCAGAGCTGATTGGAAAGTGTTCAGACCACTTGACTCATAGTTGAGGGAAGGGGGAATTAAGAAAAAACAATCAAAGAAGAAAAGGGTGAGTACGAGGTATACCCAAGATTTATTTCAATAATGGGGCTGCAAGACCCTCCTCACTTCCATGTAGGCGTTGCTCCCAGACTTGAACAGAGAAATAGATGTGCATGGCACAGGTGCGTGTGTGTGGGGTCAGGGGTCAGTGGTGACCCTGACGAGGCACCACTCAGCTGATCTGCTGCAGGAAGCATAGTTGAGAGGCAGCACCAGATACGCTCCTCTGAATCCATCATGATGTTAACAAGAAGACTCTGCTTCTTACGAGCTGTGCTCTGCCAATGATTTGGCATAGCAGAGAGATTCTCAGGCAGCCTGTGTCCTGCATGGCATGGCTCCCTCCTCCATCCGAGAGTCAACTTAAGCTTAAACACTCTGCTCCGATTGGGTCAAGACTCTGTTAGAACTTCCTCTGCAGTGGTAGGCTGCCAACACAGCCTTTCCTCTTACCCGCTTCCTTTCCCAGGGTTCAGAACAGCGTCAAGGTCTGAAGGATTCTGCAGTGTCTCCAGTTCTTTCATTGTTTTGCTCTTCCTCTCTCCAAGATCCCCATACCTACCCCGAAAAAACTCCCTTGCACATGTTACTATAGCTTAGTACTTATATCTCATAGGACTTTAAACAGTGTGTGCTGCTCAGCTTTCCACTACTGTCACAGAATCAACTTTGGGGAAACCTTTACTTTGGCTCCCAGTTTTGAAGGTTTCCCAGTAACTTTGGGCCTGTGGCAAGGCAATACAACCTGGCTGGACACATGCAGAAGATGCCCTCATGGCAACCAGAAAGCAGAAAGAGGAACAGGAAGGATCCAGAGACCCAATATTACCCCTTTTAAGGGCAAACCAATAATCTAACTTCTTCCTACTAGACCACAGCTCCTAAAAATTTAACCACTTCCCAGTAGTGCCAGAGGCCTAGAATATGTGGGCCTTTAGTGGATATTCAATATCCAAAATACAGCACAGGGCATTGCTTTTGAACATCAATGATTTTTGTCCCTTTTAGCATGTTATTTATGAATCATCATAGTTTTATTCCAATGTGGGAGCAAATTTCCAGTCACTACTCCATGTAAAAACTGGTTTATACCTCCAGCTCTATGCCTGTTTCCAGTACCACAGCACCAAAGTGCCTAGGGCTTATCAAAAGTGTGCAGGAGCAGAAGCCAATATCTGCCTACCGTATTCAAGGATACACTTTGATTTGCTGCCAATTTAATGTGACACCATTTAGTCCTCAGTACCCAGGGAGCATGCAGAAAAAATATCAGCATGCTCTCCAAGCAAACATCCAGGGGGGTTTGTGGGATCACCTTTCCTGTGGCTCACAGACTTTGACTGAGTTAGGACACTATTCCAGGTCTTCTCCGGAAGAGTAACACACACAACCTTTATTTACTGTTTCCCCTTGGTTGTTTTAATTAGATATTGGTGCCGTATTTTCGAGAGATCTTCTGAAATTATTGCAATCCCTTGATACAATCGATAACGCCAATTAATTCTTATGTAAAAAAGAATTGTTATTTACAGATACTTAAAGGAAGCATAATATTGTCCATAATTCCTTTTAACTATATCACTTACATAGGGAATACTCAGGTCTCCTGGAATATGCATTTAAGGGCATTCATTCTCTGTCTCTTGTCACTTTCTTTCTCTGAACCACAAGTCATGTAAATACAACAGACAATAACACCAAAACCAAAATTATTGAAAGACAATATTAATAACATTCTTAAATTCTTCCTTTATCCACTCAGGTTTTGTGCGCATTGAGTCTACATGCTGACAAAAATACATGACTTCAGTTTTCACAATCTATTTTTTACATATTTAGAATTTTTTTGTTTATACGTTTTATCTCTATAAGATGCTGCCTGGTTGATTGTCATAACATTAGTTTTTATATCCTGATGAAGTTACATTTACCCACCCCTATCAAGGAAAAAACAGTATTTCAACCAACTACAGATTACATGTGAATTGGTCAGACTTCATGGAAATTACACACCCACTGTGGATACTGTATAAGACCAATCATTGGCATCTATCCTATAACATTTCCAGATTTAGAAGCATTAGTCCATCATTTTAGCTTTAAAGTAAATTCAATGTAATTGACAAAATAGACAAGCACAGTTTTAGTAGCTCCACCTTCCGCAGCAGCATAAGCTATATTGCATTTTCAAGAGTTCTTCAGTGTCCTGAAATATATGCTGTGTGTTAATTAAAAACACACATACCAAAAGACAGAAAGACCTGGTCAATTTAATAAGAATAAAGTTAGGGAATTACATTTCAGCCTAATGATATCACATACTCCGAATCTCCTTTAAGGACTGTCTGATGCCCCTAATTAACTGGTCATTAGTGACATCAATCCCCTGCCGGCTTTAATCATGACTCATACTTAGAGCAAGCAGAACACTAACTGCTCTCCAAGGCACATAAATTACCTCAAAATCTCTCTTCAGGTAGAGTCTGTGAAAGCCACTTAACAGTCCATTTTCCTGCTATACCCAAGAGAACAAAGGAAGGAGTTTCTAAAATCCAGAATGGGGGTTTAATACCTACCAGTTACCAAAAGAGGATCGTAGCTCCTAAGTTAAATCAATTAAATTTATGCAAGACCATTTATTTTTATATATTGAGAAATTATACCAAAGCCAGACAGGAAAGAAAAATCATCATTCAGGCCATAGAGAATAAAGAAAATACTAGTTCATCTTAGTTTAAATTCTTCGATATGAAAGAATGAAGACCTTCGATGTCCCCTCCTTGGTGGGAGTAGTCAGGTGGGTAAGCTTGATCATCTTAGACTCATGTCACAAGCTTCTCATCACAGAAACTCATGAAGTCTCACCATTGTGAGCCTTTAACCTCTCCTTTATACTAGGCAAAATGGAGTTTTTAACTACAAAAAATATAAAAATTAATAGACAAGTCTGAGAGTTCTGAAGCAAATATTAATATGTACCTCTGAAATCGTTAACTTCCCAAGACCGCCTGCTCCTGGCCCTGTTCTTCCTTTGACACTGGCAGGCCTTCTCTACCTCTGGCTCCCACGTCTCTAACTGATTATTCCCACAAATTCACTGTACAGATGAATACTGTCTGACAGCTGTGGTACTTGCTGAGACAACGAAGGGGTGAGACTTTACCCTTCCGCAAACTAAGAAGCTACCTTCCATGCTTTCACAGACACCGATAAAGACACAAGACTACGAGATCAGAGACCCAAGACTCTATTACATGGCCAAAGCATTGCCAGAATGTGCATGGCCATATCAACGCTCAGAGCACCAATTACCAGCTGGGCAACACAGGTGGGCTGGGGTGAAGGCAGCCTGTACCTGGAAATGGACACTGGAGGCTTACCAGCCGCCTGTGTGACCAGCAAGCGTGCTCTTCAGGGGAGATGCCCCCTCTTCCCACAAACCCATTCACTGAAATTGCAGCTTTGGGGAAGTGGCCCCAAACACAGACAGTAGGTTGTGCTCTTGGCACAGCCAGGGAAGTTAGAGGAGATAGAGGGGACCTACGGAGGAACATCTCCAAAACCCGTTCCCAAGAGGCCATCCTGGCCATGGCCTGGAAATTCCAAATTCAATACTTGTTTCCTTTTCTTCAGGATCTACCTCCATAATGTATCCTAGAAATATAACAATAGAAGAGTCCAAAAGGCGTTATATGCTCTTGTCACTTTCCCATCCAATACCTATTGACACTACATTCTTAAAATGCTAAGCATATGTGTGCATACCTGTGTATAAAAATAGCATAGGAAATTATCTTCCTTACTGAACTGTAACAGTCACAAAAACACATGAATTCATCGAGTCCTCACAAATTTGACCAGTGCAATTGATAGTTCAGATAACATCAGATTTATGAAGGGAGGGGACATACTTTTGGTGGCATTAGGTGCAGATAATCAGGTTTATTTGTATTTCCCAAATTATATGTACATTTTAATGTCAACAACTTTCAAAATATGAAGAAGACACAAAATCTTATTTGACAATATTTTCGATATGATTCAAGGGATATGATTAAGCAAAAAATTTAATATATGCCTATAAATCTAAATGGCATTTAGAAGTCAATTACTCTTCCTTGGGAAACCTTATTTGAGCATCAAATGTGTAAATTTACATTAACAGAATGTAATTTAAAAATTTAAATTTTCTTTCCCTCTACCCAAATTCTCGATCTAGTTTTGCTGCGGGTTATTAACCTAAAGGTTTACCTCCTTAATTTTAGCGATCATACCAGGAACCAAGAACTAGCACCTACCATATACTTACCTAGTGTGATTCTCTGTATGATTCTGCCTGTGTTTGCTTCACATGATTGTGTAAGCTTTTATTTTTAGTAATTTTGTATAAAAAAAAGAGAACAGTATTCCGAAGGGTGGTATCGATTTGTTGACCTGCTTGGAATACGGCCTCTGCTCCTCGTAACCCTGGACTACATTGTGAGCGTCCGCTGAGCTGAGATATTGTACTGGCGAAGCAAGAAGTGTGGTCCACATCCACGACGGAGCGATCCGCCAGGCCGGTCCCCCTCGGTCATCTCGATCACTTTCCTTCTGGCATCCCGCATGCACGAGCTCCGGCCACTTAATCCACATGAAGGCGACGGGCCAGGTTAACATCCGACTGGCCTCAGGATGCCTCGGACTGTGAAGCCCGGCTGCGCTCGGCACCCCCGCAAGGTGCCCTCTTCCCAGCTGCAGTAAGACGACCCCTTTATTTCTAATGACGTCTGAAGAGCATTCATGCAACTTTTTGATCACATTACCAGAAGCTTCGGATAGGTTCATTAACCCAGTGAGCACCAAGACCTCCCCCCGCCTGCCTCCTCTCGAGGTTCCTCCTACTCCGCTGGGAAGTCCCTCGCCGGAGGTTGGTGGTTTCTGGATGGCTGCAGTTCCGTTTTGCTTGACCCTCAACACAGGGTGAGGTTCGGTTTCTCTTCAACGGGAACCCAGGCCCTGGAGCTGCCTGCTGCTGATGGTCTCCAGGTAAGTGTTTCAACGGAGGCTCAAGACTTCTTGTTGGGAATTTTATATTGAATAGTTTGAGAGCATTTTCTGATGTTATTTAACGTATCTCTGCATTTCACAAATGTTGAATCTTTATATCTCTATCTAGAAGCTAGAAAGCAGTATTTTTTCCATAAAATAATGCAATGCAAATCACTTATAATACTACTTACTTAAAGCATATTTCTGTATTTGTCACAAAATACGGGGAAATAAAAATTTAGGGCCTGATTTAAAGCAGAATTACAAGGCTTCTGGGATCCCAGAAATGCCGAGAGGCAGCCACCCATCAGGAGGCAGGCATATCAGGAGCATGGGGCGGGGAGGCTGGGGCGGGGAAGGCAGGGGCAGGAGCGGAAACTACTCCAGGTGCCTAGAAAGAGTCAGCAGGGCATGCTCCAAAACCAACCACTGCTGTGTTATTCATAAAATGATAGCATTTTATTTATTGCCCAGTGTTATAATATTTTACTCTTAAAACTATTATTAGTAAAGTGATCAATATTAAAATTATTTTAAAAACCAAAATAAAAGATGAAATTGATCTTTATTAATTAAAATAATGAGATAAAACTTTAAATAACAAATCCGTGATCATTAAACTTATTTTATATTATCAAATATTTTATTTCATTATAGAATAAGAAGATTAAAATAATAGTACTAGGGAAGCGAAATACTACACTGCTGAGGTTTAAATGTATTCATTTAAATGTATTCATTCTCAATTAACGTTGGCAGCAATCCTCTGAAATTTCTAATATCAGGTTGTGCCTTAGAAATATCTTAAATTAAATGAAATGTTGCCTTTAATTTTGTCTGTCAATATATTTGCAGGCCAGAATTCTCTCCTCCTGGGTAGAAGACAAATTTGGAGGTACAGGGCAGTGGAAAGAAGTGTTATAGACATCTGCTTGTTTTCAGCTGCACTTGGCGGGTGGGTCAGGTGCCCGTCCTGGGTCTAGGATGTGCATTAATGGGAAGTGGGCACAAAGACCTTTTTAACCCAAAGTACTCATTGAATATTCCTGTCTCTTTAAATTAAAAATATTTTAATAAAATGATATTGCATTTAATCAAAGCATATAGTCTGACTCAAATGGGCAGATAAATTAGTCTCAATACCATTTTGAGTCTGTAAACTTTCAGAAGTGAAATCAATACCTTTGTCATCATTTCTACCCTAGGATAGGTGTATGCCTGGCATAGAAAAGCTGCATACATTTTTTTTTTTTTAATAGAATGGGCTCTCCTACCCTCTCCATATGTGGCCTGGTACTTCTGTTACAACAGTGTATCAACATATCTCCATTTGTTATCCACCAGCATCTCTGGCCCTAAGTGCTGGGACAAATAAGCACATATTGTTTTTAGAGAAGTATCCATGGTAGCATGCCAGAAATATAAATCAAACAATAAAGGCAGGAGTAAATAAAAGAATAAGGGCCAGGGTTAAGCCGTAAAGACAACCATTTACTGGGATGGATGCCATGTCAACTATAGGATAAAACGAGAGTATTTTCATAATCAATTATTGACAAAAACTTAGAAGAACTGAAAGCTGGAGATGAAAAGGAGACTATGATGGATTTCAAGAAACTGCACACATGAACAAGGGCTTAGATAAGCAGAGTCACTTGTTGTGATTCCCACTATTTATTTGTGACTTGAGTATTTCTAAAAGTCGAGTCTACAAATGTGACACATAAAACACATTGAAACACACACTGGAGCAGTCGCACAACCTAGGTCACTTCTTAGCATCATGGAGGGTGAACTGTTAGGGGTGAGCAAGGGACTTGGCTCCCAATAGCTGGAGATAGAAAAGCGATGCAGCTGCTTAGTGTTTTATGCCTGTGATTTAAACAACTCTCCCATGGTTTCTAGAGAGAGGCTGAATAGCAGAAAGGCCCAAGGTGGAAACCAAAGATTTCTTCTTACCTCCTACATCCAAGGGAGCATTTCTTTTTCTTTTTTGGACAAGTCTATTATCTGTTTTAACCACATGGTTTCTTTTAGCATTTTACTGAGATGAAGTTGAAAAAAATTGCCTGCATTGAAGGTGCACAGCTTGGTGTTTTCACAAACATGTGCATTATGAAGTGGTCACCCACCTAGCCCATTAACATATCCATCACCCAAAATAGTGACCATTTTCTTCCTCTGCTCTCTTAGCAAATGGCAAGCACACAATACAGACCTGTTAACTATACTCACTCTAGGCTGTATCCATCTTGCATAAATAAAAGCATGAGCCTTTTGACCAACCTCTCTCCAGTCCCCACCCCAGCCACTGACAGCCACCTGTACCCCTGCTGCAGTGAACCTATAAGTGAACCGTGCCTTCTGAATCTGCCTCACTCATTCAGCATAATGTTCTTCAGGATCACTCAATCAAATTAATACTCACTGCTGTCCTAATATTAAAACATCCCACTCCCGATGTTTGGTTTCTGGATTGGCCTTTCTCCTGCAGGAGCTCAGAATTGCAGAGATGATTTTTGCTCTTGAAGGTCCCATCCTGGCAGTAAGCTTGCCATTAGTGCTCCTACGCAGGCTGTTGGTGATGTTGTAGACTGTTAACTTGTTCCTGGAAATGATGTTAGAAAACTATTCACCTGTGTGTGGCAGCAACTGCCTCCAGTGTCAACCTTGCCATTAAACAAGGTGATCCTATATGATCAATTTCTCACAGTTTTATGTATTTCTCTGGTCAGTACTAACATGGACAGACAAAACTACCTTTATTGAACTAAGAGTTAGATTATCTCAAAACATCTTTGGCTTCCAGACTCAGAAAATCAAGGATCAAATACTTTTTCTCATATGTGAAAGCCAGAGCAAAGTAAGGGGAAATGGTGGGGAGATTGGATAGCATGAAGATATAGGGAAGATCAGTGGAGTAGAAGGAGGAGAGGAAGGGAGGGAGCAAGGGAAAGTGGAAGAGATGGAATGAATTTAACAAAACCATGCTAAATGCATTCATAAATGTTCCCAAGGGAATTTCAACTCTACATATATGTCAAAAGCACCAATTGAAAACGAATAAATAAATGAGTGCAAGGAAGATCAGTAGAGTTGAGGAAGGAGAATGGTGGAGGGGGGGAAGTAGGGTGTTAGGGATTGAGATCAAATTCCTTGCATGTATGATTTTGTCCAAATGAACCCAACTACTATGTAAAACTGTAATGCTTTAATAAAAAAAAATCACAAAACTTCAAAAAAATGTTTAGCTTCATAATAACTTAGTATTTTTTTTAAATTTAGAAATCTGTATCCCCGTTTTTCTTAAGCAATCATGGACATGACCCCAAGTGTCCTCTCAAAGTGGACAACAGTAGTTCCAAGTGCATCAAGCACATCCACTCACAGAGAATCATAGGATGGACTCTACTATTTGCACGTCCACTCTACAAGGAATGGAAGTAGATAGGGAGGAAGTATGTCATCTGCCATTTCCCCAGGACCACGGTGTTGCCAAGGGATGACGGAAGCTCCTGGCCTGTTGAGAAGAGCTAGGTGCATCCTTAACCAGGCTCATGCCTGTGCCCAGGGGCCTCAAATGAAATGCCTGGCTTTTGAATCCCAAGCTATTTAATTTATTATTTTTTCTTGCCACTAGTTACCTTGTTCTTTTCTGATAAAAAGACCTTCAATCTTTTTTCCCATCTCTGCTGACCAATGAATCCAGTTGCAATGAAGGAGGCTCTTATCTCCAAAACAGGACAGGAAAATGTCCTGTTTGCTATTTCTTCATACCATAGTTCTTTTTTTCCAAGGTATTTAGACCATATGACGGATGGTCTATTCAGAACTACTAATATATTCACTTAAAAATTTTAAAGTTTTCCCTATCACATTCTAATTATATGTAACGGTAGGTTTGGTGTGATACATTCATGCTACGCATTAACAAGTTGTTTCAATTCATTTCCCAGTACCTCCCCTTTCTCTCCACTCCTTCCTGTCCCTATTTCCCTTGCTCTACACTTCTGGTCTACCTTGTTCACATACATATATTTTTTTCATTGGTGCATTAAAAATAAACATGAAAAAGGGATTGCATGTGATATATCCATGCATGCACATTTTGGTTGATACTTTATAACCCAATTTTTCCCTTTTCTCTTCCTTTCTTCCTTCCCTTGATGCTCTATCTGTATTCTACTGTTTTCCCTTCTATTTTTGTGAGATTCTCCTTGTAATTCCTTTTTCTATTTCCATATGCAAAAGAAAACATTCTGTTCTTGACTTTCTGAGTCTCCTTTTTTCACTGAGCATATTGTTCTCCAGTTCCATTCCTTTAGAAAATGACATAATTTCATAATTTGTTGTTGAGTAGAACTCCATTCTGTACATTTATCATATTTTCTTTGTTCATTCATCTATTGACAAACACATGGCTGGTTCCATAACTTTGCTATTGTGAATTGTGCTGTTATAAACATTGATATGCTCATATCATTATAGTATTGATTTCCTTAATAAGACCCCTAAATGCAAGAAATAAAACCAAGAGTCAGTAAGTGGAATGGCATTAAATTAAAAAGCTTGTGTACAGCAAAAACAAAAAACAAAACAAATAAAAAGCATGAAAAGAGAGCCTACAAGATGGGGGAAAGTTTTGCCTGCTACTCCTCTGAGAAGGGATTAATATGCAGGACATATAAATAATTAAAAATGTAATGCCAAACAATAAAGTAAAAACCAAATAATCCATATTTTTCTGCTTTATGGGACACAAAACATGAGCTATCAGGAAGGTAAAAAAGGTGTCCAGGACCAGTCATTGCAATGTACTGCTCTGCCCCTGGATGACGCTTTGCACAGAGAGGTCACTGGGAAGAAAGAGAAAGACGTTATGCAAGCAGACTCACCCGGAACTTGGAGGGGTGTGACTAGTCCATGTGCTAAGGCAGTGGCAGCCAAACGGAAGACATCAATTTCACAGGTAGCTTAACATGAACTTGAACCGATATTCACTTGTGTGGGCATGCATGCAGGATATGTTTTTAATGCTTGCACACAGACCTGCTTTGCAACTTTAGCCCCCTATAGAAGTAAAATGATTTTGGAAATACCTGACAGTGGTTTAATTCTGACTGTTGATCTTGGAGGGTGGCTATATAATTTAGCACACCATCAAGAATGAAGGAAGCTGGACTGAGAAGCACATCAGCACAACAACATGTGTGGTACTAAGGGAGCAAACCGCATGTGTGGTCCTGCTTCTCACAAGGCTCCGGCTTTTGGTTTTCTTTGAATATACCATTTTCTTTTATGTTTATTTATGTATTTATTTATTTATATTTGAAGAGAGACTATATTTGTTATACATCTGTTTGAGAGTTAGCAGACCCTGTACAGTCTTTTTATTATTATTATTATTTGATTCATTGTACACACATGAGGTACAACTTTTCATTTCTCTGGTTGTACACTAAGTAGAGTCACACCGTTTGTGTGATCATACATGTACACAGGGTAATGACATTCATCTCATTCCTTTATCTTTCTTTCTTCCCATCCCTTCCCCACTCCTCATTTCCCTTTACGCAATTCATCCTTCCTCCATTCTTCCCTCCTGCCCCCCACCCCTTGTTAAGTATCATCATTCACAAATCAGAGATAACATTCAGCCTTTGGTTTTTTGCGATTGACTTATCTCAATTAGCATGATATTCTCCAACTCCATTCATTTACCTGAAAATGTCATAATTTTATTCTTCTTCTTTTAGGTTACTTTTTAAATTTTACAGACTGCATTTTGATTCATTGTCCACAAATGGGGTACATCTTTTCATTTCTATGGTTGTGCACAATGTAGATTCATATCATTTTTGTAATCACACATGTTCATAGGGTAATGATGTCTGTCTCATTCCACCATCTTTCATAGCCCCGCCTCCTCCTCCCTCTCATTTCCCTCTATGTAATCTAAAGTTCCTCCACTCTTCTCTCACCTGCCCCTTCCTACCCCCATTGTATATCATCACCTATTTATCAGAGAAAAAATTTGGCCTTTGGTTTTTTGGGATTGGCTTATTTCACTAAGCATGATATTCTCCAACTCCATTCATTTATCTGTAAATGCCACATTATTATTCTTCTTTATGGCTGAATAATATGCAAACTGAACTAGTATATACGTCAGCATTTATCCTCCTGTGGTCGATTATCATGAATCATGGTTTGGCTTCAGTTAGTTGTTTAATCTCATTTTATTTCTGGATGGTTCCTTTTTCTATGTTCTTAATATATGACTCTTCAATAACATGAAGACTTTTTTTTATATTAAAAATCTCTTCATTCATACACTCATTTCTATCTGTTATTGTCTAGACACATATCTATTCCTCTGAATTTTGCTCTAGGATCTTTCCTTTTTAAACAAGTCTCTTGTATTAAAGTATGATATATATACAAAACTGTGCCTAAATGTATACTTAATATGTTTTTAAGTGAACTCACTTATAAAAATAAAACAAAACCAATAAACAAGAAAATAATAACAACAACAAAATACATGTGTAGATGAAAAAATAAAGCCTTACTAGTACCACAACTTAAGATACTAACTTAAGATAAGCATCAACAGAGCCCAGAAAAACTGGAGACAGGGAAGAAGTGTTTCCAAATTATCCATCTAACAAGGGTTTAATGTCCAGAATGTATAAAGAGCTCAAATATGTCAACAACAAAAAAGCAAACAGCCTGATTTAAATAAATAAATAAATAAAAATAAATAAATAAATAAATAAATAAATAAATAAAAATAAAAATACATTCCATTTTTGATGGAGACTTAGAATGTTTGGAATTTTTAATAGACATCTTTCAGTTTTCTCAAGGATAAACTTTGCAATTATGTTTCTGTTTTCATCATTTTTAGATAACTTAATTAGTGAGTAAAATATTTTATTCTATCATTTATTTTATCATTAAAATAAAATTTACAATATTCTTAAACATCATCTATCTCAATGAAGCACACAGTGTGGAATTCCACTTAGGTACATTCACAAAAGCAACACTAATCTTTGCTGGTAGAAATTAAGTAGTGCTTACCTGCGAGGTGTAAGGAAAGGAGAGGGAGCTTCCTAGTTCAAGTAGTTCCCGGCTAGTGTAAGTGCCAATGACAGAAAGTGTGCAGTTGGTGAAATTCCTTATGATTTGTGTGCTTCCTTGAGTGTATTTCCTGATTATAAAAATCTATAAAAAAGCCCTATTAAGTAGTTCAAATTATAATCCAAGTGTACAAATCAGAGCAATTACTTTTTTATTTCATTGGATTTTTTAATGGATGTGTAAATATAGATCTCATTATGATATGCCTTATTGGAAAATAATCCAGAAGGGCAATTGATAAGATTCAAGCTGAGATTCTACACATGCACATACGTGTAATAAATAAACACTTATTTTGGTTATCCTGCAGTTTATTGCCATGTAATCTGATTTGTTGGTTTAACTAATACACATGGGATTTTTTTTCCTGTAGTAAGAGCAACATTTTTACTTAATGAAAGAATCCTATTAGCAGAAATGGCAAAGATTAAAATCGTGAGAATTGAGTTAGCTCCTAAACATGAAGCATAAGAAGATAATCAGCTTGAAGGTAAATGGTCCTCTGAACAGCTGAGTCTAACACAGAGAGAATCACAGCACTGAATATAGTTAAAACACTCATCATGTTGCTAATAACAGCCATTGGTATGAAGCTCTGTTTGTAACAGCATTTAAAGATGGCAATTCATACGCATTCATTGTTCAATATACATAATTTAGAGGTAAAATGTTATTAGTTAGTTGTGTTTTAGCTCTGATTCTCTCGAGGGATGTAAAGTTAGGTAAGTTTGCTCATTAGAGTTTGCACTGCCTCTGTCTTGAGGCCACTTGCAATAGCTAATCCACTCTTTCAGGCCAAGTCAGTGCACTGGGTCCTGTTGAGAACTCAAATGCACCCCACGTAGGCAAGAACGCCTTTGTTACAGACTGAATGTGTCCTTCCAAAATTCTTATGCTGAAGCTCTGCCCGCCTCTGTGATGCTTTTGGGAGAGGAGACCTTTGGGAGTTAATTTTGTTTAATTGAGGTCGTGAGGGAGGGGTCCCGATTGAATAGTTTTTAGTGCCCTTATAAGAAGAGCTGAGAACTCTTTTTCTTAGTACAGATACAAAAAAGAAATAATATGGTAGTACTCATCTGCAGTTTGTTTTCCTTGGTTGTAGTGACTTGCAGTCAACTGTGGTCTAAAAATATTATATGGAAAATTCCAGAAATAATTCGTAAGTTTTAAATTGTGCTCCATACTGAGTAGCATGGTGACACCGTCCTTCTCCTTCCCATCTGGGATGTGAGTCATTGCTTTGTCTAGCGTATCCATGGTGTATAGACTATGCTCCTTAATCTGTTAGTAGCCTTCTCAGTTACCCAAGGTTGTATTCAAATGACTTTTATGTAGTAGTTCATTGCTACATCAAAATGCCGACATCCCTCATCTCACTTCACATTATAGGCATTATCGGAAGAAGAACGATGAGAACAGTAGAGTAAATATATTAATGGAGAGAGAGAGAGAGATACCACATTCACTGACCTTCTACTACAATATGATGCTACAATTTACTATTATTATTTATTCCTATTAATCTCTTATTGCATCTAATTTATAAATCAAACTTATTCTTCAACATAAATATGCATACAGGAGAACACTGTGGGCATGTGTGTATATATATGTGTACTAATACACTCATGAGCATATATGTTTCAGATGTCCACTGGAGGTCTTGAAGTGTGTTCTTGCAGATAAGAAGGCGTCGGGATGAGCACACAAAGAAGAGCCATCTGTAATCCAGGAAGAGAATCTGATGGAAGAACTGAATCTGCCAGCACCTTGAAATGGACTTCCCAGGTTCCAGACATGGAAGAAACAAATGTCTATTGTTTAATACACTCGGTCTATGAATTTTGTTGGGGCAGGCTGAGTTAACTTTGACAGGATATATCTTTCAGAAACCCAGAAGGACCACATTGAGCAAGAAGACATTTTTAAATGACAAAACAAAATGATTGATAAGGATTGTTTTATTTTCACTGAATGCTACTTTGCTTTATGAGCCAGAGTTTGGATCCTAAAAAATAAAATAACATGTTTTATATTACCAAAATGATTTTTCCAAATATATATTTAATAGATATCTGACAAATAAAATGAACAAGAACTACTTAAGTAAATAATATTCAACATCACAGCAGATCAAAGAATATTTGGGCTTCAAATTTCAGAGCAGATATGGAGAAAGATTTAGAGATTGATCTTCTGCCTTTGCAAAAATGAAAACAAGCTGGAAAAAATTGAAAATTAGCAATTCTTCTTAAGCCATCAGTGAAATGAGAAAGTTAGCAATCAATTAACCTGCAATCTGGGGAGACAGAGGTACTTACATGAACCAAAAGATCCAAGTACTTCATGCCAGGCAGATTGAACTGAATGACAATAATAACACAAAGGACAGACGGGAGAAGTTAGAAATACATTCTTGTAAAGTTCTTACTCCTACATGTGAGTAAAGATTATATTGTTTGTTTCTAGAGTCAAATAATTAGTAATATAACCACAGGAAATTATTTAAATCTTTTAAAATGATAAAAATAATAAAAATAATAGACAATAGTACAGATAAAATGCACACATAAAACTGCTCAATTAACTCAAGAAGACAAAAGGATAACAAAGACCAAGTGGAAACAAATATAACTAGAAAATAAGGAAACACATGGCAGAATGGCAAGAATCACATTAAATGTGTGTTAGCTGAAGACAGTATAAAGATAAGACATTTTTAGTGCTATGAGTAGTAAAGAGGGACTATTTTTCTATCTCCCAGAGGACCACATTAAAAATAAAGTGGTACATCCCAACAACTTGAGAAGCTGAGATAGGAGGATTGCAAGTCCCAGGCCAGCTTGGGGTACTGAGCAAAACCTTATCTCAAAATAAAAAAATAAAAATAAAAAGGGTGGATGTGTAGCTCAGTGGTAGAGCACCTACTACCACAAATAAATAAATAAGTAAATAGTCTCGACCTGCACACTCATTAATTCAGGGAACCCGACAAGGGGTTATGGGGATTATGAAGAATAAACCAACACACAAATAGAGAAAAGGCTGGGACCTAGAGGCACACACCCTGGTGAGTGCAATGACCACACATCGGCTGGGCACGTTTATCAGAGAGGCCACACCACTCATAGGGTTTATTGTGAGAAAGTCTCTTCAGAGCACTTAACGTGAAGGACAAACTTCTTTGCGGCCTAATTATAATCATTGGCTTGCACCCCTATCTCTCTACCTGCAGTTAGCTGGTGTCTGAACTTGAGGTCAAGAATTGAACGACTCTCTGTGCTGGAACCTTCTGTTGAACAGGGTGTCACCATAGCAACTGGGCTATCTCAATTGGCACCTGTGGACAGAGTTCTCCAGAGGGGCATTGCCTCTGTCAGGATAGTTCGGGACCCATAATTCAGTCCTGCTCCCGACAATCAATCAATCAATCAATCAAATGATAACAATGTAAGGTTAGAGAAAGATACATTACACAAACTCAGAGACGCTATATTAATTCCAGACGTTCAGGATTGAAAACATAACAGTAAGGGCTACTTTCCATAAAAGAGCTTCACCAAACGTGGGTACAACTAAAAGCAGAACTTCATAATAATGAGACAATAATTGGTATATCTGAAAGGAAGACTAGAGAAATACATAAGCACAGTTAGTCATTTCACTTTTTGACAGAATTGACATAAGACAAGGCCCAAACATATATATGTTTGGGAAAGTTAAAAATAACAAAATTAAAATAATAAAATATAAACAAATAGCACACATACTCTTATTATAATGCTAATTCTCCCCCAAATTGATCGACGATTCAACATTTTAACACTTCTAAGAAAAAAATATATGTATATATATTTGGAATTCAAAAATTCAATTACAAACAACATGTAAAGTCAAAGTAATAAGAATACCCAAAACATTTGCAGAAAATGTCAACACTGGCCGACTCACATCATCTGACAGATTAAAAAGCCCCCTGATAAAGAGCTGGTGCAGCAAAGGTGGGGGATCAGCCACTAGAAGAGGGAAGCAGCGGACCTCCACCCACTGACGGTGAGCTAGCACCAGGATGTGTAGCCCAGCCTCCAGCACCAAGACCGTCTTTTAACCAAGGGTATTGAGAAGACGGAATAAAATACACATTATATTTAAATCTATGATATATTTTGACTCAAATTTTTAGTAATGTCTAAGATATAAGGTGTATAATCATAAAATTTTCATTACAGTCATACTGATAAATATCTTTGTGACTGGTTCAGTTGATCATGTTTCTGATATTACACAAATGCATGTTCTACCAAAAATTTATTAAAATGACTATCAAAATTAACATGTTTGACATTGCACATGAAATGGAAAGACAAACAACACAATGGTAGAAGTGTTCACAAATAATATCCAACAAACAACCTGTATCTGACACACGAAAAAGCAAAAAAAGAAAAAAAGAAAAAGAAAAAGAAAAAAACATTTCACTATAAAAAAATCTCTGGATCTCACATGAGCATGCACTGTGATGCACAATATCATTAGGCATTGGCAAAAGTGAATGAAGCCACCATGTGGTATCAGTAGACACCATTAGAAAAGTTGAAAGAAAATATGACCACACCAAGTGCGGACAATTTGATAGAGTGATATGCAGCACATGTACTTCTAGTAGGAACGTGCAATGCTACAGAAATGTCAGAATGCAATTTTGTAGTTTGTAACAAAGTAAAAACTATACTTATCCATGACCCAGGAACACCATTTCTAGGTGTTTATCCAAGTATACCGAAAACATTTTCCCTACAATTGCACATAATCTGGAAGTCCTTCAACAGGGATAAACCACTGTGCATCCCTACAATGAAGTTCTGCTCAGTAATGAAGATTGTGAGCTACTGATTCACTCTTCTGCATGGAAGGCTCCTCTTTCTAGCTCTGGTGATACTGTGGATGAAGACTGTGCCTTGTTCTGACTGGGTTGTGGGTTCTAAAGAGCCCTCTGCTTTCCAAGTCACTAAAATGTAACAGGGCAGCTCCCTCCCTGGTTAGTGGAGCACCTCTGCATCTGTCCTGAGACAGCAGCCCACGCCCTCAGCTTGTCCTGTGAAGCCCCAGGTCTGATCTCAGCTTCCGTGGTCTCATCTCTTGCCATCCCAGGATTCCTCCCCTACTGCCCCAGCTTTCACGTTCTGAGATACTGCACCACGCATTCATCTCGCTATTAGATGGTGTCAGCACACACTCCGTGTGCCACATTGGCACTCACACCCTGCTCTCCCTGGAATAGCAGCTCCCTGCTCTCAGCAGAAAGGTTCCCTTATGATAAGGAAGGGCTTTCCCATGAGATCAACTCAAAGACATTCCTCCTTCCCATCTTCCTAAACTCTCCTTTTGCATCACACTATTTCTCTGAATTGCAATATCATCTCTGCTGCCCATTTGATTATTGAATTTGCTTCTTCCTTTGAATACATGTTACCTGAAGTCAGGAGCCTTCTGTGTCTAGCTACAGAACTTATCATGAAGACCCAGATTCATACGTGGCATATAGTAAGCCCTGGAAGGAAGGGAGGAGGGGAGGGAGGGGAGGAGGGAGAGAGGGAGGAGTTCCTGCAGGGTCTCCAGCACTTCCTGCTCTCCTTCATTTGCTCTCCTGCTGGTGCGCTGGGCTGCTAGTGACAGGTTCCAAAGCACTGCTCTCCAAGTAAACACAAAGCTTTATGAGCATAGTGTGGTCACAATTTCCTGCTGCTGCAGAGAACACCTCAATGAGTGGCTTCTTTTTTCTATTTTTTTTTAAATCAGTTTATTATTCCCTTCTCTTAACCAGAGAACGACGTTTCTCAGGAAGGCACAGCTAGAAGACATAGCACTTCGGCCTTCTGAATCCTTGTCCACCTCTTCTCAGCTTGGCCTGTATGCATTTGTGGTGCACTAGGGGGACGAGCGAGCATGCTAAGTACTGGGAATGGTCCAAGCGCAGCTTTGTGTGTATGCTCTTCCTGACGCTGTTCTGTGTGCGGTCCTGCTGGAAACCAATTAAACTGGCGCTTTCTTTATTTTAGGAAAGTGGAAGGACAGAGTTCCTAAACGAGATTGCTAATGGAAGCCCTCGAATTGCTTGCTTAACAGAGATACACCTGAGCCCTGCTCTTTGTCATGACAGTCATTTGGCTGTGCTGTCTGCTGTCTGAGAAGCCACCTGAGTTATCATCTGCTCATCATTGGGCTACTTAACAGAACTCAGGAAATATCATCAAAGTCACAGCATTTTTTCAAGAAATAAGTCAACATAGGCCTTTTGGGATGAGTTATTTTGGTCCTCATAAATTAGTCCTCTTGGAAGATAATATTTCTGCCCAAAATGGATATTTTTCTGTCAGAGAAATAAAAAACGGGAAGTCAAATGGGCCTAATGGCAGGTGGATTACGGATGCTCTAATATCTGTCAGCTCTGAGGAACGAGGTAGCAGGAGTCTGTTTTAAACCCACAACTCTCTGGAGTATAAAAGTATTCAATAACTTACTCAGCTTGAACAATTTATTATTTTGAAACCTACTCCACAAGATGACAAGATTAAATTATTCAGTCAATATTGCAGTGTTGGCTTTTGTCATGGATATATTTAATTTAGTAAAAAAACATCGAATGACCCATTTATCACAGTTACCATTTTATACATTGCATTTGTTGACACCATCTGATTTTTTTCTTTCTTGGCTTTAAGTACACTAATTAATTCATGACTATACTATATCATCTACAATAAATGTCCCCAGAGCTCTTGCAGGTTAGAAAACCGGTCAAATACATATCCACTAATAACATTTATCTTTGTACTTAAGGACATTATGTGTATAATATAGGAATTCTCCAGTAGGAAGTGTCTACACAATGACTGTGTTGTTATTTATTCTTCAGTATGGGTTCCCAGCTGCTATGTGTTGAAAGCACATTTCAAGGTCTCTGTCCCACTGTTCTGGGGGGAAATTCCTTCCTAAATTTAAACTATTACATGTGATACAGGGATAGATTGGCCTAGAAGGAAAAGTGTTCATTTTTTCCCCTTCAACTCTGTGGATTTCAAAATAAAATTAAATCGATTTTCTGGATGTTATTTAAATGAGATGTGTAATCCTTTGGACTATTTTTCTTCCATACAGGCATGATTAATTTCCATTATTATTAAAACAGGACCCTCTGTAATCTTCCAAATTCTTTTAAGTTCTAGACAAAAACAAGACTTTCTTATTCAGAAAGTAGGTGACTAGCTAAGTACTCAGCTAGGAAGCACAATTTGCTTGAAGTTTTACAAAAGCATTTTATCCAAACTGTTGAGCATAGACAAGTATTTTAGCTATTCAACAAACAACTTCCCCCTGTCTACCTATCTTTAAAAAGTAGTCTTAGATTAAAGCTAATAGTTTCCAAATTAAACTGAAGTAAAAAATATAAATAACTGAAGTCATTTGGCCATTCTTAATTGCATACCATAAGATATGTAATCGCTCTGAATGAGTTCAACACTGTGAAGAAATTAACATTTTTAATATCTCCTCTTTCAGAGTAGTCTTTGCTTCCCCATGAACAGTGAATAGAAGACTTGCTGCAGTTGTTATACGCATAAGTGCTTCTCAAGCCTCTTTCTGCAGCATGATATGCTGCTGTAGTAGGCAGCGGACCTCCAAATGGTCCCCACACAAGTGGTCTGCACACACAGTGAGGACCAAGGCTGTGCACCAACCCCACCCCTTTCAGATATTCATATTTTCATCACATTTCTGACCAGTCCTTCCAAAATGTAGCCATCCTATTTTCTTCATGAACAACTTTCTAAAGAACTATGACCCTGAGCTCTTCATCTCCTACCCTGTCAGCTTCCTTCCCTCACAAGAGCGTGCGGATGCCTTAGAAAGGCATTCCTCAGTGAATCATCTGGTCTTCCAGGGTAAGTACAGAAAATATTCCCTCACACATTTTCTCATGCTTATTTGGTCAGCTTTAGCACAGTCTCCTGAAGCTTGATGTAAAAATGTGCAAGAATCCAGAAAATACAAACAGGCAAAAACAATAAGACAAAATGACAAGCAAAAATATGGAGAAATAGAACAGGAAAAATCGAAAAGTCCAATTGACACAAGGTCAGAGTGGAGAAATGAGGCAGGATTAGCGTCAAGGTTGTGGAGAATTATCAGAGAGGGGCCTTACTGCCCCTGGGTTTCCGGTTTTACAGCATAATACCAACTGAGATTCTGTACAAAAGCTGAAAGATAGGTCCTGACAGACATCTTTATTGATGGCTACAAAAGTCATTATTTTAATAGAGTAAATCATATTTTGCTTTGTATTCATATTTTTTCAAATTAACTATAATCTTCTGGGTTAGCGAATTGATTGTTTATTTTAATAAAATGGTGTGAACAGGGGACTCTAAAGATTGGGAATTATTTTTTAAAGCAGATTTCTAGTTTAAAGGTACATGTCCACTTTCTCTTATTGAATATACAAAAGCAAGAATAGTTTTCTCTCGTTATCAGATGCATACAAACATTTCAGCTTCATTCTTTTCGTGTTTTGTAGAAGGAAATCAATAAAAAGATAGATAAAACGTCAAACTAGCCTGCCATCAAGATAAAGCATCGCTCTCCGTTAGTGAATATTTAAGTTGTGGCATAAAATGGATCGTAAACGTTTTGGTGTATTATTTATATGGAGACAGCTTTCCTGTCTCTGAAACCCTTTCTCTGCCCTGAGTGCACTGGGGACGCAGCAGCTTGGAAGAAGCACTAAGAGGTATTGAGCACCAGCACTATCGATTCGCTGCAGCTTTCCGCCAGGGCCCGTCCCCAGCACGCCGCGGCCCCGCGCCTTTCTGATTGGGCTGGTTTAGGGGATGGCTCTCAAGACCAGGCCTCCCAGTTGTGGACTCGCCAGCTGGGTCTAGCATTACCTAAGGAAGCTGCGCCTATTGATCACTTCTCATGGAAACAGAGCTGCAGCGCTGTGATGTTCAATCGCACCGGGGTTCAGCCATCCCTTGCCCAGCAGAGGCTTTCACCGTTTGGTTGAACGCTTTTACACCAGATGCTAAGTCATTTCAGAACGCATCCTTGTCATTACAAGCTAGCCTGTCGGAAACCAGAAGCACTGTCGTTAGTGAAGTGGGAAATAAGGTAATGACTGCAAATGTCCAATTTTCACCTGTCATCTTGTATTCTTAAGTGTCAGCTATGTCAGAACAGCCAAAACCACAGCCACCCCTTTGCACATGTCCTTGCTCTCTCAGAGTTTATGGATTATAAAGAACAGGTCTTGTAGGGGTGTGGCTCTGCCATTGAGCCTATGTTTAAGCCCTGGCACTGCACACATGCATCCCCCAGGCAAAAATGAACTATCTCCTGGCAGAATTAAATGAAGACAGCATACAATGATCCTGTAACAGTCCATTCCACTTTATCTCCTTGTCACATGCTCTTAAATTAACAGTACTGTTTTAGTGATAAACTTAGTTGAATCTTCAATGTCACATGTGAAAGCTAATGGAAATGCCAGGTAGATTTAATGGTGTTTAATTTAGTTAATGATGTTCCTTAGTGGAATATTAACAAAAATATTATTCAATTTCCTATAAAACCAGTAGAAAGTTTCTCTTGGTGAAGAATAGATAGATAGATAGATAGATAGATAGATAGATAGATAGATAGATGACAGCAAATAGGTACAATGGAATGTCATGAGATCCCCAGAATAATGAGGTTTGATACTTTAAAGTATCTAGTTAATTTATTTAAATTACAACTCACAGTTTATGATTCTCTATTAAGCAGAAATTGATGATCCAGTTAATGTGGCATTCATGCCTTTATTTTGTCCTTCTTCAATTCTTTAAATTCCAGTTTAGGTTATTATCTTGTCTGAAAGAATAGTAGACACGCTTAAAAGATCACACTCAAGGAATCGATTTTATTGCTGGAAAGGATCGAGAATGAGGAGGTTTAAAAAAGAAGAAAACTCTAAATTTAGATTTAGAAGTCTTTGGGGGAGGGTGTATACAATAAAAAATAAAGACGGGGGTCTTAAAGAAAATAACTTTCTTTTTTCTCAGTTATGCCCCCATTCAATCATCCAATAACCTTCTGTTGGTCCTACCGCATGGCCAATGTGAGAAAGCTGCAGAGCACATGGAGACGAACAAGTCCATTATCATCCAGAGAAGGTGAGAAGACTACTGGAGACCCAAGAGTAGTGATGAGAGGTTGACACAGCAGAACATGGGAGGACACAGCAGAGATCAGTGTTAGGTGGTCTTTGCCACCAATATCTTCTGCAAAATCTTTCATTCAGATTTACTTTGTTTTTGTTTTCAAAATTTGCTGCTGCCCAAGTAAAAGCAAACAATATTTGAACTGCAATATGAGTTTTTGAAAATCTTTCTGCCCTTTTAAAAATAAACAGTCTTCAGAACCAGGCATGAATATTTAAGGAAGTAAAAATTGAGGCCAAATTGGTTTTATTTCAAAAGAATTTTCTTGTATTTTTTTTCTTTAATCAATTATTCTGAAATGGATCTGTAATCAAAAATACCTCACACAGTCTTAGAACATGGTCATTGGTAGTATGCATTTGGGTACTTCGAAAAGACTGCTGATAAAGTTTTAAAGCTGCACTTCCTTAAAATTGTAATATCTAATTTTGGGAAAGTATGGAGAGATAGATAATAATTTAGCATGTAGCTTAGGAGGAAGTACACAAACTCATTTACATAGCAAACGTCAGAGAAAGACCAAGTGGGAAATTGATTGTATGCATTATGTATGCCCATCCAAAGGTATCTCATGCAAATTTTATGGAGAATAGGTTATAAAAACATAGAGGATTATCTAAAAAGTCTTATCATACAATTAGAAAAAGTGGCATATACATTTTCTGCATATTTTAAAGATTGTTGTGAATCTAGTATATAATCAGGCATAAACTTGGAACTGAATATATAAATGGACAATGTCAGATTATGTATGAAAATAGACAGTCTGACATACAACCTCTGCAGGTATCAGTTCAGAAAGGTCAGATTCAGTAGACCACTTCCCTAATTTTTTCCCACTTACTTCTCAGTACCAATTAGACTGAACCAGCTACATAAACTAATCCAATGTAGTTGGTCTCCCCAGCTTTCCTGTGTGAACAGCTTCCGATAAGAACACATTGAAACCTTTTTATTTTTTCCACCATAAATCTGCCTACTCACCTTTCTGCCTTTGAGTCTCTATTGAATATGAATGACTTGATTAATCCTTTAGCAATAATGTCTATGAAATAATTTAGTTATTTTTAAGCTATGTGAGATTTACTCAGGAATCCATAAAGATGTTTACAGTCTATTTAATACATAAACACTTAAAACAGGGGATTATGTAGTCTGCACATTTTCAGCGTTATAAACTTTACTAACAATTAGGCATCTTACTTTTTAATGTGCAGTCATATTAGAATGGTCAGTCTTTCTAAAGTTTACATTTGCTGACTTTCTAAGAACTAGCAGAAGCTATTTGAGGAAGAAAATACATAATTTATACAGATGATCATAAAGCAGCCAGATTTTATAACTGCTATGATAAAACGATACTGTTTTGTTAAATAATTTTAGATGCCCTTTAATAGAAAAAAAATTTAATGGTTGAATCAATAATTTTAGATGTCCTTTAATAGTAAAAAAAAAACTTAATGTTTGAAACCATAATATTATATAAATTAAAATTTTAATATAGTTCTTTTAATTTTATGAGTGTGGCCTTTAGTACAGATGTTATTTATAAAAAGTCATATTATAGTTTTACCATTCTCTAAAAGCTATCCTTTATGCTTTAATAATATTTGAGGAATACTGTTAAAATTTTTCTACTGCTCTATTAAGTCCATCAGCCTTGTCATTGATATTTGGTCTAAGACGGGAGGAATTTGCGTCCATATTTTTCACTTCACTACAATGCCGTTTCTGATCTCTAAGGAGCTAACAGGTACTACTGTGGATTTACGTTGAGTAAGGCCCCCACTCTGTGCATGAAGTTTTTCCGTGTTCTTACCGTCCTAAGAAGAGCATCAGTCTGGAGTTAAAATGAGTGTAGAAGCTCAAGGTCAGTGTGCTCATTTCTCTTTTAAATCTTATACTTTGTCTTGAGTTTTTCAAAGCTAGTTAGGTGACCAGCAAAGGTTTGGGCTCCTTCCAATAAACTGATCTTGTTCAGAAAAGTTATTGTCTGCCAGGAATGACCTTTACTAGTCTCACTCACACCCAGGTCATGGGAAAATGTCTACTTCTGTTTAAATGAAGTGAAGTGGAAGAGAGGCTAGCTCTTTCTAGGCGTGGTCCATGAAAGCCACTGCTCTTTCTCCCATCTGTGGCCAGGTCAGGGCATCGCAGTGATCTTGGAACCTCTGGCCAACCATGGAAGAGCCGCCTTTTCTTGTATGCATAGATCCTTAGAAGCAGCAAAGCGTTCTTGATGCACCATCCGTATCACTACCTGAACTGTAGGTAAAAATGAAAAGAAAACTGGTCGAAAGGGGCTGAGATTTCAGCATCTATCTTTTCTTTCATCTGTTATTTAACTTCATAAAAGGATTATTGTTCTCCTCACAAGCTGTATGATATTATATTGGCTAAATGGATTTCAAGATGTATCTGAATTTTGATATTTGCAAGTATATTTTATTTATATGTATTATAAATACAGTATTGATAAATGTAGATAATAATGGGGAAATGATAAAACTGGGAGAATATTATTTTCATTCCAAAAACCACAAGGGGCTTATTTATTTTGTTGTAATATAAGCAGACAAACCACAAATGAGGACAGCTCTTTCTCCTGGTTTCCTAATGTCCAAATGTATCAGATGCCATTACTTATGTTTGCCAGAGACCCCAGGCTGCAGGCAGTGGGGAGGGTAGTGTCCAAAGGGCAGGCTCCAGGTGTGTGGGGTTGGGATGTGTCTGCATAGGCAAGTTCATGCGGCTGATGGGGAGCAAGGAATCTTAAGTAGTTGGTTTGGGAAGTATACTTGGATTTCTCTGGTTAGCTGTGAATTGCAGGTAGGGACAGAAACAGGGAAACCTTCAATTTTTAACCCACTTTTAACCGTTCTAAGAAGACAGAAATTTACATGTATCTGAGAGTGCTTTGAAATTTTTAACATTTTGCATTTATGTATTGAATAATGATGATCTAATAAAATTTGTTGTCCCACTATGATATCAAAGTGGGATTGTAATACTTAATATATACCAGAAGGGTTACTTCCCAAGAGTCTGGGGAACTCTTCTATTCATAGAGGATGGCGTCTGCTCTGGATTTATTTTGGTTTCTCTATTATGTTGAATGCATAGCCCTGATAAAGAACTGGACACCATACTATGTACTAGCAATGCCACTACATAGAAGAAACAATTGAAACAGACCTACTTAAATTTAGATTTCCCCAAACTATTACCCAAGCTTACCCAACATCCCTTGAAATCCAAAGTAAAGGAAAAGTTCAGACCTATAGTTGGAGAATTTATATCCAGAATTCTTCTCAAACTTTGCCAGTAAGGAAATCTCATGAATAAGGACTTGATTTTTCTAAAACCTCAAGGCCACCAAAATGGCTGTTTTCTTGGCCTCTTCAACTTAACAAGTCCTGTTAGCATCTCCAACAGAAAGCCACTTGCTTCTGCTCTGCTCTCCAACATGCTGCTACCAGCCATGGATACCCTCTTGCCCTCACCCTGGGGCAGAGACCTGCCCGGGGTTCCCTTGCTGTGTCTGCACCCCGTCCATTCCTGTCTTTCCCTGTTCCCCAAGCAAGACTCATTCCTTTTAATTCAATTCTGATATGGCACACAGATGATTCATCCTTTATTCATAAAGCAGGGAACCTTCTGAATGTGATTCCATTTGCTTGGACTTAGCAGCAAAGAAGATTAAAGTTCCAAAGAGATTACAGCTTTGCCAGCACGTAGTTCGTTATTTAGACACATCCTGTGTCATGAGGGGGAAATATCCTCTCCTGGTAGATGAGAGGCTATCTAAGCAAACCCTGGACACCACACAACATGGTAACTGGCAAGGTTTCTAACTCTAATTGGCTATTGCAGACCCTGAGTGCCACAGTGTTCCGGGATGCATGATGCCTCTGTAGATTGACTGAGCCCTTGGTAAGAGACCCTGTACTGTAGAAGCCCATATTGGAAGGCTGTCTGTAACACAGCAGGCCGTTCAATAGCCTTCCTCTCTAAGCAATCCTAACCACTGGAAAGGCTTTTACATATTTGTGCATGAGCACCCTGAACAGTCCCTGAAGTTCGACTTATTTTTATGGAAGTTATCAAAAACCAACAGCTTACTGTATCTCTTCCTTAACAGATTAGAAAGGATTATACCTCTTGTCTGAAGGCAATGTCCAGTGTTTAAAAGCACTGAAACTGATGGTACACGTTTGTAATACAAGTTACTTGGTAGGTTGAGGCAGGAGAATCACAAATTCAAAGCCAGCCTGGGAAACAGGGAGACACTGTTTCAAAATTAAATGAAAAGGCTTGGGAATGTAGCCCAGGAGTAGAGGGCTTATTCAGCATGCTTGAGGCCTTGAATTTAAGCTCTAGCACCACAAAAAAAGAAAAGACAAGAGCCTGCCTGTGCTTCTGCTGACCTAATTCCAGGTTCCTGACTTGCTTTTATGGTCCCTTACCTGTTCTCACATTATTACTGAGAGCATAAACCAGCGTTTAGGGAGCCCACTGACCTCTCCTGCGGTGCCATCAATCTTTCCTTCTAATATTTCACTTTCCACAGCACATCAGAATCTGGACACTTTACTGTCTCTGCTGGAAGCAGAAATTAGCAATTGTTTCACTGCAACTGTTGAACTTTATTTTTCCCTTGTTCTTATGTATTGGCACCTACCCTGAGGACCTTAGGTAATGACACAGTATGGATCATATCTCAGAACTAAAACTAGAGATTTTTAAACAAGAGAAGCTATCCCCAATTTAAACTCTTCTTTGTACTATAGACCTCTACCTGAGATAAAATCAGCTGAGATGGTGGAATTTATTGCTCTTATTGGAGCTTGTCAACTCGTCAAAACCTGGACAGCAAATCTTGATGGAGAGAGCTACTTTTGTGTGTAGTATTCACAACTGAGTTCTCCCAAGTGCTGAAAAGCTCACCTAAAATGGTCATGTTAGGAAGTCTTGAGTGCATTCCCACTTGCTAGAGATGTGGCTGCTGCTAGAGATGCAGGCAGCTTGACACAAAGCTGTGGCCTTCTCCATACCACCACAGGGCGGATCTTTGGTGGGATTCAAAGACATCCATATAAAAGGCCAATGGTTACTTTCTGGTTTGGGAAGTAAATAATGGAAAACCATGTAGTCGTCTTCATTTATATTATTGCTGGCTCTCTCAAGATGGTTGGTCCATGGCACCTGCAGATTTTGAATAGATTTTAATTAAACCTCACCATGAAACTGCTAATCATGGTTTAGACAAATAGGTTGTTCTCTTAAATCAGTATTGGTTTGGAAAACTAAACTGAAATTTTGTTCAGTTAGCTACCATTTGCCAACAATGGAATTCAGGAAAAATCAAATGACAGACATAGCCAAATAACAAGGTATCAGGGTCTCTACATCTGCTTCAGATGGATTAATCCAACTTCTAGTTTCCCAAGATGTTTTAATATGGTTGGTAATTGTATACCTATTTTCAGAACCAATTAGAGGACCTCCTTATCAAAATCTACAGCCCTTACAGTCACATAAAGTTTTCCTGATTTTGTGTTTTTATCTTCAGACACGCCAACATTTACATCATGTGATTGAGGCACCCATTTGTGAAAAGTATGATAAATAATTTTATGTGTTGATCTCACCGAACCCTGGGGTGCCCAGATATTTAGTAAAATGTTATTCTGAGTGTGCCTGCAAAGTATCATGAGAGATTCCTATTGAAATCTGCATACTGAATAAAGCAGGTTACTCTCTGATGTGGGTGACTTTATCCAATCAGTTAAAGGATGACTAGAGTTCAAAAGTTGACCCTCCCTTGAGTAAGACAATCCTACCTGCCTGACTGCTTTCAAACTGAACATCCTTTTCTTTGTTTTTTTTTTTTTTTTGTTTTTGTTTTTGTTTTTTTTTTTAACCTCCTTCTGGACCTAATCTGAAACATTGGCTTTTTCTGGGTCCCAGGCCTGGACTGGAAAATGCCATCAGCTCTCTCTGGTCCCAGACCTTTACACACAGACTGGCACTAAACCACTGGTCTGGGGGATCTCCAACTTGCTGGTTTTCTTTACAGGTCTCGAGACTAGCCAACTTCCTTAATTACATGAGCCGATTCCTTATGATAACCCCTTTTGTGTGTCTGTATGTGGAAAGTATTGCAAATTTCAGGAGCCCTGAAATTGAATCAATCAATTTCAGAAAGTAAAATCAATCTAAGAGGCAAGAGCACAATGAGGAAATACAGGAACATGGATTTGACTCAGAGGCCAGTGAGGTGAGATTGAGGAAATGAGAAAGACGCCCCCCCCCCAAGGCACATTCCTGTCTTCCTTCCTATCCTGCATTGTCCTCAATAAGTTAGTTTATCTGATCAGTTTTTCTGAGTAAATATTGAAATGTGTTTTCAGTGACTAAAGTCTAGATAAACAGTTAAGCCAGATCCCAGTAAAAAGCCCCACCAATACAATTTCTAGGCATCAGGTCCTAAGGATTTTTTCTTTCAAACAAATAGAATATATACACATTTTATACATATTCTGGAGTCTCTTAATATAATTTTGTTCACATTTACTCATATATCTTATATGCATACATTCATTAATACTTTATTATATTGACATTTTTTTAAAATTTTTTTTATATTGACATTTATTTATACCAATACTTTCTTTCTAAACTTAAAAATGGTAATTTTTCCATTATGGTGGGTGTTTTTCTAAAAATATTTCCCACCCAAAATATGTAATTTAAATATGGTTTGTATGTCTGAGGCAACAAATTTTATTTATCTTTGACTCTGATGAATAAAGTTATAAAAATATGTATGTGATATTATATAGAAAAAAATGATAGTAAAGTACAGATTAATTGGTTTTAGGTAAAAAAGAATAATTGGAAAACATGTTTATTGGAAGTTATGGTGTATTAAATCAAAATAAATGAATGAAAAGATTCAGAAAATCAACTAATAATAGTTTTAAATTCACTGACAGCTGATAATTTTTCAAGTCTCATTTTATAACACATGATGTCAATGTTCAGTTTGCAGTCAGCAGGTGAGAATTGTTCTCTGAGAAAAAAAATTCCTTTCCCACCAGCATAACATACTGCTAAGTGATAATTAATATTTTGGATTCACATAATTACTTAAAAGTATGACTTTCACTACATTTTTGGGTCACAGAGATATAAATGCTCTCAAAAAACCACACTGGTATTTAATGTTAATTCTTGTGATATGTTTCTACAAGAGCAGAGGAGCATTATTTATGCCCCTCACTTATCGACTCATCTAAATATCTAGGCAAAAGAATACACACATGGATTAGAAACTGGTTTCAAGTGCGATGGAAATGACTGTCCACACTGGAGGACAAAGGAGAATGATTAAATCATTCATTTATTCTGATTTCCAAACAAATGGCCACCATGAATTCCATAACTACATTTTTGCTAGATAAATGACTGAGTGAAACTAGACATGGTCTTATTTATCTAATAGTGTGAAATGTAAGGGTCATTATGCAAGACAAGTTATCTCAGCTCCTGGAGAGCATGTCTGATCCTGATGGTGAGATAACTTCAAGGTACAGATGTTAACCAGGTGGTGCACTGTCCCTCTTACCAAGCCCATTGGAATCATCTTTTGCCTTTGATCACAAGCTATTTCCATCCATTGAACTCTTGGAAAAAAATTATCTGGTTAACCAAAGTCCTTTTATAAATTTAACTTTTTAATAAAACCCAGATTAAGATCATAGTATATATAAGAAGAAAAGAGATGTCCATCAACACGGTTAGGATAAATTCTCATTATTATTTCCCCAAACAAGCATTTCTTTTCCCAAGTAACGTAACCCTTGAGTGTACTCAGTAAAATAAGCCCCTGGTTTCTTAGGGAATTTTAAGAATTACCACCTACCCCGGAATGTCACTTGACTTAGATATTAGGTAGCTTTTACAGCACCCAGGGGCCTGGATCCTCATTATTCCAATGTGCAGCAGTGTTAATGTTGCCCCAGGGATCCATAGAGTACCCCGCAGTATGTCTCACACTTCCACGCAGATACAAATCTGCTGGAGATCCTGTTAAAATGCAAATGTTGATTTGGTGGGTCTAGAGCAGAGCATGAACTTACACATTTTTAAACAGACCCTTAGGTGACCTCTGTGTCACTGGGCAATACTCAAATCTATTTTGAATCTTTTTTTTTTTTTTTTTTTTTTTTTGAGCAAAACAGGCAAATGTGCACAGAGCACAGGAGCAAGGCTTCGTTCTCAGCACAGCTCATTCCTTATGACGGTGACTGCAGCCCGGTGGCCTCACTGTGACCTGGAGACTTCTGACTGTCAAAGGGATGCTGCTGCTGCTGCCACAGGTGACCTTCTTGCCTGCTTCTTTCCTCTCCGTCCCCGAGTGGAGAGCCAGGAACAAAGAGAAATTCGTCTGCAGAGCAGCCCTCCTCTCTCTGCCTCCGCTCCTCCTGTGGACTTCACCCTGCTCCTGCGCCTCCTTCTGCTTCCCTCCCTCTCACGTCTTCCCTTGCCTTTCCCGTTCTCCATCCCTCCAGCCATTGGCTTCGTCTTAATCCTGTTTTCTCTTCTTTTCTCCTTTTCTCTTTTTTCTCACTTGCAGACAATCATCTGTCCCAGGAAATGACCAGATTCAAAATAGGTCTCAGGATTGCTGGTATGTGGATGTGAGGAGTAGTTGAAACACACACACACACACACACTCACTCAGGTACACACTCTCACATACACTCACACAACCACTCATGGTTTATAAAGTCCTATCAAGTAAAGTTACAATCAGAAATAAGAACACAATGAGTGTGTAAGTGTATGTGTGTGTGCACATGGGTGTGCATGTGTGAATGCACAATCTACAAAATTGAATTCATCATTTAGTTGACCAGCAGAGAGAACTTCTGAGACTCTAACTTTATTCTGAATTTCCCTCCTCAATTCCTTGTTTGCTCATTTAAGACGTGTGTGTTCTTTTGCTCTTCACCCCTAGGTACTGTGGGACGGCTTGAATATAGCCTATTCGGTCTGTTCGGTTGATTTTTTTTACCCCCAGGGTAAACACAATCAGTTACCAGATGATTTTCAAAATATTCTGCAATTAGGTAATGCAAGGTTCTTCAATATGTCTGTCCGCTTTACTCAAGCCCTGGGTCTAATAAATCCCCTCCTAATTTCTGCCTGCTTCCTTGCACCTCAGAGTGCTGCTGGATGAACGTCCAATGCCCAGCTCGCCATGATTTCTTTGGGGTTCCCTTTGCACTTAGACCTTGTAATTTGCCCCTCCCTCCTTTGCCCTTCTATTGTTGTCAGGGCTTTCCTTGATGTGAGTCCTGGAAACTCTCCTTGGGGGAGCCATGTTACCTTTACAGGCTGAGCTGGAGAGAGCCTTTGCAGTAATAGCAGGAACCACAGACTCCAGGTGCCAACAGACCAAGGCTGGTGGCAGCAGCCAGACTGATCCTCTTTGCTCTGCATCTTACTCATGTTTACACACAGTGCTGTTCAAGTTTTGTCCCCAATTTCCTTTTTACTAAGGATAGCATTCCTGTAAGCTCTCTAACCCAATTAGCAAAGAGGGCTCCAGCAACCAGTTCTTAAACGAATTCTCCTGTAACACATGGAACCCAGTTCCGTCCAAAATCTCTGCTACCATTTATTCTAAATTTTATTTACATCACATTGTTTTAAAATAAGAAGTTCAATTAGAATGAGTCATTCTGACTACTACTTGTGAAAGGAAAATACTAATTCTGATTCTTCTCTTACAAAATAGGGGCTTGTATTAGGTAATTGCATTGACTAAAGATATCTAATAAATATTGGTCCAAATCTCATATTGGTGTAAATTAAAGAGTTTTTGATAACAAATCCAGTGTTATAAATTTTGAACCGATACTCTCTGTAATGGTGAAATAACTTAATTCTCTTGACTAACCAGAGGAGATGCTGTTTTGCCTTCCAGACAGAAGCAGTTGAGACACCTGAGCTTTGCAAAATGCAGTGTCTATACACAAAGTAAGTACGTAAAGAATCAGCCTTCTGTGGAAAAGTCTCTTCTTTTTCATTGTCATGAATGGAAACACTGTTCCCAGGTCTATGAAGGCATCTAAATCAAGTCCAGGATCCGTGGTTTTATTTTGTTAGATGGTATTGAAGGGACATTTTTCAGTAGCCATGGAATTGGTCCTAAGATACACAGGTCAAATAAGAACTCAGTCTACGGTTTTCCTTCCTTTCCAAAGTCACTGGAGCCCAGAAAAGTTCAGTATCCACAACAGTGCAACATTTGTGTTGAGCCATATGATGGGATTATATTGCATTAGCATGTCTTTGACCAAGTAAATTGGCCACAGGTAAATTGAGTGATATGTAAGTCATGGTACGTTTGTCACCTGCGGACATTCCTGGTATTTTTGTCTACTAATTATCTAATAACAGAAGCATTTCCGAAATATTATAAAAACAAAACATGCTCCCTCACATTCTAAATTCCTTCAACACATAACACGTGAGAAGTGACTGAGGTAGATGTTTCCCTCCGCCTTAAGATACCTATCTCTTGGCACTGTAAGCAACAAATTTTGAATTCTCACCAGTCTTACTGCATGCACTGCTCCCCTGCTCTGCAGACTCTACTTTCAACATTTGAGTGACCCAGGCTTGGCCACACCACCGTTGTCTTGATTTACCTCTATTTATGGATTCTGTCCAAATGTGCACCCCATTTTCCCTCTGTCATCTGGGTGACCCATTTTAAATAGCCTAATCTCAACACTCACCTTCAGCTTAATATATGCAGATTTTTTTACATATGCAAATTTTTAAGCAAATTTTATTTCTCAGACCTGCCTGTCCCACAGTCTTCCTCACTTCAGCAAGTGATCTATGATTAAATCAGTTGTCCAGTCTAAAATGCTAACAGTCATTTTTCTCTTGCTGTCTGGCTTGGCATTCACGTATCAGCAACTCCTGCCAGGTTTCTCTTCTAAACACATTGAATTTCACCTGTCACTCCCTCTGAGCAGAAACCTCTCTCTGAGCTCACAATGAATGCTCCCCTTGCTTACTAAGATAACTTCCATGTCGCCAATCTTGCTCCCAAAGATCACTGTCCCAGAGAAACACACCAACACATGCAGCATTGGAATTGAATAATATGCTTGCTGTTGTTTATAAGTAATCTAAGTATTTTCCTTTATTCAAAAATTTTTAGAAACCTCTGTTTACCATCAAAGCATTTGAATTCCCTGACTGTAGTCATGAAGTCCCTCATCATCTGGCCAAAGGCTGTCACTGTGGCTTCATTGCTACACTCCTCTCTCTCCAGGAAAGCCAGGTTGGCACTTCATGAAACATGGCCGAAAACTTTTTCCCTCAGGAGATTTGCAGTTGACATTCCCTAGGCTGAGGACCTGTTTTCAGTAGGTATTGCTGTAACTCTGGTGGTTTGCTTCTCCACCTGGTAGCATTTGTGAAGAGATTCTCCTTATTTCCCCAGGTCAAGTCCCATACCTCCTACTCCACACCCCTCATCATGCTGCGTACTTTTAGACAGTCTTGACTACCTGATATCAGAGCATATACTTACTTGAATATGTTTAGAATTCACACCCGTCCAGGATATAAGCAGTGGAAGTGGTGGGCATTACACATCCTGCTTAACCCTCCAAGGCTTCTGGGACATCTTAGGTGCAGCAGGTACACACAGGTAAAATTTCCAGACAAATAAATGCTTGTATGCAGAAAAGTCACTTGATTTATAAAATTCCAATTTGGAAATGATGAATAAGGGTAAAAATGAGAGAGAAATGACTGTAAGGGCAGTGATCATTTAATATAAAATAGGAATAAAATTGGAATTATGCAAAGAAAAATTGGATATACTTGCCCCATTGATTATTCTCTCCTTTCTATTTCAGTGAAATAATGAATAAGCAAAATTGGATAATTCTTCAAAATTTCATCACACAAATATCAACCTAGTTGGTGTGCACACACCATCCTGGCCCCTGGTAAGTTATTCGCTGGTGTTCCTAACTACCAGGGCCTGGTAAGAATGGTGAGGTGGTCAGTCCTTGACCAGAGGGACTTTCCTCACCAAGGGGCAGGCTGTCATTATGTGACAAAGCTAAAGGTATGTTGCTACCATGATCATCATACAGGACAAGTACCACAACCAGCTATTAGGATGGCCTTCAGAGTTATAAAAAAGGTTGCAGCTGACAGCCAGCAAAATTAGAACCTCAGTTCCATAACAGCAGGGACCTGATTTCTACCAACAATCCCTGAGCTTGGGAGGGTCTCCAGCTGCAGAAGGAGCTCACACCCACATCTTGCTCACACCCCTGTGACCTACAGGGACTTGTGAAGTGGCAAGTCACCAGGTTTGTGATAAAATGCTACCAAGTCATATAGAACTTACTTACAATGTAAAAATGATTTAAATATTAAAACTAGAAAACAAGAGCAAAAATTTTCAAACAATAAAATCTTAATTATAAAATTATTGCTCAGAAATATCAAGGCCTCCCTGAAACAATTCAGAAGGAGCACTAGGGGAAGAAAGAAGATTTTTATCTTTTCTACCAGATTAAAAATTAGATCACAGTATAGCTAGAGGCATTTGTGCAAATTCACAGCAACTGCATATTTGATATAGTTTGTATTCCTCTTTGATTGTATGTATGTTTCCTTGGGACCAGATCAGGTCAAAGAATGTGTAAGGTGTTCTTTTGTTAAAAATAATGTACTTGTTATTTCTTTTGCAAGAATGAAAATAAAATGTGACTGAATCTTTCAAACAACCATACTGCAATTTTAGACATCTAAATTGCTCTTCTGCTTCAGGCAATGACAATCAAGTTAAACCCTGGAGTTTGGAGAATACTTTACAGAAAATTTTTGCATTTAGACTTTTTAAAACAAAATCGTTCTTGAAAAGTTGTCAATGACAGTAATGCAAACCCATTATTTGAAGGCATCTGTGCATGGTAGCAGCGGTGACTTTATTGCAAAACATGCTTCTGCCTTGTATGTTCCCTCCATGTCTGGGAACCTGTCCTTGGAAATCTTTTGTAAATCAACCTTTCCAGACTCTGAACTATTAGATATTAAGCACATAATAGTATGAATCTGCTAATCAGTCTATATGACAGAAATATTGCTAGATATATGCCATTCTTACATGAGATTTTATAAATTAAAGATACCAATTCTGTGGAGTTATTAAAACACTGAAACTAGATAAGAACTCTACAATGATTTTTAAATGCTGGTTAAAGAAAATTATTGCAAATGAAAATATGTCACTTGAACTCCCTGACAGGGTAGGTAATAAAATGGGATTAATGAGTTTCCATAGCTCTGACTTTAAATGATAGGAAACATCTCATTTCTTTTATCAGATGAAAAGCTTATGCAAAATGCAAATAAATTTAAGAACATTTAAAAGTAAAACTGGTTCTAGCATTTTCATGATCAGTTATATCTCCTTTATTTCCAGAGGTACAAAAGGGGAAGCTTTCGAAAATACTTTTATAGGCTTTTTAATCATTTCATTACCACTTCTGAGGTTCTTTTTCTGTACCACTGAAGGTGTGGGGATGCATTTGAGGAAACCCAACAGTATTCCCATTTGGTCAGGTGTCTTTCATTGCAATAAGGGAGACTAAGAACCAGCACATGAGCAGCAGAAGATGCAGCAATAGAATTAATACTAAAAGTCCATGGGGGGCTGAAGATATAGCTCAGTTGGCAGAGGGCTTGCCTTGAAAGCACAAGGCCCTGTGTTCAATCCCCAGCACCACACACACACACAAAAATCCATGGGGTGCAACGTCAGGATGCATGCCGGGGGCTGGGAGGAAGGCCAGAGGTAGTCAGAGGCCTGCTATTGGTAGGCAGAGCATGCACAGCAGAAGAAATAGTGGCAGCGATGTCCTAGTAAAGAGAGCAATGTGACTGCTTAGGAAGACAACTGGTGTGGAGCTTGAACAGAGAGAGGCCTGGAGTGGAAGATTTTAAGAGTTCAAGGTGATCAGAGTCCAGATCACCTGGGCCTCAGGAAGCATCTGAACATTTTAGGTGGAAGCATAAAACTGCCTGGCGTGTGTACTGTGGAGATGACACTGCTGGTCTGTGAGCAGTCTGTGGGAAGGCAGCAAGACTGCGGGCCACGAGAGTCCTGCCTTCTTTCATCAAGAGAACTCAGGTTAGTGGAAATGGAAGATGGGTTCCTTCAAGGTCTAAGACGCATCTTACAAACAGGCCTCTCAGGACTGGCTGGTTGATTGTAAAGTTCATGTGCAAAGCATAATAAACTGTGATTCTCGGGGTGTGGGTTTGATCAAGGGCTGAACAGCATTGCTAACTGAACAAATTGGGAAGATGGTGGGAGCAGCAGGAGTGGTCCTTGTAAGTATGTGTAGATGAGCTGTTACCTGCCTCTCTGACCATGTCACCTGATTCTCTGACCATGCTACCTGCCTTCCTGACCATGCTACCTGACTTCCTGACCATGGTACCTGGCTTCCTGACCATGTCACCTGATTTCCTGACCATGGTACCTGACTTCCTGACCATGGTACCTGGCTTCCTGACCATGCTACCTGACTTCCTGACCATGGTACCTGCCTTCCTGACCATGGTACCTGACTTCCTGACTGACCATGGTACCTGGCTTCCTGACCATGTCACCTGACTCTCTGTGGCTCCATCCTTTACTGAAGGAGATACTGTGATGTCACAGTTGCTAGATGGGACTACCTCTTATGTATCCCTTGTGGGCAAGTATCTTGATGCTCCATGGATAGACACACGTACATTTAAGGTTGTTTTGTTTTTCTGGCAACTTGACCCCTTTATTGGTATGAATTATCTGTCAATATCTCTGGTAACATTACCTGCTCTGATGCATAACTTGTCCAATGTTATCATCTAATATTAAAAAACAATGAAAGTGTCTTCAGATTTAGTGTAGGTATGGTAAGTCTTTTCCACCATGCTGCTTTTAACATAACCGTGTCTCTTTTATGTTTTCATGAGTGCATTATAGTTACAGGTAATGTTGGTGTTCATTTTGACAAGCTCATCCAGACATGGAAAGTAATTTACTTTACAGTCCTCAGTATTGCTTCCTTCCCTTCCCCTCTCCATCCCCCCACCCCTGCCTCTCCTCTACTGGTCTTCCTTCTGTTCATTTATAGTTATTTTTAATCAGTACTATATAGATATACATAAACATAAAACTCACTGTGCTATCTTTATTTACCTACATAGGATAATTGGGTCTAATAGTTGCATCCATTTCTTTCCACTGCTTTTCCTTTTCTCCTTCTTCCACCCACCCGTCCATCCCCTCTTTCTACTCTGCTGAGCTCCCTTGTTTTAACACCCCATACCCGCTCTCTCTTTTTCCCTTGGTTGACGTACCTTTCCATATGAGATTAAATAGCACACCCTTGACTTTCTGAGTTGGCTTATTTCACTTAGCATATTTTCTAGTTCCTTTGTTTAGCAGCAAATACCATAATTTCATTGTTCTTTGTGGATGAGTAAAACTCCACTGTGCATTTATACCACATTTTCTTAACTTGTTCATCTGTTGATGGTCACCTGGGCTGGTGCCATAATTTGGCCATTGTCGGAATTGTGCTGCTATGGAGATTGATGTGCTTGCCATTTTGACTGGTGTGAGATGAATTCTCAATGAAGTTCTAATTTTCATTTCCTTGAATGCTAGGCACAATGAACACTTTTTTTTTCATATATTTGTTTGCCTTTTGTGTTTCTTCTTTTCAGATGTATCTCTTTAGTTCTTTTACTCATTTATTAAATTTGATTTTTGTGGTTGAGATTTATGTGTTCTGAATATTAATCACCTGCTGGAGGAGCAGCAGGCAAATATTTTCTGTAGGCTCACTCCTCATGTTCTTGTTTCCTTTGCTGTGAAGATGTTATTTCATTTAATACAAAGCACTTATTTATACTTAATTTTATTTCTTGAGCTTTAGGGATCTAGTGAAGGAAGTTGGTACCTGAATCAATATGTTGGAGAACTGACATTATGTTTTCTTCCAGCAGTTGCAAAGTTTCTGATCTAATTCCTAGGCCTCTGATCCACTTTAAGTTGACTTTTGTGCAGGGTGAAAGATAAGAATTTAGTTTCATGCTTCTCCATGTGGATATCCAGTTTTCCAGCACCATTTGTTAAAAAGGCTATATTTCTCCAACATATATTTTTGGGATCTTTGTCAAATATTAGATGGCTATGTACATGGGTCTGTCTCTGTGTTGTCAGTTCTGTTCTTGGTCGTCATCTCTATTTTGGTGCCAGTGCCAGGTTGTTTATGTTCTTATAGTTCTGTAGTATAATTTGAGATTAGGTATTACTCCCTTGTGTCACTCTTCTTGCTCAAGATTGCTTTGATTATTCTGGGTCTCCTAGTCTTCTGAATGACTTAGGACTGTTTTTTCTAGTTCAGTGAAGAATGTCATTTGTATTTTGAAGGAGTTTGTATTGAATCTGCATGCTTTTGGTAGTAGGGTCATTTTGACAATCTTGTCTATCAAGAACAGGGGAGGTCTCACTCCAGTTAGAATGGCAATTATCAAGAATACAAATAAATGCCTGCAAGGATGGGGGAAGAATGGTTCAGGCATACATTGTTGATGGACTGCAACTTAGTCCAAGTACTCTGAAAGCAGTATGGAGATTCTTCAAAAAACGAGGAACGGATCCACCATATAGCTCAGCTCTCCCACTGCTCAGTGTTTGTCCAAAAGAACTAACACAGTAGATTATAGCAATACAGTCACCTCAATGTTTACAGCAGCAAATGAATTATGGGTCTTCGAATTGGCCACAGAGATCATGCTTCTCTTGGAATTTCTCAGTGAAAGGCACCAAGAAAACAGCCAAGTTGTATGGTAACACCTGTTCAAAGGGAAATTCCTTGCTAGCACAGGGATTTTATCAGTTCACAAGATGGGTTCAAATGCCTGCTGCCTGGAGGTAGAGAGTTATTGGCATGAGCTGATAAGTTCCAATTGGACCATTTACCTGCAACTTCAGTTTTGTTTACCTTGAAGAAGCTTTCTCACAATAAATCCTTCTAATGTTTACACCTATATAATAAAGGTGTTGAGCTTGCTGGTGGTGAGTCAGTGGGCAGGAGCTCCTGAAGCCCCTCCCCTTGCTGTCCAGGAACCTTTGTCCCTGAGAGTAGGTGTAGGTGGGAGTTGAGACTCTGGTTGCAGCTTTAAGAGAAGCTTTGTAGCCTCCATGGAAAAATTAAAATTCCAAATTCCAAAAGGATGTTTTTTAACCGTGACAAACCTGGACACTTGGCCAGAGATTATAGGCAACCTCTTGGTCATAAAAACAAACCAGGCCTGTGTCCACATTGCCATTGCAGTAAACATTGGGCTAAGAAGTGTAAATCATAAACAAATGTAGAGCGGTAATTTTTACCTCCCCAGTTAAAATATGACTGGGATAGGGTTTCCAGAAAAAATGTCAACTCTACCACCGTGCTTTCAGAGAATCCTGCAAGATTTAAGATCACAGGAAAAATGCATCCACTTTAAGTTCAAGTTGATTCTGACTTGACTGGCTTAAGGGGCAAAAAGGCAGGGGGTGTCACCTTTAAATCTGAGCCTCTGCTGGTTTAGGTTAACTGTTCATCTTTACCATACTGTTTTGTTAATAACCTCCCCGCTAATGCTATAGAACCGGGAGAGAGAAATGGAAAGATTCTAAATGTACAAGTTTTCCTTCTCTTAAACACCTGCTCTGAAGATTTTACAGACTCCCATATTCTTTACATCTGAACTGAATCTAATCTGAACTGAAAGTGAACACAAAGTAGACAAAGATGTTCTACTTTACTAGAGTAATTATGGTTTTTGGTTTTTTTTCCCTGAAAAAAAAAAAAAATCCTGTATTTTTGAGCTCATAATTTCATGGTGAATTCACATTTGATCTTGTGAGCCCAGGTGTTTTTCTAATAAGTTTTATCTAACTATGGAGATTTTTATACTCTCTTTTTCTAAGGTCAATTTTTCAGGGATTGGCTCTCAAATGCATTAAAAAATTTCCTCGTACAAAATCATAAAAAAGGAAATAGACATGGTGGTGTTGACGGTGGATCTGGCAGTCATCAGGACAATAAGCCGGCTATCTGAACCTTTGTTTTCCGTGTCCTCCCGGCTGTTTGACATTATATGTGGCATTTCCAACTGTAAAGTCCTACTCTATACTTCAGTCATTATGTAAAAGTCCGATTGGCCATATTTTAATTCTAACAGGCTAAATCTGACAGAGACTTTAATAAACATCTGTAACATTGCCTCCTACCTGTGGAGCTCCACTGGGAAAAAGTTAACAAAATTTTTGTTTCTTGTCTGTTTTGTGTATGTGTGGACACTGGTGTCTTGTATTGTTGTGTCTGTGTTCATACATCATGAATGTGGTATTAAAATTGGCTATAAATGAGTGCTCATAATTTACATTAATTTACATGACTTAAAAAACAAGTTCAGTTTTAATTGGGTAAATAGATAAAAATAAAGATGTCTTTAACATTACTAACTCACAAGTTTGTCTAGGTGGTCAGACATTAAAGTTTTGGTTTCTACAAAATATCTAAACTGTAATATCCATTGCTTTTAACAATTTTCTTTAACAGGAAAGAGATGGTTAGTACTGTTAACTAGTTGTTTGATATCTTGCCTTTTACAATTAAAAATACCTAAATTAGATTTAATGTCAATGGAATAGATTTTTATAAATGTGTTTGTTAAAAAAATCTAATTAATTTACAAAGTTGAAGTATTAAAATATCTACTATTAAAATTCCATGAGGAAATATATTTAAGCATTAGATGTGTTTTTATAAATTACTTAATGAAAAGATTTTCAGATTGTTTTACCTCTGTATCTTCACTAAAAATGGAGTTGCTGGGAGTTAAGATTCTGTCAGGTGTGATTTATAGGCAAAGAGTCTAAGTTTTTAGTCTGGTACTATATAGACAAAAGTAATTCATCTTATTAAAGCAAAACAATTTGTCTAAATTTAAATTTTTCATATGGATTGTTTCAAAATATAAATTTGGAACAAAGTCAGTAACTAGGAAAGAGGTAAGAAGGTTTTTATATTGTAATATAAAAAGTAAAAAAATGTTTTTACATAAATAGACCTTTTGTAAAGTAAAAAGGTTACAAAATGTCTAAGTGAATTTCAAAAAAAATTTTGAAGAATAAATTTCTAAAAGTTTAATTAAATTGATTATATGTAATTAACATCATCCACTAAAGTTATTTAAGGTTTTTTCCTCTTTTCGAAAGAAAAGTTTTTAATGTACGAGGCTGGCCTTGTGCTATATTTCTGACATGGAGCCTGTTTACAAGAATGGATAAGGCCTTTTTTCCAGACCTTGGTTACATTTTAGAAGGCTAATCAGGATTTCTAAATAAAAGGTTGAATGAGGAAAGAAAAACTGGCTCTTTCCCCAGACAAGTCAAATATCAATGTACTGATATAAAACAAAAGATTAACCCTCTATGTGTTAAAGTAACAAGGATTTCTTAAAACATTCATCTTATCTCATTCTAAAAAAAAAATTCCTTGTGTCTGTTGAGTTTTATTATTTAGAGAAACTAATCTTAAAGGAATTAAGGTTTGTACAATTCTGATTACAAAACAACTGCTATTTAAAAGTTTTATTACATTATATTCCAGGTTGCAATTTTTTTTTAAAAAGCTAAACTTGGTTAATATAAAAGCATCAGTGTAATTGTGATGCTGTACTGACTTCCTTGTACTAAAGGTATGCTTCTCTCCCCAGTATACAAGACTTTAAGTATAAGATTTTAAAGGACATTTTGCCAAGAGGGTGCTCTCCAATCTAAAGTTCTCTATAGTGTTGGTCTCTTACAGACTTAAATAAAAATAACAAATTTGGTTAAAAATCTATTTGTTATTTAATATTATAAAATTAGATGAAATAATCTCTCAAATTATAAAATTTCATCTTACACTCTACACTGTGATGTAAAAGGCAATAAGGAGAATATGGTTTATTTAAAGGTTAACAATATGAGATATAAAGATGTTTAGCCACTTTCCCACAAAAGGGGGTTCAAAGTTCTCTTAACTTGTTTGATTCATATTTCAGATGTAATATTAAATAATGTTAACTGATTCATATAGATTCAAATATGACATATAAAAACTTCCCTCATAAAATAATATTCAAGAAAGAGACTAAAAATTAGCTTCAAAAATAAAACACCCTAAGATTTTTCAGGAGGCCACCTCACCTAACACTCGCCTCTCATCTCATTCCATGTTAAGACAACCATTAAAGTTCATTTAAAATTAAGTTCAAAATATAGATTTTTCTTATAAGGATTACTGTAATTTAAATAAAACAAAATTACTAAATATAGTCAAGTAAAAGTTTGGAAATACAAAAAAATGTGTTCCTTTGTTCATAGCTATTGTACAAGCTAAATATGTTTTTACTCCTGTTGTTTTCATTTTGTTATTTTCCTTATAAACTTTCCAACTATTGTTGGACAATGCCTTACAAAAGTAAAAACTCAGGCCATCACCTATGGGACAAACAAGATATAAAGGATAACTTCCAATATTTATACTGACCCCATTTCCTAATCTGGTTGCTCAGCTTATTATTAAAGACAAACGTTAAATCACACAGTTAGTGGGAACTGAGCCTTCTCTTTCTGTGTGTTTTTTTTTTTTTTTTTTTTTTTCAGCTACAACATTGACTTTGACAATCCCCACTTGCCTCACAGGTGACTTTTGCTACTTTTCCTGGCCAAGTAAAAATAGTCATTAAGTCATTTCTCACTGTTTAAGTACTCTTACAGTCCTGGGCCATCCTCTACAATTTTAAACTAGTAATGCTTCAGTTTATACCAGCTCTTCTTTTCAACAATTTTGTGATCCATATCACAGTGATCACCAAACAGGCAATCCTTATAAGTCTCAAGGTCAGACTATTCTAGAACAGACTCACTTGTCCCTTACATTAAATTACAAAAACAAAGTGGGGGAAATAGAACCCCACCAAATTGTTTGAATCATGCTCTCTCTTTTTAAATTTTTTTTTTTTTTTTAAGTTGTGATGCTGAAGGTCACGCTGCTGCTGAGCAACATGTGACTTCCACTGCAATAGACCTGGCAGGCCCAGTCTGGTGGAAAAACGTACAAGCAGGAAAATGGAAATGGAATGAACCAGATTCAGTAATGATATGGGGCAGAGGCCATGCTTGTCTTTCCTGAAGGTACAGCTCATTCTATTTGGGTACCTGAATGTGCTGTTCACCATCACCAAAGAAGATTTCAAGCCATAGTACAACCGAAGAACCTGATGCATCAGGTAGAACAGATAGTCAAAGAGCAGGGAGACACTAAGTCTCCAGCCACCATGTCTGTGGCTATGCTGGCTTTGTTGAGCTCTCAGGTAAGTGAAGTTCATAGGGAACCTTATTGGTCTTAATTCCCAGATCCACCTTTAGTACATCTAGCTGTGCAAGCTGGAGAATCCATTCCAGTATTTACTAATGATACTTAAATGATGGAAGATCTTTCAGATAAGCATGTTATACCTGTTCATTTAATTGAATTTAATTATACTGGATAGAATGGGAGTTTACATAAATGTTCGTCCCACAATAAATATTGGTTACAAATTTGTTTGTGTTACAGTGTGCAAATATAACATTTCCCAGTGGGATTGGGAAAATTCAGAAATCATTTAATGGGCATTTGGCACAGAAATAATGATAGTCTAGACCTTATGGAGTTACATCATCACATTCAGGATATTCAGGAAAGCAGGAATGATCTTGTGGATCCTGCATGGCTTGCTGAACAAATATTTAATGATTTAAATGGTTTTTTAATCCTTTAAATATGTTAGAACATTCAATATGGTACATTGTTGGAATTCTCTGTTTGCTACTAATTCTCCTTGGTGTTATAATAGTAGAAAGCCACCTGAGAAGACATTCTAATGTTATAACAATAGAATGCCACCTAAGAAGAAATTCGAGAACTTCAAACCAGGGCTTATCACTTGTGTTTAAAAAACAAAATAAAAAAGGGGAGATATCAGGAGCGGTGAATGAATTATATGTCTTTGAACTGGTCACAGACAGATGTCATGCCTCTCTTGGGAATTTCTTGGTGAAAGGCACCAAGAAAATTGCCCAGATACTGTTGAAAGCGAAATTCCTTTCTAAGCAAAAGAATTTTATCAGTTCATAACCTTGGGTTGAAATAACTGCTGCCTGGAGGGGGAGAGTTATGGGCACAAGCTGATGAGTTCTGACTGGGCTGTTTTACCCTCAACTTTGGTTTTGTTTATCTTGAAGAACTTTTCTCACAATAAATCCTTCTAATGTTTAAACCTGTATAATAAATGTGCTGAGTTTGCTTGTGGTCAGTCTTCCTCATTCAGAAGTTGACTGACCCACCCAGCCCTGGCTTTTTCTCTATCTATGTGTGTGTTTGTCTTTTCTTCATCCCCACATCAACACATTGGGTTACCCTTGAATATATTGTTATGCAGGACACAACACACAACTACTATGTGTAACAATAATGTTCTCATTTAAAAAGTAAAGAACAAAACTGATGAAATCAGCATAAGATCATCAAAAAATAAAGACAAAAGTGTTGTTTCTCGTGTTTATGTGGTTTCTATAATTTTGCTTGCTCTTGACTTCTAATTTCATCCCTTTATGATCTAATAGTATGCAATGAGTTATTTCTATTTGGAATTTGCTAAGACTTGTGTCCTACAATAGGTGTATTTTAGTGAAAGTTTGATGTGTCACTGGGAAGAAAGTGAATTCTGTTGTTGATGGATGAAGTACTCTATAGATGTCTGATACGTCCACTTGATTAACACTGTTCTTTTAGTTCTGAAGAGTCTTTACTTAGTTTCTGTCTGGATTGTGATGTATTTGATTCTTTATGTTGAATAGAATTTGTTTTATGTATATAGGTACACTGATGTTTGGGACATAAATATTTATAATTATTAAATCTTCTTGTTGGATGATACCCTTAAGCAGCATGAAGTGACCTTCTTTGTTTCTGATTAATCATGAGTTGAAGTTTACTTTGTTTGATAGGAGAGGAAATACCCCAGCTTGCTTTTGGTCTCCATGTCTATGAGATTTTGATCGATTTTTTCACTCAGTCTTCAGATGTCTTTTCCTGCAAGGTGTCTCTTAAGAATTACATGTGACTGTGTTTGTTTTTAAATCCATTCTAGCAATATATATCTTTGGATTGAAAAGTTTAAACCATTTATATTCAGTGTTATTATAGAGAGATGATTTTAATTTCCTGCCATTTGGACTATTTTCTAATTTTTACCTCAGACTTGATTCTCCTAAATTAACTGTTTTTCCAGTGAGGTTTACCCCTCTCCTGACTCTGATTTTTATTTTTCATTTATTCTGCATGAAATATTTCTTTGAGTATGGTATTTTAGTGCAGGCTTACTTAATGAATTCTTTTAGTTTGTGTTTATCATGAAAGGTTTTAATTTCATGTTCAAATCTGAGGGATGATTTTGCTGAATATATTAATCTTTGTTGACTCCTGTTTTCTTTCATGGCTTAGCATGCATTATTTAAAGACCTCTTAGCTTTTAGGGTCTGAACTGAGAAATCAGTTCAAATTCTAATTGCTTTACCTCTATATGTGACTTGCAATTTGTCTCTTGTGGATTATAAAATTCTGTCCGTATTCTGTATATTAGGCATTTTAATGATATTGTGTCTTGAAAAGGATCTTTTCTTTTCATATTGCAGATTTAGCTTTCTAATTGACTCTTTAATTTGAATTTTCATCTCATCCTAAGAATTAGTAAATCTTCTTGAAATTTAATTGAAAAGATTGTACATTAGTTTGTATTTTGATTTCTTTATATACAACAATGATTCTTAAACTTGGTGTCTTAATTTTATCCCTAATTTCTTGAATATTTGGGTCATGGTCTCTTAACATCTTTTATTACTGACTTTGTTTTCAAGATTATGTACTTTGTCTTCAAGGTCTGGGAATCTGTCTTCAAAGTGGTCCAAACTATTGATGATGCATTCCGCTGCAATTTTAACTTGATTTATTGATTGCTATGGTTTATATATGAAGTATCCCCCAAAACTTATGGGAGTCAATGCAAAAGGATTGGGAGGTGAAATGATTGGGGTATGAGGACCTTAACCAAATCAGTGTGTAATCCATGGATTGGGATTAACTGGATGGTAACCGTAGGCAGATGGAGTGTGACTGGAGGAGATGGGCCATTGGGGCACGTGTTTTGGGGTTTACATTTTGCTCTTGTGGAGCAGAGTTCTCTCTCTACCTTCTTATCTGCCATGATGTTCTTCTTAATCTTGGGCCCTGAGGAATGGAGCTGGCTCTATGGACTGAGACATCTGAAACTGAAATCTCCCAAGTAATCTTTTTCTCCTTTACATTTTTTTGTTGACAGGTGCTTTGGTCACAGCAGTGAAAAAGCTGTCTAAAACATTAATTCCTTCTTTTCTAGAATTTGTTTGATTCTTTTTCTGAATCTCAATCTCTTTATTGAAATCCTCTCTTCCCATATTTTCTGTGCTGGATCTTTACTTCATCTTTTAGCTATTGGACATTTAAACCACGAACTTTATAAATTCTTTCTCTGACATTTTGTTCACTGTGGTGTCCATGGGCTCTGTCGTTGAAGTGTGTGGGTTGTTTGGTGCAGTCTGTTCCCTTGCTTTTTCCTACTGTTTGAATGTCTACCCATTGCTGGATGATTCCATATTCTGCTTTTATGCAAGGGACTATATAGTGAGCTTCTCTTTCATCAGTGTCCCGGGCTGAGCAAATATCCAGGTATTGATACTTCCACCCAGCGTGTGTCCTCTGCTGTTCCCAGTATCAGCACCACTTTGAAAGATGATACTAAATCCTATTAAGGGCAATCACTTAAAAGTTATATACTAATAAAACTTAGGGGAGAAAACCATCTTGAAAGTGTCCTCCACAGTTGCTCTAATTTGGGTATAAAATTGTAGCAATGTCCTGGAATAGGTTGAGAAAATAATTTTTAAAGATATTATAATTAACATTATATTTTGTAGGGACTGAAAGGGGGAAAATAAAAATAGAGAAAGAAAAGATTGAAAAGAATGATACAAAACAAGGTTAAAAAAAATAGAAGATGAGTGTGGCTGTTGAGACCAGGGCGGGCAATTCAAGAGGGAAAAGAGCAGCTAGGAGGAGCCAGTGCACCCCGAGCTAGGGAAACGCGGAGAGGAAGGTGCCAGTCAAGACGTCAAAACATTAGAAGAAATACCACCAAATGGGTTGAGGGCACAATATCAAATAATAGGGGAACATCTGTCTATTCAAAATGAAAAGTAATGCATGTAAGATCAAAATTGACTAGAGCTATTTCTAAAAACTCATGCTGAGGTGGAGAAATTTTTTATTGAACCTTCCAGATTTGGATTTCATCAGGTTTGAGGACCCCTAAAAGATGCCCACTGCTCCTCACTCTGCCTTCATGGTCCCCTGGGTGTGCAGGTATGATCACACCAGCTCATCTGGAGTTCAATGCCGGGAGGCCCCATACATTCTGTGATATCTGGAGTTTCCTCTTGGATCAGAGGAGCTGCTCCCTGATTGTCTATGGCAGTCTCCTGGTTATTCCTTGTTAGGGGCGTAATCTTATGTGTCCTCCTGAAGAAAGCTTTGTATGTCCAGCACTGTCACAGCCTATATGTTCTGCCCATGGATATTTTGAAGTATGCAGGGTGTGGCTGTCTAAGGTGGTGGTATTGTAGTCCATTTGCTGTGACATTAGGTGGCCTGTGGAGGCGCAGGACTGGTGTCCTCTCTGGAGAGCATGGGTCGAAGGTCAGGGGATTTATCTCTGAGCAGATTGAGTGATGCTGGTGTCTGTGGGGTGCCCCTGGCTAAGCCCCTCTGTGGGGCGTACTGACGTTTTATAGGCATGAGGTTGTTTCCGGACAGCTTGGGGTCAGCATCCGGAACTATTTTCTGTGGGTGGGTGTGTGTACACGTGGATGAGCCGAGTTAACTGGCAACGCCTGGGCTCATGGCTGTGGATCTCTGAGAGTACTGGGTCGTAAGAGCTCCCGCCCTCGTTGCTATGGATCTCTCAGCAGCCCATCCCTGTTTGTCAGTTGTGGGCCCGAGCCTGCGTGGTTAGAGAGTGCTGCATCCTCTTGCTGTTCCTGGTAGGTGTGGGGTCACAAGGTGTAAGGCTCAGGGCTGTCACAACAGCTGTGGAAGGCTGTGCGTGCCTCCCCTTCAAAGGCCTTCTTACAGAGGCAGAGTTTGTTGTCTGCCTGCAGCTGTGGAACCTCTCATTGCAGGCTCTCTGTGGGTGATCTGTGGTGCAAAAGCCTTCCGCCTGGCTGATATAGATCACCAGGTCCCGTCCCTGTGACTGGGATAGACTGTCAATTGACCCGTTTTCTCCTGAGCTCCTGCTGCAGGTGGCTGTGAATCCCAGGCATCCACTGTCCTCCTCGGGGACTTCTGTGGAGCTGTGCTATCTAAGCTCTTGGTGTTGTCTGCATTGTGGGTCTGCGGCTGCAGGCTCTCTGTCTTGTCAGTAGCACATCCTGGGTGGTACTGCTCACTGTGATTTTATCCATCATCCCGATGGGGGCAGGATGTCAGTTGGTCTGTCCTTGACTGGGCTCCTGTGAAGGCTGCATGGAGCACTGGGTCAGGGCCAGTACTGCCCAGGAGTGATCAGCTCTTGTGTCTGCTTCATTCCACTCCCCTGGTCCATAGTAAGCGGGGAGGACTTCAGGAACTTTTAGCTAGCACCGACTCCTCCACAACTTCCTTCTGGAGGGATTGCTGAGACCACCCAGTTCAGAGGTCGTGCCTCTGGTTCGTTGCTATCTGTAGGTGAGTTTCAATCGTGCTGACTTAATTTCTTCTAGGGAGGCTGGTCAGCTTTGGACTCTAGAGGATGTCTCTCCTGCGTGGGACAGCTTTCAGCCCACAACTTGGGGTCAACTGTGTGATTGGTCTCTTTCCTTGTCTTTTGCTGCTCCTCTCCTGTTTCAACGCGCTCACCTTTTCTTTCTAGCTGTTGGGAAGAAAGTAATCTTACTGGTTTTTCTTCTCCCTTTTCTGTCTTTATTTTCCCTTGTCCTGACCCCACCCTGGTTAGGGTCCAGGATCAAGGAATTCTGTTCTTATTTTCTGCTCCAGTAACCAAGCTCTCATGCCCTCCCAGTCTCAAGCTGCCCAGTGCTGAGTTTTGGAGAGTTTCCTCTGTCACCCATTGCTCTAGCCAGCTGTCCCCTTCACTGCCTCCTTTCTGAGCTGTGTGAGCAGGCCTGGGGTGCTGCCTATATCTGCTCTGCCATTTTCTCACCACATTACTGGGTCTTAACATAAAAAGTAGACTCATTATAAAGAGCATAAATCTTAATTCAATTTTTCATTTAATCCAAAAATCTACATCATACATGGATGGTTTAACTTTGTAATTGTTGTAACCATCATCATACAATTGTTGATCTATTTGTTTATGAATCTACCACCTTTCTAGTTATTTTCTACTCCCCATCTTTATTTTGCTTCCTTTCCTTTTATTCCTGCCTCCATTTGGGATGATTGAGTGATATTTGATACACGCTTGCCTATTCTAGTGACCTGTCATTTGTATTTACTAAAAAACCATGAGTGTCTTAGGTCTTATAGTTTATGTCTTTATGAGAGTCAGCTTTCAAGGATGGAGATTCAGCCCAAACATAGCTTATGCTTCAAATAGCTTCTCTTCTTTTCTGTTTTCCCCATGTTTTTATGTTACTTTTATGTAAAGTCTCCACACATTGTTACTTTAGACAGCAAGGTATCTTTTAGAAACTAAATGAGTAACATAAATATCTTTTAAAAATATCTTCCATTTTAACCATCATTCAACATCATATTCTTTTATTTAGGTATGAATTCTGTTTGGTAATCACATTTTTCTGGACAGAGTTTCCTTAAATTTTATAGTAGGGTAGACTTTGTTTTGTTTGTAAAATCCTTTTATTCTCCATTTCTGAAGTCCATTCCCACTCTATGTACAATTTGAATTCCCCAAGACCCTCCTTCAGTATTTTAATTACAACCACTGCTTTCTGACATTTTTTTTTTTTTTTTTTGGATGAAAATTCTGTGTAGAATGTCATTTCTCTCTGGCTGTGTATAAGAGTTTCTCTTGATCTTTGGTTTTCATCCATTTAATTGTTATGAGTGCCTAGTGATTTTTTTTTTTTTTAACTTGCTATTTTTTCTCCTGGCAATCCTACAAGTATTTTTGTTTTGTTTGTTTGTTTTTCCAGTGCTGGTAGTCAGTTGGAGGGCCTTGCATGTTCTAGGTAAGGGCACTGAGTTACATCACAGTCCTGAGTTTCTTGAATCTATAGTTTGGCACCTTTTGCTATTCTTGAAAAATGATTTAATCTTCACGTATTTTTTCCTCCCTGATCCTATTTTTACTGTAGTCCAACCATATATGCTATTTCCTATTGCCTCAGTTTTTGTGAATGCCTTTTCTTCTTCCTTATTTTATAACAACTTTTTTCTTTTTCTTCTATGTTAAAATTTTTGACTAATTAATCTTTTTTAATTAATTTATTTATTTTGAATCATTGTACACAAAGGGAGTACAATTGTTATTTCTCTGGTTGTACACGAAGCAGAGTGGCACCATTTGCGTAATCCTTCATGTACATAGGGTAATGATGTTTGTCCCATTCTGTTATTTTTCCTTCCCCTCAACCCCCTACTCACTCCTCTTTTTCCTCTATACAATCCATCCTTCCTCCATTCTTGCCTCCCGCCCCCCCGCCGTTATGTATCATCATCTGCTTATCAGAGAGATCATTCATTCGACCTTTGGGTTTTGGGGATTGGCTTTTCTCACTTAGCATGATATCCTCTAACTGCATCCATTTACCTGCAAATACCATAATTTTATTCTTCTTTATGGCTGAATAGTATCCCATTGTATGTATATACCATAGTTTCTTTATCCATTCATCAATTGGAAGGCATCTAGGTTGGTTTCACAAACTAGTTATTGTGAATTGAGCAACTATGAACATTGATGTGGCTTCATCACTGTAGTATGCTGATTTTAAGTCCTTTGGGCATAGGCCAAAGTGTGGGATAGCTGGGTCAAATGGTAGCCATTCCAAGTTTTCTAAGGAATCTTCACAATACTTTCCAGAGTGGCTGCACTAATTTGCAACCCCACCAGCAATACATGAATGTGCCTTTTTCCCCACATCCTCTCCAACACCTATTGTTATTTCCACGCTGGGGAGGTAGGCCCAGAGATACCAATTAATCTTAATACTGTGACATGCTGACAACACCTGTCCAAAGGATTTTTCCTCTGATTTTTTTACCCTATGATTTGTATATGACTCTTCATAGTTTGCACATACCTTCTGGAATTTCTCATCTCTTCACACACATCACCCCTTTCCATAGAGGCTTTAATGTATTAATCCCCATATTTTGTATTTTCTCAATATTTCTGCTGACCTCTGGATTGTCTCTGTGGACTGTTTGAGGACATGAAGCTCATGGTGGTTTGTTGTGCAGAAATAGAAGAGTCTGGTTCCCTTGATAGTTTTGCCTCTTGATATTTTTTTGAGTGACTCACCATTTCTGGTTCAATGCTGGACATTGTGTACTGAATAGTGACAGCTGAGCTGAATGGTGAGGACAGGCATGTGTCCTTCAGTTTAGCTGAGACTGTGAGAATTTCAATCAATGTAGGAAGGGGTTGTGCTGGGTTGAATTTGTTGTGATTCCTTGTGTGAAAACAGTTTTTCTTGGTACTTCTCTTGCATTCTTCACTGTGCATTTGTGAGGTGTTTTCTCTCTAGTTTTTGATCTTCCTTAGGTGACAAACTCAATTGCTTGCTACCCTGGATTTGCAAATTTGGTGAGAAGGATGTCTGTTCTCTGTTGTTTAGCTTAATGTCAGTGCTACTTGGGCTTCTCTGTATGTTGTTATCAGTGGTACATCTCCCTTAGTGTCCCCCAAACAACCACGCTTGTCTTGTGTATCTGGTGGGCCTTGCATGCCCTGCCCCTCCCTTGGTGGTGGGAGCCCTTTATTGCTGTCAATACAGGATCGGTGGACTCGGGACTATTTAGTGCTTTTCCTCTGTGGCAAATGGTGTTTCTGTTTCTTTTCTTCATTCATACTCCTCCTGTGTGCTCAGGACAGCCATTTTGACTCCTCCTTTAGGGCTCAAGCCTTTTGTTCTGCGAAACAAAACCTCCAGGTTGGGTTTCTTGGCATTTCCTGCAGTGGTAGCTGTGGCCCTTCTCTGGGCTTGCGGCAGCTAGGGAAGAGTTTTCAACTCTACCGTCTTCCTCAGTCTTCCTTAGCAACCTTCAGTGAGAGCCAGTGCAGGAGAATCTGGACGTAAATATGAACTTTCCTGATACCCAGTGGCCCCAGATTCCATACTGTCTGTCATGCAGACCCAACTGGACATTCAGCAACTTGTCTAAAACTTTAGTTGAATTCCTTTTAACCCTTTGATGGCCACCTGTTCCTCCTCTGCTTTGCCACAGGTAAACCAGTTTTCAGATTCCAGCTCCCCTTGGAATGGGTCCATCATTCCTTAAATTACAAACTAATTGCTTGCATTACATTCTCAGTGTTACAATGACCAAGGAAAGTTATTATTTTGTAGCAATCTTTAGTAGGAGAAATGTGTTTTCCATCCTTCTGTTTTCTATGAGAAGAATGACAGACTATTCTGTGAAGTGTCCAGTGAGCATTGGAAGATATCATCTGGACAGCAAGACATTTGTAGCACCTGAGAGGTAGGAGAGTGTATTTACCTCTTCCTTTCTCATTCAATCTGCTACACAAGACCCGAGGTAATCTCTCACTTTGATCTTTTGACAGTGCAGAAGTGGGGCCTTAGGAGGTTAATTAGAACATCTTGTTTAGGTTATAGTGCTAGAGAGTTGAAGCTGGATTCAAAGTTGAAATTGTGCTTATAAGCACTATGATTTGGATCTGGAATGTCCCCCAAAGGCTCAGTCCCCAACCTAGAAATGTTCCCTGCTAGGAATTGGTAGAATTGATTGGATCATGTGAGTTCTGACCTCATTAGTGGATTAATAATGTGATGGCATTATTTGCAATTGGTGGAAACTGTAGGAGGTGGAATCCATTTGAAGTAATGAGCCCTTGGGACCAAACTCTCCGTGACTGTGTCTTTGTCCCTGGCTCCTCTCTCTTTCTGCTTCCTGTTCACCGTGTGGAGAAAAGTTTTGGTCTAACATGTCCTTTTGCCATGATGTTCTGCCTTATGTCAGGCTCAGGACAATGGAGCCAGCTGTCCATGAACTGAAGGTGCTGAAACCATTGCGTAGAATAAACCTTTTCTCCTTTAAGTTATTTAAATCAGGTACTTTTGGTCACAGTGACAAAAAGATGAGTAATACATAAGCATTATATTATACTTAATCCATGTTCTAGTAGTTATTTGTAAATGATCTATGTAAACTAAATAAAGAAGACGCACATGCTCCTCTCCCACCATTACTATTACATAAGAATGAAAAGAGATGCAAATAGGCGTCCCAGTTCAAGCTGTCGACAAAATGTGTGAATAAATGTTAAGAACCCACGGTGATACGGAAACCTCAAAGAAAAGCCTGTCTCCTCCAGTGTGCGTAATATTTTGCTAAGTTTATTCTAAATTTAGATACTTTGCACTGAAAATATCAGCTCTAATTTCATAGTTAACTGAGAATGTCATTATCATGATGTGAGACTTAGGAGATACAGAAGTGATTGTTTACTTATACAAAATAATGAACCAGAAAGAAAAAATATTTTTCAAGCAACAGTTTTTCACTGAGATAGTCTGAGAATAAAATATTGAAAGAGAGGTTTGTCAATGGGAATTTTAAAAAAAAGACTGAATTATAATCATCACTGAAAACTAAGTTAAGGTGCACATCAGTTCATTGCTGGAGAAATGTATAGATTCATATTAAACCAGCATGAGCAAGTTTGAAATAGATATTTAATTTAGAAGTTTGATTTGTATTGCTATATCATGAAACTGTGATGAAAACCTTTTAATATGAAGATGTACCTAATATATAATATATTTTCCTTATTTCTAGTATAGTAAGAAATACTATTATTTCCAAGTATGTGTCCTAGTACTGTTCAAAGACTAGGTCAACACATTGATTTGTTTTCTGAGTAGCCACAAAACTTCAAGGGGGAAATCCAGGGAGGGGTTTGACAAGACCATCTGAATCCTGTTTTCTAAGCCAATTACTCCAGATTAACTTGAAAGACAAAGGGATTATCACAAATCAGCCAAAGCAATCAACAGAAGCTCTTCAGGCAAAACCCAGTGTATGTTACTTCTCCTCAGAAGTTTATGATCCTAGGTGGTTAGTAGCCTCAAGGACAGGATGTAAAGTTCCCAGAGACTTTATGTATAATAACCATTTGAATAAGGTTTTGATCGGGTAGATAAATCTCTTAATTTAACCATGAAAATCACATATAGATGCTATAACAAATTGAATAAAATATGATAAATCACTTTGTAAATATCAATCAATTCACACTTAACTTTTAATTTTGATTATAATAAAGGGACATATGAAGTTACATGACCTTTTTTCCTAATTTTTTTTTTTTTCAGTCCTGGAATGGCACCCAGGGTCACATGCATGCCGGGTAAACCCTGCACACCTGAGCCACAGCCCCAGCATCCTGAGGATGGCTTCTGCCTTATTTTATCAAGAAGACAATGTGCTCCAAAATACATGAAACAGAACAGCTATGTAGTAACTATGGTCATTATTTCTTTTACAAAGGGTCAAGAAGTGCTTTCTCATGAAGGGTTCACTTGCTAGAGCAAATCCAGTGAATTCCGCTTTACCAGGGAGTAGCAGAGGGAACAAAGAAAAGCAGACACAGACCCATCAGCCCTCTCCAGAGGGGCCTCAGGGCCACTGGACTCAGCTTCCTGAGGTTCCCCTGAGAGACCTACCCCTGCACGTGACATGTTTAATTTTGCAGTAATAGCAGAGTGTTAACAGCTTGTGAAATATGTCACCTAACGGAAAGTCATGTAGCTTTGGGGCTTACGTTTAACACTTTAATCAGAAGGAACTTTGTGGAAAAAGTGACCCACTCCCTTCAACCATCTGTGACCCATAAATGTCTTAATTCCAGATTTATTTATAATAAGCACATAGACAGATCATGTAAATTCTACTAACAATTTTAGCTGAGAAACCCCTTTTTAATCTTCCTGTTGTTAAGGATCATTGCTAACTAGTGATCACCAATTTTTCTTTCCACAAGAGCTAAAATGATAGGGAAATAAGAGAAAGCACTTTGACATGAGCTTTATATCATCCACATGAATATTTCGCTGTCTTTCCAAAAGAACTATCTCTTAATAATGCTAGAACTACAATTTAAATTTCATCTCATTAAAATTATGATAAATACTTTTAATATGTTTCATAGCTAAGACACTGAATTGTTGCCAGCATGAATAAACAAATTTGCAAGGATCAGATATCAGAATATGATTGATACACTTAAAACTTAAAGAAAAAAAGTAGAAATTGAAAGTATGCCAAAGCAATGAGACAATAAAAATGGATGACAGGTAAAAACAATCAAAATAAATTTCTACAGTTGAACGGTAGAGTGATTAAAAGTGATAAGTCACATTAGAGAAGTACGTGAAAGAGAAATAAAACATTAGATAAGAGTTTTCAAATTTGAATATATACTTTGTCATACATGTTCTATAAAGGAAGTATGTGTGCATACATCATTTAATGTCAAAATATGTTTACCTGTAGACTCCCAAGGAACAGCTTATCTAGAACTAACTATATGGAACTTGGAAATAAAAATTCAGAGGGATAAAAATAAAAGTACAGGCCAGGCACAGTAGTACACACCTGTAATCCCAGTGACTCAGGAGACTGAAGCAGGAGGATTACAAATTGGAAGTCAGTCTCAGCAACTTAGCGAGACCCTAAGCAACTTAATGAGATCCTGTCTCAAAATAAGATAATAAATAAATAAAAAGGGTTAGGGATGTGGCTCAGTGGTTATGCACTCCTGAGTTCAATCCCTGGTATGTATAAATAAATAAAAAATAAAGTAACAAATGTTTCTAGCCTGGGTAAATGCAATGCAAATTATTAAGAAAAATTGAGGAAAATAAGTATTGATGTGGGGAACAATGAGAAATTTATTTTTAAGCCTTTTGAATTAGAATATTGTGAAAAACATGAATGCAGATGTCCAAAAATCAACTAGAAATACAGTAACTCATGAGAATATGGATATGTGTGGGTTTCAACAACACACCAGCAGTTTGACAACTACATATTTGCATGACTCATGGCATGAATTGAAATGCCCTGACAGAATGTGTAGCCTGGTAGATAAAAGAAAAAATAATAATGAGAAGAAAGGAAATGTAGTTATATAGGCTATAAGTAGAAAGAACGTCCAGGAAATGCATAGAAAAATCATGACCCATCTGCTTGATGGAAAATAAAAAAGAAGATACCACAGAAGTACTTAAGGTATAGGCAAAGACAGAAGCAGTAGCCAGTGCAGCTGGGAATCCCCTGAGACGCAGCACGTGTCCTGGACTTAGCCGCTCACTGGTGACTTGCCCCCCACCGTCCAGCCCATGATGAAGCCCTGGGATGGAAACGCCATGGGTGGGTCTTTGGGAGTGGAGCATGAGTAGGAGACCACCTGGGCTTTTAATAGGAAAGATTTGAAAGCCAGTGCAATATGTTTAATCAGAAAAATGAGAGATTACATCTATTTGTGTATGATCTATCAAAATGTATAAATGCACTCTACTGTCATGTACAACTAATTAGAACAAATAAATTAAAATAAAGTGAAAAAAGAAAACCACTTATAGCTGGTTAGGGAATAAATTCAAACCTCTCATTAAAAATGAGAGGCTGAGAGCTTAGAGACAGTATTAGAAATTCCAAAGGGTCATAAACATTGAATAATCAAGGCAATGCCTTTAACAGAGTAATGGCCATGAGATACCAAGCACAGTCTGTAAATATGAACCAGCCCAGGACAGGACAGCGATCGCAGTGGGCGCTGACGGGTGAGCCCCACATTCCAGTGGGAACTGAAGACGAGGAAGACCAAAGGAAATGCAGTGGAGTTCTTTTTATTTTATGTAATTAATTTATTTATTTTTGATGATTGAAATCCTCTCAGTCACAGTTTATTGAAATATTGCTCTTTTGTTAATCAGAAGGTTTTTTATTTTTAAGTTTTTGGTACAAAGACAAAACATAAATGACAAAAAACAAAAACTGGGCAATAATTAAACAGGCATGATATCACACTCCTTTTTAAGGAATTAATACAAAATACTTAAAAAGATTTTTGAATTTTTACAGCTCAGCACCAAAATCCCACTAATTTTAACAAGAGATATTTTAAAAAGTATCAACTCATTTATAATAAGAAATGTTCAAATAAAACACCATGTAAATATTACCCCAGTGTTCAAATTCGACTTGCCTTGGCGAGGCCTGGGATAAGCCGAGTTGGACCTCGATGCTGATGCTGAGGTAGTTAGCAGGAGGCTAACTTGGGATATTTACTAACACTGCAGATGAAGACTTCGACCTGGTTAAGATGTAGAGCATGCCAAGGGAGCACTGCTCAACCCTGCGCCTGGAAACTCCTGTCTCCAGCATCACGGCCCCTCCCCGTGCACGGGTACCGGAGGTGCATCCTGAGATGCACAGTCTAAGATGCTGCAGGGACGTCCCAGGACCGTCCTGGCCCTTCCAAATACTCAGGGACTCAGTCCCTCGTGTTCTTCGGGTTTTTCTCATGTCACTGTTGGGAGGATGAGCTGGAAATGGTAGTACACCTTTATCTGTTATAGAAAAAGAGAAATGAGTTCTGCAAGTGAAAAACTGAGCCCTAATAAAGTGAGTATAATCTATTTAACCTGAACGGAGAAATAAATTCAGACAGTTTTCTTACAGATCTTCAATAAAATTAATGACATTTGTGTTTTTTCTTGAATTCATGACATCATATTCAACATCATGGTTCAAATTGCTTTTCAGTCTTGGATGCAGAGGATACTGTGGGAAGCTGTTATTTTGCACTGCTTTGGATTGCGATAGTATAGAGTTTTCATTTTATTTAAATAGTATGACACCTAGATGACAAGTACTCACACACACACACACACACACACACACACACACTAGCAAAAGAGCAGATTTTTGAACACCAGGAATGCAGTATTTGTTGTAAATGTTGAGAGACCTCATTGCTTTAGGAAACCGGAATCTTATGTTACAGAAAGAATGAAAGTAGTTGAAAGTCTGAAACATTTCCCACCAAATATACCTGAACACACATGCCTTCTGAAGTGCATTTTTCTCTTCTCTAAGTGGAGTCGCTGGCAAATTGCAGGCTCTGAGGCCATTTACACTCTCCTGGAAAAGCTCTCAGGGACAGTTGGCAGCTTCTGAAGGCTGTAACTAAAGCGACTTTGCCTTTGACCAGCAAATGACCCTCGGCACCTGAACACTGTTCCAAGGAAGAAGATAAACCAGAAAATTCCTTTGATTGCTCTGCAGCAGTCGTATTAAAAGTGAAAAGCAACAACAACAAAAGAAAATAGTTTGAGATGCTTTGCCATCCAGCAGAAGTTTTCCAAGTTAGTTCTGGCTACAAAAGGAATATAGCTTACCTGTTCTCTTGTTTTGTAAAGTTACTCTGACCTAGAGACAGAAAGATCTCTGAGAGAACGCACCCATATTTTCTAATACTACTTTTTGTTTGGAATTGATAAACTGTAATTGTGTATATTTATGGGGTACACTGTGATGCTATGGTGTACGCATGCCATGTGGAGGGACTGCCTGGAGCTAATCAACAACCCACTGCCTCCGACACATTTGTGGTGGGAAATACTGCGAAATTTCACTTTTAGCAGAGGAAGGATAAAATATTCATTGTGTTTTCCCATGAAAGCAACAGCTCACAGAAGGAAGACAGTGTTTCCTGGTGAAAATATAAACATACTGTATCAAGGAGAAGAATATCCACTTCACGAAGACAGAGCCTTGCAGGAATTGGACTATCACATAAGGGAAATCTATCATCCTGAGTGGAAGGGTGTCCAGAGGACAGCGTGTGTCCACCTGTGGCTCCACGGGGTGCCCTCTTGTTCTTCCCCTGGTCTCTGCCCTGTGCATCCTGTGGACTTGCTCTCAGTCAGATCCAAACTACCGAATGCTTCCATATATTCATATTTGAGCTCAATTCCAGAAAATGTAGTGCACAGATGTCTGCATGATGGACTCTTAGGATAAAATAAGTGATACATGCCAATATAGAAGGCAAAACCACAAGAAGAAGACAGTCTGGATGTCAGCAGGCAGGCATACTCTCATCTTCCTGCCTGAAAATGGAACCAAGGATGACCACAGGCCATCTGCTGGGGACAAAGATACCAACACTGTAGGGTCTTCTGAAGTCTTCCACTCACTCTCTTCAGACAGTCCATGGTGGTCAAGGTCTGGAGAAATATTTATCCACGTTCAGAACACTTCCTGAAGCTACCCATGATTTCACTACAATATAATTGGCAAATGATCTTCTTGATATGTAGTTTGGGATCTTTATGCTACTTCAATCAAATGTGGTGATTTTTATAGTTTAGTTATTAGATTCTTACGGTACAATATTTTTAACTTCAGTTTTTGCAGTTTTTACTATAAGTGACTGATGTTAGTTTAGATCAATGAAATTGATGGCCTAGTTTAAGAGCAAATCTAAGAAAACATCTATTTAATTTATTTGCTACTGCTAATGAGAAAGGAAAGCATTTTAGTCCAAAGCTCATGTTCTATCCTGCACTTCCCTTAACGCATCTACGCATGTCGTAGTGTAACCATCTGTTTTAGGACCCATTTGAGTCCGCATGACACCTATTACTTAGATTTATAAGACAGGTAATATTTAGCCAAATTAGCAATCAGAATGCCTGAATGTTTTAACATCATTTATAATTAACTGCTGAGCGAAACAACAAACAGGAACAGCAGCTGCAACAAAACTCCGATTAGGCCGTCAGAACGGAAGTAATTCAAGTTTATGGAAGGTCCCAAACTCACCTTCAAGCTGTAGGCTAGCATCTCAGCACAGTCCGACCGGCCCAAGCACGCTGGCATCCTCAAGTTCAGCAGAAATAGAGGAGACTTCTCAAAATGAGGCCTTGTCTGAAACCAGCCTTCATTAGTCAGGGAAATTCAGAATCAAACTTGGACTTGCAGTTATATTTATACCCACGCTGAATTCAGAATCCATGATGCAGACATTCTTGATTCACAGTTTCTGAAATGTCTCCAATGCTCTTCTTTTATGGCCAGTATTTCTACATCACTAGATGATAGTGTAAGAACGGGGCACGGCTAGTGGCCAAATAAAGTCAAACAGAAAGTGGCTGAAGGAAGCTTTATTGGAATTTGGCTCTCGGGCGAAATCCCCAGGTCAGGGTAGGGAGCTGGAGAAAATTGCACATGGCCCTGGCTGCCCAGGGTTTTTATAGCCAGAATGAGCGAGGGTTCTGCTGAGTGACAGGTGGAGTTAAGGGTCAGTGGAGTTTTCCTGCCCATTCGATTGGTCGCCATGTGGCATGCTGCCCTTTGCTTCAGTATCTCTGCATTCCGTCATATAGTCACCCAAATTCCGACCTAACAGATAGTAAAATGACTCTCCCTAAATACTTTGCCACCCCAAATACTTCCTTTCACAGATGAGGAAACTGGAAGTCTGAAAGAAAAATTCAAGTCTACTCAGAAATTAGTAGTGGAGCTACCAAGAAAACTATGCTTTTTATTATGTTGTGCTGGCTTTTCATCTTGATTTTCTACTTTTTGAAATGTAAGTCTATGATGATACAATCCAATCCATAAAAGAAAAACAAGTTCTTCAAACTTTGCAAATAATACAAATCTTTAGTAATGGTAGGAGTCATATTGGTAGTAGCCATTAGAATTTACTTTGTGTTTACTTTTTACAAGTCTTTTTAAAGCATCATTAGTGCTAATCACAACATCTGAGGTTCACAAGATTGTCTCATTTTTACACACAGATATACACATCTTTGAATTTATTAAAAACTTATCTATATTCATTGTACAAAATGGGAAGGATTCAAATCAAGGTCCTTTGGAGGAATATCTCCTTGGAATTGTTTTTTTTGTTTTGTTTTGTTTTGTTTTGTTTTTGAGAGCAGTTAGGTAAAGCTCAACAGTTCTGGGATTGTGAGAGAGAAGGCCACTGTAACTACATTATGTGCTTTTAATTCCAAGTCTGTTCTCCCTTCACCTCCTCATAGAGCTGCCGGGACCCAGCCCTAGCAGGAGTCCAGGGGTTCCACACTGGTAAGGGGGCGCGGGGAGACAGCGTGGGCGATGGATGGAGAATGAAAGACACAGACTCTAGTTCTGGTGCAATCATTCCCACTTTATTCTGGGGAAGGCTGGGTTTATATACATTTTTCTTCAGGCTTTGATGACAGGCTTGTGACTAATAAAATCAAAAAAGTTTCCAAAGCATAGGCAGAAATTGTTTTTACCGAAAGATTATGAGGAAACAGTAACCTTACAGATTATCCTTACTTAATCAGCAGGGCTTGCCATTGATAAAATAAGCTGGTCCACATCTAGTAGCTACTGTGGGAGGTGCTTTGTGCTTAGAACTTGGGGAAACATTGTTATATATAAATTTCTGTGCCCCAACACGTTCTGGCTGTGCCACTAAATGCAGTGTTTGGTTTTTAACATAATAAAAACATTCTGCTGTTGTGAGGTTAATCATCACAGGGTTTCAACATGTGTTTTGTCTCCATGATGTTTTTCTGGAAATTTGTAGAATTATTCCCATCACCTCTAGCAAGATCCCCAGAGTGAAGTGAGTAATATATTATTAGGAAAACTCCAAGCTAGGGAGGCATACATCTGGCATGCAATCCTTTTAGGATGAGTCTTTGCAATCATCCTTCAGTGGAACTCTGTCAAGCACTGTAAGGAGAGCCAGGCGCCCCCGCATTGAGCTGCCTCTCTGATTCTTGGCCCTGATGAAGCTGTTCATTATGGCCACAATTGTTGGATTCATGTATCTTTTGAATAAAAATGACAGGGACCTACCAGAAACCACTACTCAGGGTGATAATTTATTGACTTAGGTTGAGCCTAGGTCAACAGACAGAAAGTGTTGATGAATGAATACAGGAAGATATAGTACATTCCTCAGTAGAACAGTCTTCATCCTTAAAGGGGTCACCATGCCCTGTTAAACAGCATGAAGAAACACTAGAGAAGTTGTGATAAAGTAAGCAGGCCAGTCACAGAAGGAAAAATACTACAAGAGTCCATGTAGATGGGGTTTCACATATAACACGGAGAAAAAGATCAGCATGACAGTTTCCAGGGGTCAGGGGCCATCCACCTATGGGGAAAAAGTTCCTGGAGGTCCCTGTAAAACACTATATCTACAGTTAATAATAACTGCATTGTGCACTTCATTTAGTTAAGAAGGTAGACCTCATGTTCAGGATTTACTATAAAATAATTATGATAGGGTGGAGTACTTCCATGAAGTTGTATTAAAAATTGTATTGACTACAAATGAGTAGCTATTGAAGTTAGGAAAGTATATGTGAATTTCACTGTACATTTTCTTCATTTCTTTGTATGTATGAATTTGATCAAAAACGAAAATCATCCATAAAACAACAACAAAGAAAATAAATGTTGCCAGTTCAACTGCATATACACTTGGATAAATAAATAAATCTTGACTCCACTTTAAAGTTATCAAATTCATTTCTGATAAAGCATACATCTGAATGTGAAAGATGAAACAAATATATTAGAACATAGTAAAGAAATACTTCCTTTTCTGATATCTTAATTATTTTGCTATATTTTTGCTGTTCGTTCTAATCACTGAACAATCTTTGTTGCACTATTATAAATAGTGTCTGTTCTTTTCCTTTACTGAGGCTTTCTAAAGGAGTTTTTATTTTATTCTATATACTTTTCAGCTCCAGGATCTCTCTCCAATTCTTTTTAAAATTCTTATGGTATCTGCTGTGCATCAAGAAGTATATCCAGGAAAAACTTAATCATGGTGAATTCAGTGAAAGAGTCAATTCACTGAATTGAGTAAGATCATAGGTGAACTAATTCATCACTGAACAATAGCTTACAGAATTAGAAAGTGCAGTTCTCCACATTCACTGCCTGGATAGCACTTTAACAATTTTCTGAAGCAGGAATAGAGCTGGGGTGGCTTTTCATTTTATATTTAAAACCCAAAGTGATCTTGTGATACAAAAGGTGTGTACAGTTTTCTTGTTAACATCAAGGCAGAATTTCAGCCAAAAAAAAAAAAAAAAATACAGAAAGTTTAGACAAAGATTACTTTCAAATGCAGAGAAATGTTGCCACACACCTCAGCCACGCTTGTTGCCTGGTGAGGCCAACTGGCCTCACAGGGAGCCAGGTGGCTGACCTTCAGCCCCAGAGGAAGGCACAGCCTGGGCAGCAAAGGGCCTGAGGAGGGGGAGCTCCTGCAGAAGGAACCACCCAGTGTGCTAAAAATGGAGCGAGGGCCTCTGAGTTCTCTTCTGTTAATTCATAAGTGTGTGTGGCTTCTTTACCCATAGAGTCTATGAATTTATGCCACAATAATGATACAAAAGAGGGGAGGCAGGGTGTACCTCAGAGCGAATTTCTACAGATATTGAAACTAAGTTAATACTAACTTGAACCAGGTTGATTTAAATTGAGATGAAGTTTCATATCACATGAGTGGCCATTATATATGTAGATGTGCACACACACTCTTAAATGTGTATATTAACACACCCGCAAACACAAACACATGCACACTGCCCTTGTGGAGATATAAAAGCATGAATCTCAATATAACAGGACACCTGCAGAGACAGGTGCCTCACGGGAACTCCTTGGGCGGAGGACCATGCCCAAGGCAGGGGAAGAGGTGGGGCTGAGCAGCTTCCAGTTAGTGGCTGTGGAGCTCCAAACAGAGGGCAGATCAGCGAGGAGCACACACGCAGTGAGAGCAGACAGAGTTCAGGAGACATGTGGAAAAGCAGGGCAGGCATGCGTGAGGTTAGGGAAAGGAAAACTCTGGAAAATTATCATAAGGAAGAGAATAACTCTCATATTCTGACTGAAACGGATACTTCTGTCCATCATCCACGTCTGTAAACAATTCACCTGAGAAGCTGGTTAAGAGTTTTTAAGTGTTTGCTCTTTATCTCTACAGCTTGGTGAGTCCCACACGCTGGCTGGGCAGGTCTGACTCCACGACTCCCATGACGTTTCCCTCAGAGCCCAGCTGGGTCTGGCCTGCTGGGAAGGCTGAGCTGCTCCAGGCTTCCAAGGAGGTGTTTGCTCAGGACAGCTGGAAGTGGGGAAGGGGCCATGCGTCACTTGGCACTGTGGCCTTTCTCACAGCAGGGTCCCAAGGGAGTCAGTCCTTTGATTGTGGAGTTTGGCTTCTTCCAGAGCTTGTGTCCCAAGGAGTCAGGATGGGAGCACAGGATCCTTGCCACCTTGCCTCCAAAGTCACGGCATCTCCTATGGGTTTCACAAAGCAAAACCAGTCAAGCCACGGCATGAGCTGCTCCCGAATGTGGCTTACACTGTGTGCCCACCAATGCAGACCAGCTCTGTGGTGAAGAGGAGAGAGCAGCCTTTAGGGCGATTGGCTGGATGTGTAGACTGTCCAGACCCAAGTTCAGGTGGAAACTGCGGAGTAGAATGCAGAGGAGAAGAACAGTCAGGCAAGAGGCTGCCACTGGGCATGAGTATGTAGAGAGAGAAAGAAACTCAAGGAGACCAGCAGCCCTGTACTGGGGGTCCACGGGATTGGACAGTGACCCTACAACTGAGATGCAGCCAGAGGATCCCATCTCGTCACGTTTAATCAAATCTATTCAACACCCAGAAGAACTGTTGAACAGAGAGTGGATTGAGCGAACTTCACCCCTCCCTGTATTGAGGTCAAGATTCTATTGTTTCTAAGGAGAAAAGCAGATAAGGCATAACTTTATTCCTTTCCTTTAAATTCACATGTCAAGAATACATACCATGAAATCTGGAGAAATACTTGGGAGAAATTCTAAATTAAATGCTTGGAATCTAAATTTTTGATACTTTAACTTTGAACGAAAGATCTTTTGAAATCATTTTATGTGTCTCTTCATTTATTAGTCTTTCTTGTTATGTTATTTTTATATTTCAAACATGCTTATTCTTTCACTTTCGAATGACAAAATAAATAAGGGTCCATTTAGTACATCATGTTTTATGATTAAAACAGTTGAGCTTAAATTTAGAAAATGTCTTTTACACCTCATAGATACATTTTTTTTCTCAACATTTAAACAAAGTGCAGCTTATTTGTCAGCCTTCATGCCAAGTTTAGTGATTGCAAACATATTTTTAAATGAAGCACGGATGAGCAAGGGCTTCTCCGGGGATGTAGTGGTGGTAAATGAGTTTCGCTGATACAACGCAGCAGTATTTATTCTGGACTGAGATCTACAGGTAAAAAGAGCAGAATGAAGAAGTGCCAGGAGAAAAGGGCCCTGGAGAGAGAGGAGCCCGTGCAGGAGCCTGAGAGCAGGACTCAGGCTGAGGGGAGGGAGGGAGTCCGGAGGCGCTGAGCTCAGGCAGGAGGGTGGAGCAGTACTTCTGCGCCAGCTCCCTGCCCCTTCCCTGGGAGGCCACTGCTTCTCTGTATGCAGTCTGTTCATTCTCCTCTCAAATATTGCATTGGGTCACATATTTCCTTGACTTGGATGTAAGACTCTATGGCAGGAAATATGGTTTACGAATTTTATCTCCAGTTCTGAACAAAGAATGTCTGGAAAATAGATATGCTCAATGTTTAATTGCTGAATGTGTTTTCAGGACCATGTTCTTGCAAGTAACACAGCTAATACTTTTATCGTGAACATGATCTTTGTCAGTTTTGAGTTTTTTAACAGAAAAAAATAAAAGTGAAACATTAATCAACTATATATATCTTTAAAATCAACAACCATTATTTACATCGGTTTACATAAACATGATCTGAAATGTTGTTTCACATAATTTAATACTTTTATGAATAAAATATTTGTATTCTTAGTTGTTTTACTTAATAATGGCATTTTACTGTTGCATATGAATTTATTCTAACAGATAGGTGCTATTTAGCATCTCTCTTATTTCCTATTTTAGAATTCACAATTTTTTTTTTTCCATTGAAGCATATCATTGCTAAAAATGATTCCAGGTCTCAAGAATTTTGGTAATCTACCACTTAATCATCACTATCTAACTAAGTATCTAACTTTCTAACTATCACTTAACTGCTCTGTTAAAGTTACAGCTCTCAGAACAGGAGCAGTGAGGACATCATTAACCGTGAAGCAGGCCTGAGGGGCACAGCAGACACAGGCCAGTGGGACAGCCAGGGGACCAAGAACTTTGCAAGGAGCTTCTATCTTGCTCTTCTTTTAGATGCACTCGTCCAGAACAGCATTGGCTGGCAGACTCTGCATGTGTGTGGTGGTCCATGCTGTTCACACACACGGGTTCCCACTGGCCCAACCAGGAACCAGAGGCCTCTCTTGTTCTGCTTACGTGAACTCCCTTGGTTGCTCCGAGTAGGTCTTCTGACTTCACATGTGCATCTGTGCCTTACATCTAGAACCATCCCTGCTCTGCGAACCCCAGCATCCTTCTGCCTGGCCTCCTGCTGGATATGCAGCGATCTTCTCTCATATCGAACATGTTCAGCACAGTGGTCTGAACACTTCCCCCACCAACCTCCAAAACATGTCCCTCAGACAGTTTTCTCATTCCAGAAAACAGCTCCCCGATTTCCCCAGTTGTCCCAGCAAGCACACACACATGCAAACTTTTTTTTTTTTTTTTTAATCAAGCCAGAATCTGTTAACAGTTTTATTTTTTTCTGTTAAGTACCATGGGACAGGATTGTAAGGATGAAGAACTCAGTCAACAACTTCCTCATGAAGGGTGGGAAAAGTTCTGCCATGATATTAGCAAAGGCAGAGGGAAGTTTACACTCAGAGGCACCACTTCCCGCAGAACACCTCTTGGCGCTTCCCGAATGAGGGGGATTAGCAATCTACACAAATCACGTTTCAAGAGGCAACGGAAACAGATAAAATTTAAAGGGATTATTAAAATAACATTTACAAGACTCAGAACAATTCTTGAATTCTTACTAAAACCCACAAAGAAAGAACAATTCTTTCTTTATGAAATTCATAAAGGACTGAATGTGCAACTGACATCTGCTTGTGATGATGTGGTAATGTACAATTTGTCCAGCAGCGGAACAGTTTGTTCTTATTGTGTTCCTAACAGTAAGAGATCATTAAAGGCAAAGCCTAAATGAAACCGTATGCACAAAAAAAAAGGGTCACCAGGGGCCATGCTACCAATGAAATGGTAGGCAAACAAATCTTCTTTTGGTCAAGAGAAAAAAAAAAAAGAAAGAAAGAGCCCTCCACATGCTTTTCTCTACAGGATGAATTTCCCTAGAAAGAATCCAGGGAAAATGGCCACAAATGACAAGAAGTGACCTTACCTCTGAAGCACGCAGCTCGGTGGATCCAGGTTTATCCAAATGCGCTACCTTTCTGAGCCGGAAGACTCCACCCTCAGGACACATGCGATCTTTCAGCAGCCCAGAGCGCTGCTTTCCCTACCACCCACATCATTCGGCAGCAAGACCTTCTGAACCTAATGCAAAATAAGCACAGAATTTGAGTCTATGACCACTTATCCATGGTCACGGCCAGCTGTGGAAAGTTCACCGTTATCACCTGCCCATATCACTTACAAAGCATCATCTCTCATCACTCTCCTCCTGCCCTTGGCCTCAGGGGACATCGGAGTGATCATGTCACAGAGCACAGATTGACCTCTGCTCAGATACTCTGACAGAGGCTCGTCACAGAGCAAGAGCCCAGGAAGCACGAAGCCAAGGTCCTGCAATCTCCTCCCTCCTCCTCACTCCCTCTGCCCTCATTCAACTCTCTATAGCAGTCGCATGGTCCCCTCACATGCTGGAACATTGGGGACCTCTGAGCTGGCTCTTTTCTCTGTCACCACGTTCCCTGCCTGTCCCTGCCTTTTCAAGTGTGTCTCCCTTGATAAGATCTTTATTGTTCACACTATGTATAATTTGCCCCCGAAGCCTCTTCTTTTATGACCCCTATTTTTTTTTTTCTTTTTGTGGTACCAGAGATTGAATCTAGAGATGCTCAGTCACCAAGTCACATCCCCAGCCCTTTCTTTTTATTTTTTAAATTTTTTTAAGACACCATATTGCTTAGTAGCCCACGTTGGCCTTGAACTTATGACCCTCATGCCTCAGCCTCTTAAAAGACTGAGATTACAGACCTGTGTGTCCTTGTCTATCTCTAAAACTTTTCTTTGAACAAAATTTTTATTGTCCATGTTATCTGTTCTTTCTGCCGTTTAGAGCATCGTGTGTACGGTTTGTGTTTTCTTCACAATGGCATTCGAGAGCTTATAAATAAAAATGTCCCACAGTAGAAACTCTGTAAGTATTTATGAAGAAAGAGAGCACTAGGCAGGGGACAGAGCTCAATGGCAGAGTGCTTGCCTAGCATGCACCAGGCCCTGGGGTCAATCCCCAGTCCTGCAAAGAAAACATAAATAAGCAAAAATCAAAACCACTTGATTTTAAAATATCACCCTTATGTTGTTAAGACCAATAAGACTGAGGCTTTTGTTGTTTTGGCCTGGGTAAGATCATTGTCTGTTGTCGTTCCCACCACCAGTGTTTGACATAGTTCGTAACATTTGCTCCTACTTTGGAAGTGGAGTCTCAGATGGCATTTCAGATGGCCTATTTTGGACAGTATAGTTAATCCCTTGGTGGTTATTATTTTGTTCCCTAAAGCCAGAGTACCACACATCTGTTCCTTCTCCTTCTCCTGAAACATTTCAAGTAAAATATCCGTACCTGTGTGCCTACATGCAGCAGGTGGGAACGTGGTGACCTTACCAAGTGTCCCCTGGCTGCAGCCCTGAGCCTACGTCAGAGGTGCCTTATGCATCCGGATTTCCCACAATGGCTGAGGGCAGCTGTGCTTCCTCACAGCCAGGCACCTGCATCTTCTCTTCTTGTTCTCATAGTTTGGTAGCATGTGTTCAGTGAGTACGATGTACGACGTCACCTGAGGCAGAGGTGGCCTAAAATATCTCACCAATCAACTCCTGAATTGAAAACCAGAGTGCCATGGCGTGCACATCCTGAATTACATGATTGCACTTCAATTTCAGCTAAATTAATGGAATACACTAATTGTTTTTCCAAAAAGAATTAACTGTGATGTAAAGATATTAACTTATTTTGTTGCGATATTATTGAGGAAATGGTGGGATGGGTTAAATATTTGGATTTTCTAGAACTTCCCTTGAAGGGTTATCTCCCTTTATACTAAATAAACTCAACCTCCTAGTAAAAGGCAAGGGGAATTGATTTGACTGCACAACTGCTCTACAATCTATTCTGGAAATATCCATCTGCATAGGTTTGGTTTGCTTGGGGATAGTGATTGGTGGGACTGAGGTGTGTAATTCCAGGCTACAGGAAAGACTGGTTGTGTTTTAAGCAATCCCAAGTGGAAGCCTGCATCTTTGTCATGCTCACTGTATTGGACTTGATGGCTGATTAGTCAGCTTTTGCCTCTGTGACTGAAATGCCTGAGCATGAACAGCATAGAGGAGGAAATCTTTACTTGGGACTCACAGTTTTACAGATCCCAGTCCACAGATGGTCAACTCCCTGCTCTGGGCTGAGGTGAGGCAGCACCACATGGGGGAAGGGCCCAGTGCAGGAAAACTGCAAGGTCAAGATGGAAGGAGAGGGAGCAGGGCATGGGGGAGGCAGCAGGCACCACAGGGAGGATGCATCCTCCCAGGCACCATCAGCACCCCAGCTTCTCCAGCCACACCCCACCTGCCTACAGCTGGGCCCAGGCTAAAATGGACTGATTAGATTACAGCTCTCATAATCCAAATCTTTTACATCTGAACATTCCTATAGTCATAATTTTTTTGGTAAAACCGAAATCCAAACCGTCACTATCACATTTTGCTATGAGAATTGTTATTGCCATATTAATTTGGATGTAAAAATTGAGATGAAAATGTAGCTGCAAACGGTCATAGAAATCTTCCTGCAAAATAATTTTTAACACAGTAATTCTTAAGCACATGAAGAAGAAAGTGTATCCACGTCTTGTGTGAAAGTGCCAACACTACTAACACAAGCAGTGAATGATGTTACTGCATTTTTAGTATGACGAATTTTTAGAAGGTTACTTTAATGTGTGGAAAAGAATAATAAAAATACTCAAAGTGCATAATTTGCAGTATTATTGCCCTTAATACAGCACGTAGTATTAAGTTTATATGACAATTATAAATTTTGTTTTTTTATTTAGTTTTTTAAACTTTTTTTATTTTATTTGTTCTAATAGTTGTACCTAACAGAATGCATTTATACATTTTGATAGATCATACATAAATGGAGAGTAATTTCTCATTTTTCTGATTGTACATGTTGCGGGATCACATGGGTCATGCAGTCATACATGTACATAAGGTAATAATGTCTGCTTCACTCTACTGTCCTTCCTTCCTCCATACCCCATCCTCTCCCTTCACTCCCTTCTACCTAATATAAAGTAACTATTCTTCCCTATTCCCCCCTTATTGAGTTATTTTACTACATATTAATTTACATTAAATGTAAGTTGGTATTGATGGGCTGACTCTGCTAAGTTCATAGTGTAAACATGGTTTTTGTGGAAAAGACTCAACCTCATGTATACTATTTTAGATGTAGTTTTTAAGACTTTAAAGATAAATATCATGACCATGAACTCTGTTATATAACATTATTAATTAAATCTGGATATTTTATAGCATACTTATTATAAGAAAGAAATGAAACCAACTAATCAATAGTCATTAACTGAATATTTTATGGTTTCCAAATATTTAACACATCATGATTTTATTGAAATCTTTTAAAAAATTTTATAATGTTTACATGTTCTTATGGTCAAATCATTTCATATGATGCTCTTCTTGAAAGAGGGAATACGTGGATCACGCTTAAAAAACAGGATTTTATTGAAATCTTGGGCAAACATGTCTCAAGCAAAAAGTTGTTAATTCACTATATCTACTTGTATGTCCTGGAAAAGGATTTATCCTCTCCTCAAGCATAGTCATAGAAACCTCATAACGTCTTTGATTTCTGCAAGATCATAAATGATTCAAAATATTTTGAATCATTTGTACCATTTGTAAGTATAGAATTACATTTTATGTCCAGGAAATCCTTAGCCATTCATCTCCTTTATGTATATATTCATATATACTTACACACAATACTTAGCATAAGAAATAATATAGAGGAGAAGGAAAGATAAACAATAATTTAACCATCCTCCAGTAACATTCTTTTTTTAAAATCATAGGACTTTATTTTCTTGTGAGATAGTGTGTTGTCATGTCTGTTATGGATTTGTGGTTTCTCTTATTTTATAAATTAAGAACCTATGTTCTCAGTTCCTTACAGCCATATAAACAATTGACCTTTAAATAAATCATCAAATTCTATAACTCAGTCAGGTTCTGATAACTTCCAGTGGTTCTATAATACTGAAGCTCCGTTCTGCACTAGTACATTAACATGGCAATATAAGGAATATCACAAGCATTGTGTGGTAAGTAGTGCAGAATTATTGAGACCGTACATTGAATAAAGCCTCTGTTGGAAAAGCGGTGAATCGTGCTGCAGTTGTTAGAAGAGACACTAAGATAGACAATTATAGAGCATTCCAACAAATGCCAAGTCGGGGTTAGAAGAGCAGCTAGTGTCCTGGGTTACAATGAGACCTCGAATCTTGTAAAGGAATTCTGAGTAGAGCGAAGTGTAGAGGGATTGCTTAAACTAGTCCGATCATCTAAATATCTAAATAGTCCACCTCAGAGGACTTTAAGTTACATATGGGAGATCACAACACCCTTGTGAAAACAGAAAGATTATCGACACGAATTTTCACTTGTACTTTTGCAGCAATGCAAACGTCATTGACACAATGTTGAATTACAATTTGTCTGTCAAGGGCAATCATTCTAAGACTGATTAAGTGCTGTCTCTGGTTTCATTTCTCATGGAACAGTCTTTTAATTTCAACAATGATAGAGTAATATTTCTCGTATAAGAAATTTTTTAAAAAGTCAATATACAAAACCAAAAAGTGTATAAATCAGGTTGTTGGTAAATTTTAATATTCCTTGTATTATTGTTCTTTCAATGTTTAACTTGTTTTCTACAATTTAAGAAAAGGAATATGGCTGTCTCAAGGACATTAGAGATTTCCTGTAGGAAAATAAATGTGTGAACATATAATAAAAGTGATGTACATTTTACCCTGAATTCAGTTATTTTTTTTTCTTCAAATTTAGACCGTAATTTATGGAGGATTTTAGATTCCATCAGAACCATCCTGCCATTCATTCACCTTAGAAAGTAGATAATTTCTACTGACTGGTTTGATGATTTTGCTTTTTTAATTCGAAGGCCGTTTTCAGACAGTGCTGTTTCTTCTACTTTTAGACTCAGTTGCATTCACTTGGTGTGGCCTACTCAGTATTCTGTTCTGTATAATCTCGATCTGGGGACAATTGTAGATTCACCTGCAGTTGCAAGAAATAATATGGGGAGATCCCAGAGTCTCCCAACTGAAATCTCTTGCAAAAAATACTAAGGTTTCACACCCTGGAAAATAGCATTGGAAAGATTTACCAATTTTATTCAGACTTTACTAAGTGCACATTCAATTTCTAATTTTATCATCTTAGATGTTTGCCACCTTTATTCTTGGCGACCACTAAAATGAGCTACATCTCTCGCATGTAGTTATTTCAAGAAAGTTAAATGGTGAAATTATAGAGAATAAATATTTGAGCTTCACTTTTTTTTTTTTCCCACTTCATACTCCTGGGATCCAGGCAAATCTTTTTGCTTATTGGAAATCTGGTCATCTTTTGCAGAGTACGATTGGATGGTATAGTTATGTGTCATTTGATTAACCTCTTGAAGGACCTCTGTGTTCTTTATAGTTCGTAACAAAGTTTCTACAAAAGTTCAGGTACAGGTTATGATGTGAAATACATTATTTTCTTGGGAAACATGTGAAAAGTAAAGTTGTTTTGATCATGCTTTAGGTGGATGTTTAATTTTGTAAGGAATTTTCATATGCTCCTCCAGAGTTAGTGAACATTTTCACAGTGTCAGAGTGACTTAGCTGCTCCACACTGTCTCCAGCATTCCACGTGGACGTGATCTTCAGTTTTAGCTATGTTACTGGGTGCGCTATCTCATCACACTTTTATTTGGCACTCTTCTGTGGACAGAAAATGTTGACCACATCTTCATGTACCTCACTTCCATCAATGTTCTTTTAAGTGAAATAAATTTTCATGTCCTTTGCTCAGTTTGCAATTGAATTTTCAGTTTTTTATGCCTGTATTTCATGAGTTTTTTAAAAAATATATTAATATTACAGTTTTCTCCAGTATGTGATTTGTAAATATTTTCTTCTAATCTGTAGTATTTTTATTGTTTTAATGGAGTAAAGTTTTTTGAGTGTGATAAGGTTCAATTTATATTTTTTAATTTGTGGACATGCTTTTGATATCGGATCTAATATTTCTTTGTCTAGCCCGTTGTCAAATGAGAGGGGGTATGAAACATGGTGGAATGCGACAGACACCATTACCCTTATGTACATGTATGATTACACAAATGGTATGAATCTACATCGTGCACCACCGTAGAAACGAAAAGATGTGCCCCGTTTGTGTACAATGAATCAATGTGCAGTCTGTAAAAATAAAAATAAAAATTTCTTCTTGTCTTTCAGATTTTGCTGTAAGTTTCACATTGGTGGCTGTAAGCCCTTTAGAAAGTGACTTTTCTCCTTGATGACCCAAGTCACAGACTTTGAACCAAACTGGCACTGGGCAAAGCAGAAAGGAGACAGTCTGCTGATCCAGCCCACAGAAAGGGACACTTGAGTTTTCTGGATTTAAGCAACGAGTATGGAGATAATCTGCGTCATCAACAATAGATCATTTTCCTGCATGGAAAAGCAAGGAAGAAACCCGCGAGGTGAATTTTGAAGGTCAAAAATTGGACAGCAGAGTACACACAGTGGGTGGATACGTCCATGTGCGTCTCAGAAGAGGTAAAAGCAGCCCTTGACAAGAGAAGCCAGCAGTGGTTAACCCAGGCGGCCTGCTGAAGCGAGGAGGCCCAGCAGAGGTCAGTCCCCCAGTTTTACTTTTTCTAACCCTGACTGGCCTAGGAATAAACATGTGTAAGCCCTTCATGTAAAAATAATGTGGGATTTTCTGTATCTATTTAATGATAATATCATTAAAATTATTATAAGATTATTATTAAAATTTCTATAAAAATTTGAGGAGCAAATGTAAAATTTCTATAAAAATTGGAGAAACAAATATAAAAATTAAAGTACCACATTGTGCAAGGGCAAATTATCATGAATGTTCTACCATTTGTATTTCATAGATTGCATTTTCATAACATCCAGAAACGGGGACCAAGACTTTACCTTGTTAGTCATACTCTGGAGATCTGGAAGGTGTGGACCTGCCTCTAGAGTACAGAAGTACTCTTCCCCTTAGACTCGGTCACGTTGCACCTCCCAACCTCCTACTCTGTGGAAGATATCCGTGGATACACACGGGTGACCATCAAAGAACCTGGGACCAAATTTGAGCAATAAGCAAATAAGCAATAAACAATAAGCAAAACAGTTCTTTTTTCCTTACCTGATCAGGACTCCACATTTCAGTCTTGATTTAAAAGGGTCAGCTTTCCTCCAAGTGAAGACTCCACAGTGACATCCAGTTCTGGAAACTGGTCCTGTCAACTGTGTTTCTGAGTGTTGTATATTTGGGGTTTGAGTCCCCAATTTGACAAATCTTCTAATGAAAATTCTAAATAAAAAAATGTAAGATCTGATGCTGTTCAAGTAATTAGTCTTTTATGAACTGAGTTTGTTCATGCATACTTTACAATCTTATAGAAATAAGGCAGAAGGCAAAAAAATCCCACAACTGTAGAAACAAATCAGATTATTTTGTCTTTGATCCTTGTTAGCATATCTGGGAGTTCCTCACCAGAACCCGTCCTTTTACCAAAGTACCCCAATAAATTCAATAAATTAGCTTTTTCTTTTCTTCTTTTTTCTTTTTGGTACCAGGGATTGAACTCAGGGTCTTGTACATGCTAAGCAAGTGCTGTACCACTGAACTACATCCCCAACCCATTAAAGATAATTCCACAAGATAATGCACTGTCTCCACAGCCTCCAAGTCATGTGCAACCATAACACTCCCAGCTCTCCATGGAACTCGCCCACTGCTTTCTCTCCTGCTCTTGCGCTCACTCTCTATCCCGCTTCCACCCCAATGTAAAATCTGGTGTGCACTGTTTGTTCTGCAGTGATTTTCCTGCTTGGCATCGAGATACGTGGTCTCCTTGCAGAGAAGAATAATGTTAGCTCCCACATGATGATTAATTGAAGCAGTGAGTCCTGCCCGCTCATTCCATCTTCTAACACATCTGGAAAGAATACTCAGGTGGACACCAAGACCTTTCACCTCCTCCTGTTCTACGTTACTTGGCAGAGGCAAAAATTCTGGATTTCTTTGTGCTTCCAATGCCTTATGAAAAAATTGGAAAGGTTTGATTCTTTTCCATTTTCTCTTGTCAAGGCCGTGACAAATTCCCTTACAGAAACACTGGGGTGAGAGCTGAACACTAATATCCTACTCTCATTCTCCGTGATCAAAATCAGTGGTTGTCTTGATGCTGACCCCGAGGGGAGGCAGCTTGTGCACGCGTCTCTTGCCCTAGGAAATTCTTTCATGGGCTCTTCAGCAAATGCATGTGTGGCTATGATCCCAGCAAATCACTTCACCCTCCTCACTGAACAGTGTTCATGCTGGATCTTGAAAAGTCAAAGACAGTGAAAGAAGAGCACACAGACTACAAATGCTTTTCTCTTGGGAAATTTTCAAAGTGGACATAATGAGACATGGTAGCTACGGAGATTTACTCTAGGACCTTTCTGGAGACTTTTGACTTTGCCCTGTTGTCTGTTGCTTTGGGTTATAACCTCCCTGCATCTTTTTTTCCTCAAAAAATGCAATGCACTTTCTTCTAGAACCCAGAGCTGCATCTCATTCTCCCACCAGATGGCCAGTGCCTGCATTCTCCTGTCTCTAGAACTCAATGGCAGGTTTCTGTCCCTACAGAGGGCAAGAATCTTCATGGTTTCAAAGTGATGGGAAAACTCTGCCCTTATTTTAGTAATTGGAAAGGGACACATGGATAATTACAATTACACAACTGAAATACAGAAGAAATGAAGAAACACATCTAGTCAAGTATATCTAAATATAAAATATAATCATAAAAAATGACTGAAAGTCAGTCATAAACATTTAAACTTTGACTTCAAATTAGAATTTAGCCTACTTCAAGAAATGTCATGAGACCCTAGAAACCCCATATATTCATGAGTTCTGAAAATATGATTTTTATAGAAGGCAAGTAAAAGGATTGTCTGCATTTAAATTTTCTCCTCTTCTCTCTGCACATCTTAATTACAGCAATTTCCTTTGAAAATGTATTTTTGGTTCATGTGGCTCTAATCCTCTTTTAAAATTTTCTCAGCAAGATTCTTGCTGAATGAATTCTGGCTCCAGATTATGACTAAGATACTGCTGGCTGTATTCATATCTCACAGGTATTGAATTCCTGCTTCTCCTTAATTTACTGGCATCCCTGTCATTCAACTCTAGTACCTCTGCCTCAGCTCAATTTCTTCTCTGCCCTATATAATGCATGATGCCACATCTGAGAGACCCAAATGACTGGATGTCATTTCACCTCAATTAACGGTCCTCGCCTTCTCCTCTGTGAAAGGGGAAAGCAGGGGATGCCTGCTCAAACACTTACACCTCACACACAAAGGGATGGATTTGGCCCCGTGTCACCGTGGCTCTGACAGTGGGAGGACAGGCATGCGGGGCAGCCACGTGCTCCTGGAGGTGTGTTTGAACTCCCTGCTCTGAAGCCAGTGTGCTGCATTAGAGGTTTAATGAATACCCCAAAGAGAAGATTCCTTGTTCCTCCGACTATGAACGTCCTGAGAAGCCAGTTAGTGCCACCCTTCCTGGCCCCTCTCATTAATAGGGCTTGTGATCACGAGCACAGTCCAGGAAAAAACGCCTTTCAGCAGGAGAGTCTGATGCAGCTCCCTGTGGTTCTCGTGCCTGCCCATTTCCCAGATGAGTGTGTCAAAGTACACACAGTCCCGGAGTCACTCAACTTACGGAACCCAATGACCCACACATTGTGAAACAGACATATTGCTTAACATTTCCCCAAAAATGGAGATTTAGGGACCAAGGAGAATTCCTTTGCAAGTATGGATGATGACCACCTTGCTTAGATCAACTTCCTGGGGTGAAAGGTTCACAAGTTCCTTTCCATCAGGGAGCTCTGCATCTTGTGTCAGGATCAAAGAACCAGAGCGTTTCCCTCGCTGGCATGGTGTCGGTGCTCTCCAGAGAGCTCCAGAATTTATTTCCAAATGATTTCCAAGATAAATGCATTCAGGATAATAGAGGAAATGGATCACACTACACAAGTATGAAATGATTATAAAATTGGTGACAAGCCCAGTTCCCCATATATCATAAAAGAAGCTTCAAATTTGATTAGAATGTTTTGAGGAAAGTCAACATTATTAGGAGGAGATCAGCCTCTGTCTTTTAATGCTACAGCTAACTGTGCTAAGCTCAATGGAAAATTAGAATATATTCCATTTACACAAAATGTGGTTTCAAAAGACGACAAGGCAAATCCAATTTCTAACCTTCTGAAAGAATCAGGGAGGGGGGACTTGCATGCCACATTTCCATTCTTTGCTGTTTTTAAGCATGACACAAATTTTGATATCAGCATTTTGAACCTGTTATTTATTACAGCTTCTGGAACGTGCCCTGTGTCTGCTTCTGTCTGGGACTGAGCTGGTTGATGATGAGGTGTTATGCAATTTAAAATAGCCTGAGGAAGCCTGCCGGCAAAGCTTGCAGTTCGCTCTGTCTGTGTATATACTTCTCATTATATTTTATTTTTGAAAATCTGAATTAAAATATAGTTGGATCGAGCTGTATTTTGGAGTGAAGCAAAACATCAGGATAGTTGCACATGCTATTTGGGATTGAATGCTTTTCAATGTAATGATAGTTATTTTCCTGTCAACTGTCATTCTTCAGGCAAAGATGAATCCCAACACTAGCTGCATCCATTGTCTTGAAGTAGGTAAAATTTACACAACTCCAGGACAATTACACCACAACAGGGGATTTTCCATTTGTGCCTCATGGGTGGGGGTAGAAGCTGCAGGAGAATAGGAACAAATCATCTTCAGGAACTGCTCCTTGGATGCTAGTGGCTTTTAGAGGCCTTGTCAGAAGAAATGCTCTACACGATTTCATTGCATGTCCTGGTCACCTTGGTCAAACCTAATTGAAAAAAAGAAACAGTTTATTTGACTTTTTGAAATATTCTAATTAATTATCTTTTGGTGTCATTCAAATAAACTTAATCGAAAAAATATTCCAGAAACAGAATAACAAACACAAGAATGTGGAAAATTAATGTTTTCTGACCAGAGAATGGCCGTGAGCAAATGCAAATGAGCTTAAAATGCAAAAAAATATTTTTAATAAGAATGAAAACACAAAGCACTCTCTTCTTCTCCCTCTCTCTTAGCTTGTGATTTGAAAAGAAGCAATAATAACCTGGCCTGTGAATTTGCTTATGCTAATCCTTGTTCAGGTTTAAAATGGCATTTGATGGATATTAAAAAATCAATTGGCATAATACTACACCATCTTCCATACAGAGCACAATATTTAGTGAGGGAAAAAAGTCTTTGGGTCATATAAATTGAGTAAGCATAAGACTGAAAAAGTATTAAATTAAAAATGCATGCTCATATGCAGTAAAAATTAATACATCAACCTGCTTTAACATCTAAGTTTATGTTTTATTTTTTCCCATTGAAGTCTCCTACCAATGCTAAGAACCAATGCTAAGAACAGGCACTCAGCTAATTTTAAGAACCCAGGAAATTCTTTCACAATATGACTTGATGAATTAACATAATTTCTCATGACTAGCCATATTGCATAGAAAACCAAAGCCTTACATTTTTTTCTAAAATCAAATCTATTAAATGTAGCATTAGTTCTTTTTCAAGGTATGCCACTCTGTATAAAAACTGTGAAAAATGAGCTTCAATAAACATGGATGTGGCTGCGTTACTGTAGTATGCTAATTTTGAGTCCTTTGGATGTAAACCAAGGAGTGGGATAACTGGATCAAAGGGTTGGTGGTTTCAAGTTTTCTGAGAAATCTCCACACTACTTTCCAGAGTGACTGCATCAATTTGCAACTCCACCAGCGATGTAAAAGTGTGCCTTTTTCCCCACATCCATGCCAACATCTATTATTATTTGTTCTTGATAACAGCCATTCTAATTGGAGTAAGATGAAATCTTAGAGTTGTTTAATTTGCATTTCTCTAGTTACTAGAGATGTTCAACACTTTTTTCATTTTTTATTAATAGTATCTTCTTCTGTAAAGTGTCTGTCCAGTTCCTAGGCCCATTTATTGCTTCAGTTCTTTGTATTTTTGGTGTAAAGTTTTGTAAGCCATAAAGAATAATAATATTATGGCATTTGCAGATAAATGGAAGGAATTGAAGAATATCATGTAAATGAAATAAGTCAATCCCAAAAACAACAAAGGCTGAATGTTTTCCCTGATTAGTAGATGATGATACATAATGGGGGTAGTGAGTACAGGTGAGAGAAGAATGGAGGAACTTTAAATTACCTAGAGGGAAATGAGAGGGAGGAGGGGGAGGGTTATCAAAGAGGGGAATGAAACAGACATCATTACCCCATGTACATGTATGATTACATGAATGGTATGAATCAACATCATGCAAAACTTTAGAAACAAAACTATACCCCATTTGTGTACAGGGAATCAAAATGCAGTCTGTAAAAATAAAAAAAAATTAAAAACTGAGATAATAAAGCAAATAAAATGTTAAACAGTAAATACCTCAGCAAACAATAAATACCTTAGCAAAAATTCTCTTATACTTTGTTTGCCACTGTGATTAAAGTCGTTGCTAATTTCTGAAATGTACCTAGCATGCTAATGTGAAAGAAATATTTGCTTCGTATATCACTTAAACTATTTCTTAAACACCATGTTTAAGAAATTAAATGGTTATTACGACTGGAGAGTATGCTCTTGTGTATAGAGACCATATTTTCTTTATTCATTTCTCCATTGAAAAATAGTGATATTGACTCCATGTCTTTGCTGTGGTGAATAACGCCTCAATAAACAAGGGTGTGCAGATGGCTCTTCAAGATATTGACTTCATTCCCTTTGGATATTCGCAGAGCAGTGGGATTGGGAGCCCCTGTGACAGTTCTATTTTAATTTTTTGAGGATTCCCCACTGGGTTTCCACAATGGCTGTCTGACTTTCCTTTCCACCCACTGTGTGTTGCCAATGCTTGTTACTTTTTGTCCAAATATTTTTGTTCACTTTAGATGTAAAATAAAATAACTTCCTCATATTTTTCAATAAATGTGTTGTCTTGTTCTCTGTTTGACCTGTCACGTCAAACAGAACACAGATAACAAAAGTGGGCTCCAAACGGCCATTGTTACCATTTCGACCTTTTGCTGGACAGAGGAAGGACTAAGGGTGCAAGGCCTCTTGGGCAGAGGAGGGAAGGCATGGTTCTGCAAGCTTTCAGCCCTCAGGGCACCACGACATTCACTAGAACACATTTCATAGGATGTTCAGGATGTGTTCCGAGGATGTCGCTCTCTCAGCTCAGGAAATGCATGACATACACACAGGCATAGAGCAGTAAAAACAAGGTTGTTTTCTTCTTCATACTCAGGAGGGTGAACTGGCCTTTGAGTACACTTCTTGAGAGGACTGGCTGAATGCAGCTATGCAAGCTTTAGAAAATTTTCAAGATTCTGCTAAAATTTTACAAAAGGAACTGGGCAATTTACATTGTAATTGCATTTCTGGAACCTTTTTTGGGTGATTAAAAATAATGAAACTTTGAACATTAATCTTTAAACATTTAAAAATAATAAAACATTGAACATTAACGAAACTTTTGAACATTAATTTAACAACTTCCCCTGAAGTTTAGTGATTTCACATCTAAATGTGAGTCCTACCTAAAGTGAAGAAATGGAAATACACATAGTAATTAGGATCTTGGATTTGAGTCGAAATATAAAGGTAGATTAAGATCATAAGCTCTATTTAGGTATACACCTGAGTCACTTTTAACTGCACTCTGGTGGTACTATGGTTCAGGTATGCAGGGCACCTCAGTGGCCCGTGTGATAAATGCTTGTTCCACACAGTGTCACTGGTGGGAGGTGGCAGGGCCTTTAAAAGGAGGGGCCAGAAGGATGCAGGTCATTCAGTGCACCCTTGAGGGACCGGATGCCTTCCTCTTCTGCTTCTGTTGCCTCCGGCCACAGGTACATGGGGTAGCATATACTCCTTTGCATGACGTGTCGTTCTGCCAGAAACCCCAAAACAACAGAGACAGTTGATCATGAACCAGAACCTCCAAAAGTGTGAACAAAAATAAATCTTTTCTCTTTAAAAGTTGGTTATATCTGATATTCTGTTATGGTAATGGAAAGGTAACACAAAAGCTTTAACAGGAAAACATGCCTTTAAAATTTCATGGTTCTACTCAATTGAAAGGGTGTGGTCCTTATTCAGGATTGATTTTTTTGCTTTGAAGATATTCATGTTATACCTAGGAAAAGAGTTCAACACGTATTTACTTACTTTCACACTGTATTTCAAAATGTTTTCCACAATTACAAAATGTGATTTTTTTTAAAATATATTGAGCACTCATAAAATTTTAGCAGAAATATGGTATTCCACATTTCCTTACAGGTGTTTATGAATATTCTTTGTCATTTTCTAAGAGATTAGTCTCAAGAAACAACAGATGTGAAACTTGTCAATGTTTGTCACTTGAAATGAGGATGAGTTGTGTGTTTCCTTTACAAAACCTCTCAGGTCTTTTCTCCACCTATATCCATGGACATAGGTAGCCACTCTCTGGTTCTCTGTGGAAACACAGAAATGCAGGCAGAGGGTGCTGGTCCTTAAATCACAGGGAAGTCAGTTCCATGGCAGAGAGAGGGTCAGCAGCAGTGGGAGGAGGCACAGCAGAGGCTGCAGTCCTCCTGTTATGCACCTGGAGGACCAGAAGCAGCAGTGAGCAGTCAGAGCGAGTGTGCCTGGTACTTAGATGACTGGGTTCTTGTTGCCCATCTGGCTCCCCCAGTCTGCGTTCAGACCAGTCCAGGAACACGTGCTCCGCTCCCTGCGTGGGGCCCAGGGGCGGGGATGGGCAGCTGATGTGGGCTAGAGCTCCATTCCACCAGATTCACTCAAGCCCGCTTTCCAAGCTGTCCCCTGGAAGTCACGGGAATCCAGTCACCCCAGAATTCCAACAGGGGTACAAGGGAATATTTCTGTTACTTAAACTGCCTAGATGGGGAGACAGATTCTTGTGCTTCCTGCACTATGATCCTCCAGATATCCCCATCAAGAGTTTAGATATTCTTGGATGGGGTTGCTCAGCATTACACACTTGTGAATTATTTTTTCAAATTGTGGGTCCTCTGCCTTCCCTCAGTTCTTAATAGGAAGTTACAAAATGAACTCTTCTGTCTTTCTTAGCAAAAATTGAGCTCTTCAGAGTTTCTTTAGACTTTCCCTAGTACAAGTTTATATGAATTGTTTCTGTCAAAAATTCTGCAGAAAAAAAATAAGTGCCTTTGTATTTGCAGTAGAAAAGAAACCCACCATGGACCAGACCCCCATGCCTGGGTCTGTGGGCCGCTCCGTCCAACTCATTATTTAAGTGGCCAACTTCCTGCTAGTCACAGTTCTCAAAACACATGAATTTTTCAAGGTAACATTTATTTAGCAAAAGGATCTTGAAGGTCATGGTGTTCAGTATTTTTACTAACTACTCCTTGGACTTGGTCACTACAAATAAAAACCCTTTCTTAAAGAAACAAAGTATAACAACATTTTTATACTGTGTAGAGAAACAACAAAAACTGAAGTTCTTGAGCTTCTCTTCCTTGTGTGTGTCCACCACTGTTGTCTTCACTGCTGTGTTTGGGGCACTTCTGAAAGACTCTATCTGTTAGTCAGAGAAGCAAGACAGGAGTAAAGAAGGTGTGCCCTGAGCTTTCACCCTTAGGCCTGTGCAAAGTCTTTCAGTGAATTCCCTCTCACCTCACCCTCTCTTTCCTCTCTCTCCCACCTAGTCACGCAGGCACATCCTTTCCCAGATTTTCATTAATGTTAATAATATCGACTTGTTAAATGTTTTTATTCAGTGTTGGGAGAAATCCTAGTTCTTGGCTCGCAGCAGTTAATGTCTCAAGTGTGTACACTTGAAGAGAGAAGCATTCCGCTCTGACCACCTAGAAATGTAAACAACTGCCCCCAAATTGACCTAGTGTTACCAAGGGAACCTGTATAGGGGCCTGGTGGACTGATCCCCCATGGCACATTGTGACTGGGCAAAAGTTTATAAAATGTATGGTTTCTCCTGCAATAAACGAGTTTGCAGTTTGCTCCCCACAAGTCTACCTTTACCCAACTCCCAGGGTCTGGGTTCTGACTCTGCAGCTCTTGCCTGTGCCTGAGCTAGCCTGGCACCCCACTTTCCCAGCTTTTCATTAATGTTAATAGTATTGACTCATTAAATGTTTTTACTCATTAAGACCTTATTCTAATTTTTGGTACAGTGCCTATAACTTATTAAATGATTTTACACCAATATCAAAACTGGTGCATTTAACTGACTTGCTGCACCCTCTGAGTGCCACTGGTGTGTCACAGATGGCATGATGATACAAGGGTTTAGAGAAATAAATGGTGCATGGATGACCATGGTCTCCCTCTAATGAATAAGCTGGAGGACTTCGTAACGATATCCCAGTCATGGAAACTGTACTGCACCCTATGTGTAGTATACTGGGATCAGAATGGCTGGAGGCTCATTTTGGTGTCATGTGACAGGGAGCATGGACAGACCAGAATGGAGACAGTGGAGATGGTAAGGCCACTGCTGCCCAGAGCCGACCCCTGTGGGCACCTACCTGGGCAGGCCCTCTCATTTCTTCAGTCAGGCACAACTCCAAGGCGACTCAAATGCACTGTTTGCTCTCGTTTTCCACCTGCGGATCTGCCCCTCCTGCAAACCTCAAGGCATTCTTTCCTCGTTTTAATGCATATCTTCTAAGGGGAGAATGCAGGCGAAATCTAGAGATGACGGGCTGTGTTGAGTGGGAACTAGAGCAGCTAGGAAACCCAGGTGCCTTTGCACCCAGAGCCCTTCCTAAGGACATTTAAGCAAGAGCTGAACATGGCCAACAAGATGGAGCAGGTACTCCCAGGACACAAGCAGATTTGGAGGTGCTCAGCTGCACCCCCAGGTTGCACAGACACTGGCTGCCCTGTTACTCCATGAATCCTACCATAATGGCATGCAGATGGTGTATTAACCCAGCTCTGGCCAAGGGCCTCTACTACTCCCAGCAATGCTCTGCAGGAGCTACTCAGATTAGCTTCTGCATCTTCATTTAGGAGGAAAAAGGAACAAGAGTCGAATTGCTTGCTCAAGGTAAAATAGAGGTTCCATGGCAAAACAGGGTTCAGAGACCACAGGTTTAAGCTTTGTGCTCTGGTGACTGCTAATGGAAATGTTCATGTAAGTCAAAGTGTGGGAGAAGAACTGGAGAAAGTTATTTGTGAAGCAAACTATGAAGTATGAAGAAAACATTATTTAATCCTCTTTTTAGTATAAATCCAGAGTGATAATTAAAACAAATCCAGACTCACAATTCATCTGATAATTTAGGCATTAAAGCAGAAGTGTCAGCAAAGTTAAATCTGAGAGTGTAAAAACCACTTCATTGTGCATTATGATCCATGGCATTGAATGCCTCCGTAATAGTGAGGAGTAACAATTATTTAAAAGTAAATGAAGCATTAATGTCAAATATTAGAAATAATACTCATGGGTATTTTAAAAGGCTGAACTATTTCTTTTACACAGCAACTAATGAATTTTGGATTCTCATGACCATTTATTTAGCTTCTCACTTGCTAAACACTGAGCACCAGTCTTGTGAGTCACGTAAGAAACAGGTCATCCGAAAGGAGATGAACAATTTTCTCACCTGAAAAATATACTGGGTCCAAGCCCTGGTTGAATTGCACTTCTGCATGTCTCCCTTGACTACTCTCCCGAATCACTACTCCAAAGAGGACCATAAAAGTGGAAGGTGGCAGAAGGAAACCAGGCTGGGCTACGCTGGGCGTCTGAACTTGGAGAATCGGAAGCCTTGGCACCATTGGGGAGGGAAATGAATAATCTATCAATGAAGCAGTTAAAGCAAAAAACTAAACTTAGATGTTTCCCCTACTTCCTATACCCCAGCCCTCAAATTAAAAGGCTACCTTACAAGAAAGTACATCATGGAGTGTGGAAGAGGGAGAAGGCATAAAGCAAAGAGAGGAAACACAGATCTGGGTCTCTGCTCAGAGTTTTCTTTGAAATCAGGAACCAGAGCAGCAGCCTGCTGATTCTCATACTGAGATGATTATGAGGATCCCCTTGTAGTTTGAGTTTCAAGGGTCAACGTAAGTTATCTTCTTTTATTTATCTTTTCTTTATTTTTCTCCTTAGCCCAAAACAAATGATATCTCTTTTTACACAAATTGCATTGAAAATCATGTACTTTCCAAAGGGAAGAAAAAGTAATAATTTCCAGACCCCAGGATTCTTCTGATTAACTCTGAGAACACTGCAGTCTTAACATACCTCCAAGAAATAAAGGAAATTTGAAATGCTTTTGTTAAAAGCACATTTCCACCGCAGGATGAGTGGCCTGATGCTGTATCTGTGGAAATGCTATGGATGCTCATGATAAGGCAGCCAGTGCAGGTAGGCGAAGCCTCTCCCCTGGCCCTTCTACCACCACCTGTGAGCTGACGGGCGGTGTCAAGGTGACAGAGGCCGGTTGCACTTGCTGCTTCCTGAAGGTCACTTTGTGGAAACTCTGCCTTCATCCTGAAGAACCAGCAGTGAAGAGCCACGGCCCCCCATATGTATAGAAAGTGCAGTCCTTAATTCTGCTCTTCTTACCTCCGTAACCCTGAGTCATTTCCAAAGTCCCTCTGCAAGAAGGAGGAAGTACACAGGATGCTGTCTGGAGCCAAAGTTTCACTCGGTTGTGTTTTGTAACTTGTGAAATAAGTCATTTGTGATTTTCAGATAATGCCAACTAATGGGTAAAACAGAGTGAAGAATCAGGAGCACTGAATTGACTAGTTGACAAACTAAACAAAATCATATTTACTTGAAATAAGACTTTACACAAAATAAAATCAAATGCGTGTTCTTATTGAATCCCCACAACTTTGTTAGCAAAATGTTATCAGTCTATAGTTCTTGTGATAAACCAACTAATTGAGTTGTTGAAATAACTTATCCAAAATAACAAGACACTATAGGAGTAAGGCAGTGTTTTCATACTTACCTGATTCCCAAATCTACCATCACTATATTTAATTCTCTCCATTACACTTATTTTAAAGAAAAATTTTTTTTATCTCAACCATTTTAATAAAATAATTTAAAGACCACATTTTAATATGTGTATGCAAATGCACTTTGAATATATTATTTATTTATTTATTGGTACTAGGATTAAACTCAGAGGTGTTTTACCATTAAGCTACATCCAGAGTCCTTGTTTTTTATTTTCCTTTCTTTTCAGTGTGACACAGGTTTTTGCTAAATTGTCTAACTGACCTTAAAGTTGTGATCCTTCTGCCTCAGTCTCCCAAGTAGCTGGGATTATAGGAGTGCATTGCTTTGCCCAACTTATATTTTAAATTATAATTACAATATGATATGTCTTAAAATGAACATCCAAATAGTTTTTTCCTACAACATTGTTTTAAATATTCCACCAAATAATATAACACTTGGCCATTAATTTTGATTCTGTTCACAGCTAGGAATTTTTCTTGCAGTCATTTTCATACTAAGCATAATAATAATTTTATTAAGGAACTTATCCAAGAAATGTGCATACAATTTTATAGGTTTTACCTATTGGTGGTTTCACTTCATAGTGTACTATATCATATAGTTGTTTAAAAATATATAATTCAGATTTTTTTCTTCTTTTTTATTAAAAATCATAAATTTAAATAGGACAATGTTGTTTGATTCATTCTGTTATTTTTTTCTCCTCCCCCCACCCCTTCCACCCCTCTTTTCCCTCTATACAGTCCTTCCTTCCTCCATTCTTATCACCCTCCTTATCCCTAACCCTAAACCTAACCCTAACCCTAACACTAACCCCTCCTACGCCCCCTTATATGTCCTCATCCGCTTATCAGCGAGATCATTCGTCCTTTAGATTTTTGAGATTGGCTTATCTCACTTAGCATGATATTCTCCAATTTCATCCATTTGCCTGCAAATGCCATAATTTTATCATTCTTCATGGTGGAGTAATATTCCATTGTATATATATGCCACAGTTTCTTTATCCATTCATCAACTGAAGGGCATCTAGGTTGGTTCCACAATCTGGCTATGGTGAATTGAGCAGCTATGAACATTGATGTAGCTGTATCTCTGTAGTATGCTGATTTTAATTCCTTTGGGTATAGGCCAAGGAGTGGGATAGCTGGGTCAAATGGTGGTTCCATTCCAAGCTTTCTGAGGAATCTCCATACTGCTTTCCAGCATGGCTACACTAATTTGCAACCACACCAGCAATGTATGAGTGTACCTTTTTCCCCAAACAACCATATGCAACAGAATGAAATTAAACCCCTATCTCTCACCCTGCACAAAACTCAACTCAAAATGGATCAAGGACCTCGGAATCAGACCAGAAACCCTGCATCTTATAGAAGAAAAAGTAGGTCTAAACCTTCAACTTGTTGGCTTAGGATCAGACTTCCTTAACAGGACTCCCATAGCCTAAGAAATAAAAGCTAGAATCAACAACTGGGATAGATTCAAACTAAAAAACTTTCTCTCAGCAAAGGAAACTATCAGTAATGTGAAGAGAGAGCCTGCAGAGTGGGAGAATATCTTTGCCACTCATACTTCAGATAGACTGCTAATTCAGATTTTTTAATTTTAAAAAATGCTTGGTACATAGTTATTTTCTTATTGGAATATATTTCCACATTACAATAAAAATTCAAGAAAATTTTAATCATTTTTCTATCAATTCTTTATGCTAAAAGACAGTGTCATGTGATTTCAGTGCACTCTTTACAATATTATTTTCTGTAGATAAATATATGAATGTTTCCTTTACAATCCACAGAATAGGTTAAAATTAATATAAATAAAATGTAATCAATCGGCTTGCTTTATTAATAAAGTACGAAAGATAACCATCAGAGATTAAAACTGAAATAAATAAAAATATCCTGAAATCTTTCAGATTTGCTAATATTGCCCAATATAGCATATAGAATTTCCTGAAAAATATCATCATATATTGATGATTAACAGCTTTCAGTTGGCTTTCCATCACTGTGACAAAATACCTTTGATAGTCAACTTAGAATGAGGGAAGATTTATTTTGGCTCAGGTTTGCAAGGGTTTCTGTCCATCACTTGGCTCTGTTGCTTCAGGCATGTGTTGGCACACCACATCATGGTGGAAACACAAGAAGAAAAGGCCTGTTCACCTGAAGTAGGAGAAAGACAGGAAGGGGTCAGAGTTCCATTATCCCTTGAATCAAATGTCCTCAGGGACCAAACTTCCATTAGGTCCTTCCTCCTGAAGTTTCCAACAGGTTCCTTTACCTCAGTGGGATACAGTCAAGCATTTGAGACATGTATTCTTATGGGGTTTCAGATCCGAAGTACAGCAATAAAGCAAATTAAAACACATGCATTTTGTAAGGGACACAATCTGAAAAGAAAGGTATGAATGAAATGCACACACCCTTTCCAACAAAAGACTCAAATTACCCTGATTTAAGATAGGTAACTAAATAAAATGACTGAATTTCTTAAACCAAAAAAGAAACCCAAAAGACCTCATTTCTGGAATTGGAATTGTTCTTTACTTACAAACTGCAGTTGCATTTACCAACAGTTAAAATATATTTATTCAGTCTTAAGTGAAAATAAGCCAACCACAAAAAAACCAAAGGCTGAATGTTTTCCCTGATAAGTGGACAATGATATATAATAGGGGTGGAGGTAAGAGAAGAATGAAGGAACTTTAGACTACCTAGAGGGAAATAAGAGGGAGCGGGGTAGGAAAGATGGTGGAATGAGACAGACATCATCACCCTTTGTACATGTATGATTGCTCGAATGGTGTGAATCTACATCATGTACAACCATACAAACAAAAGAAGTACCCCATTTGTGTACAATGAATCAAATGCAGTCTATAAAACATAAATAAATTAAACATTGAACCTGCTCAAAAAAAAAAAAAAAAAAAAAAAGAATGACTCCAGCATCTTCGTGTTCAACTTTAATTAAGACATGATGTATTTTTCTTAGTGAGAGAGGGAAAGAAAAGCCTTGGAGAAAGGTAGCAGGGTTGGATTTGTTGCTTTCAGAAAACAGCTTTGTTGATTTAGGCTTTAAATTTAACAGTCTCCCACTGTAAGTGTAAAATTCAATGATTTTGAGTGAATGTACAGAGCTGTGAAAGTTCCACAATTCACCCTAAAACATTTCCACCACACTCAGAACTTCCTTCCTTCCAATTTGCAGGCAGTCACTGTTTCCAGCGCCAACATCAGGCTGGTGCTGACCTGCTTTCTGTGTCCATGAATCTCCCTTTGCTGGAGGTCGTTTGAGTGGAGTCGGATAGTGTGCAGTTTATGCCCAGGCGTCTGTTCCTAGCATGATGCTTCTGAGCCTCATGGATGTGCCGGTAGTGTGTTTGCCCTTGTGCATGAAATTCTGTGACTTCACTATGCTATATTTTGTTTATCCATTCTTCTGTAGGTGTGAAATTTAATTTGTTCTAGTTTGGGTGTATTTCAAAAAAGTTGACATGTACCTTTATATCTAAATATTTGTGTCAACAAATGTCATATAATCCCTAGAGGAGACTTATAAGAATGTATAGCTTGGATTGGGCAAGACTTCGGCACCCAGGAGTCCCAGCACAGAGAACCAGGCCCAGACCGACCTCCCAGCCCAAGGTTTGACATCTGTGCTGCGGTTGTCAACACATGGAGGGGCCTCTGCCCACTAGCAGGGATTATACCCACCTGCAGGCCACCATCCCTGGAGGGGCAGCACCCTTCTTGTATCGCTGCATTATCAAGTTCTTCCCAGGCATCAGGCTACTGAAGACTAGGAGGTTTGAACAGTACTGTATAGTTTTATTGTAGTTTTTTTTTATTAGTAGTGATATTATGATTATTCCTATTATACCTACTATTCTTTCTTCTCTTAATATCTTCCTCATCCTCTCTATTTTCCTTTTGTCTGTCTCCTTGGAGACTTTTTCTCCCTTTTCACATGTTAATGACCAATTTCTTTTAATTCCACTTTCACTACTCCTATGACATAGTACCTCTATAGACTCACTTCTTATCTCATTAACATTATATCCTACATCCCTCCCCATCCTCTTTGTCCACTATTAGAAATAGTGGCCCTTATTCCAAACCTATTGGCTAAGCTGTAGATAATGATGAGACTCTTAATCTCTGTTTATTAAGACAATATGGTTAATATCTTAAAAGGGACTATTTGAGTTAAGGATGCATATTGTTTGTATGGTGTGCTGCTAATATTGATCTCTCGCTTCAAGGTGAAGTGAGAAACTTCAATACCTCACATTTGCACTCCTAGAGGGGAAGATACATGAACAATATGAGAAAACAAGGGAAGGAAGTGTCCCAAACAAACCTAGATACTACATCAATAAAATTCACTGACAGCACAAAAGAAGAAATGTCAGAAAGGGAGTTCAGAATGTACATAATTAAAATGATCAGAAAAGCAAATGATGAGATAACAGAGCAAATGGAGGCATTGAATTATTGCGCCAATCAATGGTTAAAAGGGCAAATGCAGGAAGCAAAAGATCATTTCAATAAAGAGATAGAGATTCTGAAAAAAACCAAACAGAAATCCTTGAAATGAAGGAAGCAGTAAACCAAATTAAAAAATCCAAAGAAATCACAACCAATAGGCTAGACACCTGGAAGACAGAACCTTAGACATTGAAGACAAAATATTTAATCTTGAAAACAAAGTTAACCAAATGGAGAAGATGGTGAGAAATCATGAATAAAAGTGCCAACAATTATGGAATACCATGAAAATACCAAATTTAAGAATTATTGGGATTGAGGAAGGCAAGGAGATTCAAATCAAAGGAATGAACAATCTATTAATGTAATAATATCAGAAAATTTCCCAAATCTGAAGAATGAAATGGAAAATCAAATTCAAGAGGCTTACAGGACACCAAATGTACAAAATTATAACAGATTCACACCAAGGCACATTATAATGAAAACACCTAATCTACAAAATAAAGATAGAATTTTAAATTCCATTCAGGGGTAAACCAGCACGGATATCAGTAGATTTCTCAACCCAGACCTTAAAAGCTAGAAGGGCCTGGAATAACATTTTTTAAGCTTTGAAAGAAAATGGACGCCAACCAAGAATCTTATACCTACCAAAACTTACCTTTGGATTTGATGACAAAACAAAATCTTTCCATGATAAACAAAAGCTAAAAGCATTTACAAACAGAAAGCTGTCACCACAAAACATTTTTAGCAAAATATTCCATGAGGAAGAGATGAAAATCAACAATGTATGTCAGCAAAGTGAAGAACTACCCTAAAGGAATAACCAAATGAAGGCGAAACAAAGTCAAGTTAAAAACCAAAAATGAGCCAAAATGACTGGGAATATAAGCCATATCTCAATAATAACCATGAATTTTAATGACTTGAACTCATCAATAATAAGATATAGACTGGCAGATGGGATTAAAAAGAAAGATCCAACAATATGGTGCCTTCAAGAGACTCATCTCATAGAAAAAGATATCCACAGACTAAAGGTGAAAGGATTGGAAAAAACATACCGTGCACATGGACTTGGTAAAAAAGCGGGGGTATCCATCCTCATATCAGATAAAGTGAACATCAAGCCATAATTATTTAGAAGGGATAAAGAAGGACATTTCATACTGCTTAAGGGAAGCATAAATTAGCAAGATATAACAATCATAAATATTTATGCCCCAAACAATGGCTCATCCATGTACATCAAACAAATCCTTCTCAATTTCAGGACCACAACAAAATAATACTAGGTGACTTTAACACACCTCTCTCACCACTGGACAGATCTTCTGAACAAAAATTGAACAAATAAACCATAGATCTCAATAACACAATCGATAATTTAGACTTAACAGACATATATAGAATATTCCATCCATCAATGAGCAAGTAAACTTTCTTCTCAGCAGCACATAGATTCTTCTCTAAAATAGACCATAAGTTATGCCACAAAGCTCCTCTTAGAAAATACAAAAAGATATAGTACCTTATATTGTATAAGATCCTAATGAAATGAAATTAAATTAGAAATAAACGACAAAATAAAAAACAGAAAACACTTCAACACCTGGAGATTACAATATGCTATTGAATGATGCATGGATAACAGAAGACATCAGGGGAAATAAAAAAAAAATCATAGAGGAAAATGAGAACAAAGATACAACATATCAAAATCTCTGGGACACTATGAAAGCAGTACATGTATGCAGTGCATTCAATAAAAGAAAAAAAAGTCAACAAATAAATGACCTAACACTACAGCTCAAAGCCCTAGAAAAAGAAGAACAGAGCAATACCAAAAGGTAGTAGAAGACAGGAAATAGTTAAAATCAGAGCTAAAATCAATGAAATTGAAACAAAGGAAATAATCAAAAAAAAATGACAAAATAAAAAGTTGGTTCTTTGAAAAAATAAACAAAATTGATAAACCCTTAGCTACCCTAACAAAGAGAAGGAGAGAGAAAACTCAAATTACTGAAATGTGGGATTAAAAAAGAAATATAATGACATACTATTGAAATACAAAGCATAGGTGCTATTTTGAAAATCTATACTCCAACAAAATAGAAAATCTCAATGACATCAGCAGGTTTCTAGAAACATATGATCCACCCGAACTGAATCAGGAGGACATACACAATTTAAATGATCAATTTCAAGCAATAAAATAGAAGTCATAAAAAGCCTATCAACAAAGAAAAGTGTGGGACCAGATGGATTCTCAGCAGAGTTCTACAAGACCTTCAAAGAAGAGCTCATTCCAATATTCCTCAAAGTATTCCATGAAATAGAAAAGGAGGGGACCCTTCCAAACACATTCTATGAAGCTAATAGGACCCTGACACCAAATCCAGACAAAGAAACATTGAGGAAAGAAAATTTCAGACCAATATCCTTAATGATTATAGATGCAAAAATTCTTTACAAAAACAAAATTTTAGCAAATTGCATACAAAAACATATTAAAAAGATGGTGCACCATGATCAATTGGGTTTCATCCCAGGAATGCAAGGTTGGTTCAACATCCAGAAATCAATAAATGTAATTCACCACATCCACAGACTTAAAGTTAAGAATCACGTGATTACTTAACAGATGCAGAAAAAGCATTTTATAAAATACAGCATCCCTTCATGCTCAAAACACTAGAAAAAATAGGAACAGTAGGAACATTCCTCAACATTGTAAAGGCTATCTATGCTAAGCCCATTGACAACATCATTCTAAATGGAGAAAATCTGAAAGCACTCCTCCTGAAAACTGGTACAAGGCAGGGATGCCCTCTTTCACCACTTCTATTCAACATCATCCTTGAAACTCTAGCCAGAGCAATTACACAGACCAAAGGAAGGGCTATGAATAGGAAAAGAACACAAATTATCCCTATTTGCCAATGACATGATTCTATATTTGAAGTAGCCAAAAAATTCCACCAGAAAACTTCCAGAACTTATAAATGAATTCAGTAAAGTAGAAGGATATAAAATCAATGCTCATAAATCTAATGCATTTTTATTCATAAGTGATGATTCCTCTGAAAGAGAAATTAGGAAAACTACCCCATTCACAATAGTCTCAAAAAAAATAAAACACTTGGGAATGAATCTAACAAAAGAGGTGAAAGACTTCTACAATGAGAACTACAGAACACTAAAGAAAGAAATTAAAGAAAACCTTAGAAGATGGAAAGATCTCCTATGTTCTTGGATAGGCCGAATTAATATTGTCAAAATGGCCATACTACCAAAAGTGCTGTACAAATTCAATGCAATTCCAATTAAAATCCCAATGACGTACCTCATAGAAATAGAGCAAGCAATCATGAAATTCATTTGGAAGAATAAGAGACCTAGAAGAACTAAAGCAATCCTTAGCAGGAAGAGTGAAGAAGGAAGTATCACAATAACAGAACTTAAACTATACTGCAGAGCAATAGTAACAAAAACAGGATGTTATTGGCACCAAAATACACAGGTAGATCAATGATATAGAATAGAGGACACAGAGATGAACCCACATAAATACAGTTTTCTCATATAAGACAAAGGTGCCGAAAACACACAATGGAGAAACGATAGCCTTTTCAACAAATGGTGCTGGGAAAACTGGAAATCCATGTGCAGCAAAATGAAACTAAACCCCTATCTCTCATCTGGCACAAAACTCAACTTAAAATGGATCATGGACCTTGGGATCAGACCAGAGACCCTGTACCTAATAAAAGAAAAAGTAGGTCCAAATCTTCATCATGTCAGTTTAGGACCATACTTCCTTAACCTGATTCCAAAAGCAAAAGAAATAAAAGCAGGAATCAATTATTGGGCTAGATTCAAACTAAAAAGCTTTTTCTCAGCGAAGGAAAGTATTAACAACATGATGAGAGAGCCTACAGAGTAGTAGAAAATCTTTGCCACACATACTTCAGATAGAGTACTAATCTCCAGTATCTATAAAGAACTCAAAAATCTTTACACCAAGAATACAAATAACCCAGTAAATAAATAGGCTAAGGAAATGAGGAAACACTTCACAGAAGAAGATCTACAAGCAATCAACAGATATATGAAAAAGTGTTCAACATCTCAAGTAATAAGAGAAATGCAAATCAAAACTATCCTAAGATTCCATCTCACCCCAATTAGAAAGGCTATTATCAAGAATACAAGCAACAATAGGTGTTAGAGAGAATGTGGGGGTAAAGGTACATTCATACATTGCTGGTGGGGTTGCAAATTAGTGCAGCCACTTTGGTAAGCAGTGTGGAGATTCCTCAGAAAACTTGAAATGGAACCACCATTTGACCCAGCAATCCCTCTCCTTGGCCTATACCCAAAGGACTTGAAATCAGCATACTACAGAGATACAGCCACGTCAATGTTCATAGCTGCTCAATTCACAATAGCCAGACTGTGGGAACCAACCTAGATGCCCTTCAATTGATGAATGGATAAAGAAACTGTAGTATATTTACACAATGGAATATTAGTCATAAAGAAGAATGAAGTTGAGGCATTTGCAGTTAAACAGATGCAGTTGGAGAATATCATGCCAAGTGAGATAAACCAATCTCAAAAAACCAAAGGCCGAATGATCTCTCTGATAAGCGGATGATGATACATAAACAGGGATGGGGGAGGAAGGCAAGAATGGAGAAAGGATGGATTGTATAGAGGAAAAAGAGGTGTGGGGGGGTGGTGTGAATGGAAAATAACAGAATGAGACAAACGTCATTACCGCATATACATGTATGATTACACAAATGGTGCGACTCTACCTTGTGTACAACCAGAGAACCAATAGTTGTGGCCCATTTGTGTATAATGAATCAAAATAAATAAATTTTTATAAAAAAAAGAATGTGTAGTTTGATTTCAAGAAAGTTCAACTTACCATGTTTTTCCTTTTCTTCAATTTCTTTACTTTTTCCTAGAACCAGTTTTAGCAATTTATATCATAAAATTATAATAATTTTCCTCAAAATTATTTTAATTTCTCTAAGGTCTTTAGGGATGTCCAATCTTTCATTTTTTACTTTGACTATTTGTCTCCTTCTTCTTTCTTTTCTGTCATTATTTTAATTGTTTATGTGTTTCTTGAAAATTATTATGTTTCTTTTCCCATAAATCATTTTTTATATCAATGACTTTGGTTTTCTGTTTTATTTTTAGTTGTTTTTTCTGCACAAATTTTTGTTGTTTTATTTATGGTTTTATTGTTTTTTTTTTCCCTAGTCTTATCTTGCTGACCAGGTGAGCACTATTCATAGATCTAAAAATTCCATGCATGTAACATGTTTATACACAAAATATAATATTTGTAAGCAAATCAAAATTCAAATTTTAATAAAAAGTCAAACTAAAAGGTACACAAAATTTAATGAAATATGTGTGATGTCTACAAAATGAATACAACCTTACAAAATTTTGTAAAAAGCCACAAATCAATGCAGTGTTTGTGGACAGAAAGACGAGCCACAGAGGATCACTCTTCACACACTGGTGTGCCAATTGTCGCCATTTTGGCTACAACCGCGTAAGGATTGTCCCAGATCTTGAGAGATTCACCTCAAATTCATCTATAAATGTAAATGACAAAGAACAGTCAAGAAGAAAGAATAATGGGAGATCCAAGAAGTAATGAAAAGCTGGTTAAGCGAAATAGCAATTAGTGCTTATAGAGCAATAAGAATCATGATCCGCACAGCGATGCAGCCAGAGAATACTGCACCCACACAACGGTACACAGAGAAAGAGAAAAGGCTGGGAGAGGTCCCCATCCTGAGCAAAGTGGCAGCAGGATGACACTCCAGGGTAAAAAGATCAACCTGCTTTGTAACTATTTTAAAAAAATAGTTATTTTTTAAATGTATCTTTTAGTTTGACTTTCTTTTAAAATTTGAATTATTATTTGGTTGCAAATATTATATTTTGTGTATAAACATGTTACATTCATGGAATTTTTGGATCTATGAATAGTGCTCACCTGGTCAGCAGGATAAGACTAGGAAATGACTTCCTCAACCCTCACTTGTCTTTGTCATAACTTCCAAGTTGATTCAAATCATTAATATAAAAAGAAAATTTTAAATATATTAGAATAAAATATTGGTAAATATATTCAAGACCAGGACTCAGGAAAGCTTTGACTCACAGGGCACAGAAATGACCAGGAGCAGGCTGGGAGTGTAATGCAGCGGCAGAACACTCGCCTGGTGTATGTGGTCCCTGGATCCCATCCCAGGACTGCAGGAGTGGACCAACAAATACGTAAGTGCACTTACCGAGTGCGTGGTAGCTACGTCATCCGATGGCCTGACCTTTCAATTTCCTATCTGTGAATATATCTACAAAATCAGAATCAACTGGAGAGGATTTGAGGCAACAGTGTGCACATACATGGAAGCTCAAAAATGCATCTTTACTGCCTCCACTGTTAAGTGTTTAATGCTCATGTACAACAGGCAGAGAAGCTTTTAGAAAGGTGTATTGGTTTTCTTGATGTCTCAAAATGAATGGAGGCACTGAGGAATAATGAATGCTTCCTTTCCTTTGGACCTGTCTATGTGCTCATGGTTGTCCTAGTGTTTCAGTAGTTCTTGTAACCCTATAATGTACATGGTGATAGAAATGATAGGAAATGTGTGTGTACGTGGTTATTCTTGGTACAAACACTACATAAAAAGTCAAAGAAAACACACTGGTTTTGTAAGTGATGATTCACCAACCATAATAAAAATTTCCAAAGAGGAATAGGTGTAGAAGATATTTGTTTTAAATTTCAGAGGAGACGTCCAACCAAGAAGTGTTCTTAGGCATAGTATATGTACTACAAAAAGTTTATTCAAATAAGCTTTTCAGTCACATTCATATTTAAATGTCTATAAATCATGTTAGAAATATATTTAGCAGTCAGTAAAAAGACACAAATTATTTCACTGTTTCTAAGATTTCTTATAAATGGTAGGAAACAGGAATTGCCTTTTTGAATATTCAATTTATACTTATTCTCTAAGATCTCATTATTTTTTTCTTACCTTCTTGTAGGTAGCAACTCTTTGGCTAATCTGTAATAACTAGAACTCCTGCAAAGAACTGTATGAGAAAGTCTCTAATGTTGGAAGGTGAACCTATCTATAATTATGGCCTTCTCACTGAGCACCCTTACAATGCCATCCTGTCTATTTCCAAACTGAGAAATGAGTACAATGAAACCTTTGACACATGCAACCATGTCCTAAGGGCGTTTGTTTATTAAAAAAATTCAGGAATGGGGGGGCTTCAAATTCTGCAGATAGTTTGTCAGAAAGGACAAATTTGTGTCTATAGACATCTTAATTCATGTGCCTAGATGAAGACTAATACTCAAGCCAAATTTGACCCCCCACTGCATCAAGGTACAGGCACAGTAGCTGTGCCTCTAGTAGACTTCTAGGGCCCACCTGGAATATATATTAATACTACCACCGTAATGCCAGTCTTGACATTTTTTCTTACAGATGTAATTCTGCATTAAAGGCGAAAGTTCTGCCAAAGACTCTATTCCTGATGGTAGAATACAGGGCAAAATAGGGGAAAGACACTTCCACCTGTTCATTGTGAGTCAATCAATAGGCTGCAAATAGAAACGCTGGTGCAGAGAGAAGGAACAGACACACATCTGCAGTTTCATAAGATCTTAAGAATGTTATCCTGGTTCAGTGAAATACAATGGTAAGTTTTGCTTTGCTTGTTTGCTTATTTTCAATCTGACCTTAACTTTGATTAAAATTTACTTTATCTGCAGCACTGAAATGTTTACAATTACTGTATGGTTACATTTATCCAGAGGTTTCACGGGGAAGTCAAGATAAGAATGAAGTCAGGAACTTGAGCCATGTGGCTACACACCAAGGAAATCAGCAGCCACCAGAAGGTGCAAGAGACAAGGGACAAATTCTGTCCTTGAACTCCTGTAGTAAAACTGATCCCGTGGACATCTTGACTTCAGACTTCCAGTGTCCATAATTATCAGACCATTTCCATTACGTGAAACCAAATTTGTGGTGGTTCCATAGGGCAGTGCAGGAAGCGCCCCAGGAAAGCAACACATTTCCCGTACTGCCAAACGTAGCAGCTGCATGTGACTGGGTTCAAAAAACTTGCAGACACATACTCAGGAACCTGGTTTCTAATGTAAACACAAACAGTAGCATTCAAGAAGACATGGCAGACAGCAAACATATCAATCAAGCTTTATACTTTAACGATCTCATATCCATGTTCCCATGTGGAACTTGTGATCTGTGATCTCTTATACTTATAACCAAAGAACAAAATATTTCCTTCAGACTTGTACTGAATTCGTGGTAGAGTTAGTTGTCATTGTTGTCTCAGCTTGTAAAATAATTAAGGCGCTGGTAGAGAAGCATCCTACAGCAAACCGCGAGGGAGCACCTCTCCTGGCTGACTTCTGTTCTTCTTGTGGGACTGAAAACTTATGTTCAGATTCCCTTGTCATGTTGAAGAGGTTCACTGGGCTAAGCAGTCCTTATTTGTTACTCTGTAGAATCAGAAGTATATATGTTTTCCTAAAAGAAGGCATCCACAGTATTAAACCAAGATCATTGTATAAGGAAAATCAAACATTTCTCAGAGAATCTAAGATAACAAAGATGCACTATGATTTGTAATTCCCTTAAAAAATTGGTATATATTAAGAATATAGCATTCTGTCATTTATTTTTTCTTTAATATGTAAATATTTCATACAATATTCAGTGCTGAGGGGAGGATAATATCCAGATAAAATATTTTATATTTCTCTGGAAAAGTATTACATCTTATCATTTAAATATAATACATAGTTTACTTCTAGTTTTTGAAAGTGTTGGACCCTAAGATATATGAGTATGAATATCTTTATATGCATTTCTTGTATTCTGATATATTTTTCTCAATAATGTATCTCAACACCTTTCAACTTTGCCCGTCTTAAGAGCAAGTATTTGCAAAATTTTGAATGAATAGTGAACTTGACAGGAGCTGTATAACTTGATCTGACTATCACAATTGTATCAGTATTTAATTTAATTCATTACACATGTCTGCATCGTTAGATGCCATCAGATATAAATGCCCTAAGCATAAAAAATTTTTAAATGATAACAACTGGAAAGACATAGAACCTGACCCATGATGTTACCATAGTTAACACAATTTCCTCTAATATTTAGTAGAATAAACTCTGCTCTATAATGAAATGCAAAGTATAGCACCAACCACTACAAATATGAGTATATACATTGAGTATGAACAAGTTATATTATTTATTTGTATTTAGCAAGATTTCAATGACATTTGTTGAGAAACACAATGGCAATACAACATACAAGGAATATAGCAAGACCAGTAGACTGCTTAAACTCTCCGTAAAACATATGTTCTGATTTCTATATGTAGTAGAGATTTTTTTCACATGAGTAAAGAGGCAGGAGGGTCCCTTATTTCTTATCAAGCTCTGGAATAGATTGGAAGATTTACACTGTTCATATTTGCCTGGGATATATAGGGTAAGTTCTTTTAATTTTATACAGAAATGCATCTTCCAGTTGTATAAACGGATGTTTGAAAATTTTCTTAAAAAATGTGTCAGTGGAGAGCTCATCATTAAAACATCATTAAAAACATGTTAATTCCAAATATAATCACACACATTAAACCCAATTCTTGAAATACTTTTACAGGGTTTGGTTTTTGAACTTTAGGGAAAACAACTTGTATTTAGGCAACTGATTGAGGTACATATTGAAATGCTGATTGGATATTTAGGAAAGAGTCCTTGGAAAGAACAGTAAGTAAAAAGTGTTGCTTCTTTTGACTGTACTTGGATTAAGTGATTGTGAGGACTTGAGATGCATCATGATTATATAGAATTTAAAATGTGCTCCTCTAGTACCACACTGGTTCAAATACTGGGACAGATGCTCAGAGAGGCAAGTGTAAACACAGCGAACACCTTCCCAGCCTTCAAGGACTTTCTATTCTATAGAAAAAAATTTAAACATGCAAACATTTGCAACAAAATGAAGAAAGTGATCACTACCGTGATGCAAGTACTAGCAGAGCAAGGACCTGAAAGGATTCTTGAGGCAACTGGAACTATGGATGGGGGAGGGTTTATAACTTAGAAAGGAGGAGTAGGGATTCCAGCTTATTTTCAATACACATGAGGATCCACTGAAATTGTAAACCTCATGATTGATATTCATGATGCAGTTTTCTCACTTTTTTTCTTTACAGTGTTCCTATGAATCAACTAGCTATTTTACACACACACCCCAAACACAAACAATCCACAAGAGAAAATTGAGTCTGAAAGAATTTATGTAGTTTCCCAGCCTCATAAATGAGCAAACTGGGATGGTGATCAATGGTGCTTTTTCCAGCATCATGCTGCTCCTCTATGTTCTGGGAACAGCCCGTTGGGACCGTGCCATGCAGGGTCCCAGAAATGCTTGTACTGAAATGCAGATAATAGAGTTCCTGGGCTTGAAGAGGGAAATGGAAAGTTGAGGGCATGCTTTAAGATGATAATTCTGGCAGTGGTATGTAAGATGGATTGAACTGGAGGGAAGATGGCGTCACTACCCCAAGACATGGACACCAAGGTAATCTTGTAGAAATTGTTGATGGCTGGGTAAGGCTGGTGTTAAGAAGTGGAGGCCGGGGTGGCAGGGAAATCTGAGTATAAGTGGAAACTCTCGTGTGGGAGAATTCAGGGAACATGTATTTAAATGTTTCACACAATTTGAATTGAGGTTGAGATTTGTTATATGTGAGTCTTGTTAATAACATACAGGTTCCAACAGTTATGTTATTTCCACTGAATTGAAGATAAAAGATACTAACACATACTTCATGGTTGTGTTGATTTTTCTGAGACATAATTTTCTGTAAGGCACATAATATTAACTTTTTGCTAATCATCTGTAATAGCATGTCTTCCTAAAACCAGATACTCTTCCACACTGTGCTGGCTCTTACACTGTTTTTCTTATCAGACCAACATATGCAGAGAAAATAGCAATAAAATTCATAATTACAGAGTCTTAACAGAAGGGCTATGCTCTTGATAGCATCAAAGATAATTTTATAATAAACACTATCATAGGGAATTACATTTATGATGAGAGATTAATTATCCTATTAGGCACATGAATTATCTCACAACTTTGATATCATAAGTATATAAAAGATTCTAAGTAATGTAATTGTAACTGTAAACCAAAATTGAGAATGGCTAAAAATATCATCCAGGAGAGATGCAACATTAACTTTACTGATTTTGCTTCGTATTTATTTCTTCCTGGAGTCCTCACAGTAAACTTACTTTATTGAAAGTAGCCCTTTTCTGGAGGTAAGCACTTGCCAGGAGATTTTCATTGAAATTGCTTAGGCCATTAACAAAATTGTACGTGAGGACTACCCTATGTCAATATAGATGCTAGAACCCTAACAGTCGGGCATAAGGAAGACTGGCAGAGGTCAGGTGATGCTCCATGGTCTGCCATTAGAATTCTACTTTCTTATCCTTTCACATGCAATCAAACATGTCAATGGCATAAACATACAAAATTTTTGAAAGGATATTTTTATGCTTTGGATCTCAAATGTCCCCTGAAGTCTCATGTGTCCCCCAAAGCAGTGATGCTCAGAGACTGGGTTTTGGGAACGTAATTGGATCACGAGGGCTTTGATCTCATCAGAGGATTAAGCTATCAATGGATCGAATGGACCATGTTGGAGAACCTATGTCCCGGGGGGTGTGCAGTGGGAGGCTTTATCTTCTTCCTAGTGCTCTCTCCCTCCATCCCTCCTTCCTGGCTTCCGTTAGCGAGCAGCCTTTCTGCCCCGAGCTCCCACATACATCCCAGGTGATGTTCTGCTTCACCTCAGGCTCAAAGCAATGGAGCCAGTCAACCGTGGACTGAAACCTTGGTGACTACGAGGGAAAATAAATCTTCCCTCCTCCAGGTTGCTTGTTTCAGGTGTTTTGGTCACAGTCATCGAAGATGACTAACATAGAAATTAAGAACTAAGTCAGTATTAGAAAAAGCACAATGATATGAATATAAATATGTAGGACACGGTATTGATACAACACCACAATGGAATGAAATGTTAATTAAATCAAGATCAAATTAGAAAGAATTATTTTAATTCCTAAATTATAATTTAGTTATGATTAGAATACTCACCAGTCAAAAGGTGGTATTTATTAAAAATCTGTAAATTGAATTTTATCAAAGATACGAAGGATATTTTAAACAAGATATCTCTAGTTGTCACAAACAGAAGTGACCAACATGCAGAAACCAAACTAAAACGGTAAGCACTGCAATAGCAGTAGTGATAGATGTTCCGTTGCTACACAGAAAGGGGGAACTGAATCCTCAGCCTAGCAGATTCCAATGCAGACCCTTAACTACACACCCTGGTTGCTAATGTACCTTTCTGTGTTCCAGGAATATGGTCCTTAAGGGTAGAATCTTGTCCCTTCGATGTCTAGATGTTGACTTCCTAACTTTTAGAATTATGCAAGAGTTCAGTGATTCAGTAACTTATGGAACTTCATTTTTATTGCTTATTCCAAAGACACTCCATCTAAATTGAGGTAATATGAAATATATGCACTTCAAAAGGCCCTGGCAGGGATCAAATGAGACAGGGTATCTAAAATCTTCAGTCCAGTCCTGTTTTCACAGTTATGGGCGCTTCCTTGGTTTTCCAGTTGCAACAGAAAACAGCTCATTCCACGAGAAAAATGCAATTCAATCCTGGTTTCAGGGAGAGCCCTCCTCTGAGGCAGAGACTCTGCATAAGATCAGGTGCAGCCGAGACCCTTGGGCAAGTTCATGCATTCAGCTGTGACTCTGGGCAGCCTCTGGCAGTTATCCCTTCCTCAAGTTCACCGTGCAGACAGATCTTGGCAGCCTTCTGGGGCTGTTCCAGCAGCTGGAGAGGACTGAGGCTCTGCTGCCCACAGCAGCAGACCAAATAATGCCTCTTTATGCTGCCTTTGTGCCTTTCTCCTCTCCTGCCCCCCGGGACGTCCCCTCAGATGCACTACATGCACACAACCCTCATCTCAGGTGTCTTGTGGGAACCTAAAGGAAGTACTGACACGTTACACATTCTCAGATGGCAGATTCCTTTTTGCTTGTTCTGAGGCCCTTAAACTCTCCCCATTGCTTACCGAAGTACATGCAATCTTCTTTTTCTGGCAATTAAGGTCATCCACAAAATAGCTACCAATTTTTCTGCGTGACGCATCAAGATCGCTCTTCCTCTACAGGAGATTACTTAGCTGCTGACCGCTGCTTTAATGCCTTTCATGTTTCACCCAGGTGTGATTTCTACACGATCTTTCAACTTCTTAGAATGGTCTTTAGTCCATTTTAGCACATCAAAATTATGTAGCCTTCAAGATTCTCATCGGGTGTGATCATCTCCATATATTCTTTCCAAGTAGTTTTCTATGAAATGTACCATTTCTGTTGAAGTATCTGAATCCCAAGAATGCTTTATTTGTGGTCCTCAATTAGCTTTAAATTTAATAATAAGCTAGAATGTCTTTGTTTCCCAAACTGTACTTAATTTTTAACTATGTAAGTACAAGGATTAATCCCAACATTTTTATATCTCTGTTTCTGTTAATCTAACCATTGTGTAGACGTGAGCATATGTGCGTATCTGTATCCTCTGTACATCTTATATATTAAGTGGACATAATTTTATATGTGCTAACTGAAGAAAATCTTTAAAAATAAACACAAGGATGAAGGTTTCCTCCAGTTTCATTGGCCAGAGAAAACTCCTATTAATATTTTGCCTTTCAGTGTTTTCAATTTTTTAAATTAATAATAATGCTACTTAATCACCTGATATTAAAATTAATACCCACTTTATTCACAGTCTTTTCTTTATAGGAATGTACATGAAATAAACTATAATTATAAGCTTATTAGTATTTGGTAGATCCAGATGCAAAAATGCAAGGGAAAAAAAAAACTCTTTATAAAACGTATTGATAACCTTCTCACCACGAGCACACACACTTGGGATGGGTGTCCTTGCTTTTGCATGAAATTCACCATTTATTGCAATTGAACTTGCTATCTCTTCATCCTCCTTCTAAGATGTGGACTTCTGGTTGTTTTGTATTCATGACTTCTTAGGTCTTGTGTAGATAAAGCCAGCTTTGGGGGATTCTCGCAGCCCCCCAGGGCACCCCAGAGGTCACCATGGTGCTGGGCGAGCTGCTGGGAGGGAGGCCCACAGAGCCACCCTGCCTTCCTAGGGTGTTTTCATTCTTCCACCTAAAGCATGATGGGACTTGTAAAATTTCATTCTTGGATGCTCTTTATTAATAATTCCCTTCAATTCTAGTTGCTTAGTGTTTTAAATCAGAAATGGATGTCAATTATTTTTCTCCAAATCTCCTAATGTATTTAATAAAAAAAAGTGTGTGACTTTTTCTTTTGGTTTTACAATATGATGAATTATTTCATTGATTCAAAAGCAGGGAAAAAATCCTATGTGGTCATGATATAATGTGTAATATTCATTTCATGTATTGTTAGGTTAAATTTGCTTAAACCGAATTTACAATGTCTGCATTTATACACATAGGTTGTTATTATTTAATGTAGTAGGTTTATTACTATTTTAATGTATTTGCCAAATTGCATGTGTTTAATCAGGGTAACGCTGGATTCCCCAAAACTTGGGAAATATTTAGTCTCTCTTTTTGCATATATAGAATTGGTATTATTTTTAAAAATTAATCATATATTATTATTGCTAATCCCTAAAATATTTAATACTTGGTAAGATTATCCTATAAATCCTTATGGTACTGGAATTTTTAGGGGGGGATAACAGGGATTGAACTCAGGGGCACTTGACCACTGAACCACATCCCCAGCCCTATTTTGTATTTTATTTAGAGACAGGGTCTCACTGAGTTGCTTAGTGCCTTGCTTTTGCTGAGGCTGGATTTGAACTCGTGATCCTCTTGCCTTAGCCTCCCGAGCTGCTGAGATTACTGGGCTGTTCTTTACAACTCTCAACTAGTGACACAAGGACTGGGGTTCAGTCCCCAGCATCACTATACTCACACACACACAGTTTGCAAATAAGTTTTATTTTTAAAGAAGATGCAGAGTTGCTCAGATTTTAATTTTCTTCTTGGTTGATTATTCATCCTCTTTGTTTCAAGGAAATTGTGCAGTTTATTAAAAATGTCAAGTTCAATAAATATAAATTATTATTAACCTACTTTTTATTTTTTTTAATTTAGGAGGTATAGTGATATACTTTGGTCATTCACTTCATTGTTACTTTATTTCTTTTCCTTCCTTTCTACCTATCTGCCAGGAGGTTTACCAACTTAATCAATATTCCCAAAAGATTCACCTGTGGAACAACTACATTTTACATTTTTTCTATTCTTTCAGTTCTTTCTTCATTGTCTATGTTCTTTAGACAAAAACTGAAACAATGAATTTAAGGAATATTTGCACGTTCTTATGTAGCCTTTCTTTGCTTGACATTTTTGTCCTGTATTTATTTATACCATTTTCAACTTACTTATTTAACTATTGATGTTTTTTGACTTAGGTGTTTAGATGTATATTGAGTTTCTAAATATTTGCAAGTTTTCCCAGTATGTTCTTCTCATTGGTTTCCAGTATAAATTCACTGTGGTTGGATCCCTCAAAGTTGCTGCTACTTGTCTAATGTCCTGCATGAGATCTGTCTTCATAAACCCCACGCACACCTCAAACGAATGTGTATCTCAGCTGCTGTGCAGCAGTTATGTGTTGATGGAGTCAAGCTGATTGAGTTCTTGAGACTTCTGTGTGCTTCCTAAGTCTATCGTCGCTCTCAGACATGCAGAAGTGGTGATTGCTGTCTGAGGAGGAACCCCCGGTCCTAGCCATTCTTACCTCAGGTGTTCTAAAGCTCTCTCATGAGATTATGCTCAGTGTTGTTCAGAATTTCTTCCCTTTGATACTGTGAAAGGCCTTGATTTATATCTGGTGACATTTATTATTTTTCTTCTACTATTAGCATAACCACTAGAGTTTTCTTTCATAAAAAAATGAATTATCTTAAAATAATTTTATATTTAGAGAAAAGTTACAGAGAAAATCCCCAAAATGTCTACATAAAGTCACTCAGTTATTTCATGTGCACCAACTCATGCACACAAGTAGTTACAATTATTTCTTCTTTATTTGCACCCCAATTCTAGCAGGGTACATTTTAACCTCCTCTACTACCATTGTTGGTGCTAAAATTCCCCATCAATGGTAAGATACCAGACTTCTTGCTTTACCATTTCCATGTTTTGGGGGATCACAGAATACATACAAAGCATTTTTGAAATTGCTATGAATTGTATATTTCAAAATTGATAAGTTGGTAAGGTGATGTGTATGTTAATTGGTTTGATTAACACATCTAGACCATATCCTTAAAGCATTGCATTATGCCCCACAAATATACAGTCATTTGTCAATTAGAAATAAATTAATAGTATTTTAAAAAGGGGGAAAAATTCACTCATTCTCATAAGAAATAATAAACTGGCATATTTTGGCCTGTTTATTATTTTGGTTCATATTACAGATTTTCCATAATGTTACTTGAATGGATTTGTGTCTTGGTGGATTGATCACTACTCTCATTACAATTGACCTGTTTTTCTTTGTGTAATCTTTTACCTACCTCTACCTTCATCTTTAGTGTTCATTTGCTGTAGACAGCATGTAATTGAGTCTTCCCTTTTTTCCTAACACAACCTGAGGACTCCACTTTTTATCCAGGGTGTTTAAACCATTACCACTGCATGCATTATTAAGTCTAAGGGTAAACTTTTTGTATAAGTACACATTATGTAAGTTTATTAGTATTGGTTTATAAGTTAATAATAAGTCAACCAGCGTTTTACAAGTTCTCTGTCTGATCCCCTTGTTGTTTCTCTCTTCCTTTTTTATCTTCTTTAGGTTGATGGATTATTCGCTTGGATCCTGTCTTTGTGCACTTTGGCTGGGGCCCTGATGCATCATACACGTTTGTCTGACCAGTCTGCCCTCAGTGCTACCCATCAGTCTGTAAAGGGAACGGCACCTACAGAGGAATTCTGTGAGTACTGCCCCCCAAACCTTCGTGTCCTGTTCTCCTATGAATCTGACTTCCACATGTGCTATGAACTCCGTGTTTGTTGCCGCCATTTTTATTCAAACTTAAGTGCTTCCTTAAAGGCATCAAAATGGTTAGAAAGCCTGCATTTATTTGCTCATGTAGTTCCTTATGCGCCCTCCCCTCCCTTGGGCTGTCCTATTTCCATCTGGTATCACTTTCCTTTTGCCTGCAGACGTTCCTTTATTGGTTTACAGTACACATGTGCCATTGCTGAACTTTCAGCCTCTGTGTGTCTTTAGAGGATTCCACTCCACCCTCCCTTATGACAGGTATTATTTATGGGCAGAGAATTCCATGTTGACATTTTCCCCCTATTTTAATGATGTTACTCACATTTTCACATTTTTGACACAAAAAACCTGATGTCATCTTTGTTCTTTTTGGCATACCCTATCTTTTCCTTAGGCTGTTTCAATATTATTTTTAATACAGGTTTTGAGCATTGTGATTATGCTATGATTTAATGTTAAACTTCTGTGTTTCTTAGGCACAGATTCCTTGATCTTATTAACAGTATTGGTTTATAGTTTCATTGCATTTGACAAAATGTTAGCCATCGATCCTCAAATACATATCTGAAAGCCCAATGGAGATTCCAATTAAATGTCTGTTAGGCCAGTAATAGTTATCCCATAGTTCATAGACACTCTGTTCAATTTTTCTTATATCTCTATTTATTTTGCATAAATGATGTATTTTATTGTATCTTCAATTTCTCTAACTTTTCTTGCGATTTTACATCTCTTATAAATTTACTCAATGTGACTTATTCTTTTATTTGTTTTTGCTTCTTGTTTATCTCACACACTTCAGTGTCATGAATGTTGGCCCAGCACATACCTCCCTGAATTCCTTCCAGAGGCAGCCGTGAATTGTGGAAGCAGTATGATGATCACGCCAGTAAGAATCTCTACCCCGTGCAGTAAGCCAGTGGGGGCTAAGCATTCTGTAGGAGTGAAATAAATGGATAAAATCATAAAATAGACACGAGTAAACACATTCACTCACAACAAGCATCATAAGTGAAATCACCACATAAAGTCAGTTCTGCATCCACATGGGTTCTACAGCTGCAGATTCAACCAATTATGCATCAAAACGTACATTTTAAAAATTATATCCATACTAAACATGTGAAAACTTTTTCTTGCCAGCATTTCCTAAATAATCCATGGAGCTTATTACCATAAAACCAATTGCATATCATTTATACTGTACTAGGGATTACAAGTAATCTGGACATGATTTAAAGTATACGTGAAAGTTGTGTAGGTTATATGCAAATACTGTACCATTTTCCCTCTGGAACTTGAGAATGCAGAATTTGGCACCGCGGAGGGGGTTTCCTGGAACCAGTCCCCACTGGTGCTAAGGGACAGCCCTATCAGAATTCATGAAGTGTGTCCTTACCTCCACTACTGTGCCCTGGCTTCTCACCCTCCTCTCAACAACATGTCTGCTCCTTCCACCTTACTCTTCTGGAAAAGCCTCTGTTGACCTCTGCCCTTAAAATTCCTCAAGACAGAAATTCTGTAGTGAAGCAGTATTTCCACGCTATAGAAGGACTCTGTTCTGTGATGAGTCGGATGAGCATCAACCTAAACACATCCCTCCACCATGTTCCTCAGTTCCCCCATTTGTTTTCCTAGTAAGAGTGCTTCTTTCTTCTCTGCAGAGCAGAGACCCTGTCATTCATACACCCTCTGCTGTCCCAGGACACAGTCTCTGTCATGCTTTCAACTTTCAGCTCCCTACTAGAATCTCAGCAGAATTTTTTAAAAATGCCATATATAAAGGAAACTCAACGTCCTGTTCCTTCTGTCTTCACCACGTGCACGCATTCTTCCTAGGACAGTGTACCAAGGGTAAGGTGAGGGCACTGCTGTGTGAACTTCCTCAGCTGCAGTGTGGTTTTCCATGGAAATCCCTGAGCATTCACCAACGGTCCGATGCCTCTGCTCCTGCTGACAGCAGTGGCTGCCATAGCTCAATCCTTACCAACTATGAAATACTTGGCATAGGTTTTCATTCCTTCCAATTAAAGAGTGTTCTTACAGCAAGAATCCATCTTGGCAGATACCTAGATCAAGCTCTTCTGGTTAGGGATGAGAAGCTCACACAATTTTTTTTTTAGAGATGAATCTGTCCCACAGATGTTTTGTTGTTTTGCATGTATATCTTTTAAAGTTGAGATTGAGATCATTTAGCAGTAGCCCCTGATTGATGAGCACCAACTTTCTGTCACACATAAAAAAAGGTAGATAGACTAAAAGGAACGGGGGATTTTACAGCTAACAGCTGTCAGGCATTAAGCCTTCACATAATGACAAGAAGATGACGAAGGCACTGTGTCAAGGCTCTTGGACCATATATTCAGCTTCTGATTGACACGGGAAGCACATATTCAGTGGAATTTCTTGACTGTAGATATTTTTCTCCTATTTTCACTCATTTGTACTAAAATTAAACTGATATTTCTGAAATAAATTGCATTTGGAAATTACTCAGGGTTACTTAAGACAGCATTTGATAACTGTGAAAATTATTTAAATTACAATAGCAAAGTGAGAACCTCGCAGGATGTGGTATGTATATTGTATTTTGGTTACTCTTGGTTAGTTGGGAAAGAACAGGGCTCCTGCTAATTCCCAAATACACGCATAGATGGGCATCAGGGTTGGAAGGACACTGTTAGACATAGCTGTGCTCGGCAGGAAACTTGACAGGGTTGCCCGGGCATTTTCTTAATCCATTTACCTCAAGATAAAGATCAATGGGCAGTTGTGTGGACAAATCCCCTGCATCTGGTTCTCAGAAAATTCACAACTACAGCCCTGGGTGTGGGGATCACTCAATGAATATTAAATTAGAACATGAAGTAGATGCATTTCACATACATCAATTTTTACATATTTGGAGAATATATCAATATCTAGATACAAATAAACTGTTGTAAACTTGAGAAAATTTTCAAGTTCAGAATGAGTGTGACTGTATAAGACAATAGGTGGAATATTCAATGAAAGCAAGTGTAAGACAATTTAATAAGTTAAATGCCTTCTGTGAGGCCTCAGTTAAAAGACAGGATAATTCACAAGTTAATAAAAGTCAATAAAGGGAAGTACATCAAGCAGATTATCTTTACTCTGTGAGTTGTCCAACATTTAATTTTTCCCTGAAGGATATTAAATAGAAAATTTCCAAAATTACAGGGAAAATTAAATGTTGAAGTAGATTATTGCTCAGAGAAATATTTGAATTTTTGTAGAAATAATGTTTGAATACCAACTTTTTAAAATGTTTTCTAATTAGTTACACATGACCAGGTTTTAAGGGCTCTAAAAACACATAAAGAACACAATTATGTAGAACTCACACACTCAAGAAGGTTTAAATTATCACCTAAGAACACAAGACAATATTTAGAAAATAATTGTTTACTTCATTTGTCTTTGAGGAAAGAAGGAAGGAAGGGAGGAAGGGAGGGAGGGAGGGAGGGAGGGGGGGATGGATGGAGGGAGGAAGAAGAAAGAAAAGGGCTGAAGTCACCAGGAAATGATCTACTTTGTCTGAAGGTCAGTGGGCCCTTGGCAGCAGACAGTCCCCGTCCTGCATCTCTGGAGGTGCAACAGATCCCAACCTTTTATGCCATTAGGGATCCTGTCCTCAAGAGCAGTGGTCTGAGGACCAGTCCAGGAAGCCTCTGGAAGCAACTCCATATTGTCCAGGGTTGTGAGCAGTCATGCCTGAAGTCAGGTCCAGCGGAGAAGAAGTGAAAAGCGTGTCAACTCTAACCACCACCTGTGACTCCAGGACACGTAGGGGGGACAGGAGCTGAGAGAAAGACAGATTGGACTCTTTATCAATCTGACACGTAAAGTTCAAGTGCTGAATGTCTCGGTGGGTGGGAACCAGCCCAGCATTGACTGCAATCTCAGTACCATGTGTTTAGCATCGTGGGCTAAATCCGGGTCAGGTGATGTTCAGGGAGCTGGGTATGCAGAGATGGACCTCCCCCTTCGGGTTGGTGAACACAGCAGAAAGTGTAGCTTGGGGACTCTTGGCTGCTGAGCTGCTGAGCACACACCCCTGACAGCTTCCAGTTCTAGGAATGTGGAGGCTTGTATGGGATGGAGCTAAGTCTGGTGCCTGCCTTCCCGGCAGCTCGCAGCAGCAGCTCTCAGGGAGGGACACTCTGAGCAGGAAAAGGCCTAATGAAGAGGCAGCAGCCCTGGACATGATCAGGACTTTGGACAGAGCACAAGAGCAGAGAGGGACTGTCACAGAACAGCATCCCAAGGAAGCCGCGGGCTTTGCAAATGCAAGCCTTCAGCCACGGACCCCGTTTTCCTGACATCCACTGATGTTCAGGGGAGCTCAGAAGGTGATGCAACTCATTAACTCAAGTGGGCACTTAAGTGTATACAGCAAGGATGATGACAGAAGAGAATGCAGGTGCACTGTAAGGCACTGAAGACTCTGGCTGCGCAAAATAATCCCTGGGGCAGATGGAATCATATTGTTCTATCTTAAAGATAATAAAAGTGAGAGTCACAAAAGTTTAACAATGCTCACCTGGAAGACTTCAGGCCACGTCTGCATGGACCAACTTCACCGTCACATCTCTTGCCACGCACTCCCTCACAGAGCAGGCACTCAGAAAGGTCCTCATCATTTCAACCTTGGTTTCCTTAAGCACATACGTGCACAATTATCACTGGTAGGCAGGTGCCTACCTGTATGCAATTGGGATATCTCTATTGGTTACAGTCATTTTTCCATATCTGGATGCTACTATTTAAAAAATTCTAATTCAGGATCAAAACGTAAGTGAAAAGAATGAATTTAAAAGTTTTAAAGCTTGCTCTTGTCAAAGAGAAATGAATTTTCCCAATTATCATGGTTTCAGTCTACACACTACAGAATTAGACATAAGCTTCGTTTCCTTTATAAAGTTGTGGCCCTAGACATATTTCTTTCATCACATTTTCTCTGAAAGAAATAGAACAACATAAATAAATAAAGTCATGGAACATGGAATACAGATTGTGAATTCGTGCACATCCACAGTTAACCTGACTGCAGGCTCCCATGACAACATGTGTTAAGAACGAGAAAGCTGCAAAAAAAGGAGCCAAGGATTGTACAGAAGGACCTCGAAACACCTGCCTAATGCATTGGGATTAATGAAGCACTGCAGGAAGCCGAGGAGCACACCACTGGAAGAGCGAGAGAAGTACGTCAGTGATAACAAATGATCTTCAGCAGACACTTATTTAACTAGGTATCAAACTAAATCTACAGCGAAGACAAATTAGAACCCTGATGAGTTTAAAAAGTGAAATTTAGAACAGTGCATTCATATATTTTCTGAAGAAGATTGTATTGAAATTGAGTTAAAACACATACACGTTTTAACAATATAGATATATATATACACATATATAATATATATGTATACATATATATAGAGAGAGAGATATGTGTCAAAATGATATTTTAATGGATTTACTAATTAAGAATATTGTATTGCCTTTTCTGTCTGTCGTGAGTTTAACTAACTTCATTACTAGTATGTTTGGGAGTGCACACTCAAAATTTTGATCCCCTTTTAGAACTCTCCCATAGAGAATTTGCCTGACTGCATCTGAACTTGCATACACATTTCAAGGTATAACATACCATCAACAAAGAAATGTTGCTGCTTGTCTTTAATTTTTAGGCATTGCTCTTATTTGGCTACTCAAACAGAATCAATGATAATGTTTTTTTAATTAAATACAAATTTGTTTTTTTTTCTCATTTAGCACTGGGAGTTTTCTGTCTGGTTATAAAGTTGGGAACCCAGGATCCTTTGCTGCTGACGTCAAGGCCTTCAGAGAACTGCAGTTCCCAGTGGAACACCCCAGCTTCCTTAGAGAGCTGGTGCTTAATGCAGGGCTCATTCTCTCAAAGGATAGGGCAAGGCATTGACACAGGGCTGCTTTGTGTACTCTGAAATTCACCCTCAGAGGGCCAACCTGGCTCCACAGGAGACAGCTGGACAGCATCTGTCCTACAGAAAAGAGAAGAAATGTTGGAGGCACACCTTTCAGGAAACTAGCCATCTCACCAAACTGTGTCAAACCTAAGCATAAAAATGGTCATGTTTTCTTTAGCAGAATTTGGGTAGATAACAGCAATAGTAGTACAGCTCAAACAAGTATCTAAAACAGAACACAAAGGAAATATAAATTTGAGCAATAACAGCTTAAGCTTCCTTCAGACATTATTTGTTCCTAAAGTCAAATGGAACATCACCAAATATAAGCTCAGCCCATCTGAGAATAATTTTCACTTCTAATTAAATCTGACTAGACTAACGTTTTTCCCTGTGAATGTGTATTATTTGCTTTTCATGCATCAGTATGTGCAGATGTTCATGTTCCTACAGTTTAAAAACCCTCATGTGTTCAATGAAACATGTGTGTTAAAGCAAAAGAAGCAGGAGGTCGTTAGCCTGTGGTTGTTTCCATATCCCAAGCTCTTATTTAAGCAAATTGGAATTTGGAAACATTTCTAACTGACTATTAAACAAAAACAAACAAACCAACCCCCAGCTAATCACAGCCAGCTAACCAGTGCTCTGAGGGTATGATTATGGACCTTCCCTCTGTTCATATCCAAATACAGCAAATGTGTCAAGGCTCCTTGTCTGGATAAGGCAGTTTCTGGTTGTAGCCAATCAGACACTTTCATGTATTTATTTGTGTACGTGGATGTGGTGGGGTCACTCAATCCAGGAGCACTCTACCACTGAGCTACATACCTGTTCCTTTTTACTTTTCTCTTTTGAGACAGCATATTGCTAAGTTGCCCAGATTGACCTCAAACTTGGGATCTTTATGTTTCAGCTTTCTGAGACGCTGGGGTCACAGGCCTGTACCCCTGCACTGGACTAGGCAATTCTCTGACTTCCATATTTGACCCATAAAGGCTAGCTGCTCCTGCTGCTAGAGCTGAGCTCTCTGAACCTCTTTTTGTTTTGAGTCCTGCTTGATTCATGAGTTCTTTGCACAAATAAACTAAGGTAAATTTGTCTGGAAGTTTTCTTTCAACACTTGAGGTACTTAGATGGTTTTAACCATTTCTAACGTACTTGAAAAGGAGTACTTTAGTGAATGGGAATCTTGCTAATTATGATACAGAATGGCACTCCTCTCAGTTCAAATGCTTTAATAAGCATCTCCATATGAATATCGATATTTATATAAACATATAAATACATCATTTATCTTATTTCACTTATGAATTAATATTCTCCATCCATTTCAAGCACAGTGGCCTTGATCAGAAATTTAATTCCAAATAATTAAATAACCTTTGGAAGGTGTGAATTGGCCTTGTAAACATATTAAGTTTTGATCATTTTAATCATCACACAAAACTTTTGTTTACAGTATTCTCCACTTGTTAGCCTTTGCAGGAGTGTTTTTGGGGGGTAAAGAAAAAAATATTTTTTTTTTGCCAGCGTGGTGCTATACACCTGTGATCCATTTGACTTGGGAGTCTGAGGACTGAGGCAGGAATGCATATTTAAAGACAGAAGCAGTTTGGTAAAATTCCATCTCAAAATTTAAAAAAAAATAGGTCAGGGGCTATAGCCTGTGACTCAGTGATAGAGTACCACTGGGTTTAATCTCTAGGGGGGAATGAAAAAAAAATGTATTGTAAAATATTTTTTTAAAGATTTTTAAAAAAGAAAAGGTACAGAAATTTTTGTATAGTATTTTTTCATGCCTGTAACAATCTAAAACCTTTTAGCCAATAATCTAATGTTTCTTATAGATACATATCTTCATAGTATAAAAATATGCCTGGTGATGATAAATACCATATTTAGATTAACTTTTATTTCTATTGAGTTTAGAAATGAGATGAGGTGTTAAGTGATCCAAAACAGGTTGTAACATCATCCCTAATATTTTATTTCCTTACAGTTTGGTTTATCTTTTCACCGTTTTAAATGCTGATTAGTTTTTAGTAGGGAACATGCATACTCACCACTAACATATACCATAGGAAATCTTTACCTTCTCTCTTCACATTTAGAACACAACTTGGACCAGTTTTGAAAATTTGGGTCATGTTGTTTATGGAAACAATATTTTCACCACTGTCCCTGGCACTGAGTTTAAGACAGAAATTCTGAGGTCATGTGTGTGTGTGTTTGAGACATCCTCCAAGTTAGAGAGGATGAATATTTTGTAAAGAACCAGATGGTACCTTTGACTTGAAGGACAGTCTGACATTCACTCTGTGGTACAGGCCTCGGGACTTCTGGATACTATGGTATGCACTTAATCAAACTTCCCAGAGAAAAACAAGCTTATTTTTCCATTAGCACAATAATTTGATTGTGTCTTTGTATATAATGCTTTATTAATTTTTTTCAAAACTCTTTGTTCAACAATTTGTTTTAGTCATATTTTTGTCACTGTAACCAAAATACCTAAATAGAGCAGCTTAGAGGCAGGAAAGTTTGGCGGGCTCATGTTTTCAGAGGCCTTAGTGGTGGTCAGCTGGCTCCAGGACAGAAGCACCATGGCAGAAGGTCATGGTGGAGAAATGTTTCTCAGCTCATAGTAGCCAGAGAGCAGAGGGAGAAAGAGAGGAGAAGAGACCAGGGACATATACATTCAGCTCAAAGACAGCTTCCCCTGACATACCCACCTACAGTTACTACCCAGTAGTCCATTCAGATTATTGATCCACCTTGTGGATTGATCTGTTGGTGAGGTTAGAGTTCTCGTAACCCAATCTTTTCACCTCTGAGAGTCTCTGCATGGTCAACACATGAGCTCCAAGGGGGCAAGAAAGATGCAAACCAAAGAAAAAAAAAAAAAAAAAAAACACAAAACCACCAAACTGCAAACACATCAAGGGGCCAAGGTGCTGGAACCAGGAGCAGAGCGCCCACTTCACTGATTTTCCCACTCACCTGTGGTCAGGAGAGACGTGGACAGACAAGTGTACACTGTGCTGCAGGCAGCAAGTGCTGCTTTAAGTAGGACCCTGGGGGAGGTCATCTCTGCATTGTCTGTCTGAGATGAAACTTTGGCACATCTCCCTTGTGATGTTTTTAACATCCTCCATTCTTTCAGCATTTTGCATTACTTTCCTTGCTGACAACTGTTACAGATATTAAAGGGGGCATTCCTTCATATTCTGCATGAATTATCAAGACTTCGTGTTGTAAATTACAGTGATACGGTCACATTAGTTCACTCTTGCCGATGACAGCATAAATAAGCTGATGACAGCATAAATAAGCATTTACCTTCTTATTTTATTTTCAGAAAATTGAGAAAAGCATGTCTTAATTACCCATTAAAACTCTGCATATCTGGCTGATGTCTTCATATCATCTGCTTCTTAGAAGCTTATCAGCCTTTTGGGGAAAAGGTAGATATTCTCTTCATACTGGGAGCTGTCAGTGCAAGAATAAACACTTGGACCATAGACTTACGAATATAAAGGAACTAAGTCAAAGCTCTGTATAAAAAATGAGATATTTTCTATTATTTTTACAACATATTTATTGAGCATGGACTACTTGAAAGGTGCTCTCAGCTTGTGAATATAAAGAATTAAATGTAGTACACATACCATTTATCTTGGCAAAGTAAAAAATCTACATTAAGCAAAATACTTCCACTCTTGATATTTGCAACTACAACCAAAGATATCAGAATATTGAAGAACTTCATAGAGATGTTGAATTACTTATTACTACTCTTTTAAGTTAAAATTACTATATAAAATTGGCACTTTAAAATTTTTTTGTAGAGTTGAAACAGCTAACCACTGGAGACAATATATCTCAGTAGAAATTTAAGCACAAATCATAATTAGGATAAAGGTGTGGAAAAACAATCTCAAAATTGTCTAACTTAAAATCAGTGCCAGATACAGTGGTATAAAGTGTTCAGTTTTCAGAAACAGCCCAGCCCCAGATTTTCAAAACTGGTCAGAGTTATGTTTTGAATGTGAGGACAGAAGGCAAAGATTTCCTGTGGGGAGTATTAGAATTTCAAATGGTGAAAAAAATAAGCCAAAATGTGGAAATCAGTAATGAAATAAAATATTAGGGATGACATTACAACCCTTTTGGGCCACTTAACACCTCATCTCATTCCCAAACTCAACAGAAGTAAAAGCTAACCTAAATTTGGTATTTATCATCATAAGGCATAATTTTCTACCATGAGTGTATGTATCCATAAGAATTGTTCGGCTTACAGATTTTAGGTTGGTATATGAATAGAACAACAAATACTAAGCAGGAATTTTTGTACCTTTTTTTAAAAAACATATTTTGTTATTTTTATTCATATTGATATCTGCAATCTAACCTCTTCCTCTTCAAGAGCCATTTGCTCTTCTAAGAATGAAAAGTCCTGATGTTACTACTACTGTCTTGACTAAGTACATCCATTTATCACCAATGTGGCATACCCATCCCATGTGCCCACCGAGGCGTCCTCCAGTTCAGTGCTGACACATTTTCTGTAAAGAACTAGATAGTGTCTTAGGTTTGAAGGAGTGATTGACATTCACTCCTTGGTATCAGTCTTGGAATTTCTGGGTATGATGTTGGGCATTTAATCAGTCTTCTCAGAGAGGATCAACTTGATTTTGAAATTGCTTTAGAAAATTAGAAATCCCAGAAGCAAGATGAGAACGCTCTTACATGCTGACTAACACTAAATATTGACCATACTTCTGAATTTTTGCTACTCCAATATTCAAGGTTTCTCCACTGGCTTCTGCCTATCCCAACCCTTTGTTTAGATTTACTGTATAACAGTAAGGGCATTGAGTTTTGAGAAGATGAAACTGAAATATTCTCAGACTCAAACACAATACTTTACTTGAATATGCGTTTTACTTAAAGTACAGACAAACATGCATAAGGCCAACACTTTTTTTTCAGGTGTAGTTTAAAATTTTATAGCCTATATACTTATAGTACAATTGGAAAATATTGGGCGTTCACAGGTAATTTTTTGCTAATTATAATTTTCAATTTCTCTTTACTTTCCTACAGGATATCAGAAACTCAAGTGATAATTATGCAGGATTGGAGATAAAGTCCACATATTGCACAAATTTTACATCCCTGTATATATGTGTGTATATATATGTGTGTGTATTGATTTAGACTCTATTGGAAATACAATTATCAAAAGTTTTATAAAGAGAAAAGTTAACCATAAAACAATATTTCTACTGAAATAATTGCACTTCTTATTTACTTTTTGAATTATTCTATCTGTTGCACAAAAAGAAAATAATTACCTGAAAACACTTAAACCATTTTAATCAATTTTCTGGTTGAGTCAGTCAAAATCAAAAGTGAATGCACAGATCTCTGCTAAGCAAAGGTCAAAATAAGTACAAAAAATTCCAGCAATCATGCTCCTTGGTACCTCCTCACATGAGATGAAAACTGTCCTTACAACACATGCACATGATATTTATGAAAATTTATTTGTAATTGCCAAAGCAAGAAAGAAACCAGGATGTCTTTCTGCGAAAGGAGTAATAAACTGTGTATCCCAAATAATGGAATATCATTTAACATTAAAAGGACTGAGCTATCAAGCCATGAAAATATTTAGAGAAAATTTTAATGTTCCTGATTGTATGAAAGAAGATCATCTGAAAAGGTAACTGGCAGTTTAATTCTAACAAATTTGCACTTTGGAAAGGCAAAACCATCTTCGCTGGCAAGATTTCCCAAGTTCTCAAGGACTGAGGGAGGGAAGATTCAACAGGAGGAGCAGGGATTTTAGGACACTGGAACTACTCTGGGTCACACTAAAATGGTGGGACACATCGTCATGCTTTTGCTGAAACACATAAAATGCTCACATCAAGAGTGAACCCTACCTGAGAAGATGGAACTGGCTTGACGACCTGTCAGTGTAGGTACGTGGAGTCCACCAAACATACCACGGCCTGTGGGACGTGGGCGCGGAGAGGCTGCCTGTGCGCGAGGCTCCTATGAAAACTCTGTCCTTTCTGCTCAGTCTGGTGAGTCTAAATCTGCTTACCCAGGGTTAGTTTTAAAAAGGGAACTACACAATTGTCATAGTTCACTCAGAGGGGCCAACAAGCCTGACTCCTGAGGTATTTTCTTGTTTTCATGCAAAAATTAAAGTGTAGAGATCTGAATGTGGCAAATTATCTTCTGTGTGAACATCTGTGTCCTGCGTGATTCAATATCATTTATTTCCTATTCCCCATCTTCAGGCCACTCACTTCTCTCCCGTCTTGACCTGTCACGCACCAGCGGTCCAGTGCTGAACTGACAAAGGCAGACATCCTCTATTTGCTTGTGGGCATGGGAAAAACTTGAAAGGCACTTATTGAAAGGAAGTTTCCTTGTACTCCAAGTTTTCTGCAAGTTTCGGTTCATCAGTAAGTGCTGAACTTAGTAAAAGCTTTTCAGACTTCTACTGAAAAAAAATCTCCATTGTCTCCTTTTTTCTATCGATATGGTGATTGACTGATGTCTGGATATGGAAGAGGTTTGCATTCCTAGCCAACCTCGCCCCCCCACCCCACCATCATGGGGCATATAAAGTTGGACTGGATTTAGTAACACCAGCTAAGGAACCCTCATGATGGAGAGTGCTCTGTATCTTATATTTCTTCCAAGGCCTCTTCAGGCTTTATAAAACAAGTTGTAATTTATTCCTTCTTGCTCTGTTTTCAGAAGCAGGTTGGTGCTCTGCCCAGGTCCCCCTTGCCTCACGGGCCTGAGGCCCTTATTTGCCAAGCAGTGAAAGTGCAGGCAGCTGGCTGCTCTCAGCTAAGTCCCTCTCAAGCAATTTTCTTAGCTTGAAAAAGCCATCTTTCCCAAGGCCTGCCATGACTGCAATGTCACAGTCATTTGAGAGGCACAGGAGTTATGCCTGCTAGGGGTGACACATGCATGGGGGGGGTGCTTTGAACATCTGAAAGGAGGAATCATTTAAAGAATATACTTACCAGTAGTCCACCTGTTAGGATATTACAAGTCTAGCATCCCCTCCGAGCTGAGGGCAGTAAATCTGATGATTAGGTGCAGAGGTCAATTATAGCAGCAGAGAGGTCCAGAGATAGTTCAGTTCTTAACAAAGGAGCTTCCCAGAATCTATAAAATGCTATCACCTTTAGTCATCCCCTATTGTTTGACTTTGAAGCAATCTACCTCTATGATCAAATCCAAATTTGTACTGGGAATAGTTTTAAGGAAGGAAATCTTGAAAATGGATATTTGAATGTGTTTTTAGGGTTCTAAAATTTGTTGACCAGTGTGATTAAAGTATTTAAAAACCTGATATGAGAAGGGTATTCTAGGTACATCTTAAGTGGAACACAGTTACTTCAATTCAGCATCTGTACATACACAAGGACATCAGTGACCACAAAGAAAGACTTTGGGGGACCAACCATCTGCTTTCACAGAGCACTGTAATAAAATAAGGAACGTACCTGGCTTGCTAATCGGTTCTTTGTGTAGTGGGGAAACGGATGAAAAGTGACCACCTAAACAGTTCATGTCACCAATTCAGGGTCCAGGTCAAGAACCAGAAGCTTCTGTACTTCCCCTAAGAACTGTCTCCTCCAGCCCCAAGTTCAAGATTTGGGAACCAGAAATGCAAATTTTAGGTGGTCAAATTCCACCCAACTTTGACCCAGGGTCTCACGGGCCTGTCATGTTGAAGTTAAGACATGAGCTGGGAAGAAGTGAGACTGTAACCCAGAGAGGGGGACAGGCAGGCGGATTGCCCCAGAGTTGAGGACCTGGAAGATGTAAGTGCTGTCAAGCCCCCTTTACCCCAGAAGAGCCCTGGCTGTTTCTGTGGCTGAAGAGGTCATCACGTCTTCCTGAAGGAGCCGCAGCTGCCTTCATGACCGATCCAGTCCTCCCCAGGGGAGTCCTCGCCATTCCTTCCCACTTCCAGAGGACAACTGACTCTCCTCCCAGCATAAGCCAGAAGGGCATTGTGACGTGTGACAGCAAGAGAAGTGTTGACCGGTTCTACTGATAGAACTGCGAGCAATGGTGGTCAAAGTGACTGCTGAGCGCCTTGGATCAGGTTTGCAGAAAAGCAGCGTTGCATGGAGAGGAACATATCCAAAAACAAGCTCCCACACCGGGCTCAGGGCACGTGGCTTCAGGGGACGGTTCTGAGAATGACTACAATGCATAGTTTGTTCAGTTGACTGAAACTTGAAACCCAAACTGGTCTACACTATTTTGAGTTAAAACTCAGCCTGGGGATGTCATAGAGGAAGGAAGGCGAAGACTCAGGGAGATTGGCATGATGGAGTAGATTTATCCTGAAAGACTCACCCGGACCCTGAATGAGTCCTTCAGGATTCCTTTAGGAAGACTGAGAAGAAGACACTCTTGGAAAACAGCCCTATATCCTTGAAGGACGCTCAGGTCACATTGTGGGGAGACAGGAAAAGGCAGTGGAAACTGTTGCTACCAAAGCAGGTCCTTTGAATTCTGTGGAAACGATGGAACCTGGGGTGACATGGGCCTGGTGGTGACACAGGCCTGGTGGTGACACTTTCACACACCTGGTCAGGTTGGCCCGCTATGTCCAGTGGAATCAGTTCTGCAGCCATGGAAAGCTGTTCCCTGATTGCCTGGAGCTCCCAGGCCCTTCAGTTAGGTATGATCTCTGGATATTGTTCAGGTTAGAGAAACCTGCTCATTATTCACCGGTTTTGCAGATTTTCACGTTTCACATCCATGGCTTCACATTCAGTCAAACTATATCAAAGGTGGTCTGTGCAGGTTTCTGAAACTCTCTCCAAAGGGCAGTTTCAATAGAACCCTGAACCCTGTGTCTCTTCCTAGGGATGAGAACATGCTCTCTGTCCTTGGGACTGCTGTCCCTGACACAGGACTCAGGAAACCACTCCCAGCAGAGGCCAGGTGAGCCCAGATGTGCTTCCCTTGAATCCCTTCTCTCAGGAGTCACCTGCTGAGTGTCCTAAGGCAGGGGACATAGAACGTTTGCACCATTGCCTGGTCATCTGCAGTGGGAGGCTATGCCTAATCCAACCAGGGCCAGAAATGGCATTACTACTTTGTTCTGTTCCTTCCTCCTCCCTGTTCTCCTCTCTACTAAGAATTTTTTAATGGTTTCTTTCCTAAGATCATATTGTATCAAACTATCTCAACTTACCTTCCTTTAATTCTTTGAATTCTTGTTAAATATCTTAGGCTCTTAAGTCCAACATCCACACCAGTTTCAGTCAACTGCTTTTGGTGTGCTAACTACATAGAAATCCATTTTTGTTTTATTTAATGTTTTCATTTCTTTAATTAGATACATGTACCTGAGCTTGGTACAAGTTAGAGTACCTGTATTTTTTTGCCTTTCTCAGAGGAGTACAGACACTTTTCTCTGTAGGTTTGCGGAATATCAGATAAAGTGCAGAAGTTCCTGCAGCGGTTCTTATCTCGGTACACATCTTTATTATGTGTACACCTGTATCTTTAAGTACTGTGTATTTTGTAATAGCTTTGTTTCCTTTTCTTTTTTTATATTTAAGGTATAATAAATAACAATTTAACATATAATGCTTTATTTAGTTGTTAAAAGGCACTATTTTATAAATCCTATCAGAGTAAAAGATAATTTAAATTTCTATTTATTACGCTCAACTAAGTAAGAATATTTTAAAAGTACAAGATTAACAATTTCCCTGGATAGAGAATTATCATTTCCAAATATTGATGTGACAAGTAGTATGCTCTATTTCTAAATGTTCTATCAAATTTACTCATTACTGCTGAGTGAAACACATACAGAAAATAGAGACAATCTGGTACAGTGGACATCTTTTTTTCCAACCTGAACTTTGGTTCTCAATATCTTTCCTTTGAACTTTAACTCCTGAGTTAATTATTTTGGCTAGATTAAAACAGGTAGGGAAACTTCCTTTTGGTTATGTATTATATTGTTATATTTTTTTCTCCAAACTTGAGAAAAAGCATGCAAAAATAAACCCATGTTTTCTGTAAGTCCTAAATCAGATTTCCATGAATAGCTCACTTCATGCTTTGTGTACTCTTGTCTTTGGAAGATTAAGAAGTAGACATAGTCCCTGGCCTTTTACAAATATCTGTCATATGGAAATCAGAACTAAGAAGCTACAGAAAAGCACTACCTTTAAGAGACAGAGGTTACTTCTTTATAACAAAAGTATCTCCTTTCTGTGTTGGTAAAAACTACTGTATCTCATAACTCCACCTATGGCCTGCTTCAAGATTGCATGGGATGAGGGCAATCTTGAGCTCGTTCCAGCTATTTGAATGTGCAGTCCCTGAAATTCAATAACAGTATTCAGGAAACAGCATTTAGGATGTGGTTGGAACCCTGAATTATGACTGCAAACTTCAGCTGTGTCTCCTTTGTTCCCTCATGTATTCTTATACTCAAGAATTTGCACAGACTAAATGAAGTTTATGAATCTATGCTGTGCAATAAGCAAAACAGGATTTATTATTACTCAAATATAAACATAGCTTGTACTTATTGATGTGCATTAGAGCTTCCATGTTGTACCCATGGTAAGATTCCACAGTGGCTTAATCGATTCTTCACACAGTAGGTGATCACTGCACGCTTGTTGTAGGATTTGAGCAAATTGCATTGTCGATACTAGAAAACAGATTCAAATTCCAATTACTAAAGAGAGTAAGTTTTCTACATAAACTGATAGCTTCCTATGATTTACTTTGAGATGAAGTAAATGAAAATAATATGGAGAAGAAGATTGAAATGGTAGTTGAAATTGATACCCAGAGGAAATAGTGTTATTCTTTCAAAGTCTTTCTTGGGAAATGTAAATAAAAATAAATCCTGAGTTATACAAAGGGTTATAACTTTTTATGTCCAAGTTTTATACTAAGAGTTGCAAAGTAGTAGTCAAAAGACCATTTTATCTCAACCTGAAATCTGAAAACATGAACTCTACTGTCCCAGCTATGCTTCAATTTTCCATTTTGCTTTGAAATCAAACTTCTAGAGTATCACTTTTGACCAGCTTATCCTTAGGGGTCATCCATTTCTAGGAGCTGATAGTGGAACATGTCTCCTCCTCCCTGGATCACTTTCCTAGGTCTTTCTTCCTTTTTTTTTTTTTTTTTGGTTTGTTTGTTTCTAACCAATCTTTATCTGTAACACATAAAGCTTCTGCTAATTTTCTGACTCACTCAAGCTTCCAGTAGTGGGTAAAGACTTCATCTTTGTAGCTCTTCTTTTGTGAGATTTATTTTAGGTCATTTCTCCCCTGTCCAAATCCTGAACTGATTCTGCTTTGCACAGAGTAGACTGTGGCAGAACTGGCTCAGCACACATGCTGTGAAGGCTCCCTTCCCAGTTTCCATTCTGCCTTCAGCAATTACTTAAGTCACACCATCAGTGAAGAGTCTGAACTAAGCCCTGAGACATCCACTGGTGAAATAGTACTTACATTATAAGGATGTCAAACAATAAGATAAGAATTTAAGGCAATTACATTTATATCTTAGACACATTGACCACTCAAAAACCATTAGCATTTATATTCCTTAAGACAGGAGCATATTTCTTTACAGTGATTGTGCAGAGGAAGTGAATTTTCTAATGTTAAAATATTACCTATGAATTCTCTGGACATTTTTAAAAATTGCGAATGGCCTACATTATAAGCCATTTCCATTTTATATCACAACTAAGAAGATGCAAAAGCATAGTTATGAAGATTTGACACAGGTGCCATGTAAAAAAGAACAAAAATGATAGCTGTCGTGTCTTCTGTAGTATCATACTACCCCAAATGCACTTTCTGAGTTGCCATAAGATAAAGATTTTAAGAATGTTAAGTGCTAATATTTTTTCTACCTCTCATAATGCACACATTTTATAAGACCAAATATTCATTAATGACTAAAGTTTCTTTACAGCAACATGTAAGTCTACTTCATTATTTAAATATGTTGAATACATATATATAATCCACACATTTATATATATATATACATATATATATAACACATATATTTTAGATGCAGTGTAACATTAAACTGAAATGAGAAATATCAGGAAATATCTGCTCTCCACTATTTGCAAACAAAGCACCAGATGTAATTAGTTCCCACAAACTTTGTACAATCTTTGAAAAATGATTATGCCAAGCACAACCACATTTTAGGTTGAGCTGGAACTTCTCCCCTGAGCTCTGGTCTAACATGCCTGTCTTCACATTCAGCCTTTTCATTGGGCGGTTAGGTGGGGCAGAGAAGAATGACCTCCCTCCTCTCCTTTACCACTCCCTCTGACTCAGGGGCGCACCATGAACCATGACACCCTATCCGGATCCTGTCCCGCCCTCAGACACCTCACCCATTCAGGCCATGCCTGGAAATCCTCTCATTTTCAGTAGAAGCAAAAGCCCAATTTCATGAGATGGTCCCTAAGTTACCACAGGATCTGTCCCCACCCCTGACATCTCCAGCCCTTCCTCTCTTACCCACACACTGCAGATGCTCCATGTATCCTGAGCTGCATAATGAGTCTTTCTTGGTTAAGCAATTAAACTCTCAACCCCCATGTGAAATGCCCTGTAATGGTGTCTGTTTCATTCTACCATTTTTTCATACGCCCCCCTATATCCCTCTACATAATCTAAAGTTCCTCCATTCTTCTCTCAACTCTCACCTCCCACCTCCATTAATATCATCATCCACTTATCAGAGAAAACATTCAGTCTTTGGTTTTTTGGAATTAGATTATTTCACTTATCATGATATTCTCCAATCCCATCCATTTATCTGCAAATGTCATAATATTCTTCTTCTTCTTTATGGCTAAATAATATTCCATTGTGTATATATACCACAGTTTCTTTATTCATTCATCTGTTGAAGGGCATCTAGGTTGGTTCCACAATCTAGCTATTGTGAATTGAGCTGCTATAAACATTGATGTGACTGCATTATTGCAATATGCTAATTTTAAGTCCTTTGGGTATAAACCAAAGAGTGGGATAATTGGATCAAAAGGGGGTCCATTCCAAGTTTTCTGAAGATTATCCACACTGCTTTCCAGAGTGGCTGAACCAATTTACAACTCCACCAGCAATGTGAAAGTTTGCCTTTTCCCACACATCCATGCCGCCTACAGAGTGAGCGAAAATATTTTCCACACGTACTTCAGATAGAGCACTAAACTCTAAAATTTATAAAGAAAGTTAAAAAACTTTACACCAAAAATACAAAGAACCCAATCAATAAATGGGTCAAGGAACTGGACAGACACTTTACAGAAAAAGATATACGGGCAATTAATAAGTATATGAAGAAGTGTTCAACATCTCTAGGAATTAGAGAAATGCAAATTAAAACAACTCTAAGATTTCATCTTACTCCAATTAGAATGGCTATTATCAAGAACATGGACAACAATAGATGCTAGAATTTATTTTAATGGAAGAATTTCAAAATTATTTATTGTATATTGCCAGTACACGAATCAACTATGGATATTTTGACATACCTTATTCATATAATAGTTCTTAGAGTACATGAATCAATGAATCACATAAAACAGTTCCAGGAACTTTAACTGATGTATACTTAATCTCCAACTCTCCTCTCTGTCTCTCTCTCTGTGTCTCTCTCAGTGTCTCTGTCTCTCTGTTTCTCTCTCTCTGTTTCTCCCTCTCTCTCTCTCTCTCTCTCCTATGTACCATGCTGGGGATCAAACCCAGGGCTTCATGCATGCTAGGCGAGCACCCTACCACTGAGCCCAAACCTCTCTTTTCTTTAGACTTGAACAAATAACTGGTAAATTGCCTACTTCCTTCTTTCCTCCCTCCCTTCTTCCCTCCACCGTTCTCTTTCTTCTTTCCTTTTCTCCTTCTCCTGACTTTGGTCTAATAATACTCCTTAGAAAACTACTGACATTTATGCAAAGCAAGTAGAAGGGATAGACCCTACCAATGATGGCTTTCACCACGGTGTACCAGGACTTTGGACAATGTGATGGTTTAGCTGAAGCTGAGATACGTTGGCTTAATGACTAGGTTCGATTGTATCTATACAACTAATCCAAGCCTAACTGAGATGGAAAAAAGAAGAAACTAGTGTGATATTTCTTCACCATGACTCAAGTCAGCATGTGGAAAGATGATCAGCGCTATGCCTGACATTCATGTGAAAGGAACAGGCAGCCCGCTCGCATCCAGCACACAGAAAGACTTGCCCAAAGCAGTCCCTGAGAGCAGAGGAGGAAGTACCCATTACTTTTTGGCTAACTTATTTTCACTACTTTAATGTTTGAGCCAAAATATGAATATTTTAGTATTACCTGTCATAAAGGGAACATATAACAATTGCTAATCTGGTAAGTAACTTTGGGATTTTTTTTTTGTGCTTATGTTTTATTATATGCCTTCACTTTTCAGGACTCTATTTTGAAACCTAAGTTAGGCCCTAAAGTTAAAAAATATATAAATTTATGTTTACATCTACATCAGTCTATCATTAAGCTTATTAGGAGCAAGTTAACAGTCAATACAATTACAATGTCTAAGGCTAATGTAAGGTAACAAGGAAAACAAACGTTCACTGTAACTAAAGGGCAATCAAATCAAGGTACAGGTAGATGTTTTGCAACTGGGATTAAGATTCATAATGCCTCACAATGGTGCAACCTGGAACAATCATAAACGACTGAGGATAAAACTAAAATGCTAATGATAGCACAAAGTGTTACAAGGTCCTGGGAACTCAGCTCAGGTTAGAGTACTTGCCTAGCATGCCCAAGGTCCCAGGTTCCATCCCCAGCACCACAGATGAAAAACTAAATGCATATAAACGCATAAGTAAATAAATAAGTAAACAACAATTAAGGGCTGGCAGAAGTTCAGCCTATCATGTGCGGAGCCCTGGGCTCGATCCCTTGCACTGCAAAAAATAAGTATTATTATGATAAATAATACCTTTTCCTAAGGACAACAGTACCTTCATATAATCCACTAACAAATCAGTTTCTTTTATTTTAATACTATGAAACTCTTTAGGTCTCCACTGACTTGTTGGAAGTAAAAGAATGTTGTCTTCCTACTGAAAAGGAATAATAATGATTTTCAGAAAACATATCATAAAACTAAAGTAATAAAATTACTACATATAGTATTAATAAAGCAAAGCAATATAAACTGTGACTGGTGGGTTTACTTTCCCAAAAGAAAAGGAATTATGATATCCACATGGACTTACATAAAATTTAAAATGTTTTCCTTGCAGAACTGAATATATACATGAATATATATATATATATATGAACAACTTTGGGGGATATAATTATAAAACCAACTCTGAAAGCATTTTATCTGGTGTCTCACCTGCCATACCACAAGCTTTATCAGTGAGCCAAAAATAAATAACCCAAACCTTCTATAATGGCTGTCACTAGAAAGCTAAACAAAGTCACCATTCATCTTGCTCACAGTCATTTTACCCTTTAGCAGATGTGCTCTTTGAACAAATTTATTGGCCTTATGAATAAAGATTAGCACTCCTCTGTTCAACTCTGTTGGGAAGAACATTATTCTACTGTAAATAGACATAAAATTCAACTAAATGAATGCTTTAAAAGTATAAAAAATAAAAAGCATATTCTTTGAACTAAGCTTTTTAAATACATATAGTACTGGTTTTCTCACATATATTTAATGAATATTTCACATACATGAACACCCACATCTGTAAATAAGTGTATAAAACAGGGTTGACAATGTACCCTATATATATATATGATTATTGTGTTCCAATTGAAAAATTTAAAAGAAAGGTGAAATTCAATTTAATTTTGTTGTGCAACCAGTAATTTAATGCAATTCTATCCATAGTTACAAAGATTCTATATCCATCTCAATGTTGTTTGTTTTCATCTTTAATTTTTAATTATCATAGTTTCTAAATATTGACATTTATTTAAACATTTATGACTCACGAAGGTTTATGTGCAGTTCCCCTTCTCCTAATCAAAGAATGAATTTATATTTTGAATTGTATAATTTTTTTCCATTTTTTAAGCACGCTCTGTGCTCACATGCAATGTTCTATGTAATGTAGTAATATCTAATTTAGCTATGTGTTCATGAGCATTTACTGAGATGTATACATGTGTACATTGTGAAATATACAATACTAAAGCATTAGATGAACATATTTTTATATATGTAACAGAACTCATTTTATCTGGATGTATGGCACTATTTTCAAAAGCATGGGGCCGGGGTTGTGGCTCAGTGGTAGAGCGCTTGCCTGGCACACATGAGGCACTGGGTTCGAGCCCCAGCACCACATAAAATAAATAAACAAAATAAAATGTATTGTGTCCATCTACAACTGAAAACATTTTTTAAAAATGTGTGACCTGGGTATTTTAATGTACATAGTTACCCTCTAAGTGCCACACAGAAAGCTAAGGTAAACACAGTCCTTGACCACCAAGTGTGTGTAATATCCAAGAATGAGAGTTTGGCAGAAATTGAAGACTCATTAAATATTCCGGCATCTAAATTAATTTTGGACATCACTTAAAAATTCACATTTAACCTGTCTTTCTTCAGCTACTCTTACAGATTGCTTGTAACTCAGAAAACCAGTGGACCTACAATCTCTGTTATTTAACCCACTCTTTTATGTAGATGTTCAATGATGTAATGAGGAAGTGAATTCATGTGAGGATATGTGTAACAGTTTTAATTGAATATGCCTACAAACAATTAAGTATATTTAATACATGGTTACTCAAATATGCTATGCATGATTATCTGTAAAACACACACGCAAAGTGTTTAAAACATAAGTTTATTATTTAAAATATCGAATACAAACTCTTAATTTATGTATCACACAATATACAAGCTGTGAATGGATTTTCAGGCTCCATTTTTTTTTTTTTTTTTAGTTTAAAATGTAGAAATAACTTTAAAACAAAGGAAAATAATCACCAGGTTTCTGAGGCTGTGAAGATTAAAGAAGGTGACAGAAATAAAAAGCGTTTGGTCTTGCAACACCCACTTTATCCTTTGACGATGAGTCACTGATTTGTTTCCTCCTTCCAGCTGAAAGGACCTGCAGCATATGACGATCTGATGCTCATGCTCAGGACAGCGAGCTTAACTGAACAGATCCATAGCTACCGTCCCGGCCACGGCAGTGAGGTGTCAGAGGAGCCTGCCTGGCATCTGGGAGCTGGCAAATTGGAATCCTCTGGGGGTTCTTTTCTCAGTGCCAAGAGGTCTGGGCTGGAGTTGCACAGCAGGACACCACAGCAATAATTCTAGCACTTTCCGCTGCACTTGTACTCCAGCAAGGAAAATGTTAGCTGACGTATTCCTTGGCTTCCTAGAACAGGTATCAGTTGACCTAAAAAAAGAAAAGAAAAAAAAAAAAAAACGGTAATTTTTATTTTTTGCATTTTGGCAAAACATTACTCAGTCAGACTTCTTTTGTTGTTGTTGGTTTCAAGCATACTCTGAAAGCATTTTAATGGTATTTATTCCAGTGACCCCAACGCTGCTCTAAACAAATAAATTTAATCAGATCTGCTCAGATATTATAATTAGCAATTCTCACATATATAAATTTATGAATTATTTTTGATGTTCACAGAACCTCTAAAAGTAAGAGAATCTTTAGAGAAATGGAATTAAGTTGAAGCTTGGAGGAGCTCACATAAAAATGATCTGGCTCCTGCCTTAGATCTTCCTAAGTTGACCATAAATAAGTCATCTGTAACAGCAGCTCCTAACACCAAGGACAACAGAAGACAGTCACACATGATGAACTGTGTACTTCTCTAAGAGAGATAGTAATGGATGGCAGCTCTTCTTTGAGAGAGCAGTTTCCCGATACTTGGTAGCAATCCTATCAGCCAGTGATTATTCCTCCTTACCACATCTCCGTATCTTCAGAATTGGAAGAAGAATGAGAGGCTGTAATATGGACTCCATCTATTGCCACGTGTGAGTCATGCTCTGACTCTGCCAGTATTTCTTCTTTGGAATTGGGGCAGGCATCCAGTGGATCAGCCATGAAGGAAGCAATAGGAATTTTCTTAGCTTGGAAGTGAACATAGTCCTTTCCACAGACCGAGAGTGTGATGTTCTTCCCCTGCTCTGGATTCTGACCACCACCTTCTTGGAGGTTTCATCCAACATATTTACTCCATTCACTTTGATGATGATGATGTCCTCATCCTCCAGCTCAACCAGTCAACGGGGCTGCCCTTCTGCACCTCCTTGACAGATAAGCCTGGTGGACACCAAATTACATTTAATTGAAAACCATAGCTATTTTCATCTTCAATCAGCCTGTGGAGTTTAGGCTATGACCTGCTACTTCCTCTATAGGATCTGGACTTAAGACCTCCAGAGGAGCAGGGTTAGGAGTTGGAACCTCTTTGACAGAACAGTGAGGCATTTCTTGACTTTAATAGTAGAGAAATGGAGAAAAATGAGTCATTGATATGTTACCTGTCTCTTTGTCTACCACCAACAGTGAAGTCTGATCTCCCCCCTTTCCAATCATTTCCACCACTCTGTCGTGTTTAAGGGTTTCCAATAGAATCGCCATTGACTGCAACTACAGGATCATTCTTCAAGCCAACTGCATCTGCTGGACTTCCAGAATACGTCCTTGACAATGTGATCTTTCTGTTCTGGGCTTGCCTTCAAATAGAATCCATAGCTATTGCTTCTGTGTTCTCCATAACACAGGGCTGAGGTGGCAGGCATTTCAAACTGGATGTTTCCCTCTTGAATTGTACCTTCTGTTCACTTTAATGCTTGACAGTTTCTTTGTCCACAAGCAGGAACATGACATGTTTCCTGACTTCACCTTTTCCACCTCTCCCTCGTGGCTGGCTTTCTCCCCACATTCTCTCCATTTTCTTCCCAGGTGATCATCAACCAGCACACCAGCCTTCATAGCCACACGCTGAGGTGTGATATCAGTCCTGTACACTCCCTTTTTACCTTGGACAGTTTGCAGAGGGAAGCCATAGTTATTTCCCTCCTTCAGGAGGTAGTAGAGCAGTGGCTGGGTCCAAGTCTCCACTGCTCCACTCAACACAGGGGCCAGTTTCTTACCATTCGAACCCAGCTTCTTCTGGCTTTCACCCTACTCTCTCAAGTCTACCAATTTTTTTATGGCTTTCTCATAGGGATCTCCATCCAGAAGTAATAAAGTCACTGAATTCCCACTTTTCCTGACCAGATACACCACCTGCATATGCTCTTCTTTGTTGACAAAGATACTATTGATTCTAAGAACTCTGTCTCCATCCAGAAGACCAACCTTCTCTGCTGGGATGCCCTTCTTAACCACCTGGACCAGGTGCCCATTAGTATCCACTTCAACTTGTAGGAAGAAACCATAGCTTTGCTCTTCTTTTTTGGACAAGTTGACGTTCCCAGGAGTTGAAGATGGTGGTGGTTTCTGGTGAAAGATACCAATGGATAAATCCCTGGTTAAAAAACAAAACAAAACATTTATTTGGAGTAAAAACCTTGTTCTCTACCTCCTGTGCTTCAGTTCTTCAAATTCTGTTCTTCCATCTTCCAATGTAGTGACATGTGCTGACAAGGAGGCCATCATCCCTGAGAATGATTTTCACTTGAGTTTTGGGTCCATGCATTTAACTGGGTACTGGACACAGATGCTTCGATGGCATTAGCTTCAACCCAACTCCTCTTTGTCCCCTGACTTCAATCAGACATTTCTCAGTGTATACCTGGAGGTCTTTGGATTATTGCCTTTTTAATTTCTGATACTCCAAGAACCAGCACTGAGTTTATTTTCAGTTGAGTAGATTATTGAAAGTTTGGAAGCACATGAAGGTCTTTTCCAAGGTCTTCATGCATCACTTCAATTACCTGTAATTTTTTATCTGTTACTTATTGTATCTGGGGCTAATTTGCATTACTCTACATTTGTCAACATTAAATTGCATTTGCCACATGTCAGCCTACTTAAGTAGCAAATTCAAAGCATATTAGAATATACTAGATGTAATTTGAATATCACTATTTAATAACTTTTTCCTCCTAATCTCAAAATTGAAACACTCCAACAAATTAAGAGGAGACAAAATGTCTAATTTAGTTAATTATAGAAAAATAAAATATAGGAGTGAAAGAATACACTCTGTAGAAGAATGCTTTGGACTGAACACATTTCCCCAGTTTTGATGGTGCTAGGGATTGAACCCTGATTGAAGAATATTTTATTTTTTAGATTTTTTTAAGTGAAAAACACTAACTTTTAAAACCTGAAATTGGTGCTATCATTCGAAGGTGTAAGGATAAAGTACAAATGGTTAATATTCACCAATAGCATAAAATAAACTATTTAATAATAAATTGTCAATATCAATAAATTATTACCTTTGAAATTTACTTCAATTATAATGAAGAAAGAAAAATTAATTGATATTATAGAAAAAATGTAACAGGCATTGAGCAAAAGAAATAACATCTGAAAACATAAATCAGGAATCTTTGAGTACAGCTAAAGTTGTAAAGAAATTAATATTTATGGAATGTTAGTTTTGAGAGAGAAATGTGGGGTTTTCAAATAATTAGAAAATGTGCTACTAGCATATTTTGCAGTGTGAATATTTTCAATTACAATTTAAAGCTTTAAAATTTAAAGTATTTATACAAGGATATATTGCTGCATTGCTGCAGGAGAAGCTTGTATTGATAACCTGTTCTTGGAATGAATTCAAGATAATGCATTTAAAAATTAAGATAATCCATAAAAATATGTCATCAGTATAGAAGAATTGATAAATAACCAGAAAATGGAAAAAAGTGCATAAACTCAATAGATAAATATTCTGGAGCCTAGTTCTATATTTTGTAGGTCATTAAATTTTGATCAGAGGTCAATTCAACACATTATACCAAAACATACATCCTCAAAAGACTTGGAAGCAGTGATTTGAAACAGTATTTTTATATTGACATTCAGAGCAGCATTTTTTATACTTTGCAAAAGAAGCAAACCAACCATTCACTGACATATGAGTGGATAAATTATAGTATATGTCTACATGGATAATTGTTCATGAGAACTTTATCAATTTATTATTCATATTATTATTCAGTCTCAAAAGGAAGGGACTTCTGACGCAGGCTACAGCATGAACTTGAAGACATTCTGCTAAGTGAAAAGCTGCTGACCAGAGGTCGAATGCTGTAGATTACCTTTCCTGGCCAGTCACAGTCACACATTTGAAAAGTAGAAGGTCAGGGGCTGGAAGGAGGCATAGAAAATGGTCTGGGGTACAGTTTCAGTGTTGAACACTGAGGGAAGTTGTACAGAGAGATGAGGTAGTGGTTGCATAGTAGATTGAGTATATGTCCCTGAACTGTACACCTAAAACGACTGAAGTATTATTTTTATTACGTGTATTTTACAACTAACACAACCATTTGGTCAATATTTATACACTTTTATCATTAACTTCGTGTTAGCTTAAATGTTTGAAAAATGTATCATAAAAAAATAAAGAAAGGAATTGAATTTTATGATATATGAATTCACATTTTATAATTGCAGTGCAATTCTTAGAAGCACAGAGGAGAATGCCCTATGTAAAATTATTAAAGGCTAATTTAATTCAATTAATTGTGAATATAAAGAAAACTCATGACACAACATTTAACTGGAGAAAGATTTAATAATTGAATGGCCTAGAATGATATTTTACTCTCATTGTTCTTTTCATGTTTGTTGGTGAATTCAAATGTGTGGATAAATTTGCCAAAAATACCACATAGTAGCATGTGTACTCTGAAGTTTTTACCTACAGATTTTAACTTCTAAGTATTTGGCTTTTTGATTAAAAGATATAATTTTTTTTAAAAAAAGAGTATTATTTAAATGTTATTAATTTTTGTATTCTGCAATACTTTAGCTTGGATAATTATATTTTAACTTTATGTATCCTTAATACATGTATTAGGATATCACAATATTTAAAACAGCTTGAATCCCTAACTTTAAAACTTTATAAATGTAATATTTATGGCAAAAAAGATAAACTATTCATCTAAGAGTATCACAGAAGATGCCATGAACAAGCAAAATCCAGAGTCATGAAGATATTACCCCATATTTTCAATCAAAATTTTTGTAGTCGCTGATCCATATTTGGTTAATTTTTATGCAGCATGTATTAGGAATCTTATATCATGCTTTTCAATGTGAATGTGCACTTGCTTCAGTTCTATTTTTGAAGAACAGTTCAGTCTCCATTGAACTGTCCTGGAAACTTGTCAAAAATCAATTGGTCATAGATGCAAAAATTTATTTCTGGACTCTCAATTCTATCCTATTGATCTATAGGTCTTATTGTGCTAGGTCACAGTGTTTTCATCAATTTATCTTAGCAATAAGTTTTAAAATCAGGAAGTGTGATTCTTCCAACTTTTCTATTCACTAATACTTCTGCTCTTCAGGCCCACCACAAATCGCTATGGATGAGACAATCAGGTTTTCCATTTCAAGAAAATGCCATTAGATATTTGATAGGAATTTCTCTAAATCTGTAAATAACTTTAGGTAGTCTTTCCTCTTAACACTATTAAGTCTTCCAATCCAAGAAAGAAAGCAGGATAACTTCATTTACTTATTTTTAGTATCTTTTAATTATCTTTACAAATGTAGTTTTCAGTGCAAAAACTTTTCACCTCCTTGGTTAAATTTATACTTAAGAGTTTAAATTTATTATTTCTAGTTCTATTGTAAATAGAAGTTTTATTACTTTTTGCATATTATTTACTGCTGGTTCATACAAGAAAATATTGTTTTATGTTGACCTTACATTCTGTCACCTTTAGCCATTTGTTAATTATCTCTAGTGAATTTTTTATTTAAATTATTATATTTTAAAGAAATATTTGGATACACACACACACACACACACACACACACATATATATAGAAATAAATTTTCTCTGTTGGAACTTCTAAAATTTTATTGGATACAAGTTGTAAAAATAGACATCGTTGTCTTGTTACTGATCTTAAAGGGAACTCTTTCATTCTTTCATCTTTGAGTATGATGTTAGCTGTGAATTCTTCTTAACTATCCTTTGTCAAGTTGAGGAAATTCCCTTTTATCCTTCCACTTTTATCATAAAAAGATGTTGGCTTTTGTCAGATGTTTTTCTGTGTTAAATGAGGTAATTTTGCCTTGGAAGTTTCTTCCCTGATCATTCTATTAACATGGGTTAGAGACTGATTTTGGTGTGCTGAACCACTCTTGGATTCCTGCTATAAATTCTTTTCCGTCCTCTTATATAATCCATGTGGTATTAAAGTTTGGATCTGCAATGTCGCCCGGAGACTCCTGTGTTGAAGGTCCCTAGTGCAGCCATGTTCAGAGGCTGGCCTTCCCGGAAGGGATTGGATCCTGAGGCTGCTGACCTCATTGGTTCATTAAGCATTAATGAATTATGGGAGGTGGTGGGAACTGAAGGAGGTGAGACTTTTTGTAGAGCTTTGGTCATTGGAGTTGAGGCCTGGAATGGTATATCTTGTCTGGGGTCCTGTGCTCTCTCTGCTCCCTGGCTGCCATGCGTGGGCAGCTTTCCTACTCCATGCACTTCAGCCCGGATGCTCAGCCCCACCTCAGGCTCAAAGTGATTGCACCAGCTGATCACGGACTGAAACCATGAGCCACACTGATCTTTCCTCCTTCAAGTACATTTTCTCAGGTATTCCTACCAGCAATCTAATACACAGGGGGAGGATTCAGTGTTGCCCATTGTGGAAGATTTCTGCATGTATGTTTATAAGGGTTTTTATTCTGTAGTTCTTCTTTTTTCTTTCTGTCTGGTTTTGGCAATAGGGTAGTTCTGGTTTCATAGAATGAGTTAAAATGTGTTCTCTTCTGCCTTTTGGAAGAGTTTCAAGAGGATCATTAATTATTTTAATGTTTGAATATGTTCATCAGTAAAGTCATGTGGTCCTGGACTTTTCTTGTTCCTTATTACCCATGTAAGGAAGGGTCCTTACTGCGAAGGGTCTCAGCAAGCGTTCTGATGTAGCTAAGTTATGATTCTCACATAGAAACATGGAGTTTTATGCTGGCAGACCAAGAGGCAAAGGGAAGCGTCACCACAGTGGTGTGGAAAATTAGTAATGAACATTCTGTGGAGCTAGGAGGAGAGTCTGGAACTTGGGATGTCCTGCAGCAAGCTTGCCTGGTGATAATCACAGTATCTGTTCACCAACAGTTAATAAATCTTGGCCCTCTCCTGGGGAAAGATCTGGGTCACCCCAGCAGGAAAACAACCTAGAGCAGCAGCAGATTAACCATGGGTGTGGGAGAACAAGAAGAGGCTTATCCTTCCCATCTCCTGTTTGGTCCCCACAGCCCCACATCCTCTCCTCTCCTCCCCTCCTGTCCTCTTCTCTTCCCCTCTCTCTCTCTCTCTCTCTCTCTCTCTCTCTCTCTCTCTCTCTCTCTCTCTCTCTCTCTCTCTCATCCCATCTCCGCTTGTCCTTTCTGTTAGTGAGACTACCACTGATATGAGGAGCTAGGGAGAGAGGGCCCTTGTTGTGAGTTCTAAGTGGGTTGAGCAGTGCAGGGTAGAGGGGTGGAGAGTAGCTCATGGATGCCAACACTGCTCTCTTTACCTGACTGATTCCAGTCCAGCTGTGCTCCACAAACCCTGCCTTCTGCAGGCGTCCCTCTTGAAGCCTGCCTGTGGCTTTTGTCTAATACAATTTTGCTGGGTGTGCAGCGTACTGCTTTCTCTGCAATTATGTCATGGAAGTTCAGGGCCCTTCCTGTGGCTGGAGGAATCCCCTAAAGGACAGAGGATTTATATGTAAATACTTGGGATCTTCTTCTCCAGAGGAGGAGTTTTGTGATGAATTGACCGCAGCTCCTCAGAGCTATAGGTGGGATTGAGTCCCACTGTCGTCCAGGATGCCAGCTCTGTGCCAGTCACTGCCTCCTGTGCTTCTCTGTGCCTTTTTTCTCTCTCTCACTCTCTCTCTCTCTCTCTCTCTGTCTCTCTCTCTCTCTCTCTGTCTCTCTCTCTCTCTCTGTCTCTCTCTCTCTCTCTCCATCCCTCACTCCCATGCTCCCTCCCTGTCTCTGGCCCTGTCTCTGGGAGATATCCCAGAGAAACATCTCACATCCAAGTCCTTCCTTGTACTCGGTTTCTTTCACATTAACCCCAAATCAGTCAAGGCGTGTTCCTATATTTCTCTCTCCAAAAAATTGTCTCATTCTCTCTTTCACCAGCCGTTTTTTGCAGTTTAAATAAGGCATTTTCAAAGAACATTTCCAAGAAGCGGCACCTTAGAATCCTTAGGCAGAGCACTTCAATTTTTCACTTCAAAAAATGTAACCTAGTTAAAACACTTTTTCTTTCTTTTTTGGCTTTTTCAAATATTTGCTTTCAGGTTTTCTTATATTTAAAACCTCTCACATACTTTATCACAGTGCTTGACAAAAGTTGTTAAATAAATGAACCAATGTGAGTAAATGAATACATATTTCATACATTCCTAATATGCTTAGTCTCATGTAGTATTTATAAGAATATACAATGCTTATTTTTACAAGTTTTTAAAAATCTTATTCATGGCTATGTGGTAACCAAAACAAAGAATCTGAGCATCGCGTTCAATAGCTACATTGAATGCTAATATCTAACAAAATGTAAATGTGCTTACTGCATCTTCAATCCCATTTATTGGAAATAGGTAGTGTTCCTGATACGTTAGAATATTTATAGTGCTTAAATAAAAAATATATTATGTGAATTTTGTGTAATTATTGCCTTATAATACATTATTTAAAGAAAAATGTAGACATCAAAAATGTCCACATTTTAATCACATATTAGTGATATTCCACTTAGAGTTCCTTAGAGTTACTTAATAACAAAAATAATCAATTCATATTCAAATACTCTTAGTTGTATAAAAATACCTTTTCCTAATTTTTTTTTTGTCAAATTAGAATTCAAGCTGGTTACATAAACTGTAGTTAATTATTATGTTGGTTCAGTCCTGTTTTTTCCAAATCACTTCATCCTAGAAAATGCGCAAACACTATTGATTAATTGAAGAAATTTGGGGATTCTTATATTGCACTCCCTCACATTTTTAATTCACTACTTTCTCAGTTTTCACCTCTCTACTTTCTCTTCCATACTTTTCTACCATCTACCTCTTAAAAACACAATGGCTTGATTAGATTCTGGATGAATTATTTTAAGCCAGAAGGCCACTTTTTTGCTGTTCATTATTTTTCTTTCTAATAATTAAATAAGAAATGATAACAATCTATTACAATTTTGTGAAATTAAGATAATGAGTGGATTCAGCTCACATTGCTCTGGTTTTCTTATTTTAAAATTTCTGGTGAAAATTATATATCATTTTTTCCATAGTATTATCAATCTTTTATTTTCCCAAATATGATTATTAAAAAATGGTGATCTGCTATCATAATTTTTTAAAGGAAGGATAATTTTAATGCCAAAATGTGTAAAATCCATAATTTTAGAATAAAGGATGATTCTCCACCCATAGACACAGAACTAACTTGCACCCACAGGTGGGCACATATTTTGATGTGGAGAAATGCATACTCACATCTACATGAGCACACACACCTACGTGTGCACACATACTGTGTCAGGTTACTTTTTCTTTGATTTTTCTGAGGTCAGTGAGGACTCTGTCTTCGGCACTTGAAGATGGACTTTACTCATGAACCACTGGCCTACATCAAAGAGGGAACACAGGAATGAGATTGGCCAGATTATATTGTTTTATTGTGTATATGCACAAATATGTAACAACAAATCCCATCACTAAGTACAATTATAATGCACTACTAAAGTATGGGAAAGAAGACAGAAGATCAACCTCTGTAGCAAAATATATGAATACAAAGATATTCTTAGCTAATCGTTTTTAACTTCTTTGATGATCATTAGGGAAACTTACAGTCCATAATTACTGGGAAAGTGGTGAGTTTTCAATATTCTTATTCCTGTGAAACGATTTAGTAGGAAATATTCTATACATAAATCTTTCCCTGAACAAGGATACAGCTATCTGAATACCATATATAAAAGCAGACTTCATAAATGCCTGATTATTTTACTTATTTATCAGTTCTCAAATAATCAGTTAATGCTTTAATAACTGTTTAAATGAATGTGGAAATTTATAATACACTTTAGGATTATTACAACAAAATCATTGCAATCTGTGGATAAACACTTATCTGACTTCAGTGAATCCAGTTTCCTTCATTTCTTTGTGCTACAAATTCACCACCAAAGGAGCAGAGGAGCCACTTTAGATGGCTTCCACCTATTAATCTGGGTTTCATGCCCTAGTCTTTTGCTGTGTCAGATGTCCCGGGATCTTTTTGTTGATTGAAGTAGGAGGACTTCGAACGGGTCTTTCTCTGAGGAGCAGTGGTCCCCTTTATGGGGTAAGGGTACTCAGAGACCAGCGTGACCATTGCTGTCTGTGTCCATTTGCTTTTAAATATATTCAGTAAATAGGGTGAAGCTGTTAATATTTTATGAGATCACAAATTCAAGTATGAAATGTTTAACTTTTTATCATTATAGGTTTCTGTATAACTTCCTTGATGTTCTATGAGTACCTATTTCCATTTACATAGAAAATCTTGGTGCTGTTATTATTAAAATAACTAATTCTTTTCTTTATGTTCCTATATATAATAATAATTGCAAAGTATTGATATAGTGAATGCATTTGAGAATTTAAGAAATCCTTTTAAATATTGGCCTTTTGGTGGATATTATTGCTCTTCTATTGACTTATAAGAGTTCTACAAGGAAATTTTGGAAATTCCAATGGCTATATAAAAAGGTGCTAAGAATTAATACTCATCAAGGAAATGCAAATCAAAACCAGAAGATTTCACCTGACATCTGTTACAATGATTACTATGATGGAAAGATAATAAGAGTTGACAAGATTATGGAGAAACCATAGTACTTGTAAGCTAGTGGGGATGATGCAAATTGGTATGGTTGTTATAAATAATAGTGTATATGTCCCTCAAGAATCTTAAAATTGCCCTACCATCCAGCAATCACTCTAGTGGAGTTTCAATTCCAGAATTCTGAAGACTTACCTAGACCATCATGTTCATCATAGCAATATTTAAAACAGCAAAAACAAGGAAAAAACCCAGATATCCATCATCACAGGAGAGGATAAGCAGGGTGTGGCATATAAGTACAAGGAACCATTAATAGAGCCTTTAAAAACAATAATCCTTCTGCTAGTGTCGTTCATAGACCCAGAAGACAATATTCTAGGATATTCCAGTGAATCACACAGAAGGGCACATGCTGCAGGATTCCTCTTATCTAAGCTCTCTAACATGGTTCATGTATTGAAGTAGACAAAAAAAGGAATATTAGGGCCCTGTAAGTTGTTCAAAATTCATAAAGTTACTGTGACACTGGATGAACAAGTTTCAGATCCACTATGCGTATCGCAGCTTCTATTTTCCACAGAAGGTTTATACACTTAGAAAGTTAAGAGGGTGCAGCTCATGTTAATTGTTCTCACCAAACCAAAGGGTCACAAGCAAACTTTCTGAGGTGAATGTGGTGATGATAACATGAATATAGACATATATGTGAACTTATATATATGTGTTAGTGAAGTGCAGTTTTTTGTATATCATTTATACTTCAGTAAAGATTGGGAGATAATAAAGTCTAAGATTTTCAATAACTCTTTGCATCCTTAGAATCCCAGAGAGAATTGCAAAGAAAATGACATGTTATAAATTCCCTCGAATAATTTACGCTTTCTATATGTTCGTGTACTAATTTAATACAAAGTTAGATTAATGTCTTTTGGTTTTGTTTTAAGCGACAGGATATCGATTGATTTTTGAACAATGAAGAGCACTAAACATTATGATATAGAACTGAAATTACAGTAAATAAGAAACATTTATTAGATTTTCCCTGTAGAAATATGCTGGGATGAAACTGATTTCAAAGATAATGGTCACACCGTGTGGAAGGTAATGTCATTCCATTTTGTACTGCAGGTATTAGTTAACCCAATGTCATAAAAAATACATGGAAAGAACAGGAACAGGAAGCAAAGTGTAAACAGGTCATTTAGAGTATCAAGTGATTAGTACACCAACATTATATGTAAGATACGTGACAGTACACGCAAGTACACACACACGCTGGTTGCCTGGTAGTCCCCTTTGGGCTGCTATTTGCTGAGGGATATTTCAAATTGCTATGGATGCTACTCAAGTGCACCCACGATGACGGGGCCACCTTCTAGGCAAAGACTTGCCTTCCGGGACGTAAATGGTGCACTAATGTCACAGACTTCTGGGAGTAGAGGAATCGATCAATATGTTGGCTACATAGCAGAGGCACCCTGGGATTCTTCTGACAAGTGGTGTGATCTGCCATTTTCTCTCTCGTTCCTCTACAACTCTATTCAAACTTTTCAATAGAAAGCCTGGCCAAATGCCACAGAAGGAGGAAGAGAAAAAGTAAGAAAAAAATAAAAGTCAAATGTTAAAAAAATAAAAGTAACAATGCATGTGAACTCCCTGACCTTGAATAAAAGGGAAAAAATGTACAAAGTGTGCGGCTGAACAAAGTCCTGCTGGAAAAAGGAAGCTTGGCTGCTGCCCAACCGGTCGCTTTACAGATCAGGTTTAACTACCCGCACTTTCTCCGTGCGTTCTGCATTTCACTGCGATCCTCAGTCCATAATCAGCTCTCCCAAGCATCCGACAGTGTTCAATCAACTAGATACAGCCAAGAATATTCTGGTAGTCTAAATCATACACTTGGGAAGAAAATGATCAGATTTTCCAAAGAAATTGCAAGGACGACAACTTTCTAAATATTACAATATAAGAGGAAGAAAAATCCTCATTCTCTAAAATTAAATTATCCTTTTTAGATTTCTTCATCTAATATTATGTTCTTTATTTTGAAATTTTAATGTGTCTTCCAAATTTAGAGAAATGTGCAAAACAATTTAGAAAAAGCTCATATCAACAAAATATTAATATATGCATTCTTGCTATAATAATTATTTCTTTGGATAAATATATGTGAATTCAATCTTTTAAGGAATGTGGAATTTTTTTTAGATGAGTTACATACAGGGAAAAGCACGGATCTCAAGTATGAAATTCAGTACTTTTTCCTTTTTTCTCTTCCAAGCATCACCCATGATAAGCAAGCAGTGTTTGACAGACTTTGCCTGTTTGGGCAGGAGCCCCCAGTCATTCCAGGACCAGAAAGCACCCTTGTGATTGGTTCCACCATAGGTTAGTTTTCCTGCTTATGAACTTTACATAAGTGGAAGTTTAGTCAGTATTACATGAAGTTCATCCACGTTTCTGTGTCAAGATATTCTTCTAAGAAATTGTGAATAGCACCACAAACTTCAGGTCTTCGTAGAAAGAGTTAATTGAAGCATGATTTTCGTACATTCCATTGAAGAGTTTGGTAAGCTTTGACACTTGAAGACACCCAGGAGACAGTCACCAAACCAAGCTATAAACACACCCATTGCTCTCATCTTACCCTTCTGTGTCGCCTACCCTGCCCACCTGAGGAAGCCACCCACCTACTTCCTGTTATTGTAGGCCGGTTTGCCTGTTCTGTTATTTTACATACAGGAATCATCTTCCATGATTCTTGTATGTCGTCTTGTCAGCATAATTGCATTTAGATTAATCCTTGATGTTTTATTTATTCAGAATTTTTTTTTACTTTTTGTTATTGAGAAGTATTCCAGTATATTCTTGTAGTAAAATATGTATCCATTCACCTAATACACATTTGCATTTTTTCAATTTTTGGACTGTTGCAAATAAAACTCTCTGAACATGTGTACACACATTTCTGCATGGGCAAATGCAGGAAATTATCCTAACTGAACATGGAGAAGTGGAGGGCTGAGGCATAAGTATGTGAACAATTCATTAATAATAAACTTCCCAACTGTTTTCCAAGTAGCTTTAATTTACACTTTTCTAACAAATAACAAGATAATACTATCCAACAGAATTTTATCATCTATACAATGCCTAGTCTGGGATGTCTGCTTAAATACTTTACCATCTGCAACTGGATTGACATCTTTTTTTTTTTTTTAATTATGAGAGCTCTTTTCATAGTCTGGATTCGTGTATTTGTCAGAAGTGCTTCCTTCTTTCTATGAATGGTCTTTTTTATTTATCAGAAGCGTCCTTCATAAAGAATAGTGCTTTAATTTTTATTAATCCCAATTTTTGATTACATGGTTCCTACCTTTAATTACCTACTTAAGGAATCTTTGACAGTCCCACAAACTTTCTATTTTCATGAAGTACCTACTCAGACTCCATGAAACATGCCACTTTCTATTGTTTGTTCATTTCTTATTATTGAGTATTGTCAGTTTTGCAGGTGTTCCAAATGTCTGCTTTGTTAGTCAGGTTTTCATTACTGGGACCGAAACATTAGACAATAACAGTTTAAAAGAAGGAAAAAGTCATCTTGCCTTACAGAGTCAGGGATTTCAGACCATGGTCTGATAACTCCATGGGTTTAGGTCTCAGGGCAGGAGAACATGGTGGCAGGAGGCTGTGGCAGAGGCGAGCTGTCAGCTCATGGCACTAGGAAGCAGAGAAAGATGAAAAGGGACAGATATGTCATATCCCCAGGGACTCATCCCAGTGACCACCTGCCTCCAATGTTCCCCTGCCTGCATTTTCCACCACCTTCCCTTGTTCCTTTTTATTATCAACCCATCAAGTGGGTTAACCCACTGATGAGGTCAGAGTCCTTCAAGATGCAATCACCTCCCAAGAGCCCCATCTCTGAACGATGCTGCATTGGAGACCAAACCTTCAACACAAGAACCGACAGGGAGCATTCCAGGTACAACACAGAACATCAGTCTTTTATAATTCTCTGACCACATTTTGGATTGTGGCCACGATTCCGTAAACTGCTTTCCTTTTTTCTTTATGCCTTCTTCAGACAGTACGCTGTGAGAATTATAGGACAAACCCTGTTGGTCTCCTGTAATTGGCCCTTGCTAATTCACACTCTGCACTTAGAAGAGGATTCCTGTTTGCTTTCTTCTTTCAGTTCTCCTCCTAGGATCATGGAGTAACTAGTGCAACCCTGGACACAAATGTGTCAAATCCACCATCGGAGGACATATCAAGTGAAAACGGTCCCCTCTCCCCGTCCATCTGTGGCTCCGGCCAGTATGAAGCTCTATAAATAGCCTTCGTTAGATACTGGCTCTCATTCTTGCACTCAGGCTACACCAAGGAAACTGCCTTATATCCTTACCTTAGAGTGCAACAGCTTTTGCATTTATTTCACCTTTTTCTGCTATGTACCCTTTTAAGACTTCATTTGTGCCTTATTGGAAAAATAGTCTAGAAATAACTGACACAACTCAGGAAAATTCCATGGTTTCTTAGCATGTAAGTTGCAAAGCCCATCATATTTGGACTCCTCTCCTCATTTGTCACATCCTGGGCCCAACCAGGGATTCCCCTGTCCATTTGGTGTTTCCCCTCTCCATTGTCACATCCTGGGCCCAACCAAGTGTCAGCAACAGGACAGAGAAAGATGTGAGGTTTTCAGAATAGCTTGGCTTAGCAGGATTTTCTGTATTATGTCTCTATATTAAAGACCTAGACACGTAGCACTGTCAGAGCCCGTAGATGATTGAACCCCAAGGATGATTTCGAGTTAATTGGAAAGTGTAGCACCTGGGTTGACAGAGTAGCAGTTTATTATGCATAAACTCAACTGTTGAATGAATTGAGATTTTTCAGAAAACAGTTAATTCATTCAATTCCACTCAAAACAAATGAGAAAAAGCCAGTATCCTAAACTTCTTTACTGATTCAGGCAAAAAAAAAAAATCTCTGGTTAGGGTCATTAAAATGCTCATGACTTTATCATCTATGCACATGCACACACACACACACACACACACACACACACACACACACACTGGACTTCATTACTTTAATAGAAAACATGATTTGGATTTAGATCTCAAAAGTCTCAAACTTTTAAAGAGTAATACTTCCCATTAGTCGTCAGTTGGACATTATTCATAACCCAAAATTTAAACAAATGCATATTTATGATTACTAAGCTTCTTTGGCATCAACATATACCCCAACTAGGTTGTCTGCTTCTGAATGTCTCCAGGGCTGCAATCAGATCAGTTTCCAGGCCCAGGGTCTCTCATGAAGGCTCTGCTGAAAGTGGATCTGGGATTGCATGTGTGGGTTTTGGTGGAGTTCCTTCCTGAGGGGCCGCTGGGCTGAGGGCCATTTTTCCCCTCTAGCTGTAGAATAGAGCATCACAGTCTCTTGAGATGTGGACCTCCCCCCAAGGCAGCTCTCCTCGTATCCAGGAGGGAAAGGGTCTACTAGCAGGAAGGAACTTAGTCACAGGAGCTGACGTCATCAACTCTTCCATATTCCATCGTGAAGAGTCTGGGCAGTTTGAGTTCATTTCCAGAAATAGGACTCTGACCTGCACTATGCATGTGCTTCCCCAGAAAACCAACCTCCCTTCTCACGACACCCACACGACCAAGGCAAGTATTTGAGGTGACACATATGTTAATTACCTGATATAGCCATTCCACAGTGTGTGCATAGGTCAAAACAACATGCTATGTACCATAGTATATATAATTTTGTTAATCTAAAAAGTACAGGAAGCCAATCTCTGGTCCAACCTGCAAGAAACAAGATTGCTGTCTCCACCAACAGTCTTGGAAACTATATGCTCATTTCTGTCATGATCAGCCCCAAATGGCCAGGACTAGATTAAGAGCTGACAGATTCCCTTTTGTTCCAACTTGTGACCGACCATGTTCTTCACCCCCAGCAAACCTCACAGGCTGCAGCACTTCTGGGCACTGGGATGCACCCCCATGCCAGCACCCAGCCCCAGGCCTCCCCGTTTTCACTGTGAGTATTCTCAGTGCCTGCCTGCTTTTGAGACCCTGGAAAACCAGAGGTGATGCTGGCCGATGCCCCACCACAGTAAGCTCAGAGGGAATGGCCATCGCTTCTCTGTGTGTTTTGCTTCACACTACAGATAGAGGTAGGGGGATCACACAGCTGGGCATAGGAGGACATGGGGCTCAAGAGGCCATCTTAGATACCCCAAGTGCCTAAGCAGACCTTCCAACCACTCACTCTGAGGCAGTTTTGCCTTGTTTCCAGGCCTTCTGGTCTGCGGTGATCGTCCAATTCTGTATCTAGAATTTTGAAATGTGACGCAGGTTATTTCACTTGTTAGGCTACTAGAGGCCAGCGAATTCCTGATATGGGCAAGAGATGGAACCCGGTAGTCCTGGATTCCCACGTGCATTTTACTCCAAGTCCCCAAACACATCAAACGTGAGCTTGCACAATACGTCTTCTAAAAGTGAGTACTGGTTCCTGTTTCTCTGTGGTTCAAGTAAACATCTCTTTCAAAATCAGGGGTTTGGGCCTTTAGGCTCGCCTCAAATTTTTCATCCAGATCAAACTTAGACTCTCACACAAGTTACATCAATGAAATTTAAACATACCGTTAAGTTCCCTAAACTGCAAGATGACTGGTTATGAAAGAAGTAGCCTTCACACTAGAAAACTGGATCAGGGTTTGAGTCATTGACTCATCTGGTCCTTTATCACCCTCACCCACATGCGGAGCATCCCTATCCACTGACAGGCTCCTTTTCCACCTTTATTTCCTCCCCAAATTACTTTCGCCTTCCTAGAAAATCACCACGCGGTGCCTGTAGTACACAGGCATCTCACTTTGAGAACCAGTGCCCTGGAAGGAAGGGAGCCACTGCCATCCAGCCAACGCGCTCTGCAGGGGCCTCGGAGATCAGGGGAGAGAAAGGACTGTGGAGGGCAGGCAGCACCCAGGCCCCGCAGGCAGGCAGAAGCCTTTAGGAAGAATGCTGAGGAGACAAGGTTGATTGACAGGGGTAGTCATCTGACTTGTGTGAGGCGTGCCCGTGGGCCTTGGAAGGGACCGCAGCAGAGCTTGCTTCGCCTGGCAACGTTAGCCACGCTGTGTCCTCCGGAGCCTTTCCTCCGCAGAGTCGGCTGCGCAGCCGCGGTTGGGATTGCCCTGGGCATGCTGCCTGACCCTCGCCTCTTTCAGAGTCCTCTGAGCCGCTTCTCCCTAGAAATCTGCAGGGGTCTCTCCACATGGCCAATGTGAAAAAAAGAGGAGCAAAGAAAACAGGACCTGAGACTGGTGCCCACAGAGCCCAGCTCCCCTGGCTGCTTCCCTGGGCCACCAGTGCAGGTCACCAGGGAAGGAAAGCGCCGGCCCTGGCTTGTTGGTGCCCTTGCGGATCTGTGTGAGCTCCTGTGCTAACTGGCCTTTCTTCTTCCTAGGAAAGGTGAAACCATCGGTGGAATCTAAATACTTAGGTTTTATGGGTCTAACTTCAGCTTACACTAAAGAGGGAATATTAGAATAAATAATAAGGGAAGAAATATTGCACAAAACTTTCCAGAAGTATCTCTACTTAATATTATACACTTAAGTGTCCCACTACATCATTTTTAATTAACCAAATTAATCTTATTTTATGAAAGAAACAAAATTTAACTGTATTGTTGGCTGTAAGTTGATACTAATTTACTGTAATAGTATGCTTTATAATAAAAATCTTGCATTAATATTTTATACATACACTGATTGCTTTTGAAAAAGTGTGTTTATTTGTTGAAAGGTATGCCAGATTTTGAGGTTTCAAGAGGTAGTGGTGGATTAGCAACAGTTTCACTACCCTAGATTTTTATGCCCCTTTATATTCCCAATATATTCCTATTTAGTTACTTGCTCATGATTAATGGATGCTATCATTTTGCTACTTTTACTTTTGACTTTTTAAATGTTGCTAATTTTCACACATATTTATCATTTCTTCATTATTAATTAGGCTAAATATTTTTTTGTATTGTGATTTTGAGCATTTCTTTATGAATGATAAGGTCTTCTGGTCATATCTACATTTTCCTCTTGGAGATCTTTTGTCTTTTTAATTAGCATTTAAGAAAAATTTTTAAATGATTCAAGAATACTTTAAAATTTTATTGGACACTAATCTTTCTTTTATTGTTTCCAATTATTTCTGTATTTTTAATATTCCACTTTGAATGGTTGCAGCGACATGAATTTGTGCATTTAAGTGGTTTATGCAGAAATCTGCCAGACTTACATATCCTGGGAGACACTGGCTTTTCTTCCAGGTGGGAGGTGCTCACAACTTGGGGCCAGGGAAGGAGCATCCTGCTTTCCATTTGGAAATTAAGGCAGATTTTTTTTCATCCATCTGGCTCATGTGCTGATTTTTCTATTTGCTACAAACTCAATATGGAAAGGAAGGGATTATTTGACTGGATCCAAGAATCCAAACACTTATGTCCATATTTTCTCAGATTTTGATAAGATTTTATAAATATTCAAACAACTCTTAAATGTAAAATCCTTAGAGGAGTAGGCTTTTGCTGACAGGATTTCATCTCAATGACAGAAATCAATTAGGAGTTCTCAGAAAATGATGACTGAGAAAAGATAACACACCCAGTAGGTGAAATCTAGAGTCACTCTATTCCCTTCGTAATTCAGTTTTGCAAACACAAAAACTGGCATATAGGAGGCGAGGTGCCGAGTTAGCATAATGAGCCAATAGCACCTTCACTTTGTTTGGGATACTCCTGTTTGTAGACTCTCCAATACTGCTAAATTTCTTTTACAATTAGAGCATACATTTGTTCTCTCATGTAACATACCATTGTCATTCTTAATGTAGAAGTATGAAAAATTGTGTGGCAATGTTCTTCTCAAATCAGTCTAATTTGTGCAAACAGTGCAAAAAGGCCATTCTTTGACTCACAGGAATCAACATTAAAACTTAATCCCTAAAGTTTATAATAAAAATAATAAAGAAAAACAATTTAATTTGCTATCATAGTTTGTGTATATGAACAATGAATAGAATCGTGCATAATAATGTCCTAAATTATATAATTGAGGATTTCTGTGCTTATGTATTGAATTGAGAACATATCTAGCAAGACCTGTGCTAGAACAGTAAACAGCATGTCAGGAATAGATGAGTCCTTGATGTATCAGAACCTCGGCATGGCACTGGTTTGCATTGAACTTTCTCCTTATTCATAGGTCTCTGTAGGCTTGATTTTGTGCCTTCCCAGCTGTGACTTGCTTGCCTTCAGCTGGGGTGGGCAGCTCAGGCTTCCCCAATGTCCTCATGTTGCTTGGACCAGGAACTCTTCCAGGCCATGTTTTTGTAGCATTAGGAGATCTGCAAGAGGGAAACAAACAGCATGTGTTGAAGTTTACCATCATCTTCACGTTCTATGTCTGAATGTCACTTTGGTCAGAAAACATCACATCTGAGATTTATTCTTGTGGGAGGTACTCCAAAGTTACATGACTAGAAACTAAAGAACTGAGAACAATATTATCTACCAGTGTAAAATCTGGAATTTTAGGAATTTAGGTGAGTTCATCATAGAATATTTTATTTAAAAAACGATGGATTTTCTTAATATATTTCACTGGGTTAAAAGATGATAAGTAGTTAAACTAGAAAGGTCCCAGAAAATATCTGGTTCCCAAACTCACTTTCACTTCTTCTATACACCAACTAACTAAATCTGTACTCATATTTAAAGACATGTGTCTTCCTTAAATTTCAATACATTTGGGAATTTATTGCGTATTACTTTCTGACATTTCTTAGGCATTTTGCAAGATTTGAATGTTACATTTTGCATTTTTCTCTAAGGCTGATGTAAATATTTTAAAGTATTATCTTGATTTTATTTAGTATCCCTTAGCATTCTCTATTTTATCTGAAAATTTCCATTTGCAAGAATCTGAGAGGAACATAAAAATTATCTCTTGAAAAAGGCTTAAAATTCCCTTATGGTAAATAAAATTATGTCCGTTCAGTGCTAAAGTTCTTCAGAAACTATATGTATATTTTGTCTTGTTTGTCTCCCAATATGAAATGGTAAGTAATCACATCCACTTCTCCACATTACAGACATTATTTAGTGATAACAATCATTGAAAACAGGGCAAGAGTTCCTGAATTCAAACTCCAGCTCTGTGGCTTACTGCATTGCTTAGGTGCCAAAACATTTCTGTCCCATGAAATGCATAAAATGATAATGCTAATGTTTACTTCAAACTGCTTTTGTGGAGATTTTATGAGGTTTCTTATGCAAATACCTGGCACAGAACCCACTTAATTGGTCATTTTAATATTAAATCAAAATTCTCTTTGACATTTAGGAAAAACATGAAAGCTGAAATTTAAAATTACCTTGCTCATATAATTGTATATTTATGCAGTGATTGTTTCACTTGCCTTTTATTGCCAAATATTATAATATATCCCATAGACAGCTCAGTGCTAAACCCAGTAAGAAAGAGAGCCCTTCACACAGCATAAAAATCACTACATTCAATGTGAACAAAATGTTAATAAAAATTAAGAAACTAGCAAAATCCTATCAAGAACCTGTCAAATTTTTATTCAGTGATATATGTTCATAAAATAATACCCAAGATTAAGCAAGGTAATAAATGGTATAAAGGCATTTTCAGTGTATTTCAAGTCTTCAGGGAAATCAGTTACCATTTTGTAGCAAAAGAGAAAAAATTAAAGTCTGCGTGGAAAAAAAAGACTATTGGAGGGAATAGTCTTTAATCATGTAACTTAGAGGCAAAATCAAAATAAAACAAATACATGAAAGTGTATCTGTAATGAATAATAAATGATAATTTGTAAGCATTCTTCAGAAGTTTACTATGCACCTATATTAATAATAAAATTCAACATAAGTAAGAGAATACAACCTATATTTGATTCATGTTCTTCCTTTCAAAAGTTTTATTTCCTTTAATTTTAAAAATTACATTAATGCTTTACAGTTGTGCATAGTAGTGGGATTCCTTGTCACACATCCCTACGTAACACAATGTGGTCAGTTTCATTCCCAGGAACTCCCCTTCCCCTCCCTGCCACCCTTGCTCTGTCCCCTTTTTCTATGTTATAGGTCTCCCTTCTCTCCTCCTGGAATCTCCCCATTTTCCCGTTTTTATCTCTCTAGCTTCCACATATGAGACCCTAGACGTCCTGAGTCTGGCTTGCTTCACTTAACATAACATGCTCCAGTTCCGTCCATTTTCCTGCTCCAAAGAAGTTATGGAAACCCTTGTGTTCACAACTGTCTCCTGCAGTGCGTCCCTACCTCTCCCGCTCCATCGGCCCAAAGCACCCACCTCCTGCCACCACACCAGGCCCAAGGGCTGTTTATGGACGTACACGTGTTCACTTCAAACTGTACTGCTTGCTCCTTTCTGTAGCTCATTGTAACAATGACTACAATCAGTCAGTGGCCCCAGCATCGTTTTTATTTTCCCACTAGTGTGAAACTGAACTATGAGGAGGTGAACCATGCTCATCAACTTAAATCTGCTCTTTGGCTCTGGTTAAGGAACCTATGTAATTTTGGTTCCTTATTTGATGATTCACATTATGGAAACTTTCTGATTCAAGCAAAACATGAAGTTGTCTCTTGTATTCTATTATTCTGAATTACCTAGTTAGGAGTATTATTCAAAATGAATAAAGTACTTAACCATTTTCAATTATTCGACTTTTGTTGAGTCCACTTAAATTTAAGAAATTGTGCTTAAAGTATTCCACCGAACAAACAAAATATGTCCTGTTATACGATTCTTTTATCCCTCTGCACATTTCTTCTGATCATGTTTATTGTACATGCTTTGCTAAGCATTTTCATTGATATCGTACTGATTGAGGAAGACTCTTCTCTGCTGACCTGCATCAGAACCCTCTGAGAAAGCGACCATGGTCTCTGTACTCAGGTCCACAGCTCCATAGTGCTGGAAAGGGTCCTCCATTCATATTTTAGTCATGCTTTTTTGTGGGATGCTCTTTTAGGAATCAAGAAAAGTTTTCATATAGTTACTATTTTGACTAGTTAACATTATAAAATAACTTTAATTTTCTACTTCTGAACCTTTTCTACCTTGCCAAGATAAATTGTATTTGGGTGCCTTATTCATGGGATGTTTTATTTGATTCTAAGTGTTAATATGTTATTTACAACTTTGTATCAATATTTATATGCAAAACATTCTCTTTGTGCCACATTGGCCACCATAGCACTGCTTTACAAATACACTGACCTGGTATCTTTTTCCCTGAGTGCTATTAACCGGTGTGAACAACATGGGAGTTAGCTATTTGACTTTATTTGCAAGAATTCACCCATAAACCCATCTGGGTGTGGGTAGTTTTGGGGTACAGTCTGTTTGAGAAAGTTCTACTTGTTTCACAGATCTTGATCTGCTTATTTTGTCTCTATATCTCCAACTGGCTTTCTTCTGATGTCATGTCTTTTACCTTGCACATTTATTAGAAAGCTAATGTGTGGCTGTCCTGACTTGGTAAGGAAGGATTCATTTTGCTCTTATAAACCAATAATTTCTTTGCACAAATCAGATGATAGTCATTGCTGCAAATTAAAAATTGAGTCCAAGAAAAGCAAAGTCTCTTCCTTCTTGGAATTTATTCCCCAGACCAACAAGAAAGGTGGAAACAAGTGAATCCATGGAAAGGAAGGCCAAGAGGGTGGTGGATAATAAATGCAGGGTGCTCCACAGAGAAGAGTTGTCAGTAAACATCCTGGCACGGCGTGATTGCCCAACCAGTCACTAAGAGCAGTAAAGAGCGGGACAGAGGACATGTAGCAGCTTCCTCCAGGAGGAAAGAAGACTTGTGTCCTCAGAAAGCAGGAAAAGTGCTATTCCATCCATAAGGGAGTGACTGGGGTGGCTGAGAGCCCCGAACACAGGGCCTCTGTCATTACCACCATCTCCAACTGAATCTCTATGCTTTCTTCTCTTCAAATTTTCAAAGTCACATTTCAGACAAGTTACCATCCATTACCACTCATCAGCCCAGAGTTGTGATTTATGTACCCAGCACCCTGACCCCACCGCACCCTCCTTCCTTTTTCATGTAAAGACCCCTCCACAGTCGTGTCCCCTTGTACATTACGTGTGGGAGATCATCTACTCTTCTCTTCCTGCCCAACTTACATTTCCTGTGAGTGAACAGCATCTCCACTTAGGTAGAATGTTGGTGGGGGCAGCCCAGTCCGCGGCTGAGTGAAGCGCTGTTCTGGTGACCCATCCGTGGCTTGCACTTGTGCCACCGATGCCCGCACAGCTGTTCTGAAACTCCTGTCCCCGGGCCTGGCTGTATTGCTAAGGCCTGCGATACCAGTTAAACACAGCACTCTCAGCGAAAGGGTTCTTAGGGACCATTCCTTGGAGATTCTTGATAAGATGCAAGTCTCCAGATCTCATGGTCTCTTCCTTCTTGTCAATAACATAGACGTATTGGAGATTTTAAAGGTAAGGTCTCTGGAAACCTGATCTTAAACATTTTTGAGCCACTTCCCTCTCTTGTTGGACTGAATTTATCCCTGTGGCCATCTTCATTTTCCCCTTCTTTTCTTGTATTCCTGTACTTGACATAATTTCAAAATGTTTACGTATGTGTATGAGCATTTAATAGAACACAGTGCTAAGCAGAAAACTGGGCTGCCATTCCACTTAGAAGCATGAACTCTTTAGTAGAAAACAAATTTAAAACCCATTCAGTACACACTAAGCCATAATCCTTTATATTACTCTTGGAACTAAGGCAAATTACATTTAGTGTGTCTTTAAACGTTACATCTCCTGATAAACAATAATTCATTAATAAAGCCAACACAATTTTGTCATCATAGGTGGCTAAATTAATGAGTTGGACGGATAGTCATTAAGTGTGAACACATTTTTCCAATTCTAATGAAATAGAAGGAGCAATTGAAATCCAATGTAGCAATCACTGGGTGAATGCACTGCTTTATAAGCTTCTGATGTAAATTTTGAAATAAAAAAAGAAAAGAGAGAGGCAGGTGGGGAGGATTACTGCACTCAGTAATTCATGCATACCAGCGCTGTTCACACTCCTGTACTCAACGGAGTCGCTGGTGATTGCTTTCTCACCTGGATGGAAGGAGCATGACGGTCTCAGAAGCGCCTGCGGAGCAGACATTCAGACCCACAGCAGACGGAAGCCGCCACGTCCCCTCACAGTGGATGTCGTTGGGGCCAGAAAATGCAACCAAGAGTTATTTCTGACTAATTTCTTTCCTAGAGAGACTCTTTTATTAATTATCTTTTCTCTGTCTTGCAATGAAGTACAAGTGTTTAAGGATGGCCTTGAGAGGTGTTTGCAGTTGATTAAGTAGACTTTACCCCTGAGTGCCTTTTTTTTTTCTTACCTGCTCAAGGCCAGATGTCATTATAAAAGAACCACATGTGAGGAACTGTGTCCCAAACTCAAAATCAATGGTGCCTGTCGTCCTCATTTATGTATGAAAAAGAATAGATTTTAAGAAAGCAGAGCTAAAACTAAATCAATACCTTTGTATTTTGAGGAATCTTTAAATATTAGTGTCTAAACCAAGGTAGTATTTATGAAATAGAAAATAACTTTTAAAAATGAGATTGTATTCACAATAAAATCTGTAAAAGCCATCTTATTTGCAAACTTAATTTTTTTTTTTTGCCTAGGTAGGTTCTATTAATATCTTTGTTCGTGAAAGGACACATTTGTGCTTTTTCTTCCACATTTTTTTCTATGGGCAAATACTGTAAGAATCAGCAAAGCATGTTTTGCACAACAAACATTGGTAGCTTAATGTATAACTCTCCATCGGGTGGCTGCTTTCTGTCAAAATGAAATTGAAATCCAATAGATCAGTATTGTTCAGTCCCTGTCACTCACCAAGAACGTCTTTCACATTTTCTAAGACTTGCTCATTTTTTTCTGTACATTTTTCTGCATGTGTAGACATAGAAACCATAAGCTTGATGGAGACAGGAGCGACGTTCCTTAGGTTGTCAGTCAAGGTGCCGGGCACCCTTCTGTGTGACTCAGTGCAGCGCACTTGGGTACAGAGCTACTTTACATACCCACCATGCAGACGCAGAGGCGCTGTTCTGACATGTGGAAGATTGCCATCCAGGGTTCCTGTGGATTAATTTGCTCCAGAGGTGGAGAGAGCTATAAGGACAGGCTTTGGCTAAGGAGTAGGTGGTAAGGAGACAGCCAGAGCGAACACAGACAATCTGACTGACGGATATGGAGAGGGGTTGCTGATCATTATTTTCTTAGTGTTGGATGACAGCATGGGTGGAAGACAAGGGGAAGGGTGGGCTGCAGGAATGGAGTGGAGCGACTGAGAGAACTCTGAAGCACGGGACTCATTTTTGTGACATTTTTTTTCTATACTTACAGGACAACCAAATATGTCCAGTAGAAATTCATATTGCATACCTAATAGGGTTTGTGGGCTCTTTTTTTTTTTTTTTACATTTTTGGAGTTTCTCCTTCTTCTGAAAATCCCTCAGCTTTCACCTGCTGAGGCACAAGGAGAAGAATATCAAGAATGATGTGGTCTCCAAATGCTTGCTCTTCTTTACTGCAGAGCCCCTGGCATTTTTGTATGTCTTCTGGATGTCGGGGTAATGTGTCAGCACCCCAAGTAGGCAGTGCCACAGTGGCTTGCTGCCAGTCCCCACAGCAGCCTGCTCAGCCTGGTCCAGGCCTCTGAGAGGTCTCTGCCATCCCACCCACAGGATCTGATAGCTCTTTTTAGGCCAGAACAGTACTTGGAATTTCAAACACACTATCCTGATTTACCTGATGGCAGACAGCCACAGCATCCCACCAGCCTCTGAGTCGTTCAGGCTTAAGTGACCTGTGGGATCATGCGGGTAGGAAGCAGCTCTTTCACTTAGGTATTAATTCAGAGTTCATACAGTCAGTGGCTCAGGACAGCTTCATGTCCTGGGAGGCAGCCACGGCTGGTGAGAGCCCCCATGGCACTGTGGACGTGGAACCCCGGTTCTGGGCTGAGGGCCTGGGGTCCTCCTCCCTTGGTGAGGGAGACGCTGAGCTGCGCCTGCACCCAGCCAGCAGAGAGGCCTCGGTCGGCCTTCCCCTGAGTCAGGTTTCCCAAAGGCCCTGCGCCCAGTGACTGACTCCTGCACACTGCTGCCTGCCAGCCTCAGGGGCAGAAAACCAGTCTTTACCACTGTCTCTGTTGCTGCCATTTGTTTTGGTTTTTAAGCTGTCGCTTTGCTGTTCCCAGTAATAGGAGAGAGCTCAGTAAGGAAAAGGAGGGCACTGGGCCTACCAGAGCCTCTGAATTTTTCTTCTTTTTTTAAATTTATCTTTTAATTTTTTACAGACTGCATTTTGATTCATTCTACACAGCAGGGGCACATCTTTTCATTTCTATGGTTGTACACAACGTAGATTCACACCATTCATATAACCATACATGTACAATGATGTCTGTCTCATTCCACCATTTTTTATACCCCCTCCCTCTCATTTCCCTCTACATAATCCAAAGTTTCCCCTTTCTTCCCTCACTCTCCACCCCCACCCCCATTATATAGCATTCTCCACTTATCAGGGAAAACATTCAGCCTTTGGTTTTTTGGACTCAGCTTATTTCACTTAGCATGATATTCTCCAATTTCATCCATTTATTTGCAAATGTCATGATATTATTCTTCTTTATAGCTGAATAATATTCCATTGTGTATATATACCAGAGTTTCTTTATCCATTCATCTGTTGGGATGAACTCAAACTAAAAAGCTTTTTCTCAGCAAAGGATATGATCAAGAATGTGAAGAGCCTACAGAGTGGAGAAAATCTTTTCCACATGCACTTCAGATAGAGCACTTGTCTCCAAATTTATAAAGAACTTACAAAACTTTACACCAAAAATACAAAGAACCCAATCAATAAATGGGCCAAGGAACTGGACAGACACTTTATAGAAGAAGACACACAGGCAATTAATAAATATATGAAAAAGTGTTCAACATCTTTAGTAATTAGAAAAATGCAAATTAAAACAACTCTAAGATTTCATCTTACTCCAATTAGAATGGCTATTATCAAGAACACAAGCAATAATAGATGTTGGCGTGGATGTGGGGAAAAAGGTACACTCATACGTTGCTGGTGGAGTTGCAATTTGGTGCAGTCACTCTGGAAAGCAGTGTGGAGAATCCTCAGAAAGCTTGGAATGGAACCACCATTTGACCCAGCTATCCCACTCCTCGGTTTATACCCAAAGGACTTAAAATCAGCACACTACAGTGATGCAGCCACATCAATGTTTATAGCATCTGAGTTCACAATAGCTAGATTGTGGAACCAACCTAGATGCCCTTCAACAGATGAATGGATAAAGAAACTCTGGTATATTTTTTATTTTTCTTTTTGAATTTTATTTATATTTAATTAATGATTTGTTATTTGTTCTAATTTTTTTGTATATGATAGTAGAATGCATTTATGCATTTTGATAGGTTATACACAAATGGAGTGTACTCTCTCATTTTTCTGTTTGTACACATTGCGGGAGCACTTTGGTCATGCAGTCACATATGTGCGTGAGGTAGTAATGTCTGCTTCACTCTGCTATCCTTCCTGCCCCATACCACTTCGCCTCCAGACCTCTGAAAGTTAATCCCAACTTTTTGTGGTGTCAGAGACTTTGTGTCTTATAATGTGAAGCTGAGGAGTCGATGGTTCCACTGGAATTTAGAGTCTGGAAGACATTTCTTATCAGAATGACACTGTGTTTAAGTTCACACCTTCTCACCACCATTTAGCTTCCAACAATTCCTAAAATCATCTCTAAGGTGAGTTTTGTTTCCCAGTCATTTGATGAGCTTTCTTCAAGTCATCCTTCCTCTGCACATCAAGATCTTAATGTCAATTCAGTTTGAAAACTGAAATAAGATAAGAGGAACTCAGTACACTAAAGTCATTTCAAGTCACCTCCACAACCCCAAAGCTTGTCTACAGCTGCAAGCAAATAAAATCCCTGTCCTCTCTCCTGTGTCCAGAAGCCTACAGGGAAGAGTCTCCTTTTGTTCTTCACTTAGGTCCATGAGATTCCTCGAGGCCATCACCAGCCCTTCTCTCTCTTATGTCCCCATGACTGCAGTCCACCACCCACTCAGAATCTCCTGGTTCACTTGAAGTCTCCACCGTAACACCATCAGACCTCACCGCCGCCTGGATACCTGCACTGAGGTGCTTCGTAGCTCCACGGATGTCAACTCTGAAGCTTCCTTGGTTCTCACACACATACTTTCAAACTAGTATCTGAGGTCCCTCCCCATCCACCATCACCTTAATCCAATCCAGATGCATCTGAGAGCAATAATGGTAACCTGAGGCTGTTGCATGTCTGGAAAGGCTCAGAAGAGCTGGGTTCCTTGCAAGCTGGTGATATTCTCTGCATCTCAGGTGCTGTTGACTTTTACAGCCTCTAACATGCAGACGTGTACGTGATCAGATGTGTGGACACAGGTGCATGCACACACACAAGCAGGGTGCTCAAGAATTACTAAAGCCTTCCGTGAAATTGGCTGCCTTCAGGGTCAGACCTCCTCTTCTTTGACAAATGCAGCTGGCTCTGGACCCACTCAGTGCTATCAGAATTCTGAGTCCTGACCAAGCCCTGTGTTCCCTGAGCTGAACCCAGGCCAGTCACGCTGCCCCAAAAGGGTGCCCACTCTCCTGAGGCCCATAGTGGCTGCTCCCCTGGCAGCCAGACCATGCTGACCAAGAGAGGAGCTCTGTGCTTGGAGAGGCCTTTCTAGTTCTTTGGGGGCGCTCTGGTCCACCCATGCTGCTCCTTCTTTCCTAGACCAAAAGTATGGTTTGGGAGACAAGTGTTAACCTGCACTTTCTTCTTTGAATCTTTCATTTTTACACTTAATATCTGAAAATTACCTAAATAGAAGAAAGAAGTAAGGTTTTACATCACACCTCCAGATGAGCCCTTCTAGCAATGATCACTGACATTTCCACCTTTCACATAATAAGGTATCATACAGAGACTTCACCAAATGCCTTGCTTCATAGGACCATGAGTTGACATTAATGCTAGCATATTTGACAATACATGAAATTTTGTCTCAGGATGTGTTGAATCTTTGTTGACTTTTCACGGCCAAAGTAAGTGTCGGGGTGTAAGTACTGACACGCTATGCACTGTGGCAAGAGTGCGTCTCCATGGTGCAAGAAAAGGCTGCAAATGAGGGAGAAGTCTGTTGTCTTTCTCCAGTATCCGCTAGTAGATGTTTACTTAAGTCCTTGAAAATTGCGTTTTGCTATTTGACTCTACTTATTTGTTTACCACATAACATAACTTTGAACTGGTCTTCACATGAAAATGTCTCATATTCCTAATAGACCTACAAGTATTACATCAGAAGACTTTGGTTTAAATTGCTTTTCTACCACTTAAGAATAATGAAGTTTAGGTTCAATTTTTTTCAACAGAAGGTTGAGAATTATGACACGTTCATCACAAGTTGTGAAAATTACATGGAATAAAACCACAAATGTTTCAAGATTAATATCACCAAAAAGGGAGCAGGGTTAGATTAAAATATTCCTGAGAAGAACTTAACTGAATATGATCAGTTGCTGATATGAAAATCTGTGAAAAAGCAAGGAAAACTGAAAGAAGCAGAGGAAAACACACACCACCTGCCGCTCTTTATTCCGAGCTTCCCACCTGACCTACCAGCCTATTTTCAGAAATTTCTGTTGAATCTGGCTCTTTTGTTACAATATGAACTAAATCAGTTATTGAGAGTTAATGAGATTTCTGAGAAAGGAAAAAAAACAATGCATGTATGTTATTTCCGACGTATTAGAATTCCTGTGGGCAGATGTCATTTTCAAAGTTTAATAAAGTCTATGATTCACAGAAAGAGATTTGTTTCTTAAAAGGGGAAGGGACAGAAAGAAATATTTAATTCTTTGTAAAAACTGAATTATCCAGTTATAAAACTGAATGTAAGTTCTGTTCTCTTTAGTACTGTATAGTTATTTTTGATTTTATACTGCTCAAATATAATTTTTCCATTGAAAGCTTATAACTACAAATCTATGGTGATCTACAGGGGAGGGATTGGGGGAGATGGGTACAAAAATACAGGTAGGGAGGAAGAATGTACTGTGGTATACTTCACAATAGGGTGACAATGGTTGACAATAATGTATGATGCATTTCAAGATGGCTGGAGAGAGGATTTTAATGTTATCACTGCAAAGCAATGATGGATGTTTGAAGGGATGGACATTTCAATTACTTCAACTAAATCGTTACATAGTTTATGCATGTATCAAAATATCACATTGAATCCCATGCATTCATACCATTAGTAGGGTTCAATTATAAAAGAAATAATACTTTTAAAAATGTATTATACCTTCCAACCCACCCCAATAGTGTTTTCCTTACCTCATACCCAAATTGCAAGTTTCTTTTTGGCTCGCTGGTGCAACTCTCTGCTAAATGAATCCATTAGGTTAAGCAGGCACAACAAATGCTGTAGTCAAACAGAAATTATTTTTTTTCTTTCACCTTTTAAAATATTTTCATCATGCAATCAATTATCTCTGAATAAAACATGGCAAACACCAGGAGTTTTTGAATTCTCTGATGACTAGAAAACAATAGCCTTATATTCATTTCAACTGAAAATGATTTGTTTTAGTAATTTACTGTTTAGTCAAAATATCTCAATTCTTCCTGTTTCATGCACACTTAGGCTTTTCCTTTCCCTTCAGACTGTGCACCTTACAGGGAGAAGCACCTCTTTGGGCCTCTCTGGGGCTCAAGGGGTGAAGCGGGAAAGGAAGCACAGAGAAATGTGTTCGGCTGCCTGGTTTTGACCTTGAGGGATGGTCAAGGTGACCTATGGCAAGAAACCCCGCCCTTCACACGCTACACATCTGAGAACCGTTGGAATTCTAGAATGTGAGTTCACACAAACTTCAGAGTCTGCAGGTAGAACTACTGTTTCGTTTTAGGTGTCCAGCATAACAAAAACAAATATGTTTTCTTTTTCTTTGCAGATTTAAAGTTTTATTCAGTTACTCCGTTATGACTATTAGAAGTCATAAACTCATCTGGACTTTCTCAAATCAAATAATAACTGGTGCGTGACATTCATTTGACCATACGCACTGGAATCAAGAAATGGCCCCGGAACCCCATGAGCACAGGTGGACCATGGTCCTCACCTGACTGTACCTCCTGATTATGTTACCTGTCAGCATCCAAATTTATTTAAAGCCACATGCCATGGGGAGGGAGAAGTGTTTATTCTTCCTGCTTCCTTCCGTCCTGTCTTTCACCGGGGGCTTGAGCAGACTCTGAGCTCTGCAGGTGTGTTTGCTCAGATACACTCCTTATTCAGCAATAAAACAGGGGCAGAGCCCTTGAGCAGATTCCTGACTGTTAATATCTGTGATCTCTGAGAAACATTTTGGATATTTCTTTCCTTTTTAAAATTGCCAACCTGTTACACTCTCAAGTGGGAAAGAATCATCAGAAATGTGTCTCCTGCAGGCATCTTGCTGTACTTCATGATTCCACGAAGAAATGCATTGTAGGAAGTCAGACTGATAGTTCCCAGCACTGACTGGGAGGGAAAGTCGAATCATATTGCTATCCCACTGGGGGTCCTCCCTGCATACCGAGGCACTGAGGTGCGAATAACGGAGGAGCGAGCAGGGTGGGTGCCCAGGCGTGGGGGGTCAGCCAGCACACAGCTCCAGCCCCTGCACTGCACATGCAGAACTGAGCTGGCAGACACCCTCCTGTCAAAGTCAGGGTCCATATCACTCTTGCTGTGGGTGTAAAGTAACTGCTCTTAATCCCACTTCCTCATGGCACTATTAAGTAACTGTTAGTGGTGAAGCTTGGTGACTGGAAGGACTGTCCTCCTCCAGTGAGCAGAGCATGGATGTTTTCTGTTCTTTATTCCTGCCGGATGGCCTCACATCCTCACTTTCTGATTCTCCGGGGGAATGCAGACTGCAGTGCTGGCCGATGACTGCCAAGTGCCCACCAGGGGCCTCATTTGCAAGGTTGCTTTGAGTCTGTAAGTGACATTTTTCTCTGGGTTGGGGGTCCCTAATAAAAAAATGCAAATCAGTCCAACATTTCAGTCACTGTCAATGCTAAGGACAGCCTCCAATGGAACCTTCCTAAAAATTTGAAAATTAAAGAAAGAATCTCTGAAGAAAAGTCTCTGTGGGTCTCAGGACCTCAGCAGCCAATTTGTATTATCAGGTTTTGCAGTTTATGGGAACCCATGGAGGATCAACACACACAGGAGTGCCCTGGAAATAGCAAGAGCGTTCTGGAAAATACTAACAAAATCATCTTTGAAGATAATCGTCTCAGGCAACTCAGACGTTTCATAGTTTGCTATCCCAGATTCCTGCATCTTTTGTCAGTGGTTTCCTTCTACCTCATCTATTCCAAAAATTTTACGGTGAACTCATTTCTTTAATTCAAATAAACATCCTTACATTATTGTTGTCAAACTCCAAGTAAGAAACTTTATTTTTTTTTAGATTTTCTTTTGTTTTTGTTTGTTTGGTTGGATTTGGTTTTAGTTGTTTGGTTAATATAATTCTGAAATTGTAAGAATTTATTTTTCTAAAGCTAAAAAAAATTAGCTTAACACATGTAATGGGATAAGATTACATTTATCTTGGTACTCTGGGGATCTTAAAGAAATACATCTATACTCCCCATAAATAATGGGTATGGAAAAATAGATAATGTATCATATAACATAGAATATATATTATTTATACTACAATAGTACATGAAAGACATATTGCATTTATATATGCAATTTTAACCTACAAGGATACTGATCAAGTTATTATAACAGGATGCTAAATTATAACTTGTCCCCATAACATGTTAATGATAAGTATTTTTGAAAATATCTAACCTGATGTGATTTGAAAGTGACACAATTGGGCTGATTATTGTTTATTTTGTTTTACAGAATAAATCTTTGGATTATATAATACTTGTATATTTTATTGAAAATGTCTATTAACTCTTGTACATTATATAATAAATCTATAGAATAAGTCCAAGTTCACTTTCTCTCCCTGTTGTACAATGTGGCAAAATGGGTGTTATTAATATATCAAAATATATTTAAATGAAAAAGGTAGATATTTTCTAAGTTTGGCTAAGTTGCTATGATTTCTTTCTCTTATGATGACCCAAAGGCAATAGGAAAAGACTTCCATGAAAAATTGCTGCACCAAAATATCTTACCCCCATAAAACTGGAGAGATCACACCAAGCTAATGAATATGCATCAAAATAAACCATATATGCACTGCACATTTTGATCAATGATGGAGCACCTACTTCATGGTGGTTTCCAAAGCTGATATTGCCTATTGATATTATAGTCTTAGTTTGTGTAAGTACATTCTCTGAAGTTTTCATGGGAGTAGAGTCCCCAGTGATGCATTTTTCAGCATAGATGACCATCATTAAGTGGTACCTGACCTTATCAATGAAAATGAATGGTTTCAATCCCACACACAGAACTTTGCAAATATTAGTTAAAAAAAAACAAATGTAAAAACAATATACTCAAAAAAAAAAAAAAAAAACCAGAAATTAGCACAAAACTCTTCTTAAAGAGCTATGCAATTTGGTGAAAAAAAAATATCAATATTTGGTTAAAAAATTAACACTCTAATTTGGAAATATGTACTGGATAGAAAAGCTCAGGAAGGTCAGAAGAAAATCAGAAGTGCTCAAATCATAACTTCTTCCCTAAGAAGACAACTCAGCTTATAAAAGTGCCCTGACTGTACCACAGATATGCCTAGTCATTTCCCTGTGCTGTTGGGTGGTAAGATCTACTTTTAGCCATTAAATGCCATGATAGGTATGTGAAAATCAAAGCATAAGATTCTATCTAATTAAGAGTTCAAGAACCTTGAGATTGCTCTGCACACTAATTTTTCAACAAACAAATTGAATTTAATCTTAGTAACAGGGAAACTCTAAACATAGGGAGCACAGCTTAAATATGTATCATGTATCAACAAGTTAGCAATTTCAGTTCCTAATGAGTTTAAAAATACTCATGAAAGTTTTGTGATGTCCCTCATCTCCTGAATTAAACAAATTGCACAATATATCATACAGTCTGCCAATCGATCAAATTTCAAACAGTGCACAACTATATATAGCAAGTTGTCAAGGAAAATCTACCAACACATTTTGAAGAAAAGAGTGGATTCATTTTAAAAAACTTAGAAGTATGTTAATGGTGCTGAGTTAGACATAAAACACATTAAAAATGAGAAGCATGAAAATATCATACAAAGAAGAAATGTAACATATTCCTCTGAATGATACTCCATTAAATTGGAAAGCATATAGACAACAGACCTTTTTGTCTCTCCACATTTTTTAATGTTTGCAGTTTGTTTTATTTGCATAATGAAATTCCAGAAAGATATTTAAGAACCTGAGAGGAGCAATGGAGTCAGGGAGGAGTGAGTAGACGGGGAGAAAGGCATGGTACCAGGAAACAGACTATACTCTTCTGCTCCAAGACCCAGAAGATACAAAAAAACAGAGCAAACGGTGTCTTTCCTAGTCAAATTTTTAAAATTACATGAGATAGGAGATAAGAAAGACATTCTTTTTAAAAGGAGAAAATTGTTTAAATTTTGCCTTTTTTTTCCTTTTTTTTTTAAAATTTTTGTACTGGGGCATTGAAGCCAGAGGTGTTTAACCACTGAGCAATATTCTAAGCCCTTTTTATTTTGAGACATGTTCTTGTCAATTTGCTTAGGGCTTCATTAAATTGCTGAGACTGCTCTGGAACTTTCGTTCCTCCTGAATCAGCCCCCTGAGTTGCAGTAATCACAGGTGTGCTCCACCATGCTTGGCAAGTTGGCCAGTTTTAAATTTGTTCTAATTAATGCAGGCAAATCTTGCCTGCATTAGAATGAATTTGGACATATCATACATAAACAGAGTACAACTTCTCAATCTTCTAGCTGTGGGTGCTTTATAGTCGTACATAATGCCAGGATTTGTTGTTACGTATCGGTACGTGCACACAATATAACCATACAGTCCTGCCAATATCCCTCCTAACACCATCCTCCTCCCTTCCCACCTCCTGGTCCCCTTGCTCTATTCTATTCATCTCACTTTGCTTTTCATGTGATCACTTCCACCTTTCTTTCCTTTTTTCTCCTCTAATTTCCACATATGAAAGAAAACATATGTCTCCTGACCTACTCAGTTTGACTGACTTCACTTACCATAATGGTCTCAATGCCTATTCATTTTCCTGTAAATGATATACTTTCATGTTTACTTTATGGCTGAATAAAACTCCATTGTGTGTATATGCCACATTTTTTAACCCATTCATCCATTAACGAATACCTAGAATGGTTTCATAGTTTGGCTATTGTGAATCGTGCTGCTATAAACATGGGTCTGCGTGTATCACTACAGTTTGCTAAATTTAATTCTTTAGGATAATACTGAACAGTGGTGCAGCTGAGTCATCAGGTGGTTCCTTGCCTAGTCTTTTGAGGAATCTCCATCTAATTTACCATCCCACCAACAGTGTAAGAGTGTCCTTTTTTCTCCACATCCTTTCTAGCATTTGTTATTGTTTTTGTTCTTGATGACTGCCGTCGTGAATGGTCTAAGATGAAACCTCGGGATAGTTTGATTTGTAGTTCCATATTGTACACTTTTTTATATTTGTTGGCCACTTGTGTTTCTTTTTTTGAAAGTGTCTGTTTAATTCATTTGCCCATTTATTAATTGGATTCCTTGGAGTATATAATTTTGAGCTTTTTGAGTTCCTTATATACTCTAAACATTAATCCTCTTTCAAAAGAATAGCTAGCAAATCTCTCTCCCATTCTGTAGGTTCTCTCTTCTTACAAATTGTTTCCTTTGCTGTACAGAAACTTTTTAATGTGATGCCTACACATTTATTCATTCCCGGCATTATTTCCTGAACTTTAGGAATCGTTGCCTGAGCCTATATTCTGGAGTGTTGATCCTACATTTTTTCTAGGAGTTGCATAATTTCTGGTCTAATTCCTAGGTCTTTGGTTAATTTTGAGTTGATTTTTGTGCAGGGTGAGAGGTAAGGGTCTAGTCTCATTCTTCTACATATGGATAACGAGCTTTCCCAGCACCATTTGTTAAAAGGACTGTCTTTTCTTCAATGTATGTCTTTGTCACCTTTGTCAAGGATCAGATGACTGTAAATGTAGGTGTGTCTCTGTGTCTTCTAGTCGGTATTGTTGATCTATGCATCTATTTTTACACCAGTACCATGTGGCAAAACTTCTTCTTGTGAAGAAAATCAGTGAAGTCATTGAACACACCTAAACTACATTAAAGGTAACAAAGGGCACATCACAGATTTCAAAAGATCAAAAGGAATGGTTTTAAAAGATTTCACCTATAGATATGATAAATGGTTGAGAGGATAAGTGTTTGGCCTGATTTAAATATTATATTACATTATATGCAAGGTAGTGTATGTATTGAAATATACACATTATCCCACAAATATTTTTAAAAATCACCTAAAATATCAGCTAAAAACATAAATTAAAAAATGAAGAAAAACATGGCTAAATCAGATCAATGACAGATTTTATTTGAAGAAAAAAAAATCCCAAAATGCAAAGAAAAAGAACAAGTGAATTAAATAAATATAAGATCTAGGTGTGACTTTTTAAATTTTGAGTTGTAGATGGACACAATACCTTTATTTTGTTTATTTAGTTTTTACATGGTGTCAGGGATTGAACCCAGTGCCTTAGACTTGCCAGACAAGGTATATACCACTGATCTACAACCCCAGCCTTGACATTTTTAATTTCAGAGAACCAGTATAGGAATATTAATTTTCCTAAAGAAGAGAATATAATGCATTAAGTGTAAATGTATCTGAAGTACAGAAATTCCCTTTGATTATTGGAGATCCAAGAGTACAGTTGAAGAGAGTATACAATGTGGCAATCAAATTGTTTATATTAACTGTTTGTGAAACAGTGTTGATCATGTTATTGAAATTTAACCTTAGGAAAAAATTCTGCAGGTTTGAAAGAGAACTATTGCTTGGCTTCATAGGTGGAGCTTGGCTGGCTCCCTCCTTCCTGCACAGCACAGCTGCCAGAAGAGAGTCAGCACCATTAGTTGAAGTAATGGTACTAGAACAATTCTAAATATGACATTTTTTCTGAAAAAAATTGTTATATGCCATAACCTAGGGGCAGATGTTCACTTAATTATCAATTATATACCCATAATGTCAAAATTTGTATCATGATACCACAGTTCTGTGATTACTAGCCTGGTACGTAAAATTTGCTGTTGTAATTTGTATATATCAAGATTTCCCAAACTTAGTATTTGCGAACACATGTAGATTTTTCCTTTCTGAAGTCTTCACATGCCTGCCCCCATTAAATAGCACCATGACCTCCTGTCAGTAAATCTGGGAGTCATTCTTGAGACCATATCCCCCAGGCCATCCCTGAAGCCTTCATTGCTGTGTGTCCAAGACACATGCCACACCCACCTTGTCCTTCCTGGTACATCCTTGGTACAAGCCCCCTGCTGTTGGTCACAGTTGGTCCCATTTCTTTCCTCCGACTCCACTATGATACAGTGGGCACAATAATCAATGGGAAAAACACAAATTTGGTATTTGAGTTAAACTACTTAATGCCTTACAAAATTTCCATCTAATGATGGGAGGAGAACACCCAGCTTCTTATCAGGGTTTCAAAAGAACGGCAGCACTGGGATCCTTTCAACTACCCAACGTCGTCCACACACCCCCAGCCCACTCTGCGGGAGCCACCTGGCACCATGCTCTTCCGCCAAACTCTCTGCTGCCCAGCATCAAGTCATGTGATTGCATGATGTGAACCAAACCAAGGCAGTCCCCTATTTAAGTCCTTTGGAAGCTTTCACTTGCTCTCAGTATCAAATGCAATTCTGCTAACAATTGCATATAGGTAGGGTACCCACCTAGTTTGGTTCCCGAAGGAGAGCAGCTGAAAATTGAAATGAAATATTGTTGACAATCCAGAATAACAGGAATAAAACTGGATTGTACAAAGCATTCTGGGTACATGCTTTCCCAGCCCTGCAAATTAATTTTTAATTTGTAATTTGGTCCCTATCTTGCATTCCCACGTGGAGTATCTCTGGGAAGATCACAAACCACTCATTGAATTAATTTCCATGTGTATAACTTCCAATCTACTCATTTTATTTACATAAGTCTCTTTTAACTTTAGATACACTTATAGTATTGAAATGCTTAAAATTCCAAGATGCTAAAAGTAATCTATGTTCTACTGTATTTGTGATAGTGGGGGTATATTTCTGCTTATTGCTTTAATATCCTAAAATAAGTTTATGGACCCATGAAGAATCCTCAGGGTATCCTTCTTGCAAACATAAAAGGAAAGCAAATTCTGGTTATCTGACAAAGAGAAGCAGAAACATTTGCAGATAATTTTCTTGAGAGCAGCACTTGATGTGGCAAGCAGGTCTGTAATCATTTAGGGACAAGTTTGTGAAACCACCTCTATCAGGGCCACTAGAAACAGGATGCAAATTTTTTTAGATAAGATAGCATATAAGCAAGTTTCAGCAGTTATCTTCTGAAAACTATTTTCAAGGAGAATTATGAGAAATTTTCTCATGTACAAGGGAAGAATACATTTATAAAGTATTGTTTTCTATATTTTTTTCTGAAAAGAATGGTAAATTTTCTCTCATCTCCATGCTCTTTGCCAGCCTAGGCCCATTTGTTTTCTGTGTTAACTGAGTTGAAACAATTTCACTTCTTCCCAAACAAAAATAAACTTCAACAACAAGAAAAAAAAAAAGTTTACGTCATTTTACTGGAGTTTTGAAAGCACTTGTTTATGTAAAATGTGAAGCTTTGCAGTGGGTAACAATTATCTTCCAAAGTGGATAAAAAACTACTGCATATAAATATATCGCAGCTTAAAATTACATCTCCCGAAAGCTGGTAAAAGAAAAGTAAAACTAAGGAAACAAATAAGGCAATATTACATCCTGCTGCAGTCCCCTTAGTGGGCCGCATGATAGCTCTTCATGAATAAAGATGGAGTAAACCACATTTGTAGCATAATAAGAAAAGGTAATTAGTGTCATCTATTCCACCACTGTTAGAATTTGACTAGAGCAATTTGATTACGTTTATCACATTTTAAACTTTGAGTAAGTTTTTCAGTTCTGTAATCCAGTTAGGGGTGAAGTGTGGAGAATATAAGTCAGCTTCCCAGTATGATTGATGAGCAGGAACTCAGAGGGATAGGACTGCAAAGAATAAAAGGGGAAGAAAAGAAAAAAGAAAGGAATTGTAATATAGATACTGCCTATTGGTTTCAAAGTAAATCTCATCTAAATCAGTTTGAATCTGCAGAAAGACTTATATAAAACCAGCAGTATTTCTTTCCAACACAAATACAAAACATACACACAAAAAATATTGTGTACATGATGGAATGTCTCTGTATGTCTATGGGAAAGAAAAGGAATTAATATTTAGGGACAATACATTATTATACTTGTTATAATAGTAAATTTATTTCTAGTTTTTAATTTAAAATCAAGTAAGTTAACATGATTTATTTTACAGTTACAATTTTATTGAAACATGGAAAGCCAAGAGTCTCATCTTTATAGTGTTTTGGACTCTGATTATCGAACATAAGCACAGTTTCAGTCTCAGGGATTAACATTTTCTAGTCAAACATTGTGTTAACTTAAAAGATTCTATGAACTTGTGTGTTTGAAGTTTGATTTCCTCCACAATTGACATGATATAATTCCCAACATTTCATTCAGAAATATTTTGAAAATGACTTAAGAGTTATGCATAAAGCTAGTCCTGGAAATGCAGGCTGTTCAGGGTGACCCCTGGGAATTCAGACAACAGGGTAAGGAAAATCTGAGATGGGAAATATTTAGAGTCATAAGAATATTGAGAAGAACCCAAAATCCAAGCAGAGACAATGTAAATAATTAACAAGAGAATAAGAAAGTGAGGTGAAGGGAGTACTGATCCCAAGAGCAGCCCTAAATCAGAATCAGAGAGGGGAAAACGAGGATGAGTGTGTGTCTGTCAGGTGCCGACACAGTCTTGAGGATGCGTGGGAATTTTAAGAAATGAACCTGAATTCAAGGGACTTATTATTTCAGGGGAACATAGGATAACGTGATAAGTGAATTTTGTTTTATGAAAGAAGGCAAGGCTAGCCATGGAGAACAGGAAAATAAAGCCTACAGAAGCTTCCATTTTGAGAAGGACATGCTTAAGTAAATACTCAAAGAAACAAGAAATTGGTGATATGGAAATGCAGGAGAAGAGCATTCCACACAAGAGGATCAGCTGAGGCACAGACACTGAGGAGTCCTGTGCCCTTCCAGTTGATCCACACTTGCCCATAGATAACTGATCTTCTGATTCATATTACATAGACCATTACCATAGGTTAATTCTCTGTCTTGTTATTTCATAAAAGTTGAATTAATGGAGTTTGCTTTCCGTTACCCTAGCTGTTTTACTCTAAATAACATAATTGTGACTCTTTTAAGTTGTTCAGTTCTTTTTTGACGTTGAATATTTAATTGAAAACATGAACTGCTAATTATCTTTTCTCAAGTTAAAGGATATGCAGAGAAAACATAAAGCTGTAATAAATAATAGACTGCTTATGCAAGTATTGTATGAAACTGAATAGAAACATAAACATTGAGAGGACATAAAGTTTTCATGACTTATATACACAGTGGCCCAACTGCAGGGTCATAAGGTGGTGGGCATGTGGTTATTTTTATTGCAGAATGTCAGCTGGTTTTCAAAAGGAGTAGAGGCATGATTTTTATACTTTTGCTGACAGCTTATGAGTCTAATTAGCTCCGCATCCTTGCCAACACTTAATGCTGTCAGGCTTTTATATGTATGCATTTTAATTTAATAAACGTGAGTTTCAGAGCAGTCTTAGAACTGAATTCACAGTAGAACTGAATTCACAGTAGACTTGAATGAAATTTTCACATCTTCCTTGTCTGCAAACACACACCCTCCACATCCTGAGCCATGGTGGTATACTGACAACAATCAATCAACCTGTCTTGAGACATCTTTGTCTGCCAAAGTTTGAACTGTGCATTAAAGTTCACTATTGTTGCACATTGTACAAGTTTCGACAGAGGTTTAAAAACATGTGTCCAGCTTTATCCAAGAGTTTCACTGTCCTGGAAAATCCCCTGAGCTTTGCTTCTCGTATCTCCCTCCATCCAAATCTTTGGCAACCTCTGTTCTTTTTCTGGTGTCTGTAGTTTTGTCCTTCAGAGAGAGTCATGTGGTGGGAGTCATGCAGTAGATGGACTTCTTTCACTTAGTAACATGCATTGTCTGTTCCTTGTTTTCATAGCTCAATGACTCCTTTCTTTTTATAATGAACACTCTATGGGTGTGCTAAGTTCACTTATCCATTCAGTTTTGAAGAACACTGCGGATGTCTCCAAATTTGAGGAACCATGAATAAAGGCGCCGTAAACATCAGGTGCATACTGCATGGACGTAAAGTTTTAGTTCCTTTGGTATAGAGCAATGTGTGCTAATCATGTGGTAAGAGTATGCTCTTTTTCCTAAGAAGCTGACAAGTCAGCCTCCGAAGGCGTTGCGCTATTTTGCACTCCCAGGATCCGTGAGAGTTCCCGCTGTCCCATGTCCTTTCTGGTAGGTGATGTGTCAGTGCTTGGATGTGGGCCATACTCATAAATGTGTAATGATACCTCATTGTCATTTTAATTTCAACTCCCTAATAAGACTAGGCTGGATCAGCATTTCACATAGTTACTTGTGCTTGCCATCTGTGTATCTACAGTGGGGACGTGTCTATTCAAGTTCATTTGGGTCATTCATTGTCTTCTGGTTGAGCTAAGGTTCTCCGCATGTTCTGTGTAACGGTCTTCACTAGAGGTTTTTACATAGATATCCTCCCAGTCTGTGGCTTGCCATATCGTTTTCTCAACATTCTTCCACAGAGTAATTTTAAATTTTAATGAGATCAGTAGTATCACCTAATCCTTTCATGGAGCATACTCTCTGTGTTGTATTCAAAAAGACATCACCAAACCAAAGGTATCTAGGCTTCTGCATTAACTTATAGAAATTTTATAGTTGTCCATTTTATATTTAGGTCGGTGATCTTATTTGAGCTGATTGTTTTTAAAAAGGGCAAGGTCTGTGGCTAGATTTACTTTTTCCTTGCGAATAGCCAGTTGCTCCTGCACCATCGTTGAAAGGACTGTCTTTGATTTATCATATTGTTTTTGCTTCTTTAAAACACACACACACACACACACACACACACACACACACACACACCTGACCATATGCATGAGCATCAATTTGGGAGTCTCCATTCTGTTTTATGTTCAGTAGTGGTATTGTACATTGCCAATACCACACTGTTTTGAATACTGTGGCTTCATAGGAAGTTTTGAACTTGGGTGATTTCAGTCCTCCAGTCTGGCTCTTAGTAAAATGACTATTCTGGGTCTTTTTTATGTCTATACAAACATCAGAAGCATTTCCTCAATATTCACAAAAGTGTGCAATGGCATTTGACAGGGTTGCATTATCTGCAAATCAAGTTGAGAAGAACTGATTTATTGACAGTTTTGAGTCTTCCTACTCACAAGCATGGAATATCTTTGTTTATGTATTCATTATTTGATATAATTCATCAGAAATGAATAGTTTTCCTCAGAGATAGCTTATATATACTTTGATAAAGCTAAGTGTTTCAATTTTTTAGGTGTTAATGACAGTATGTTTTTAATTTAAATTTCACTTGTTCATTGCTGGGAATATAGAAAAGCAATGTACTTTTGAGTATTATTTGTATAAATGCTGCAACTTTTCTATAACTGTTTAGGAGTTTCAAGAGTTTCTCTTTTAAAGATTCTTTTGTATTTTCTGCATAGACATTTATCATCTGAGAACAAAGACAGTTTATTTATTTCCAGTATGCATACCATTTACCTTTTCTTTTCTTATTGCATTAGCTAGGACTTCTAGTGTAATGTTGAAAAACATTGCTAAAAGAAAGCATCTTTGTCTTATTACTGATCTTTCAAGAAAACTCTGGATTATTCATCAAGTATAACATGAGCTGTAGAATTTTTAGGTACTCGTTTACAAATAGAGATTGTTCCCTCTCTTTCTAGTTCACTTTTTTCAGGAATGAATGTTACCTTTTGTCAAAAACTTTTCTGCATATATTTGTATGAATAAGCCCTGAACAAGTCTTTCATATGTGAGATAGGTCCCATTTGTTCATCATACAGAATTCTACATTACTGGATTCAATATCCTTAAGTTTTGTTGGTGAATTCTGCATTTATGTCCATAAGATACATTGATCTATAGTTTTCTTTAATGACTTTAGTTTTAGTAGTAAAATATTATGGCTTTTTAGAATGAATTGGGAACGAACCCTTTTGTTCCTTCTGGTGAGTGTAGAGAATTGATAAAAATTTTTCCTTAAGTGTGTGGTAAAATTCACTGATGAACTTGCTGGACTTGGTGTTCTCTGTTTTGGAAAATTACTCATTTTATTCCTTTAAAAGATATTGGCCAACTTATTTAATTTATTTCTTCTTCTTGTGTGAGTTTTAGAGGCAATTGGTCAATTTCATCTAGGTTGGTGAATTTGGGGACTTAGAGTGATTCAGAATATTCTTTTCTTATCCCTTTCATGTCCATGGGACTGCTATTGGGTTTCTTTCTTTCATTTGTGATATTAGTAATCTGTGTTTCTCTCTCTCTCTCTCTCTCTCTCTCTCTCTCTCTCTCTCTCTCTTGCTAGAGGCTTACCAATTTTATATATTTTTTTAGGAAACTAGCTTTCAGTTTTGTTGATTTTGACTGTTGAGTTCTTGTTTTGTTTCCTTGATCTCTCATCTACTATTTTATTATTTCTTTTTGTTTTCTTTGAATTTAATTTTCTCTATTTTTATTGGTTTTAATTTTCACTTGGCATGAAGAAATATTTTCTTGTGATTTTAATCTTTTCTTGATAACTAATGATGTTTGATCCTCCTATAATGAGACTGTTGATCATTGTATATCCTTATTTGCAATGTCTGCTTATACCTTCTTGTCACTCAGTAGGAGTTTGCTTGTCTTTATGTTATTGATTTGGGGGTCATTTATAGCCTAGATGCTGTTATATGATATTCATGGTGAATATTTTCTTAGAATTTTTAAGTGGCTATTTATTTTCCTTTTAGTGTGCACTGATGTGTGAAGATAATAAATTTCAAGTAACTCCAATTTGTCATTTTCTTCCTTTATGACCATTTTTGTGATAACTAAATAAGTATTTTCCTGTTTAAAAATCACAGGATCATATATTTTCTGTTTCCTAGAGATGTAAAACTTGAGCTTTCAATATAGGTTCCTTATCTATATTTAATTTTTGTAAACAATGTGAAGTTAAGCTAGAGGTTTCCTTTTTCTATATCCCCTTCTTGTCTAGCAAAACCAGTTTCCTGTTGCTTCTACTCCTGTTTGAAGGCTAACTAGCTGTGTGTCCTTGGGGGAGATTCCATAAAACTCCACCATTCCACTTCTTGGTCCCTGTGGCTGAGACACGAGCAGTGTCATCTTCTATCTCTGAGCATGATCACTCTCTGAACCCTGAGCTGCCACATAGAAGTCCTGCAACTTTCTGGACTAGAACATGTGGTGCCACCTACCATTCCTGACCAGCACTAGGCCTGTGACTGGAAACTTTTGGTGTTTGCAAATACAACAACAAGCAACTTACCATCCTGCATCTTTCTGGTGACTACATTGTCAGGCAGGAGAAATTCTCACTTATTCCCTGGACAAACCACTAGACCACCTAGTAGTGACATGGAATGGAATATTTTTGTTAATATCTTTTAAACCAATAATATTCAAGGTGATGTGTAGTGAAGCCATAGTTAACTGAAATGGAATTTGATGCCTGGAATTTGGGTGCTGGTCTGAGAAATATGCCTGTAGCTTTTGGATTGAGGAATAGTCAGGGAAAGACCCCCAGGTGACTGTTTTAAGGAGGTGCTATCAAAAGCTAGAGTGAAAGCCACCTCCTACACACCGAAGGGACAGTGAGCAAGACTTCACACTGCATAATGTGGGGAATAGAAAGAACACTCACCGTATTCATGGGTCTGGCTGGGGAGAACCTGGAAAGTACCAGGTGACTTCCACTGACAGCTTAAAGCAAGGTAAGACCAAAGAAGGCTACAGATGTGACGAGCTGCCAAGAGAAGCTCCCACCTCTGAAGCTGTGGGTGCTGTCATTGAGATGGCTCATCCTCAAGGGCCCCTAAATCCATACTTCTATCAGCAAAGTTGTTCTGCATAGAGAATCATTCTAAGGAGCAACTTTACAGAATTGATATAAAAGACAAGTTGAAAATTTATTTATTCTCCATATTGTTTATGTCACAGCTTCAGGATTGCTAGTGAAATCCAACCCTAGAGTGCATACTCTGTAGGTTGTGTTAGCAAATGAACACTAAAATTCAGCTTTTTTGTTACAGACATTTTTAATTAGCAACACTGGAAAATTACAGGTGATAACTGTACTCTGTAGGGATCTGATATTGCTGACTAAATGAAAAGCACTCAGGATAATTATTATTCAAGGAAAAAAAATCCACAAAAATTAACACACAGAGGTCCAGTCAGTTTCTCCATCTCTGTGTTAACAATATTCTAATCAGCAATTTTATCTCTCTTTTAACCTTTTCTATTTTTAAAGGGTTTTCAATTTTCAGAAAACTTGCAGGTATAGGACACATAACTGTTTTGTAAGTTTCATGTCACTTGCTGATGCAATAGCTCTCATCTCTGAAGAACTCTGGTGTATTTTCTAAGGGCAATATTGTATACAAAAAATCAACTCTTTATTTAATTAATATCAATTTAATATTACCATTTGTCACCTGGAACCCAAATTTGTTCACACATCTATCCCAAAATATCATTTGGATGTAATCTAGGGTTTGTGTGATAATTCTTCATGACTTAAGTCGTAATACCAGTAAAGTAATGGTGGACTCTGCTCTCCGCATGCGATCAGGAGGCACTTGCTAACGGCCTATCCCCCGAGGCTAGGATTTGTCTTTTGCCTTGGATGGAGTCTGTCAGATATTTCCACTCTAAAGATGTATTAACTGTATGCTTAAAATCATGAAATCATTCTGACCCTAATCAAACTTTCACTAGTCAGTTTCAGTATTGTTGATGATTCTTGTTCAATTGTTGAGTCCTAGGATGTTTGTTAAATAGTGACTTTTTAACCTGATCATTATTTCATATTTATTAGTGTGCTCTCTACTATAAGGTAGACTTTCCTTATTTAGCATTTATTTACTAATTTGTTTCCCTTTGTCACTGTAGACTTGTAGAGTCCCCGTCTTTACAAATGATTTAGAACCCATTGGTACAGTTTCCTTTTCTATTTCCATGTTCAAAGTGTCCCAGACATGGCCCTGGAAATTTCCACAAGCACAGATGAAGGTGTAACTCACACACAGTGCAAACGACAAAACTGCAAGGCACCAACACCTCCTCTCAAGTCGAACCTCCAGGGCCCTCCTGCCTTGCTGATTTTCATATCTGTTACTCCTTCCTAAGTGAGAAAAGCAGAAGTCTGGTTCTCCAAGATTTTACTTAAGTCTCCCTCTCTGAATCCAACTCAGCCTCCAGCTGCGGGGGTCGGGGTTGCTCAGAGGAAGAGACAGGTAAAGCAGCCACTGAATCTCGGGAGAGGGACAATCTGAAATGCGGTCCTGAAGGTTTGGAAGTGCTGATACACTACTCCCCTGCCCTGTTCTTGAAACCCACAGTATGCCCAGTGCAGTACCTAGCTCCACAGGTGACAAGTGACAGGCTTTGTCCCTCTGGGTTGTTTCCTTCTGTGCATTGAGGAATACAGACTGAAAGGCCACCTGAGGTCTTGTTTGGCTCTAAGAAGATGAAATTGGAAACCTCCTCTTAACTGCGCCTACCCCAGGATATAGAAGTGAAATAAAATGCCATAGGATGTCTGTTAATTAGGTAAATATTTCATATTTAACAATGGTGTCTCTAACTTTACTGATTTTCTCCCTGAGTTGAGAAGCAGGAGACATTTTAACTGAAGATAAGATTTAAATTTAATTTTAAATTCAAACTGGACTAGTCTGGATTTCGATCACATGAAACTGTTTTCTTCTGCAATGTCATTAAGGGGAGATTTAAAAGAAAAAAAAAAAAAAACAGGGAAGGAAGTAGTCTCGGCTTTGGAGGCTCTTGAGTCAGTGAGCACTGTGTTCCTGATGTGTGACTGTCTCCTCCATGTGATTAGCTGAGTGTCCCTGCACAAAACAGAGACCACAGTCCATGGTATGAATTTGACCTTGCAAAGCAGTGCCATACCTAACAATTCAGGACACCTGTCCCAAGTCCTTCCTAACCCCATATGCTCATATATATATGGTAGAAGCTATATCTGACTATAAATAATTTGGAGTTAGTTTACCGAATCTGAAATGTCAGCATTAAAGGAGTGTTTAGCTGAGTGATCAAAAACACTGAAGATCTCCCTTACATAACATTTCAAGTTTGTGTATAAAGTTTATAAAATAAATGCGATTAATCTTTAACATAATAAGCCCTGCTCCAGCAAGAAGTGCAACTGTGTTGATATCAGAGAAGTAAGGGACATTGAAAGTCCAGTAACAGGAATGTGCAAAGTAAACCCTGCCAAGGACATCTAGGAAAATCAAGTTAGTGGAAGTAAGTTTCTTTCCACTGCCCTATACCCATCTGTTAACAACCAAGTCTTTCTCCTTGCCAATCACAAGGGTACCTGTATCCTTTTTTTAAACATTTTTCAGATGCTGATAGATCTTTATTCATTTATTTATATGTGGTGCTGAGAATCAAACCCAGCACCTCACACGTGCTAGGCAAGCCCTCTACCACTGAGCCACAGCTCCACCCCACGTGTATTCTTTTCATTCATTGCCACCATACATGCTCAGGCAATTTAGAAAATAGGTCCCTGGGGACCTCCCCCCTTGTACTCTGACGTTTGAAGAGAACTGTTGGCCTGTGCTGGCATCCATGGGTACAACATCTGATTGCAACGGTGTTGGTGGGCACACGGCAGCTCTGTGCTGCTGACTGGGGCACAAATCCTGCTGCTGCCAGGGAGGTAAATCCCGGGAAATAAGAGAGGTTGCAGGAAAGGTCCCTCTCAGCCTTTATAACACCATAGGCACGCAGGCACTTAGACTCCGGCCACACAACACTCTCTTACAGGAAGCATCTGCATGGCCTGTTTTTAATGTAAACAAGTCCTGTGTTCATGAGATGGGTCAGACTTACCCCGAAGGATGGAACTATCTCTATTGAAAAAAGAGTATGCATTCTGTGATTTTTTGATTATATCAAATCTAGAACTATAAACTAGTCTACCTTTCCTGGTTTGCTGAATTTTAGAAAAATTAACTTACAGCAGTGCAAACTAAAATAACCCTGCCATATTTCAAAGAATATCCATGGTGTAATCTAATTGTATATATATTTATAATCATATATATATATATACATATATATATATATAAATTTAAGCAGAAGAAATGTGATTTTTTTTCTTGTTTATTTGGTACCAGGGATTGAATCCAGGGATCCAGGGACACTGAACCAGTGAGCTATATCCCCAGCTCATTTTTATATTTTATTTAGAGACAGGATCTCTCTGAGATGTGTAGGGCCTCTCTAAGTTGCTGAGACTGGCTTTGAACTTGAAATCCTCCTGCCTCAGCCTCCCAAGCCTCTGGGATTACAGGCATGTTCCACAAATGTGATTTTTGCCATTGTGTTTTCACTGTTACTGCACTTGCTTAGGATCTATATTACATTTTGCATGTTTATGGATCACCTAGGAGATGCTAATCGAGCTATAGAAATTTTGAAATATTTTATATGAAGTTTCTTTCTTTAGATGGCATACATTTCAAGTTCTAAAATCAGTTAAATGATATTAACTTGATGCTTGAATGATTAATTATAAATTTAATATTCTCAAAGAGTAGAGTACACTTTTTATAAACTTTCTGATGACTCACTACATATACAGAAAAGTGAAAATAATCTACTTAAGTTCCTTAAGTAAAGTAAAGTATTAGAGGAAGAACTGAACTCACACTTTCAATAAGAGAAAAGCTGCCAAAATACAAATTGAAACTGTTTCTTGAGCCCCTCAGAAGGCTGATGTCTCATGACATGTTAGTAGCCCACATTCTGGGTAAAGACAGGAACCTGGAAGGAACACAAGGCTTTGGTCCCTTGGGCAGATGCTTGCAGACATCCATTGTTGTTGAAGTTTGTACTTTATAACCTGTGCTGAGGTCCTGGCCCAGCGCCTCAGAAGTTGGACGTGTTGGGCCACAGTAACCACAGACACCGTTAGGTAAGAGGGGTCACACTGAGCAGGGTGGTCCTCCAAGTACCACATGGCTAATGCCCTTGTTATTTAAAACAGGAATTTGGACACACACATGCACACAAAGGAGAGCAGCATGTGAAGACCACACTGCCCACTGGCCAGTTGACAGGTTTCCAGCCAACACCAGGAGCTTGGACAGAGGGCAGAGCAGATCCTGCTCAAAACTTCAGAAGAACCAACTCACCTGTTCCAGGACTTTGACGTCAGACTTTCTCTACAGAACCGTGGGACAAGGCATCTCGGCAGCTAGTCGCCCAGTGACTAACCCAGTCTCGCAGTTCACCCGCGTCAGGTCTGAAGGTGCCAGCACACTGTGGCCCTCCTGAACAAGGCACGAGAGAAGAGGCTGGAGAGGGAAGCTCAGGCCTCCTTTGCCCTTTGCTCCTCTGTTGTTCTCCCATGTGAGGACAGAGTACTTCCTTCCTTTAGCCTTCTGTGTTCTGCCATGTGAAGACGCCACCAAGGGAAGATGTCACTGAGGGAGGAGGCCCTCCCTGGACGCAAAGTCACACAGCATAGTGAGGCTCGAGGGCACCTGATAAGAAGCTAGGTTCTCCAGCAAGTTGCTGTATGCTGAGTGTGGCCCTGTGAGAGCATGAAAGCCCCGGAGCCACGGCCTGAAGGGGGCCCCATATCCGGAAGGCCTTTCCACCTGAATGTGAAGAGGACATCGGTGTGAAGGGGACAAGCGCTCTCCGAGTGCTCTCTAGCAGAGTGGTTTATGAAGGCACTCTGAAAGAAGAGACTGCAAGGGGCTAGAGAAGAAAGGATTCCAGAAAAGGGCTCCAGAGAAGAGTGTTGTCAGAAAGGACTCTGGAGGAGAGCATTCCAGAAAGGCACTGGAGAGCAGGGCAGTCTAGAAGGCCCTCTGGATGAGGGCAGTTAGAAAGGGGCTCTGGAGCAGGATGCACCAGAGAGCTGCTCTGGAGGCGGGTTCTAGACAATGTCCGCCTTCCCAGGCACACCACCAAGGTTTGGAGAGCTTGAAGAGACAGGTTCTCTTTGGAGAGCAGCCCACAGGCTAAGGAGGTAAAAGGAGGCCAAATAGGGAACAAGAATCAAGACAAGTTACCTGGAAAAATAGGCAACAATGAGTCATTGAAAGACTGACATTCAGCCCTGGTGGCAGACTAGGAAGAACTTTAGGATCCACAAACTTTATTCCTAGCAGAACTTCTGATTAGATTAATGCAAGTCCCACACAGTAAAAATCTACCTAAGAAGCTGTGTTTGTTTCAATCACAAAATGTATTTACTTCAATACCTGCTATCCTTTGAAATGTTTCTGGCTTTCTTCCAAAAATTATGCAGCACACCAAAAGGCAGAACCCACTGAAGAGATAAAGCACCCCTCAGCACTAGGCCCCAATAGGACCAAGATGTTAGAACTGTCAGGTAGGAAACTTTTAGCAGCTATGGTTAAAATGTTGAAAGGCCTCACATAAAGGTAGTAATCAAAAAAGATCAGAAAAGTAATTTCATCAGGGACAAAGAAACTTTAATAAAGCATCAAACAGAAATGCTAGAAATTAAAAAAAGAAAAACTGAGCAAAAGAGATGAAGTACGCCTTTGAGGTGTCCATTAATCAATTTGGCAACCAAAGAAACATCCATGGAATTTGAAAGCAAGTCAATACTTATTTTCTAAATTGAAATTTTAAAAAGGAAGAAGAAGAAGAAGAAGGAAGAATTCAGGTAGAGAAATTTAAGAAATGCCAGACAAGTTGTCTCTCGTATGCGCAATCAGATGACAAAAGAAGAGAGGGAAAGAAGCAGAAAACATTTGAAGAAATCATAGTCTAGAGTTTTCAAAATTATAACACAAATGCACCACGTATCCCGGGAGCCCAGAGCGAGACATGTGCTTGTGCTGATGAGCATAGGCAAGTCACACACGGCTCAGGCTGCTCGTCCGTGACCTCCCAGGACACCCATCTGGCAGACACCACACAGCCAAGCGATTGACTAGCTGAACTTCACCTGGATGACATGGTAGGTCTGTACCCATGACCCGATTGTTGGGAAGGGCACGTTCCTTCTATGGTATTCATCACCAAACCCCATAACTCCAGTGTGACCACTGGAAAATACCAGCCAAACCCAGACTGATAGGCAACTTAAAATGTCACCAACTACTACTTCCTGAAAGCACCAAGATCAATCAAGTTCATAGAAGATGAGGAAATACCAAGAAACTGTTCCATATTGGAGGAGACTGAGAAGACCAGTAGAGACCAGCCATAATGTGGGTTTCAGGACTGGATCCTGAGACAGAGAAAGGCCTTCAGTAGAAGCACAAGAGAAATCTGAATAAATCTTATTTTATTGTATTGCACTGATGCTAATTCCTTAATTTTGGTAAGTGCACCTGCCTATGTGAGATGTTACACACAGAGAAGCTAGGTGAAGAGTCAATGAGGATCACTGAACTATCTTTGCAACTTCTATATAAAATTGTTTCCCATCAAAAAACTTGAATTTATAAAATCTCAAATGATAAAAAAGCATTCATTTTAAGAGAACATGCGTTTTCTATTCATTGTTTTAAAAATGGTTTTATTTCTATTGAGAAGAGTGAATTAAACCATGCCATAAGAAATCTTGAAAAGACCAAAGTTTATTAGCCAACATTGAATGGGAGAATCTTGGTATTGGGCATGAAAGGAAACAATGGTTTGATACATACCATAGAGGGCAAGGTAGACAAGGTAGAATAAAATTGTCATAGTATAGCTACACCAGAAGAAGTAAGCTAGCCTTGTGTTGGGGGATGAGAAGAAATTGAGTAAATACTAATGTACAGAGCTAATATATTGGTATTTTGGTCAAAATCTTGACATTCTTCCTCTATACAAATTTCTTAAATTCTGCACAATCAAACCACAAACTCCCCTGCTCAGAATTTTCTAAGCCATAGTAAGAGATTATTTTACTCTGAAAAAAAAAAAAAAAAAAAAAAAAAAACCTTAGTGGATTTTTTTCCGGATAAAACCAGCCAATTCTTCCCTCTAATGTATCACTCTCCTTTCTGGAATCTAATGTGCAATGTTGAGAGAACAGAGATAAAAATGTCATTTAAATCTTTAAGAATTTGATTGGCATCAAGCTATCTTCCTTCTTCATGGAAGAAGAGAATCTCAGGCTTTTTCTTTATAGTTAAAATGAGTAATTTTTCTCTCAAATTTTTAAAAAATCACACTCTTCCCAGATTTTCCAGTCACTCCTAATGGATCCAGTGTCTAGTTTTGCTGTTAAATATTGCAGAATGGTTATGTGTTCCCTCTGAATCACTCTTAAAAATTCTTCTAGTAACTCTTTAAATAGATTGTACTGACATATTTATCAACAAATATTGTTCCTCATAAAAATGCTCTCCAAATTAAAAGTATGACCACCTTTGAAACTTGGCAAGGAAATAGTTGGCCTCTGTGCAATTGTTCTGTTTTCCTTAGGGTTTCCTTAAGGCCTTCTGTTAATTGGGTTCTCCCAAAGATGCTGAATGTGCAGCACTCAAAAATGAAGTGCATATGAACAAAGAATTAAAACAAAAAAACCCAAATCCCTGAGTATGAAATCTCTCTTGACACTTAATAATCAATACACTTCGATTTTCAGACTATTTTGTAGAAATCCAGTGGTCTCCATGAAGATAGCTCCATGTCGTAGCAGAGGTTGCAGCCAAGGCTACAAACAGGATTGTCAGGTTAGGAGACACACTCAAAGCCTCAGGTGAAGACTGACCTGTTCAATATGGAAGTGTACAAGTTCTGCACCCCCCAGGCATGCCTGCCAGGTACCAAATCCTGACTCCTGCCTGAGCATCCCAAGTAAGCTGGTTAGCTCACAGTGGTTTTCAGACAGCTTACCAGTGAAAGTGAAATCTTCACTCTTATACACATATAAATATCACATTTAATTTTTATACTTTGCTGCAGAATTTAATAAACAGCTCTTCTACCCTCTCTCCATTATTCAATTTCTTTGCCCTTTTCTTTACTCTTTCCCTGACTTAAGAAAAAATAAGTCACAGAAAGGGAAAAGTATTAAGAAGGATGTCCAACGAAACTAGATATCCATAGGAAAAGAAAGAAGAAATATTTCACACTAGTTAGCAAACAAAAAGTGGCAGAGCCATTTGCTAAGGCATAGTAAATGTAAAGAGGACTCTCCCATTTAATAAATGCATTTTGGAAGCTATGCTTTCAATTTTTCTTTCCTGCAACAACAGTGCATTCCAGATCACTAAAAGTAAGCTTCTTTTTTTGAATAATAATTAATATTTATGTGCACCCATTTTTATTTTTTACAGACTGCATTTTGATTCATTGTACACAAATGGGGTACATCATTCCATTTCTATGGTTGTGCATGATGTAGATTCATACCATTTGTGTAATCATACATGTAAACAGGGTAACAATGTCTGTCTCATTCCATCATTTTTCATACCCCCTCCCCTCATTTCCCGCTATGTTATCTAAAGTTCCTCCATTCTCTCACCCCCACTGCCCCATTATATATCATCATCCACTTAAAATTAGCATAAAACAGTAATACGGTCACATCAATGTTCATAGCAGATCAATTCACAATAGCTAGATTGTGGAACCAACCTAGATGTCCTTCAACAGATGAGTGGATAAAGAAACTGTGGTATCTATACACAACGGAATATTATTCAGTCATCAGGAAGAATAATACCATGGCTTTTGCAGATAATTGGAGGGAATTGGAAAATATCATGCTAAGTGAAATAAGCCAATCCCAAAAAACCAAAGGCCGAAAGCAAGTTTCTTAATTTTTATTTGTCAGGTGCTCTTTCATCCAGTGAAGAGCTAACACATTCACATGTAGCCTTCTGCTAATTCCTCTATTTAAATTGTTGGGGCATTTTTCAAACCTTCTGCTTCGCTTTACCAATTTTTTTTTTTTTTTTTTGTACGGGGAAAGGAAACCAGGGGTGCTGTGCTCCTGGCCGACATCTCCAGCCTTTCATATTCTATTTTCTGATTTTGAGACAGGGTCTTGCTAAATTCCCCAGACTGGCCTCCAACTTGCACTCCTCCTGCCTCAACCTCCCGTGTAGCTGGGATGACAGGATTGTGACACTGCGCTTGGGGTCCTCCGGTTTTTCAGACTCCAAACTCTCTGTTGGAGAAACTCTCTGTTTCTAAACAGATGAAACCAAGGAGGGTCCAAGAAAATACCTCACCGCCTGTTCCCCCAGCTCCAGTCCCTCTGGGAAGAAGCATGCACATTTTCTCATTGTGCTCCAACAGCCGAAACGGAAATCAGTGTTTTCCCTTTTCTCACCAAAGATTTATACTTCTCAAGTGAAAATTTGAATCTCTGTGTTTGAACTCACTTGGAATGCAGTACCTCTCTTGAGAGGTACCACAGAAGTTAAAAAGATAAGACTATAAGTTTGGCTAAACTTTGCATTTTGTAAATAGCTTGCCACTATTGAAAGGCAATTCACAGAAAGTTCTGCCTATGTTTTAAGTCTTCTCATCATCAAACAGGGACAGAGCACCCAATTTACAAGATTCTTACACCTGTAATCCAGTACAGCTTCACACATGATGAGCAACGGCCGGCATGTTTTCAAATTTACAATTATATGAATATCATTTTATATTAAAAGTTTGTTAAAATTGCTTTTACATTTATACTTTTATACTTACAATATAATTTGTTTTATTATTATTATACCAAAAAAGTCTACCAACTTTCATTATCAAGATTTCTTTTTTGGCTTGTCAACCTTAAGCCCACCTGCATGTGATGTGATTCTGCTCATAACTACGTGCAGGCAGCTACAAAGCAGAAAGGTGCACCCAGCTAGGTCACAAGACCCCCCACGTAGACTTACTCTCACAGGCTCTTGATTCTCAGGATAAATAAATCTGTCCCTCAATGAAGAAAAAAAGAGGATAGAAAGCAGAATAGAAAAGAGAGCAGAAGGTGCGCTCAGCCTTCTTCTTCCAGGTTTGACATTGAATTGACCAAGTTCTGTATAAACTCTGCTAAGACCAAGTGAAGTCAAGGTGGATGGAGACTCCCCCACGTCCACTTTCCACCACTGTGTTGCAGTAGATGCTTTGAGGACATGTAAGGTTTGGATGGATTCAATCAGGATTTCAAAGGTCTTTGACGCTTACTCCCTCAGGCAATTCAAAATGAAGACCAGAGTCCCACCCTGTACTTCCAAGTGCTTCCAATGGAACCAGTTCAGGACCATTTTTCACCACATATGTAAATTGCGTCAGTGAGATGCTCCCATGTTAGCACCATGAGATCCTGTGAATCTGTTCAATCCCCTGTCCCTGAAGTCAAGGAGGAAGGAAATCAGATCACTGGGCACTCACCATCTTTCAGGTCTAACGCCATCAGGAAGGAGTTGGAAGGAGACAAATGCCTAAGTCTTAGAACGGAGCTGAAGTTTGAAGGGGTAGCTTCCTCATTTGCCCTAACATACTGGTCTGCACTTGCAATGCCTGTAAGTGGACCCGTGTAGTGCAGTGTTGGGGCCGGACATAGAAAGAGACCTCAGAACTGTGTGTGGTGAGCCTCGGCACCTCGTGAGCAATGCGAGTCATGGCGAATCAGAGGGTTACTCCTCGGGTCAGTGCCTCTCCTGGCCCTGGTCACTGCCTCCCTGTGAACAAGTCGCTCTTCATGATCTGGTTTTGTAGTTAAGCAGGCGAAGTGTGCTCAGCTTCTCCAGTGTCATGGTCAGTCCCTGCCTTTCTCCCAGGGACAGTGCCACTCTCAAAGAAGACCAGCAACACTCTTACCGAGGGCTTAGGCCGATCATAGATAGGAAAGGTGGTCATATGGATTGATAAGTCAAGACCACTCAAGGCTCTTTGTAGAATTAGTGGATGTGTTTATTTCAGTCTGTTTCTCAGAATTAGCAACAATAGATATTCCAAAGAGTGATGGACTAAATCACATTCCCTTAATTATTAACAGAGGGAGGCAGGAGGGAGGTGAAATCCTCTGTCCCTTAACTACCCAGCTCACGTAGTTGTTAGATTTTTTACCTCAGAAACACATAGGTTATAGTAGGTTCACTATGGTATAGATAGTGATTTTATTTTCAAGAAATTTGATAAAAATAAACTAGCAATAATTCTTTCTCTTATTCTTTTATAAATGCCCTTTGGTTTTGGACAGAGTTCCACTGTGGCTGAGTAACACTTAGATTCTCAATTCGTGATACTCTTGGAAACTTAGTTTTTCTACCATCCAGAGTCATTGAAAGCTGGTCTGAGATATCAAAAGATAAAATGGTATTTTATTTTAAAACGCCTCACATCCTGTGTTCTTGGTGTGTAAACGATGTTAAAACACTCGAGAGGAGTTGAGTATATTTCCTTCATAAAGGTGAAAGAGAGATAAACCACTCTTCAAACTAATATGATTAATTTGTTAATGTAAAGCCAGACTTGCATCAAAAATGTCATTTTCAGTATTCAGAAGCTTGAAAAAAATAGTAAAGATGAAAATGAAATCATCAGGCTTCACGGACAGTGTAGAATGCAGGTGGCCAGGGAGGATGCCACTCTTCACTCTGCGGCATCTCTTCTAGCTACTTCCCTGCACGGTCATGGCAGAAGCCGCGTTGATCAGCCCGGTCACACCTGAGCTTGTGTAGGACGGCAGAGAGCTCCTGCCAACACCGGGGTGCATGTGCATCCAGGCCCGGATCCTTACACTCTGCTGTGTTGGGTGGGACCCTGGGGACACAATCAAGCGTTTGTACAAGAGAGTTGCATCCCAGGCTGCTTTGGAGTAGACCCCTAAAGTTGCTATCCTCACCACTCCTGTGGCCAGCCCTGTGGAGGGAGTAGCCTTTCCCTTTTAGAAAAAAAGAAAAAAAATCATGCTTCTGAAAACATTCTGTCACTCATACCACCAGCTTATTTGATTTTTCAAAGCACATACATATGCGCTAATTAGTGACATAAAATCTCATGATACTAGGGTCTTTTCAGAAATACTTTTGTTTACAGAATCTTCTTTATTGTGAAATATTCCAGTTCTATTTTTGTGTTTCCCCATCCAGAAAATCTGAAGTTATAAAGAATTTGCTGATAAAGAAACAGTCTACAAATCAGGTATGTTTTCTTTCACCGCAATCTACCATTTGAAATAAATCAAGGAATCTTAGTGTGAGAAATAGTCAATCGACATTAACAGAAGTGAGATAACTGTGCCACGTTTGATGTTGCTCCGTATTTTGTCAACTTGGTTCCTTTGGACAATAAATTATTGGTGATTCACTCATTTTGCCATCACAATGAAGAATAACGCAAAATTTACTTAGGTAGAGTATCAAACTTTTAACTACAAATGACCTGGGTGGAATTCTTCTTATAAATTGCACCTACAGTATGAAAAGAATCTTAGTGTTGATTTTGGAATAATAATTCAGAACATGAAATATTGTTTGAAAACCTGAGTGAATTTCTCCCCCCAAAATACAAGCCCTGTTTGCTCGAAATGACAGTAAGTTTCATTGCCTGCTTCTACCGATACTGAATAAGGATGAAATAATGGTTTTGATTTGCCTTCTCTTGCTCCTGACACCGACAGCTCTATGTGTGATATGAGTTAGTGACTGCTTTCAGTATTTTGTGGTGAGTTATTAGCACATATGCACATTAGTTCTATATTAGCATATTTCTAAGAGAATGTAAAAGGAGTGAGCCTCTCATTAAGAGACTTGAAGGATTGTTCTGCAAATTATGTGACCCAGAATATTAAACAGAGCAATGAAAATACTAATATAAAATATTCTCAAGTGGTGATAAATATAAAAAGGAAGCATCTAGGCTTGTGTTTTATTGCCACCAACGTGTTAGGTAAGTTTGTCATTGGGAAAATTAGATATCACTCATCATATTTCTTCAGGTTTGGATTATTTTTAATTAGTTTAATATCAAAGTCTTACATCTATCATTATGTATTTATATTCAAAAAATACATTTGACACCTTGTCTTATTCCATTATTAGTTACTTGATTCTGGAGAGCATTTTAAAATCAGTCTCCTTATTTAGGTAACAATGGGAAGTGATCGACTTTCCTTAGCTTGCCTGTGTTCAACCCTGTGTCTTTCACCAGCATAAGGTACTTTCCCCATCCCCATGTAGCTATAATCTGAACATTTTGAAAACCTGCAGAATGTAAGCTAGTGTTGTTTATACTTATTTTTGAACTAGTCAGTGAGGAGATATGGGTCGAATAGCTACTTTGTGATAGTGACTGTTTTAGTCAGTTTTTATTGTGGCTGCTAACTAACAACCTGGCAAAGATGATTTAAATAAGGGAAAATGTATCTGGGACTCATGGTTTCAGAGGTCTCAGTCCACAGATGGTCAATTCCATTGCTTTAGGCCCAAGAGAAGGGAGGACATCATTATGGGAGCCTGTGTTGGAGGAGTGGCTCAGGATTGGGCACCAGGAAGCAGAGAGAGAACATTTCACTCAACAGGAACAAAATATATATCCCAAAGTCATGTCACCAATGACCCACTTCCTCCGGCCACACCCTACCTGCCTGCAGTTACCTCTCAGTTAATACCTATCAGGGATTAATTCAGTGACTAGGTTGCGGCTCTCACCACCCAATCACTTCACCTCCAACCCTCCTTGCATTGTCCCACACATGAGCTTTGCAGGGACAGCTCACGTCTAACCCATAAGAATGGTACATCAATAAATAGTACAAAGACCCCACCCTTGTATCTTTCTTACATTTTAGCCAAAATATGAGATAATAGTCCATAACTGTAACATAAATATAAATTATACATTTTGCTAGAAGTGAGTAATGTTGTATGAAAAAGAAAAAGTAGAGGAGGGAAAGAAGGATTGGTACTGTGTGCTGGGCTGGTCACAATGTTAAATAGAACCCAGAGGGAAGTTCTTGTTGAGAAGAAGTTAGTTGAACAAATACTAAAACATACATTTTTGATGGGTCAATAAGTTACATTGAAATTATTAGAAGAAGATTTAATTTTAACTTATATACTTTCATATTATGTTGTGGTAGAAGGAATTTAGATAAAATTGGAATATCAACTTAAATTTCTATCATGTAAAACATAGGTTTTTTTTTCACTTGGAAAATATATTTTAAACTTTTTAACAGTGTTATAATAATATGAAATAAATGCACACATATTATGTTCACAGCTTCACAAAATATTTTTCACTCAGGAGGTAACCCCACCAGACATTAACATTCCTTGGAAGAGCTTCAGTTCCTACACTATCCTTTTTTCTTTCAAGCCAAATCTTCTAAGAACTTAAGATGACCCTTTTCCTCTTTGTCAGCTGGTCCTAAGGGAACATGTTCTATGTCCATCCTGATGACCTGGTACATATGACAGAGTCCAGCATGTGTTGGGTGACCCATGCTACATGATTGCTTGTCAGCCTGATTGTAACAGGGTTTGGTATCAGTCCAAAAACGTTCGTTAGTGTTTTCTTCTTCTTTTTTTTCTTTTAATGGAACCGCCTCAACACAGAAGGTTGACCTTGTAATGTTCCTACTTGGTCTTACCTGCAGCTCCATTTGACATCATTTCTAATCACAGACATTTCTGTAGCCTTCTGTCTGTCTGGACATGTGTCCCTTGTGGCTGAGCTGATGTCCTACTTCAGTTAGTATTTGTCTAGATTTTTTTACTTCTCGATATCCTTTCAAAAGTAACAAATTTTCTATTACTTTCTAAATGGATTAAGACACATTAAAAGTGGAAATGTTTCTCCATTGCTGGAATTGGTCTACCAAGAATGAAACTTTCTTAATAGTCAGAAATAAAAAGTTCTTTATTCTGTGAGAGTGACTGTATGCACTGGACTCCTGAACTGTGGATATCTTTGTGAATGAAACAGGTCCCTTGAATTCTGCAAAGTTTTTCTCCCACTCTCTATTTTTCAAAATCATCAACGCATTTGGTACTTCTTAATTTCTGGCTCTTATTTGTTTCATTCCATTGATCCAATTGACCACTAAGAAGTTTGTTTTGTTTTGTTTTGTTTTAGGAATCTCACAATTGGAGGATTCTCTCATAAAAGTAGTCTCTCCCTTATCCATTATTTTCTGCCACCTTCATTCAACCTCACAAAATCCAGTTTGATATTATCACCTAGCACCTGTGAGTATCTGTTGTTAGGTCCCAAGCTTCTTTAATATTTAATTCATTTTTGGCTATACTTCATTGTTATGTTGATCATGAAGAAAGTTCGGGATTGAATCTAGGTGGGACAGAGATGGTCTTTCAAGGAATTTAGTATAACTGAATGAAGGAAGGGATGTATCTCATTTCTGAAGGTGTACTAAAAGATTTAATGCTGATGAAATATCAATTCTTCTCAAATAAATATATCCATTTTGTACAATGCAAAAACAAAACAACAACAACACAAAATAAAAAAAAAAAAACAGGATCCTTTTTTGTGGGTAGAGATTTATAAGATAATTACAAAATCCATATGGGAAGAATCTAGAATATCCAGTACAATTGAAACATTAAAAATAAACAAGGTTGAACAGTTCAAGTAATTTTATCTCAGGACTACAAACAGTAGCAATTATCAGGATCATGTGGTATTGGATTAAAATTTGTTAATAGATTAACAAAGCAAAATAGTGTTTCTGAACACGAATACACAGATTATGAACAATTTGTTTCAAAGGAATTTAGTGACTAAAAATAGCATATTAAATAATTGTTGCTGAAAAAACTAGACATTCATATGCATAAAATACATTTTGATCCACGCATAGTACCTATATAAATTTACTTATAAAAGATTGTAAAATGAAGTGCAAAATCAATACAACGTTTTAAAAAGAAAATCTACAACCTTCAGTTAGACAAATATGTCTTAGATATAACACTGAAAGTATGGTTATTCGTGTAAAATAGATAGAAAATGTGATACCATCAAAACTGAAAACTTCTGCTCTTCAGAAAATACAGAGATTAGAAGAAAAATGTGCAAGACTTATCTGTGATAAAAGACTTGACCCCTTCATATTCTGGAAAATAAATAATGAGAAAGAATCCAATTATTAACCAGGCAAGAGATGTGAACAGGTAGGTACCAAATACTTAAGAATGACAAATAAGCAATATGTCTAAACAACATTAATAAATAGGTAATGAAATTAAAACTGCAGTGAGACATCACTAACTCTCCATTAGAACAGGTAGAATAGAAAAGACCACACTAAACATTGGAAGGATATGGAGCAAATTCATGGGCTATTAGTGAGAATGCAAAGAAAAACAACTTTTGCCTGAGTAGTCTTATATTCTTCACTAAAGCCTTCACTTCTGATTTGACAGCTTTTTGAAGGATTCATGTAAACTGACTTTTCCAATATATTCTACTTAATTTTCACAGAAACAATAATCTTCTTGCATTTATAGTTAATAAGATTATAAAATATTCAATTCAATTTTAAGAAACCAATAACAAAGTCAGCTGACTGCAGCTAAATCTCACAAAAGCAGGTGATTCATCTGATCGGCTCCAGAATAGGTACGCATACTAGAAAGGTCTCTGAGTGTCCTGAAAAGCCAGGCCTTCTAGGACATCAGTGAGCATGCTTTACATGTAAGCCAAAGACAGATCCTCAGGAAATCTGAATAGAATTTAATTTAGAAGTGTCCCATTATCGTCTCTTTAAATATTGACTTAACACTAGCATTAAAGAATTCACTTAATGCTTATGATGCAACACTTGCTTCTGTCTCTCATTAATCACTTTCACCTTTTGATTTTTATCCTGAAAACTAATTCATCCCAGTGGTCCTGTGCTCAGAGAAAATGCCAGGTTGTCTTTGACTCACAAGCATTTCTTAGTTATAATTTGTAGTACATATTCGGTCAATGAAGGGAGCATTCTGTATTATCACACTTAGAATTGGAAGTAAGGGCAGTAGGACTTTCCGTTTTCAACATGATATCCAAATCCTATAGAAGAATCATGAACATGGAAATAAGTTTATGAAAGACACATTGTTTCCTCTGTCACTTCATTCTTAAAGAATACAGCTGGCTTTGCACAAATTAATATTAGATTAATGATAGAAGCTCAAGGAGTATGCTGTGTTGACAAGAAGTAAAAAAAGAAAAAGAAAAAGAAAAAAATTACCAATGCATTTGAATTGAGATGCATATTTCAATGCTTCTCTATCATTTCCAGTTCTCCAATAAAAAGAGTTGCTAGGGGAACCTGGTGCCAAACAAAGTCTGCCAGATGTCATCATTAAGGTGACCTGGCGTCACCCATGGGGATTCCTCTCTTGGAGGATCTGTTCATTATTTTGTAAACTGTAAAGCTATCATTCCCAGGGTTTCTTATGAGTACTGACATAAAAAGAAACAATCATAATTTGTAAGAGTGTCAGTGAAGAATATTCTCCCCCTCCTGGAAGGTATGATTTGGAAAGGGAGGAAAGATCACAGTGTGGGTCTCCTCTCATTCCCCCAAGGGCCCGAGAATATATGGGGTTGCTTATCAGCTGCCTTCAAATGAAAAGAAAATATTTTGAAACTAAGTTCAAGTAACCTAGTTCATCATTATGAGCCAGAATTACCTATTGATATATAACAAAAGAAAAGATCCAAGATGTCAAAAAAAAATATTTTATTTTATTACTTGCTTCTGTGGCCTGAAATGATCTATGAGAGAAAGGCTGAGTTCACAAAAACCATTAACTGGCTCCTTGTAAAAACTCAAGGCTGCAATGCAGTCCAACAGGGCCCTGAGAACACCTTGGAACCAGGAAAGAGAAGAGTGAGCCCGCCATTACCATCTTCGACCTGGTCTCCTGAAACTTCCAACTGGGACCTGGTAAATAAAGTGAAAGCGGGTCAGGACGCTCAGAAAGGGCATTGTCAGGATGCGGACTTCCAAGTCACTCGAAGTTCAAGTTGTAAAGCTCCTTTTTCTCTGGATATTTATTTCATTGTCTGTAAGAGTTACATTTTTTACTCCAATTTCTTTTTTTAACTAAAAATGGGGATAACAGGATTGTCAGAAACTAATCTCACTAGGGTTGACACAATGACTCTCAGTTGAAGCTAGAAAATTATTAGTAAAAAATAAATGCTATTAGTATCATTAACATCATCACTGAATTTTACTTTAGATCCAGAAGAGGTTATCAAAATACTCCCCTTAAAATTTCAATTGAATAATTTTTAAAATGTTAAAATTGTTTAAGCAATAAAACTATCATATTAGCTGAAGCAATTTAGCTTTGCTGTGGCAAAGTACTGAAGTTAATGTCAATGCAAATAAAATTGAGTGCTTTCTTGTAAGGAAATAATGTCTCTGTGGAAATGTGAATACAATTATACAGAATCAGTACATTAAAATATTCTTTGGATCATCTCTCTTTATTACTTATAATAAAAGATTTTAGTGCAGAAAAACTTCAGATCATAGAAAAATCACAGGGATGCTGAAGTTATTTCTCTACCACCGGGATACCTGCTTAGTTTTATCATTGCTTTGTTCTCTAGTTCAGTCACTATTGGCCCAAATACCGAAGAGTGATAGTTCTATCTATGTCTGGTGCTAGAAGGGAATTCCCAGTTTTTCTACTTAGTACTTGAAAAGGGAGACTTTGTTAAACATCTCTGGTTTTGACAGGATGGTTGACTGAGAAAACTGCAAATAACCGAGGAATGAGAAAGAATCATCATTCAAAGCAACAATAAGCTATCACGAAATCACTGAAAGCACTAGATGAACAAGATGAGTCAACATGGAGAAACAGCCTGAGGGTTAATCACCCCAGCCCAGCCCTCAGCTGGAGAACGCCTCACGCTCCTCCTTCCTTCTGAAGGATCGGAGGATAGACATGGACACGTTGAAGTGACGTGGGTTTGTAAACTTCTCTGTAGTGTCTTAAACTTAGGTAAACCACAGATGTAAGTGAATTTTTCTCTCCAGGAGTGGTGAGGAAACACACTTGCTCAGCAAGTCTTGCTTATTGCTTTGAAGACAGTCTGCTGTCCACAGCACAGATGGAGACCAGGGCTGGCGCAGGTCAGGAGTAGCGCAGGCTGGGAGGGACACAGGGACAGGGTGTCTGGGCATTTGCTTCATGTGTTTTGTCCCTTAACCTTTATAAGACCCAGCGAGTGAAAGGGAGCTGCAGGCCCTGGGTCCAGCTGGTGGACTGGTGGCTCTCTCTGTTCCACGTAAGAAAACACACGACCTCCCATGTAAGGGACATTTTCCAGACTCTTCAATTTTACTCTCTTCTAAGTTCTTGTTTTTATTTCATTTGATCTCATTCTCCCTTAGAAGTATCTCAGATTATGCTCATTTATATTTATTAATTAGTTTACTATAAATTTTTTCCTTCTGATTTTTCTATGTACCAAGTCACAGAAGACAAAATTCTAAATGCTACTACAGCCCTCAATGTTGAAATCATGGAAGACCAAAATCCCTTAAGAGAAATTTCAAAAAGATCAAAATTCTGATAAACATCCTTCTAGAAAAACAATAAAATAATTCCCTAACAACATTTCTTTATATTTAAAAAGGATTTTATTTGAGAAACATGAAATCACAGGCATCTTACAGGCTGCTTGACACAATATGATTGACATTGATAACATGCATTTTGCAAACATAGACACTCAGGTATACTAAGGAAACATGTTTAAAGCAGTTATGGTCAAGTGAACTATATTCATACAAACTCGGCAACTAAGTGAGACCTTGTCTAAAAATAAAAACTCAAAAGGCGGGAGATGCAGATAGAGAGCTGGTGGGTTCAATCCCCAGTATAGGAAAGGAAGGAAGAAAGGAAGGAAGGAAAAGAAAAGATAAAGAAGTGAAGTTGTGTAAATGCATATTACTGTAGTTGGTAATTGTTCATGAACAGCTCGATGACTACGCCTTATGAAATACCATGAGGAGCAATCTGGATCTTCAGATAAGAGAGAAAATCATGGTGGTTGGGTCCCTGTTACAGATGCAGCTGAGACCTCAAACAGATCTTGAAATAAATGAGATATAAAGAAATTTTATTTTCAAAAATACAGATAAAAAAGGACTTTTTTTATTTTTAATATTTTTTCATTGTAGATGGACACAACACCTCCATTTTTATGTGGTGCTGAGGATCAAACGCAGCACCCTATACATGCCAGGCAAGTTCTCCACCACTGAGCCACAACCCCAGCCCGGGACATTTCTTTATTGAGAAAGTTTCAATATATCTTTTAATTGATTTCAATATATCTTTTAATTGACAGCAGAATGCATTTTGATGTATTGTACCCAAATGTAGTACGACTTTTCATTTCTCTGGTTGTACCCGAGTAGAGTCACACCATTTGTGTAATCACACGTGTACACAGAATAATGATGTCTGTCTCGTTCCACCATCTTTCCTTCCCCCTCCCCTCATTTTCCTCTACACAATCCAATGTTCATCCATTCTTCCTTTACCCTCTCTCCCCCGTGTAATTTATCAGCATCCATTATCAGAGAAAATATCTGACCTTTGTTGTTTTGAAATTGACTTATTTCACTGAGCATGATATTCTCCAATTCCATCCATGTACCTGCAAATGCCATAATTTTATTCTTCTTTATGGCAGAGTAATATTCCATTGTGTATATATACTTCAATTCCTTTATCTATTCATCTATTGAAGGGCATGTAGGTTAGTTCCACAATCTAGCTATTGTGGATTGAACTACTATAAACATTGACGTGACTTTGTCACTGTAGTATGCTGATTTTAAGTCCTTATAGTATGAAGAAGAACTTAGAAGATGGAAAGATATCCCATATTCTTGGATAGCAGAATTACTATTATCAAAATGAACATACTACCAAAAGCACTATATAGATTCAATCTAATTCCAATTAAAATTCTAATGATAGACCTCATAGAAACAGAGAAAGCAATCATGAATTCATTTGGAAAAATAAGGGACCCAGAATAGCCAAAGCAATCCTTAGAAAGAACAGTGAAGCAGGAGGTATCATAATACCAAATCTTTAACTATATTGCAGAGCAATAGTAAAAAAAAAAAAAAACAAACAAACAAAAAAAAAAAAAAACAGCATGGAATTGGCACCAAAATAGATAGGTAGACCAATGATATAGAATAGAAGACACAGAGACAAACCCACATAAATACCATTATCTCATACTAGATGAAGGTGCCAAAAACATACAATGGTAAAAGATAGCCTGTTAAACAAATGGTGCTGGGAAAACTGGAAATCCATATGCAGCAAAATTAAATTAACCCCCTATCTCTCACCCTGCACAAAACTCAACTCAAAATAGATCAAGGACCTTGCAATTAGGCCAGAGACCCTGCACCAAATAGAAGAAAAAGTAGACCTGAATCTTCATCATGTTGGCTTAGGACCAGACTTCCTTAACAAGACTCCCAAAGTGCAGGAAATAAAACCAGGAATCAATAAATGGAATGGTTTCAAGCTGCAAAACTTCTTCACAACAAAGGAAACAATCAAGAATGTGAAGACAGAGTCTATAAAATGGGAAAAAATCTTTGCCACCTACACCTCAGAGAGAGCATTAATCTCTAGAATATATAAAGAACTCAAAAAGCTTAATGCTCAATTTAAAAAAAATAATAACCCAATCAATAATTGGGCAAAGGAATTGAACATGTTCTTCACAGAAGAAGAAATATGAATAGTAAAAAAATATATGGGAAAAATGATCAACATATCTAGCAATTACAGAAATGCAAATTAAAACTACACTGAGATTCTATCTTGCTCCAGTTAGAATAGTAATTATAAAAAATACAAGTAGCAATAAATCTTGGTGAAGATAAGGGGAAAGGGTCCTCTCACACATTTCTGGTGGTACTGCAAATTTGTGCAACCGCACTGGAGGGAAGTATGGAGATTCCTTAGCAAACTTGGAATGGAACCACCATTTGACCTAGTTATCCCACTCCTTGGCCTTTACCCAAAGGACTTAAAATCAACATGCTGCAGTGATACAGTCACCTCAATATTTACAGCAGCTCAATTCACAATAGCTAGATTGTGGAACCAACATACGTGCCCTTTAATAGATGAATGGATAATGGAACTGTGGTATATATGCCCAATGGAATATTACTCAGCTATAAAAAAATGAAATTATGGCAATTACCAGTAAATGGATGGAACTGGATACTATTATGCTGTGTGAAATAAGCCAATCCCCCCAAAACCAAAGGCCAAATGTTCTCTCTGATATGTGCATGCTAATCCACTACAAGGGAAGATGGGGAAAGGAAAAATAGAAATCTATTGGGTTAGAAAAAGGGGAATGAAGGGAACAGAGCAGGGAGGCAAATGGGAAGGACAGTAGAATCAGGCAGACTTAACTGTGCTATCCTTTGTACTTAAATGCATGGCCAGGGTAACTCCACACCATGCACAGCCACAAGAACAGGAGCCTCAGTAGAATAAGTTATACTCCACTGTGCATAGTATGCCAAAATACATTAACTAAATACATAACTAAAAAGAACAAATTTTTTAAAAATAAAGAAGTCACTGTTTTGATAATACAATTTTGTGGAGTCAAATTTGCAAAAACTGCACAAAACAAAATAAAATTTCTTGAAAGTTTTTACCTGATTTACAACTCGAATACTGGAAAACATGTGAAGATGAAACACAGAGCATACTAATGGTGACAGTTTTAGATGATTGAAAAAATTTTAAAGAAAAAAAATGCAATATATATATATATATATATATATATATTTTTTTTTTTTTTTAATTTAGTCAACGATTCAGTGAGTTGCAGTTACGCTCTGGACCACTGCATGGAGCTGACCATGTTCCACAATGATCAACTCTCTTTTAAGGTCCTGCATCATGAGAAATAAATGCTTTCTCCCCCTCTCAGGGCACACCTCTTCTCAGAAAATACATTCACATTCCCTTTCTGCATAGAACTGCTCAATTTGAATTCTCTGTCACTCCACGTGCACCAACCTGATCATCCAATACGAGATTTCCCCATCTTCTATGCCATCTTACCGTGTTGTTTTGGGTATGGGGACATTGCTTCTACTTGCACCACTGAAAAGAATGTGTTCAGTGGAAACAATCCTGCCAGTCCAATGGCAAAGTCTCCGTGTCTTCTTAACTTGCAGTGCCGGGATTATTTCTGAGCCAGTCAGTGACCTCACTGGGTTCTTCAGACACATGTGGCTTTAATTCCCTCAGCTAGAACAGAGGTGCATGCAGACCACTGCTGTCTTTTCACCTGAATTTCCAATTGCCATATCTCATGAGCATTTCTGCTCTAGGACTTGGCTTTCCACCCAGTTTTACAGCCTATTTTCCCATGACAATTGCAGTTTTGTAGATTTCAGATTTCAGAATTCCAACATCCAGGATTTTATTCTTTCAGGATTATGATTTCTGGGTTCTTAGACTTTAAGGATTTTGATTTTTCTTGACTTCAACATTCATAATTATGGTACTGGGATGGTTTATTTTGAGAGTATGATCAGCAGCTACCAAGATGTAGTTGGTGACTGGCCCTGTGATTTCCAAGGATTACCTCATCCTATGAATTTGTTATAATACTTTATCACAGATTATGAGCTTGGTGCAGTGAACTGAGGGGATTGGGGTCATTGTGACTGGTTATGCTAAATACTGTGGAAACTAATTTCCACAGATGGGAATAATAAAGTTCAGCAGAATCAAGACCTTGTGGGGTTTCTCTGTAATCCACAGGAAGATATTCCTGAAAATCTACTCAGAAGTGGTCAAATCATGACATGCCCCCAAATCTTTGCCTTTTCCCTGGGAGTACCATTTTCTGCTTGGACTTTAAAATATTTCATTTGCCTTACATGTCACAAGGGAAGCAAACTAAGAAAAGCAGAGTTCAGGGGGAAAAAAAATCTCATGACAAAGAATGGTACAGTTAAAGGGATACCTGCAGAGCATGATGGAATTAGGGTCCTTTGCAGACTGACAGGCAGTGTGCATGGAACGCACTGGACCACTTATCAAACCTCCACAGAGCTCTAGTGAGCCAAGAGCCACTTAAGACAACGCCAAGTATTAGATACATTAAGTACAAAACTCAAAAAGCATCCAGATCATAGTGGCATGAAATTAGAATATTGATAATACAGACCATTCAAAGTGTGACACTTGGCACAGACAGGAAAAGAAGGTTCCAGGGGGGCCCTGATGGAGTTCTGTGTTCTCATCAGATCCTACAGAAGGAATCCCTCCACCTCTAAGTGACAACCTCAGAGCAACAGCATCAAGTTGCTGTATCTTCATTAATAAAAATATGCATTTATTACTTTCCAAGAAAGCATCTTCTCTTTTTCAAATACACTTAAAAAGTAACATAGGGTAATAGTTCAAGATCAGATCCGTAGCATTTTGGTCCCACTGGAAGCAATGATGACTGGGAAACCCACAGAATGAAAAATCCTCTTAGAGGAAGGCTGGACATGTTCTTCCCCATACACTGGACATCTGCATGAGCACACTCTACAGTCTTAGCTCAAACATGAATCTTGCTGTCACTATGATCTCTTGTCATTTTTAATGCATTGTGTTTAATAAAATGTGGATATGAGGCTGAAGTAATGCATTCTGTGCTTTTGATGGTGATCGCATTTATAAAGTAGGCAAAGCAGGAAAGAATATCCTATGTAATAGTGATTTAAAATAGTAAAGGATATGAATTAATTGTTTTCCCACAATGCCAATATTATTTGTATGGTTCATGCCTTAGTTTGCAAAAGAATGTATGCCTTCAAAAGGACTGATTTCAAAAACATGTTTTTAAGTTTAATAAACCCCCTAGATCATAATAAAATATTTCCTGTAGTGTAGAATATTTTTAAAATATTCATATATTTTGGTTTGTTTCACCTCATAAGAAGGTGAATGAAATATATCAAGAAATTCCCATATCTCACGTAGTCAGTTAGTGATTATATTTTTATTTTTGTGGTAATAGGGATGGAACTCAGGGTTTCTTTACCACTGGGCCATTCCTAGCCTTTTTTTTACTTTTTAATTGTTTTTAAAATATTAAGATGTGGTCTAAATAAGTTGTCCAGGCAAGTCTCAAACTTGAGATCTTCCTGTCTTAGCCTCCTGAGCGACAGAGGATACAGGCATGTGTCACCAGACTGGGCAGTCAGCTCATGATTCTGACATGGCTAAGATCTAATAGAAATTCCAGATGCATACTCTTTAACCATATGAAGTATAGTTAATACATTTATTCCTTATTGTATTTATTTTAGAGGGTAGTCATGAATTTTTCCAAATGTTTAGAGTTGTCAGAAGGAAATACACTCTTTAAAAAGGTTTATTTCTCAAGCCATTGTTTTTCAAGAGAGTTCAACGTCAATTTGGGGGGAGAAAATATAGCTATAAATATGGAAAAGCATATAAAGTAGCACTCAAAAGCAATATGAACTATATTAAGTGCAAAATATTACCAATTTTATTCTTTTGAATATATTTCCAAATATGATTTGTTCAAAGATTATTTTCTTGTTGAAATCTAATTTCTATTTAGACAGAGAAAAAGCTCTTATGGGAATTACAATACAGCACAATTGATTCAAATTATACCAGCTCATATATTAGTATTTTGCTAGGAAAAAAAAATCAATGGCAGTAACCAACTTTTTGCAACAATTTCACTAAAAATCATCTTGTAGTCTGATATTTTCTTTTTCTGAAGTTAAAGAAAAAGAAAACTTGAAATTTGTTTAGTGTGTTTGACCAACTACCAGCTTCAATGCAAATTCATAACTGGAGCCTCTCATCCTGCAGAAAAGGGGATTAAAATATGGTATTACTAACTCTGCTATATACAAGGAGCTAAAATCACTAGAATTGATGGTCGCTTAACAGTTTGCACATTTATATCATCTTATTATTATCTTTTATCCATGTGCGAATTTTGGAACAATCACCTAAAACATTTTGTTTATTTATTTGATTGTTTAAAAAATAATAATGAGAAAAATAGGTGTTCGGTGTTTATTTTTTTTCAGGCAATCTCGAATATCATAGTTTTATTACCTAATTTGGGAATTTATTCAAAAACACATATTGAGTTCAAGGACTGCATTAGTCAGTGGCAACACCATCCTCAATTACAAAGAGCAGTTAAAACGATGGATTTGTCCTCTTCATCTTTAATTACAAAACATGTCAGCAGAAAAAGTAAACAATCAGACCATCATACAAATAAATACAAACATGGAAGCTGAACAGGATACCACAGAACGTCGTGCGTTGCCATGTGACCCTATGAAGGGAGGAAGTGGACTACAGGTAAGAAAGGCTGGCATGACACTTCCCTGAGAAAGTGAGGGGGAGCTGCTGCGAGTTTGGAGGCGGTCAGTAAGAAATAGGGAAAAGGGCGCAGGGGTGCCAGTCCTGGACAATGGGCAGTGGGCATCCAGAGGGCGAGTTGGACACAGTTCGGGAAAACACTGAGCAGTCAGTGGAATCTGCAAGCCAGTGTGAACCATGACCATATCTTGACCTTCAGTCAGAGTGAAATGGGAATTATGGGGTGCTTTTGGCATTGTCAGACCTATATTATCAAAAGTATCTAATGGTAGTCATGTAGCAGGTGTGTTAATCACCAACTCTGTCAGTCATTCAGGCCAATCGACATACCCAGAGAATCCACCACTTCTAAACTCAAACTAACAGTTGTCCATGAGATTGTCTTCCCCAAAAGCTTCCAAAGGAGATCCACGATGTTTTGAGAAATTCTTAACTTCTTATAGTGAAAAGTGTACCTAAAGAACACTAAGGAATTGAAAGCAGCAGACACTACCGATTCCTTGATTCCTCTCTGTGTGTACCACGGTGTACAGACTCCCCTCTTGATACAACCATCCAGAGCCCGCCAGATGATAAACACCCGTCAAGCATCCTGTGCCTTCCTAGGCTTATTCTGTGGCAGTACCAGCAAGAACGTGTCAAAAACACATCTCCACGCCCTTCCCTAACGGTGTCTCTTGTCAATCATCCTCATGACAGTTTTCAACCCCAGAATGAAACATCATTTCCTCCTTGAGATGAACTCTGCCTTCCAGAGAAATTGGGAGTCATGTAAAAAAAAAAAAAAATATGAACTAAACTCACCAGCATTTAGGAATCGATTGGATATGGGAAAATCAGGGAGAATGCTTACGGGCCAGGATGGGAAATGGTAACGAGAGAGAAGACGCTCGGGGCAACCAGGATGTGAAGACTAACGTGCACACCTTGGGCTTGCTGAACACCACTGTCCCAAAGAAAAGACTGGGGCCCGGCAGGCAGGTGTTGGCTGGAGGTGAGAAGGTGTTCACCTGCACAGAGGCGGTGAATGCAGCGTCCACCCACCTGCGTGCCTGCTTGGGGTGACGGCAGGGACCCCAGCATGGCCATCGGGGTGTGCCAACACCTGCAGTTTGAATGAGGCCTGCCACTGCTTCACATGCTCCTCTCAAAAAAAAAAAAAAAAAAAAAAAAAAAAGACAAACTCATCGATGACTTAAAACTCAAATAAATAAGAAAAGATGAAATGTGTCAAAATCAAAAGTTAACAGCTCAAATATAAACATAGAAATATGTATATAAACAGGGACCATGGCTTTCAACATTTCCTTAAGTTCAATTTTTAAAAAATAAAAATAGAGTGTTACAGTTAATGTGGGAAGAAACTATTCTACAACTAATTTAGAAGTATATTAACAATGACCACAAGCTCTAGGTATGTGCAGATTAAAAATCGACTCACTGAAGACAGGTTGGTTGAAGAGATGGGATCCATCTGAGTAGCTGAAAGAATATGTGAGCAATGGAAAAGAGCAAATGGACTGCAGGGGACTCACCGGAATAGCAAGGTTTTCCTGCTTGCAAATATGTTTTTTTTTTTTTAACTAAGGGCACAATTTGTTTACCATTAAAATATTATTATATATTGTATAAAAGATCATTAAAACTGTAAACTGTTAAAAATCATTAAAATAATTTTGTGTGGAAGGCATAGAAAAATTATGATCCAAAAATAAGAATAGAATGCATCAGCCTTTCAATGACTTGTAATGCACAGCCCTTAGCAAGATTATAGACTACTCAAATTTGTAAGTCCAATGTATTCAAATCAAAATTAATTATATGTTATAAGACATATTTGATAAGTGCACATCAATGTTAGAATATTCCAAGGAATGATTTTCCTGGAGGTGTACGGTAGATAACCTACATACTAATATAACTCAAATTGGCTTTATAAAAGGAAGGACTATTGGAAAAAAGACACCCATTCCAATTAGTGCCTGGCCAAGGTCAAATCATGGTTTTGGTAGCTATTTAATGAGCAAAATAATATAAAATATGTTATGATATTTTGGGAGCAATAATCACAAATAAGTAAAATGGCATTTTAAAAACTAGCCCAAATTAATAGAAAAGTCATTGCATTAAATTTTAGTTATGATGCTTTGCCTAATAAACAATTTTATCCTTATAATTAAACTCATTTTATCCCAATCGTTCAAAATCATTTTGGGCAATGAAACATAACATTAGTAAACATATTTACTAATAGCAAATCACAGTTTTTAAAAAGTGTACCTCAAGATCCTCTAGCAGTCAGGCAATGAATCCAAATGGCATAATTGAGGTGAAACCTTCTGTATCTAGGGCACTATATTTAAAATAAAATATGCAAACATCCAACTAGGAATTCATTACCTGAAACCTGTATCATAAACTTTCTTGCCTCTCCACTCATAGGAGAAATGTTTTAAATTTTATATTTGCAAATACTATGTGACCTTACTGAACATTTTCACCAAATTAAAGCTAATAGTCTTCTATAATATCTTTTTGTTGGCTGATGTCTAAACTCACATGTGTTTACCATACACAGCGTGATGTTTTAAAGAGCACATACACTGTGAAAGATTAGATCTAGTCTGTGGACAGATGTGTCACCTCACAAAAGTACCATCATTTTGATGAGGAATATTTAGCATCCACTTTCTTTTCAACTTTTTAAGAATGCGAATAAGAATTAGACTTATAAAAATGACCGTAGGGTTTCTCTCTATGTAGGTCTACAAGCAGTTTAGTGAAAGCAGATTTGTTAAAGAGATGAGGCCAACGTGAGTGGACTACCTGAAGGCGTGGACTCCAGTCATTATGCTGCAGAACAGACCTGCCACTACCTGTCCTTTGAAGGACATCTCCTTGGGTCCCTCTCCCCATCCACCACCTCCCCGCATTGTCCCCATTCCACTCTCTTCTCCAATGGGATCCACTTCTTGTACATACACACAAGTGAGATAGAAGGGTAATTGCCTTTCTGTGTCACTTATCACTTGAGTTCCATCCATCTGGTCACAAAAGATGGGATTTTGTTATTTTCTGTGGTTTATTGGCGCTCCATTGTGTGTCTGTTCATTTTCTCCCATAATATCTTGAATGATAAGATCCTGAATGATTGCTTTAGTAGCAAATGTGTTCTCTATCAACAACATTTCACTAAGTGATCAGAGGTCCTCATTTACACTGGGCATATATATGTTGCATTTATTCAGTCTCTTTATAAGTTCTTTAGAGCATTTAATTTGCAATATTGTTTTAAACATCTATGCATATCACTCATATCAATGGTGAAGTGTGCGAAAATGAGCCTTTCATATTTTTTGCCATGAGGGGTATAAATCAGGGCCCTGGCTACTGTGCTCTGACCCCGTTTCCATTTAACATCAAAGTCCTCCATCTGCATGGGCTGTTCTCAGCCTGCAATTGAGCACATCAGGAATGCCAAAGCAAACACTTTCTGGAACAGAAAAGATGCCTCTCACAAGGACCTTTGATTCCAGGATGCACCATTGCCTTGCCAAGATTTTATTAGGCCTGCTCAGTACCTACTTCCCCAATCCCTGCATACTGCTCAGACCAGCCACAGGTCTGACCACTCTCCCTGCCTCAGCCAGGTCCCTCAACTTCATGTCATGGTGCTGTACACCAATCTGTTCCTCTCAAGTGTAATTCCATCTTGTTACACTCAGCTTCAGGGACCTGGACCTGTGGGTAATGCAGCTTGGGATTTTTAGACTTACAAGGGATTTCATTTTATTTCACACAGGTAAAGGGCAAAAAAGAAACCCGGGAAGCTACACTGTGAATTTCCACAGTGCCCTGGGACTACTTAGAATTCTGGGTCTAATTAGACCGATGGACTCATCATTTTATTTCAATCTGGTATTAACAAAATACTACTGTAGGCAGAAGGCAAATTGCATCTTAAAGTTGAGGAAGATGTCCAAATGGCCTCTGAGAAGAAAGCCCGGGTTGCTGTGGAAGCCTCAGGCTGTCCAGAGCAGTCCCACGGCTAAGCCAGCATCCCTCCAGGGCCCAAAGTAACCACCCCCCTTAACTGAGGGATGCTTTTCCTTCTTATGCAGATCCAAAACAATAGGACCTGCTTTTTTCTTACACCCTGAATATATTTGCTATCCCAAGGACACTGCTTACTTTATTTCAATAAACTCCTCAAGGTAGTCATTAAATGTAATACATTTCACGGAGTATGTGGTCAAGCAGGAATCTTCATGAATACCCATAAACCAATATCATGAAGCAAACAAACATGAGACTGGCAGAAAAATTGCTGTGGCAAGTCACTTCACCAATCAACACGCGTCCTCTGTCTAGGCAGCGATGAGCCTGTGACAAGGCCTCCAGTGCCTCCCTGTGCTGTTTAAGGTCCACGCTGAAGTCCAGTCCTCCTCCCAGGCACAGACCCACAGCCCCACCGCAGGAGTAAGTCAGCCTCCTGGGAGTATCTACGCTTCTCCTCAGAACAACCTATCCGGTCCTGAACATAGCCCTTGTTCACATACACTGAAAAAGAGCAAAGAGCCTTCTTTGTGTTTTATATAACACTTAATTTTATTCATGAGAATGTCCAAGAACATTCTATTTAATTAACATATTCATACTATCTGTATAAAAACTCATCATATGATATTTAATCAGAAAAAAATTATAAAACACGTAATTGACATTTGTCTGAAATAATGCTAGTGTGCCAGAATAAGAAGTGGCAAGATTACTTATGATTTAAAAACCAAAATTCTTTCCTCAAATTCTAATTTATGATTTTGAAGTTACAACTCAATCTCAACTACTTTAAAAACATGTAATAGAAGAATAAGGAACTATCAAAAAGATCTATGGTTATAGATGAACTCAAGTAGCACATTACAAATTCTGCCAAACTACATAGTTTACTTAAATATTTAATTTTACAAAGAAGTTAGAGTTTGCAGCATTGAATTACATGTTAGTAAATTTGAACCTAAGAATGCTTGCTCTACAATACACCAAATGCACAACTTACAGCCTACTTGAAAATATATTCAAATATTCACCTAGGTTATATTTTATTATTAGGTTATATTTCATATAATAAGTTACTTTTTATTACTTATAGTGTAAAATAAAGAGCATGCAGGTGTTTATTGAGCATTTACTATTTATCAGGTACTAAATTCTGGATATAAGCTATTTAATATAATTCACACAAAGTCCTATGAGACTGATCAAACCATATTTATTGGTAGACAGGGAAACCATTTCTTAAAGAAGTTGAATACTTTGCTCAAATTCATGCAGATATTTTTCTGTGGCATTTAGATTTAAACCCACATTTTTATGTCTACATGCTAGTTGTTCCCAATATCACAGTGATTCTAAAGTCACATTCTAAGAATTCATTATGATTCTTCTAGGAGGTCTCCTTGAGAATTTATTTTTTAAACTTTGGACTTAATTTTAAAATTTTCGATCAGTACTGACCCCCTTTGCACATGGGAGTTTTTGCCCTTGCTTGAGGAATTCATTCTCTTGTGAGTCACGCCCACAGGTCACGGTTCACAGTTACGAATGGTGAATCCATGCTGAATCTGATTCCTGAGCAGCTTCTCCTGTGGCGTGGGTAGGCCACATTGCTTTATTCACCCACTCAGTGGTGGACATTCGGATTGCTCCCAGCCCAGGGTTATAGCAAATACAGCTTCGTGGACATTGACATACTGCAAGTCCTGGTGTGGACATGGTGCCTTGTTCCGGTCTCAAGGCCCTTCATGCCTCTAGCATGCTTGGGAAAAGTCATTTTTCTTCCAGGATGTGATCCTCCAGGCATTTGGCCTCATTTTCCTAGAGAAAGCCTTCCTTTTCGGGGTCACTTTCTTTTTTGGAGAGTTTTCAAAATGTTGAGCAGGCGTCTCCAAAGTGCTAGAGCAAGTCTGTGGCCGCTTTCTCTCCCACCCCTACGTCCTGGGAATGATCCTTCATTTTCAAAGACTCCTCTGCTTCTGTGCGGAACCATCATTCTTGAGGGCGCTGGCATTGGACTTGGGGACACACATGGGGGTCCTGCCCTCCAGGACACTCCTTGCAGCATTATCTCTGGCCAGGTCTGCCCACCAGGCTGTGAGTCTGCAGGGAATTGAGAAGAGTGTGAGAAAAAGGAGACTGAAAATCACATCAGATATCAGCTAAAAATATCAGAGAACACGTTTTAAGAACAAGCAATTTTACCTAATTTTACATTTATACATATTTAGGTAGCATTTAAAGGGGGGAAATGATGTTCTTTTTTTCCATTTAGAAGCAATTCATATGTCATTTAAAGGTAAGAGTCATTTCCAAGTATTATAGGGAATCTTTAATGCTGCTATTTTTATATTATTAAGCAAAGTTTTGTCAATCAAGGAATTTGTAATATATAGTAGACAACTATGCTAATGGGCCTACTAGTAATTGAAATGTCAGCAAAATGTTTAAATATTATTCAAAAAGAACAATATTAGCCCTGACAATGAAGAATTGATCATTGATAATAACAATGGGTTAAACCACATGAATTAATCCCTGATAAACATCAGCCCTGTCTAAGGGTAACTACACAGAGTTCCCAAAGTATTTTCATGTTCTACTTGATTTTTTCTAGGTCCTCACCATGGTAGCCAATTGGACCCAGCAATGCTTCTCCACCAGTAGCTGGTCCTATGTGTCCCACATTATTGTGATGTGGCTTGATTTCCTGGAATTTCTCCCAAAGAGGTGACCATTCCTTAAAGCAGAAGAATACATGCTATCTTTCACTTCTCAAGCTTTTATAATCTATTTTATAGATTTGTACTTGTCTTAGAAAAAATGTCTATTACATAAGTTTGTAAATAAACTCAGGACAGAGAGGATGATTTGCAACTTTTAAATAAATGGCAAGGTAATTTGGGACTCAGGATTATCCCTCATAAAAGCAAAATATGTCTCCTCGGATATCATCTTCCTTCCCTTTTACACAGATTTCAATTCACAGAGTGGTCCTGTGGTCTTTTGTCTCTTCCTCCTGGTGATGCTGAGCTATAGAGAGGTGTTCTGTGTAGGCTCAAGACTTTTCAAAAGACAGTTACCACATTTTTCAGCATCTTAGATGGTAGGAATTCACTTTTCTCTCCGTGACTTTTATTTTGAAAGATATATTTTTGCCAACTGTAAATGGAACTCAGACCTCCTGGGAGTAGAAACTCATTTCTAGGTTTGGAATCGACGATACCCAAGTGTGTTTGAAACATGCAAGAATCATTTCCTCTACAGCTCAGGGATGTCCAAGAGTCCCCAACAAGCCAAAACAAGACGGTTGCCAGGAATAAAGAAACATCTTAATATTTTATTACTGTTACTCTTTCCATTTATTACTCACATGTACTCCCAGAGCCTGAGATAATTTTCAGTACCTCAGAATATAAGGCATACTTGTTGAAGATTTTCTCTGTAAAATTCATTTCAAAATTCTATGAAGAGAAAACCTGAGATATTTTTCTCTTGGCTTAACACATAAAAACTTAAAGAATGTGCTAACAATGGCATTTTTATTTGATCCAATAATACTTGGCAAGTTTTAAATTACTATATTTTCAAAATTTACACATGCAAATATCTTTCATGAAGTCATCACCAATAGGCTTTAAGGTAAATGCCATTGGTGGTGGTCTGGAGATAGAGAAGTAGTATCTGCAAAAATGGTCTTCCAGCCAGGCACAGGGATGCACACCTGTAATCCCAGTGGCTGAGGCAGGTGGATGGTAGGTTCAAAGCCAGCCTCAGCAACTTAGCGAGGCTCTAAGCAACTCAGTGAAACCCTATCTCTAAAAAAAAAATACCAAATGGGCTGGGGGTGTGGATCACTGGTTAAATGCCCCTGGGTTCAATCCCTGGTACCAAAAGCAGAAAAAAGAAAAAGGAAAAGAAAGAGAAAAGAAATGTTTTTCCACATAAAAGTAGCAAAAATGGGGAAAATTGATGACTTCCGAATCCCTAAAATAAGTCGAAGTCACTGGCAAAAATCTAGGGATCAATTCCTCAAGGAAACAAATGACCAGATCTGGGTAAGAACAGTGGGTTTAGTGGCAGTTGGGCTGGCCTGTTCCCTTCAGAGTCCCCAGCTCAGTGGCAGCACTAGAAACCTGACACCACACTCAGTGTAACCCAGCAGCCTTGCCAAACCCCACAGGGGGCAAAACAGGACCCAAGTCCTTCAAAGCCCTGTGCCCAGGGCACTGTCATTAGGAGGCCTGAGGGCAGCTTCCTGGAAACCCCACTTACACGCTTTCCTGTTTTGACCTGACTCAGAGCTTACTCACAGTGAAAAGTCTTTTACCAGCACTGCTGCTGCAGATAATCAGCAGCAATTATTTAACATCACAGCCGACTGAGCCTGTGTCTTGTCTCATCCTGTGCCCCAAGTGGTTATTTTAAAAATAGACATATTTATCATTTTACTTTCATATTATCAGTTTTAATTGATCAGTGTATTTCTTTAAATCAAGTCAAGACTTCCCCTCTCTACAATTTAATTTGATTTTTGTATAGACACAAAATTCCATCCATCAAATTATTTTTAGAACTATGTATTAATTGCTATCATAGGTGCCATCATCAAGTATTATTGCATACTTATACTCTTCATATTAATGTTTACTAATATTTATGGTATACACATTCTGTTCACTTTTTTTAATCACTAATATAGTTTATTTAAATTGTTCTAGTGCCCATTAAAATCTTATGCCACAACTCCTTTGTTCGTGAGTTCTTCCATTTCACACATCTTTGGTATCCTAAAGAATCTCCTTGTAGTGTTTATTGGGTTGTTTTGTTGTTCTTGCTGCTCTACTCAGAAGAAAATATGATGGCTAGACTTCCCAATTCTTTTAGTACTCTTTTTTCAAATGAAATATTTTATGAAAATTTACTATATATACAGAAAATGCCAAAACTAAGTGTGGAACTAAGTGGAGTGAATTCAAATAAACTGATTCATTTAACTTTCCTGCCCCTTTCCAGAAGGAACTCCTCTCTTCACGTCTACCGCCACAGATTAGCTCTTCTCCTGAAACTTGTTGGTTCTTGTTGAAATTTACATGGAAAGTTTTCAAATTGTTTTATAGTTCTGATGCAACGCCAGTTAAAATACCAAGACAGTTTTAGCAATTAACCACCTAGTCTCATACTGAGATGTTCTATGAAGTGGACCAAAGTAAAGTGATCTTGAAAACTTGCAGTATTTTACACTCAGGACCAAGCCCTGCTGTTTGAGGGCACACAGAGAGCCAACCAGGAGGCCTGTGGGGAGGAGGAGGGGAGTGAGAGGAGGGGTCTGGCGCTCTCCCAGGCTGGCAGGGTAGCAGGGGCTGGGAGATACTGTCAGCAAAGGATGATGGAGAAAATGGGTTAAGGAGACATCCACATGGAAACATTAATTTTTCTTTCTTCGCATGGTATACAGAATCCTAAATTCCAAAGGCACATATCCACCTGCGAGTGAAAACCTAGAGGATGATTTCTTTATCTGTGGGTGGAGTGGGTGCAGGGAAACTCTGGACCGTTTCTCCCTAAGAGGATGGAGGGGACCATGCCTCCCTCCCATCCCTTCCATCCTGTGCTCCCACTCACTGGTTGCTGTACCTACTTCTCATATGCACTGCTTTTCAGGTGTGCTACTTCTCATTTGTTTTAGGGTCAAAGTTTCCTTGAAAATATATTGAACAAGACTGAATCTGTAGTATTTAAGTTGCATTGTGTTTCCAATTCAGCAGTCTTCTAGAACTTTTAAAAAGGATTTAAAACCTAAGTATTTATACATATATATAATATAGTTTATATTTAAGTATATAATGTAAATATATATAAGTATTTATGTTATAATGATATATTTATGTAGTACATAACAATGTTATATATTGATATATAATAAAATATGATTATATGTAAAATTTACATTATAAATATATATGTATAAAAAAGCCCATGATCTTTATATATGTCATGGTTTAACAAAATTACCAAGTGAGCATTAATTAACTCAATCATTGAGCAATATAGATGGGTCGACTGATTAGAACTTAACTTTTAGAATCTCGTCGCTGGGTAGCTGCATCTCCAGTGAAGTGGTGGGGAGGGATGCCCGTGGTGGCTCCTCCGTGTGGTCCTCCCCCGCCTGAGTTTCTGAGACCTGGGGGTCAGTTTCCCACCCCACCTTCCTTGCCAGGCTCCCTGTGTGCCCCGGCCTCTTTCCCTGGTGCTGCTGCCCACTACCTAAAGGAAGAGCCCCATCATATTGGTAAGTCTCTCAGATGGACACATTGCATGCTTTTATGGATCAGTTAAGAATAAATTTAATACCAATGAAAAAGAATCTCTAGTTCTACTGGTTTCCCTGACATAGGTGCTTTAAATTTCTCATAGTTTTTGGTCAGTGCTTTTCTAATAAAATGCCCACCCATATCCCACAACCCAAATTCATATTACTCTCTTTTTCTGAACCTAGAATATTCACAATTATTGTCCAAACTGAAACTGTTGGACAATCTACTGTGATTTTGCAGGACTTGTGTTGTAACCACTGAACTGGTTACTCAGGTTCCATGATTGACTCAAACCACCTTTCACAAATTGACAGATCTGAGATCCCAGAGTGCTTCGATGAAATCGTGGAACAACAAATTCTGATCATCTTTCTAAGCTGATATTTAATAATTCTGCACAGAATCAGGAATAGCTAAACTTGCATAACAAGCAATTTTGTCAATAGCAAAGCATTAAGTCTAACCCCTGATGCTCAGGAATTAGTTTCTCCAAATTCACTCGTCAATCTTTCCATCTATGAACAGATAGAGGTACAGATAGATACAGATTGAAAAGGCTACCCAGTGGGTCTGTCATGACACATCTTCCAGATTAACTAACAGATACAGAAAGGGATGGATATAGATGCAGATTGCAGGTGTCTCCTGGGGGTCTGCTGGGTCCTCATCCTCTTTCAATGAATGCAATTCCACAAGTCTGGCCAAATGAGCAATGGAATGTTTAACCTTGTCCCTTGTCTGGCATTGAATTGATAGAAACAAACCCCTTACTTAAACTGTCCTAATTAGTTTCTCTCTTGTAGAAAATTGGAATTCATATGACATGATTACGGTTGGTCTCTGATGGCACTTGAGCTAAGTGGCAATGCAGAGGTTTCATAAGCCACACTCCATGCAAACAAAGGGAAGCAAAGAAAGTCAATTTAAAAAGAGAAAGGAATAAATACACACAGAAAAAAATGATGAAGTTACCCTTGATCTTTGTAATGAACAGATGTAAATTTTATAAATTCAAAATTAGTATTCTAACCAGCCTCCAGGCCAATCATTTCTAATAAAAGCACACTACACTTACTACACTTCTTGCCCCTGGTTTTTGCCATTTCCCCATAGATTTTCCATAAATAATTATTCTAACAACTTCGATGAGATATAATTCACATTATATATCATTGCCTCCACCAACTTCAGAACTATTCATGACCCCAAAAAGAAATCCTATTCACTTAGCAGTGCCCACTTTTCCTGCCCTTCTGTATCCTCAACTCACTGCAAACTCTGGCAGCTGTGAATCTATATCATGTTTCTATAGAATTGCTTATTCTGGCCATTTCATAAAAAGCAATAATAGAATAACCTTTTTGGTCTGGTTTATTTCACTCAGAATAATATTTTTAAAGTTTATTCATATTGTTCCACGTATCATTTCTTCACTTCTTCTTCCAGCCAAATAATCTTTTATTTCATGTATCTACTGCATTGTGTTTAGCCATTCACCAGCTGAGGGAAACTCACACTGTCTCCTGGAAATTTCGAATCCTATTGCCATTGACATTCCTGGGCAGAATTTTGTGTGGACATATATTTTAAATTCTCTTGGGTCATAGTTAGGAGGAAAATTGCTTGGTCATACAGTAACTTTATACTTTATTTTTTGAGGAACTAACAGACTGTTTTCCAAAGCAGCTGCTCCGTTTGACACTCTCACCATTAGTATATGAGAGTATCTTCATTATTGCTTGGGGAAAAAAAGAGCCCTGAGAATATTCACAGAAAATGATCCAGGGTGATTTTTAATAGTACTTAAATGTTTGCAGATTTACAACGTGTAAATGAAAACAAAGAAAACCAAGGCAATCAAAACAGAATAAAACAATAGATTATTCTGTGATACATTGTTAACAAGAAAAATAGATAAAATCTAGAATATTTCATTAACAAAACAAGCAGTCCAATTAAGTGAAAATATAAAAGAAAACAACAAGTAAATAATTAATGACAGAAACAAACTCAGCAAAGCTTAAAATGGGTCGCAGTGAAGCATCAGGGTTGCCACTGACCCCACAGTGGCAGGAACAGGGCACAGAGTGGCTTCGGGGCTTCCTCTAGTCCCCCTCCCCATGGGTTTCGTGGCTGGGCAGGAGCCCCCTTAGGGCACAGGTAGTAAGAGTGACAGACTCCCTGCAAAGTGGAAGAGAAGTGGTCAACCTGACTTCTGAATATGCCCAGAAAAAAATGTCTCGTGAAACATTAGGAGCTGTTATCTGGACACCACTAACACAATTTTAGATCTATTTATGTCACAGAACGTCTCAGGGATCCTGCCCCCAATGTCAGGCGTCTGCCTCAATAGCACTTTTGATTTCTACCAAGTTCACAATTCCTAAGCTCCTAAGTGTAATTTCTCCTCCTTGTGATCAAGGCGTTTGTGTGGTTAGTATTTTGTAAAATTTGTCATTTTCTTCCGTAGATTCTTCATGAACGTATGACTTTCACTTATACCAGTTTTTATTTTTATTTTCCTTGAATCTCTCTTCATAAGCAGAGCTGTTGGAGGGTCCACTGTGTCTGCTAAAGTCAGATGACAGATACTGTAGGTTTTAGGGGCTACAGAGTTTGCTTTTTCAAAGTCTTTTAAAATGTAAATCTTTTTTCTTGTTGTTGTTGTTTTTTGTTTTTTTTTGTTGTTGTTGTTGTTGTGTTATTATTTTTTTTTAACATGCCAACCGCAACCACAAAAAAAAAACCCCTGCTTAAGGTGAAAGAACAATGGCAACAATGGCGATGGGTCTTGATTTCAATGTCAGCTACGTCCTGCCCTTTCAAATACCTAAAGGAAGTTGATTCTGTCCAGTGGAAATATCATTTTCCTATTCCATGCAACAGCATTTCATTACCATCTTACATCGAAGGTTCGCATTAAAGAAGCTGCAGGAGTGCGGGAGTCTTGGTGAACAGGATCACGTATGGTGACACCATGCTGGGATACTAGGGACGCAGGGATGAATCAGCCCTGACGGCTGTTAGCAGGTAAGGGCCCTGGCAGCAGCTCACACTGTCTTGATTTTCTACTTAATGCCTTATTTTTTGTGTGTTTGTTAGTTCTGAGGTCCCTTCCGGATGTCACATTTTATTTCATTCTCATCTCTCCTTTGACTTTTCTTGACTGTGACTCTTTCTTGGACTTTCCTTATGTTTTGATGATCTTTATTACTCTGATAATTTTTAACTGGCAGGTAAAGCTGTAGCATTTCTTGTGTGCAGGATGACATTTTGAAGAACTTACACCTGGTGGCATGATTAAATGTAGCTCATAAATGTCCAGATTCCACCCATAATTATCATTTTGTGGAGAGATTTTTTGATGTTGATGGTTTCGATATTTTGCAGAATGTCTCTCAACTGTGACTTATGTGATGTTTTTTCTTACTATGAGTCATTGAGAGTAAGATGACAGAGGCCAGGTGTCACCTTCAACACACCACATCACAGGGACCTACTGTCGGCACGACATCACTGTTGATGGACATTCACCTCAGTCACTTGACTGAGGTAGAGACTGTCAGATTTGAAACAGCAAAGTTGCTCTCTCCCACCCCTTCCATACTTCACCTTCCTGAAGGTCCCCATCAAGGGGAGCCAAGCTTAAACACTGCACAGACACATTCCCTGCTCTCCAGGAAGGCAATCAATGCTAATTACTGGGAACATTTGCCTGTTATTCCTCTTTTCTTAATTTGTTCCATAACTTATTTCTAACAGTATGAACCCATGGATACTGGTTTTAAGCTTTGAATTGTAATAAGATACTACTTATTTATTTTGTCCTTCAAATTTTTCAGCTATGGCCATTAGGAACAGCTGCAGTTGGCTGGAGTCTCTTCCACAGGCTCTCATTCTATTTTTTAGCACATCTCACTTTCAGACAGTACAGGATGCCCCAGGTTTGTCCAGCATATTTCCTGCCTTGATCCTAACGTCAGTAATTTCTGCAAAAAGCCTGGTTCCTTTCATTACGGCATAGCATTAGAAACCAGTATCTAGCCTAAGTGTGTTCATCTATTGGACTGTCCCCTAGGACCTTTCAGCTGAAAAGGCCAGAGATGTGGTCACATATGCCAACCCATGTGCACAGGTCTGTATTTCTGGATGTGCACACAAGGCTCAGCATGCTCCATGCTGAAGTCCCCAGCTCAACTGCTCTTCACCAGGGCCACCCTAGACTCTTACCCTTGCTTGCCTGCTACTTCCATTCCAACAGTAAGACACCTGGCCACCACCACCACCACCACGGGGTTTACTCCATTCTGGTATGGATGCACAGAAGGATCGGAAGTGCTAACCCAGGCACCAAGTGAAACAACTTCATCAACTGTAGCATAAGACTGAGGCAATGTTTCTTTTGCATTTGGTTTTACAATTTTCACCTATTTGCAAGGCCGCTTAGGTGAGTGACTTTCTTCCACCCTCTTCAGTGAAATTGTTCCATGTGTTTTGCATTGAATAAGTGTGGTTGGGCATATTCTGCTTTCTTTCCTGGAATTCTTAAACCTCTTGACAGTTTCTCCTTGGTTTCATGCATGCATGAAAGTTCACCCTTCTTCCTGCTATGTTCTGACTGGTTTGACAAATGCTCAAGGCCTGGTGTCTATGCTCACAGTGTCTGCTGAATAGGTCTACGCCCCCATGTTTTCTGTCTATGCTCTTCTCTCCTACCCCAGATCTCAGGCACCCACTAATCTTCAGGTCATTTCTACAGTCCTGCCTTTTTTAGAATGCCAGGTAAATGGAACTTCATAAAATTTCAGATTGGCTTCTTTAACTTAACCACAAATGTTTAGGAATCCCACCTCTACCCATGACTTGACCACTCATTCCTTTGTATGGCTAAATAGCACTCTGTTGTAGATGCACCTGGGGTTGTTTATCCACTCACCTGTTGCAGGATGTCTTGATAGCTCCCTGTGTATGTCAGCTATGAAGGAAGTCACCATAAACATTTGCATACAGGTTTTTATGCATAACTACTTTTTCAGATAATTTGGGTAAACCTGTAGTAGCAGGATTGTTGGATTTATTCTAAGATTGCGTTCAGTTCTGTATGAAATTACCAAACTACCCCTAAAGTTCCTGTACCAGTTTTGCATTCCCTTCAGTCATGAATAGTGCTTTCATTCCCCTACTCTTTTCCAGTGATTGGTATCGCCGGTTTTTGGATTTTAACCGTTCCAGTGGGTGTGCAGTGGTAGCTCGCCCTTTTTCTAATTTGATATTTCCTAATAACTAATAATGCTGGACATATTTTTCATCTCTTTCTTTGTGATCTGTATGTATTCTCTGGAGAAATATCTGTTCAGATCTTTTGTCCATTTTTAAATTTCATTGTTGTGTTATGAGCACTCTGTATATTTCTGATTTGAGTGTTTTATCAGATGTGTGTCTTGGTGATATGGTCTCTTAACTTGTATCTTATCCTTTCATTTTCTGGACAAGGACTTTCAGAGACCTGAGGTTTTCATTTTATCACCTTCCAAATCATCATTTTTCTTGTTCAGGCTCCATGAACAGGTTCCATGAATCTCTCCATTTTCTTCTAAAATTGCTAACGTTTCTAAACTACATTTAAGTATAGATCTATTCCAAGTTACTTTGTGGGAGCTCTGATAACTGTGTACACGTTTATTTTTTGCAAGAGAGCATCCAATTGTTTAGCACCATTTGTTCAAAAGACAATCCTTGTTTTGAATTGCCTTTGTGTCTTTGTGGAAAATCAGTTGATTATACTTGTGTGGGCACGGGTACAGGCTGTCGCTTCCGTTCCATTGATCCGGGTGACCTTCTCCTGCCAGTACCAGGCTCTGTGCCGTCTTATCCTTAGAGAGGTCAGGTAGGAGGCGTCCAAAGGCTTTGTTCACCTTCTGCAGTCCAGCACTGACTCCTAGATTTGCCTTTTGATATGCGCCGTAAGAATGAGTTTGCCAAAATCTACAAAGGTTTGTAGGGATTTTAGATAGGTTGAGTCACAAGGTCCTTTTATGAGGATGTATGTGATGAATCCTTTCTGGAATTTATTGCCAAAAGTAAATTTTATTCTCTTGAAGACTTGGCATGTCTTTCAATAAAAGCTATAAAAGCCAGAACCATGATTTTTTAAATACTGACATCAAGAATGTAAATAAAATAAATCATATTTGAAAATCACTCCACTCATTTATTATTTTTTCATAGTTGTTAATGCAAATAGCTATTCCTATTAGTAATACATAAGATCTTTTTAGAACTAAACTTGGGAAGTTGAACAAGCATAAATGTACAAAGATAGAATAAAAATAGAAATTAAATCATAATGTCTGTAAAAGGTTATTATATTGGGTTGCTCTGAAATGTTTAGTTTACATGAATTTGCTCTGTGTTCAATGTAATAGTTTTCCACACTTTCTGTTTTACTTCCATTTCATATAATTATTTAATAGAATTAGAGAATATGTCCCAAGTAATTACAAATTTCCTATGACCCACAAAAAAAGAAAATGTGAGCAGGATAAGTTGCAATAGCTTTTTGGGTTAGCAGAAATGAAAACATTTTATTGGTGCTAGAATTCAAATTCATCATCCCAGCCAAATACCTTTGGAAATGCACTGAGCCACTATCAAGGGAAAAACATGACACCTAATTTTACATAATTTATTTTGGTATGTGAACATTTATAGAAGAGGGGATTTAAAGACACTATATAGTAATTTTATTTCCTTATGCTACACGGAATATGCACAGTAGTTTCTCCTATAACTCAATGACAGAAAGAAGAACCAGTCTTTTTAAATGGTTAAACTAGTTTTTCTAGTCTACCTTTTGTAGTTCATGAAAAATATATTTCATGTGATGCTGGCTCTTTCCTTTGTACATAAATAGCGCTTTTCATCAATACCCTTGAGCAAGAACAAACAGCAACTTTTGAAAAAGAAACATGCTTCAGAAATATCATGTATATAAAAGAATTGTAGAACTAAGAACAGGACCAAGAAGCCTAGTAAGAAAATTTGTGTATTTTTTCCCTATTAAAAATATAGGTTTTGGTCCTGCTGCAAAACTAAAACATTCCTAAAAACTCATTCCTTCCAAAAATCATTTGTAAATTCAAAATGTCACCCACCCATTGTCTCCTGAAATCTCACTCACCCTTGATATGTAGTTGGTGACTCATGACTGCTCACAGATACCACACTAAATGTCAAACTTTGTGAAGGATTCTAAGTACTAATGCTAAGTACTCTTGGAATTCTGAGACACTTTACTTTTCAATTACAACTTGAATGTTGTTATCTCCCGGTAGATTCTAACTTGTTTGATAAAAATATGCATAAGACTAACATTTTTTTTTCATCAGAAAAAAGCATCCTACTTACCACTACGAAGTAAAAAGCATAGGACTATAGTTTTTAAGTTCACTCAAGTAATTTCTGGTGGATAAGAGAATGTTTCTGAAACTATTAACACCCTTGAATATAAGGTATTATTTACCTAAACAGAAACACTTACACATTCTTTCCAACCACTTTGAAAAATTCTTGTTATGTTTATTATTGTCACAGATTAAGTGCTATTTGTTCATATGATGACGTTTAATCCAGGAATATTAAAAAGTAAAATAATACTCAATAATTCACAGGAGAGTGCTACCACAGCTGGAAAACACCATTATTATTCTCTTTGGTAAAATAGTATTTTAATATTTCCTGCTGATATATGAGTATGATGCATCAAAAATGCTAACCCAGCACTGAGCAGCACGCACTGGACAGTGTGGGGCTCTTAGCTGCCGCACCTTGAACGTTGCTCCTTACTACACAATGGAGTGCTCAACAGGACTGGGGCCAGCGATGGTCAAGAACAGGAGGGCATGAGCTGAAAAGGAGGAAAACAGGAATAAGAGATGCTCGCTGCCTTTCCCTGTTGTCCAGAAGACTTTTCTTCTTGATGACAGTTAAGAGGACATAACAATGGCTACCGATGCCATAAAATTATTGCACATAAAGAAGCAAACGCCTTGGCAGTAGAGGCCCAATTTTTCCTCCAGACCTCGGTGTGCGCATGCACACGTCCTTCCTGGAGGTGCTTTGAAGTCTCCTCCTAGACTCTGCAAGGAGCGGCTACCTTATTAGGCTGACTCCCGCAGAGCCGCAGGTCCTGTCCATCAGCCAAATGCATTAATGAAGGAGAAAAATAGTGAAGACATACACTCTATGTCCAGGTACTGTAGTTTCCTAAAATTGCTTTTTCAGAGTGAGACAGTAAACAGAGTAAAATAGAGGTTGGTACAAGGAAGCCATTAGTTTCAGGCTCTTTCCACTTTTATAACTTAATACTTGCACAGCTACAAATTCTGCATGGCATGTCCTTTCTTCTGACAGCTATACCCAATAAACGTGCGCATTCCAAATTTATTTATGATAACCAGTGTAGACTAAACACGAATATCTTCCTAATGTATCTTTAAATGAGAGCGAACCACAGAGCGGCACATAAATCCTTCATGGTCACATCCCAGCCAGTAAATTGCAACAGTGTGTTTACTAGAGATCTAGGCCAGGAAGGCCAGAGCCGCGGGCTCCTCGGGGCCGACGGCGGTTTACGAGTCCACTACTAAACCCTTTGCATCCCGCATTTCACATGTATTAGTAACATAAAAGCAAAAGGGAAATGGAAAGGGAAAAAGGCAAGAAAGGAGAGGGACGTGTTAAATATTTGTGACCATAGATCACATATGTATTTAGACAGTCTCAGACCCCCAGTACGATTTTATACATAAAGTTTCTTATACAGTTGTGGAGATAATTCATTAAAATTTTACTCAAATTGCATGTGCCACATTATGTTTACTAACAATATTTCAAAACAACTAGACCTATTTTGTAACAAATGCAATTACTAGAAATATACTGGGGAAAATATATACAACAACTTTTTGCAATGATAAAGTTTCATATTAAATCTCAGTAAATGTACAACTTACCATGTTTATTTAGGGTTGGGTGTTAGACATTTAACTAAAAATTCAAAGTCATTTTAAACATTTTTCTATAATTTTTAGTTTTCTAAACTAGCTAGAAAGAAAAATATGGTGGAAATATCCAGTTAATAATAATATTCTACATGCTGTCAGAAAAATTCCATGATAAATCACCTAAATGAGATATTGAATATGTTTTGATTAATTGTAGCCAATGTAGGAAATTATCCACAAGTCTATGCTACTGGTGAATTAAATCCACTCCAGTAAAAAGCATAAGAGAACAATGTAGAACCTAAAACTAAGAGAACTGTGGTCACCATGTATCTCACAAGGAAAATATTTCTGGTCTTCTTACCTTGGTTCTTCATGTATGTTTCCTTATACAGACATTATTAATATGAAAAACAGTTCAGTGAGTGCATCAGGTGCAATGAGAAAGGACAATTAAGTTGAGCCCAATTGAACATCAATTAAACATAGGTTCAAAAAATTGTTGACATATTAGTGTTGACCCCTCTATGTTGGTATATTGAAATCATAGTCGTTTATATGCCATGTGTTTTAATCATCTTAATTATATGGCAGCAGTTCTTTTTTTTTAGTATTGTTAATAATTATCTATATATAGCATACATATATACCATGATATTTATTGGGCACATCAAATATATTCAATATTTCTATTAAAGTACTATTACATCGAGTGAAGTAGTTTGTTGTTGTTCTGTCATATTTTAATTTTAGAAGTTGTATTCATTTATAATAGTTTGAAATACAATTCTTTTGAACATACGGAAAATGATCACTTTCATGTTAAAGTACGCCTGTTGGCACATCATCAATTCTGTACAGGTCTTTCAGTTCCAACTTTTTCTTAGCTCCGTGCCACTTCATCTGATTCCCACTCCTTCCATTTAATGTAATCAATATGTTGCTCTCTGTTTTTGCTTACTTGAAGTTTTTCAGTTCATCTTGCACTTAACTGCTTTGTAACGTTTTGAGTCAATCTTCCAGTTTAATGCTCCAAGAATAATGGTCTTTCCCTTTATTCATTTACTCAAAAGAATATTCGTTCCTTTCTTTTTTGAGACACACTGTGCTTAGCATATAATGGAAAATAAATGCAATATAGGACCTTCATACCTTTATGAAACATCCCAGTACAGAATCTAGTAAATTACCAAATACACATATAAGCAAAACTGTTGCAATACTGGTGAAGGAAGTCCGAATGCTGCTAAAAATCTAGATAGTGGTCCTACAGCAGGGGTGATCTGGTTCCCGACACAAGCTTTGGGAGTGTGTGGAGCGTCTGACTGCCACTCTGCAGGTGGGAGCTGCAGATGGGAGCTGCAGGTGCTGCTGCCCTCTAGTGGACGGAGGCCGGCGATGATGTTAAATACGCCACAAGGCACAGAAAAGCACCGCGACACACCTCGAACAGGTCAAGCTGACTGCATTGTTGTCGGCTAAGACTAGCGATCCGCATTAAGGGAAACTGAGCTACTTCAGACAGCTTAGAAAATATCTCTCTGACGAAGGGAACATGCAAAACTGAGTAGCAGTGGAAGAAGTATAGCCTGCCAGGGGGCTGGGCTTTTAAGAGATAAGATCTTCTGGGTCTCAGGTGTGCTTAAAATTCTGAATTAAATCTAACAGGAATTAAATACCACTTAAAGGGTCTTAAAGAGGAAAGTAGTATAATCAATAACACATTTTTAAACAATCACAAAACAGTACTTTTGTAATAACAGGAGATAAAACAAGAATGCTTGCAGTTATCTGGACAATTAAAGGTGTGCTAGAGAAGAAGAAAAGTGGAAAACTTGTAAATATAAGGAAGATGAATATTTAGAGTGGATTCGAGTGCAGTGTTCACAGAGGGAAAATCATGAATGAAACTTTAGATTTTTCATTTAAACAGAAACTAGAAGGAAATAAGAAGTAATGCCTTTAATTGAGATGGAGTTCACTGTTGAAGAAGAATAGATGGATTTGAGGGAAATTATATTTGCAAAGCTTACCAAATCTACAAAGCAAAACTTTTAAGATACTGTGGCATGAACCGAAAATTAGAGAAATTGGTCCTAGAGAACTTTCTAGATCATGGATGGCAAGTTTTAGATGTAAGAATAATGTGGTCACATATAAAGAAGTCAAAAGAAAAAGAGATGTCAACAACAAAGACTGTAAGTTACTCAGAATTTATGGTCTGCAGAGGAAAATAAAACATGGAGCAGTGTAAGAGAAGTAGAAAGATATCCAAGGGACTGTGGCCTTCAAAGAAGCCAACAAGATAGGTGTCGAGAGAGAGTGGCAGGCCTTCTGAAGCCAGGCTCAGCTGGAGGGCAAACTGAAGACTCATTCCTCAGAAATATGTCTACATGCTGCCTTTAAAAACAGGTTCATTGGTAGTAGATCTGAACTGTCAGGTTTTGGTCAGAACGGACAGAACTCAGACACAATTGAGCAATGTGGTCAACAAATGATGTTATCACAGAGATTAATTTTTAAAAATAGGAGAAACGACAGGAAAAGAATGAGCTGGCAGATTTTGGCAGATAAGATTGCCAAAAGTGAATATTTAGGTGTGAGTTGACATATGCAGAGCAAGTTTGCAAAAAGTCCTAGTGGACATGGAGTTCTGCTTGAGCCCGTTCTGACCAGCACACGCCCACGGCAACAGGTAAGGGGTGCCTGAGAGGGACAGGGCGGAAGCTCCTGAGGGATGAGTGTCCCGAACCTGGTCTGCCTCCAGTTTTCCAGTGGAAACATCCTTTCTTATGCCTCCAAGATTCCCACAAGTTGGAAGATAATCAATAGGGATTTCTAATTTACTATCATGAAATAAATAAGAAACAAGTTTATACTACATAATAATGATCAGAAAGAACAAACAGTATTTATTATAGAAATACTAAAGTATACTAAGGGCAATAGAAATGGGTATTATTAAGTGCATTTTAATAAATAGCTATATATCCAATATGGAAAAATTAGAATATTGAAAAAAAAAGAAAATGAATTTGAAATATTATGAGATGTATTTGAGAGCATAATAAATAAGGAATTCAATAAAAGACAACGATGCTCGAAACTTTAACAATGGATCCCTTCAGTGATGGGTTTGACAATAAATCAGGGAACTTAAACAAACCTGAAGAAAGTTTCCAAAAGATATTTGAGGTTGAATAAAATATCAAAGTGAGGTTAAGTAGAATTATAATAAACAGACAATATAGATCAGAGAAGAAGTAATGCTTGAAAATTAATGAATTGTATTTGAACTTATTAAACTCAAAATACATTGATTAGTGAGGATAATGGATTTCAAGCAGTCTTGGCATAGGAGATATAAAGTCATTCATAAGCATGTTGTGTGAAATTATGGAATATCAAAGATATAAAGAAGAGTAAGAAGAAATCAGAAAGAAATATCTAAAATCTGGTTTATGGCACAATTATCTGATGCAACAATAAAAGCCAGAAGGCAAGGTAATAATATCACAGTTTGGAAGATAAACCACAGTTGTCCCAGAATCGTTCAGCTGGAGAGACTATCCTTAGAAAGAAGAGATGACATGAGGACCTTCCAGAAGAAGAAAACCTGAGAGAGTTCACCACCTTTCCATTTTCACCAAAGGAACCTATGTGGCTTTTGGGGTTGCCAAAAAGGAGAACAGCTGTAGACGAAGCACCTAACAGCAGAAGAAAGGGGGGAAATGCTATGAATCATATAGTAAACGAAAAGGAACATTTTACTAAAGTCATAACAATCACAAAGAGTCAATATTGATGGTCTAATTTGTTTGCATGATTTTATAAAAAGGATATACGTGTGTGTGTGTGTGTGTGTGTGTGTGTGTGTGTACAAAATGTCAGAAAAAATGGTCATGTATATTGGCAAAATACAGCAGAAATTAAAGTTGTACATTTCCTTGGTGACTTGGAGAAGAAATAATAAGCTATTCACAAAAATTATTGGACATCAAATATGTATGATAATATTTTAAGAGGAATCACTAAAAAATTAGTCTAACTTTCCCAAATCTAAAATTACAGATAAACATATCTAAGGAAACTAACAAAGCAGAAGATACATTATTCCAAAAAATAATGAAAGAATAAACGTGAATCATAATAAATAGTAACAAAAAGCAATGCCTTGGAATAAGTGAAAGCAATCATAATAGAGGTAGACAGTAAATATCTCACCTGGATCCCACTTTGCAGACTCACGCTCAGCTCAGGTGAGTGCGGGCAGCAGACACACCATCCTCCGAATTCAGATTCACGCTGACTGGCATCGACTGCAGAGGACTGTGTGCTCAAAGCGAGCCATTCCCTGGGCAGCTGTGTCTGGTAGCTGAGAGACAAAGAAAGATGGAAAAGATTGAATCAAAGGTGCCACTTAAAGTCCATCCAGTCTCCAGAGTTGCCCTCCAGATTGACTGAGCATGCTCGCATAGCGGTTTGATCTGCTCTTTTACTTTTCTTTTTTATATCAAGGATTGAACCCAGGGACACTCGACCACTGAGCCACATCCCAGACTGTTTTATTTTTTATTTTGAGACAGCATCTTGCCAAGTGCTCAGGATGGCTTTGAACTTCAATCCTCCTGACTCAGCCTCCTGAGCCACTTGATTTGCTCTTTTCCTTGCTTCTGTATTAATCCCTTTCTTCTCACAAGTATTATTTCCCAGTAACATCTTGTAACCCAAACTGCATTTCCGTGTCTAATTCTGAAAAGTCTCAACTACAATGGTCGATTCTGGACATGGGCTGAGAAAAGAGACTCTAAGCTGAGGTTTTGGAGGTAGATCACCGGAGGCCACCCTGGTCCTGAGAATGGCCATCCCTGGAAGGGGGGATAACACAGCCCCCCCCATTCCAGCACAAAGTAGCAGGTGCGGTGTCCAGCCTTATCCAAGGTAAAGGGAGGACATTCCTGAAGCAATGAATGCACTGGCGGGTGTGTTGTGTCGGGATTAAAGTAATAGGTATGAGGTGTTGGGATTCCCTCCTGATAAACATCACTGATTCTCTTCATTAAGAAAAGAGGACTAAGAGCCAAGCTCAGGAACTGGAGAGCAGTGTTGAAAGCCAGGAAGGCTTTGTTAGAGTTCTCATCTCCTGCAAAGAAAGTCAGGGGAAGACCCCAGGAATCAGTCCTAGGGACTGAACTGAAAAGACATCACACACCCTGCCAAAGCAAATCCGATATGACAAATGCAGAGAAAGCATGGGTCTACAAGGGGGGTGGGGTGGACGCATCTGAATAGAAACTCTGGTTACTTTAGCTCCACGGGGGCTCCTTATTCTGAGGACTGCAGGATTGCTCTACGCCTCCCAAGTAACTCACTGACCTGTGCCTGTAAAAATCAGGACTCATTTTCCAGGATAATTATAAAGTGATCTAAGCTCAAACTCAAGCAAGTATAGGCTGCAATCGCAGCTGCCACTAAGAGCAACATCTTGGGCATCGCAGAATTACATGAACTCGGGTGTGGAGTGCATGAGGATTGAGTTAGTGATACGTTCTGTCTAATCCAGAAAGTGGATCAGAAACAGCTTACAGAGACAAGTAATGAACAATAAGATTCAATTATGGCTGTGTCCATACGATAAATCCTATAAAAAGAGTCAAGAAAAACTCATAAATTTTGTTGTCCATGTCTATAAAAGCCATTTCTGATCTAACATCCAATTTGGGATACAATATTGTGATGCTATAGAGTGAATTAGAAATTCAGGAGGCAGTCAGCTTGCAGATGCCTTGGGAAGACACCTGGACACCTGTGCTCTACAAGGCCAGAGTGAGGCTCTACAGACATTCAGGGACTGCACATTTCCTTAAAACTCTGGGGGTGCCTAAGAGCAGGCATAGATTGAGACAGCTCCCAAGTCAAGTTCGAATTGCTGTCTCACACCTCTCAGCATGAGATGAAGAAACGTGCCTCTGTGCTTTGGGCAGCAAAATGTAACACATCCAGGGGAAACTTTTCTAACTCATATACTGACTTTTGTGCAAGGATATCCAATTTGAGTGATCCCCAGAGCAGCAGGTAACAAAGGAAATGAATTTCAAATGTGTGTAAGAGACCGAAAAAAACTCTTCAGGTGTTCATAAACTATAGACTTCTAAGTAATCCATGGTTCAAGGGAGGAATCATAAGGTAATTGTGTGAGAGTTTAAATTAAATAAAATACAGCACATAAAATTTTGATGTAGGGGGCTACAGTTGTCACTCAATGGCCAAGCTCTTGCCTAAGTGAGCTCCATCCCCACCAGCATGAAAAGAAATAAAGAAAAGAAACAGGCAGTGCAGAGCTTCCAGGGAAATATACACAATATACATTTATACATTGTATAAACATATACAATGCCAAATGCTCCTGTTGGACAACAGGAAAGGATCTAAATCAGCATTCTACATTCCCACCTTAAGGAAATAGAAATTTCCTTTTGTAAAATTTGCTCTTTTGTAAAATTTTACAAAAACTGAGCATATGAGAAGAGGCAATAAGGATAGAGGATGAAATCAATAGTGTTGAAAGCAAAACTGATAAAAGGAATACAAAAGCTGATTCTTTGAAAATATGTGTTAAAAAATAAATAAAGTTCAGTAAGAGACCTCTTTGGAAAATAGAAGGTAAAATATAAGTATTAGAAGTAAAAGAGGAGCCCTCAGTATAGACTTTACAAATACTCAAAGGTGAATAAAGAACTACTACAAAATAATTCCAGAAACAAAAATTTGGACATTTAGATGGCTATAAAATGGGCTAATACATCAAAACACACAAACTCCAAAAACTTGCCCAAAATGAAATGTATAATCTGAATAGTCTTAGAACTCTTAATTGGGCTGAGTTCATTGTTTAAAATATTCATTGTTTAAAATAAACCTCCATCAAAAACTTGATTTTTAAAAGCAATATTATTTGCTAACTTTTCCAGAGAAAATGGGATAACTGGGCAGCTTTTCAACAAATACTTACAGCATTTGTACTTTGGAAAACCACAGAATACTGATAAAATAAATCAAAAAGGTCTGTGTAATTGGGGAAACCCACAAAGTTCACTCTAAGATTCATTGCAGAAAATGAACTAGCCCTCTCAAGGTGATAGATTTATTTCAATTAATTCCAGCAGGGCTTTTTGTTGTGGTTGCTGTTGCAGACGAGCTGTTTCTAAATTTTATAAGACAGTCATGGAAATTAAAATAGCTAAAATGATGTTCAAAAGAAGAATTAGTCTGAGGACCCACATCACCCATTATTAAGACATACTGGGCAGCTGTGGTCATCAAGCCAGCGTGGTATCAGTGAGGGGTGGACACACAGATCCCAGAACAGAGTCAAGGCCAAAATATGGCCATTGGCTTTTTGGCAAGGCGACAAAGGCATTTCAGTAGAGAACAGGCAAGTCCTTCAACTCACATTTTAGAAAAACCTTAGATATCCACCTACAAAAAATAACTTTAACCTAAATGTTGCATCTTGGGCAACAATTGCCTCAAAATGGATAGTTAAAATAAAAGTAAAAACTATCTTTTGAAAGAAATGCACAGGATGAAAACAAGAGAGCCTTGATTCAGGTGAAATGTTTTCAAATGTGACCAAATGTATGATCCAAGAAAAGAAAAGAATGTAAATGGGACTTCAGTCAGATTACAATTCTTCCATCTATAATATACATTTTTAAGAAGATGAAAATTTGAGCTATGGATTGAGAGAAAATACTTAGAAACCACGTGTCCCAAAAAGAACTTGTATAAAAATATAAACAGAAAAATCATTGGTAAGAAGATAGCAATTAAAATCTGGGCCAAAGATCTGACCAGACCCTTCATCAGAAGAACACGGATGGCGAGCAGCACTCAAATTGAAACCGAGATGAGGTCCTTCTGCAAAACCGCTGCAGTGGCCAAAGCATCGGACAAACCCCGGGGCCAGCGACGGGTGGCACAAAAGGACTGTTCACGTGGTACAAGGCAGGATGCAGGCGTATGGCACTCTGGAAAACAGTCAGGCTGGCTTTGTGTGTGTGTGGGGGGGGGGGGTTGTTTTGTTTTTGTTTTTGTTTTTGTCTTTTTAAAAAACGTAAGCTACTTTGTAAGTCAGCAATCCTTTTAACATAGGCTTATTTCCCAGTGAATTGAAAACTTCTGTTTACAAAAAAAAGGACGCAATTATTTGCAATTACTCATTCATAACCTCAGAGAAAATAGACCCAGAAGCTCTTCAGTGAGGGAATGGACAACTGAGTTGTTTCTTGTAGGCACACGTCCCGTGATGTGCCCACAGGACGGAGCACGGCTGCCCGGGAGAGAGAAGGGCTCACACTCAGGCACGCAGCCTCCTGAACCCTTCTGCTCCTGAAGCACGCTTGGCTTGGAGAGTCCAACCACTCCCTTTAAATCAAATTCTAAAAATAAAAAAGACCCACATTAACAGAAAACAAATCGAGGTGACCCACAGGGAGGGTGTGACCACAAAGCGAGAGGAAAAGGGAGTGTTTTGAGACCTTGAAACTTCCGAATGCAGATTTAGGGATGGTTGCATGGTCTGCAGTTCTTTTAGTATTCGCAGAATTGCAGGCCAAATATCAATCTCATTATGTGTTGATTTAAAAAAAAATGTAGTACTTCATGCAGATGGGCTCATGCCACTCCCCACTGAGCCCGCCTCACTTCACTTGGCAGAGTCCTTGAGGTCTCCCTGTGAGTTCGGCTGGAAGCCCCTGTGTGAAGTTGAGTGATATTCCACTTTGCCTCTCCGCCAGTTTCTTATCCATCCATCCTCACTGCTGGTGGATGGATGGTGGAAAGCAGAATGGAGGCTACCAGGGCTGAGCCTTCCCGTGTTCCTCTCCTGGCCTTTGCTACTCAACAGCAGACATTTTTGGACATCAAGATTATTTTTCTAGCTCTGCTGTGTGACATAGTGCCTAGGGTTACCGAAACTGTATTGCACACTTAAAAGTCAGTGAAGACAGTAGATCTCACAGTATGTGTTCTTACCACAATAAAGTGATAAATAAGCAAAATTTAAAACACTAATGAAAGATGCACATGCACCAATAAACTTACTCTCATTTGGGAATCCAGAACAGGATCAATTTATTTTTGTCGTTATTTAATCATCCAAAGATTAAGATGTAGGAAACTTTTATGGGCTTCCCAAATTATTAACCCAGTGTGGGTTCAATGATTTGGAGTGTGCAACTTATTGGGTTGCACACTTAGTCATAAGGCCTGAATACACATCATCATCAAAGTGACGTCATCTGCTAACAGTAGACTGGGACCTCTCCAGTATCTGCAGGACCTACCTGTGTTGTTTGCTTAACAAGAGACTCAAAAAATTTACTTTTATTTTGATAGAATTAAAGTGGACTCCCAAGTAAGAAAGTTTTTTTTATTAGTAGTAGATTACTGCATTATGAGCATACTACTAATCCAAAACTTTTCCAAGAAGGCTACTAATTAATAAGTATCTGCATAAGCAAAAATTCTGAACAAATATTTCATGTTCCAAAATAACTTCAGTGTAATGTTTGCACCCAAAGACATTTCAGCTTAATTCCCCTGTGTAAAATAACACTCTTTACACGTGTATCATTTTGCTTCAAAAAGTACTTCATCATGTCATCAACAGATACTCCTCTTCGGTGAAGTGAATGACAATTATGAATTGTTCAGATGTGCCAACGTCACTGTAAGTAACAGAATTTTCTTCTCTCTTCTTAATATATATATGGTATTATGATAAAATATATGTAATACTTCTGGCTTTTCTTAAAAGTTTTCTTAGGTAAATTATTAGCTATAAATTCCTAGTAAAAATGTTAAATGCTTTTTAATTGTGGTATGTTGATTCATATTAACAAGAAGCCTACCAGATGTTCCATCAACTTATATTTCTTCCATATGTGTGTCTCTGGGCATGTGCATATACATGTGATATGTAACACAATTCAACAAATAAAAATAGAGCATGCCGTTTCAGTTCAAATATCTAAGAATGTTAATGAGGCTAAATTTTGATTTCGTATGAGAAGTAAAATCCCCCTTTTTGCTTTTACAGACCAAAGACACACACACACACACACACACACACACACACACACACGTATATAACTCTTAGGGTTTTCCAGAGATGCAGAGCCAATGGTCTATGCATACAAATGTGGAAAGGTTTAACTTTTAAGGAATTGGCTCACATGGTTATAGAAGTTGACGAGTTCAAAATCTGCAGTTGGAGGCTGAAGCCCCTAGGCTGGAGACCCAGGGCAGAGCTGATGCTGCAATTTGAGTCTGAAAGCATCTGCTGCAGAATTGTGTCACACAATAGAGGCTGGGCTTTTGTTCTAGACAGACCTTCGACTGATTAGATGAGACCCACCTGTATTATGGAGGTCAGTCTGCTTTAGTCTAAATCCACTAATTTGAATGTTAATCTCTACAAAAAACATCCTCACAGAAACATCCACAATACCATTTTGCTACATATCTGGGCATCATGGCCGGCTGAGGTGATATAAAAACTAATCATCAGAGTATCATCATTCTAGAGTTTCAACACCTCTTTTTATGTTAGTGTTGAATTAAGTCACTTGTGTATTCAGACATATTAAAAACACAAGGCAATCATTGCCAACTCTCAATCACTAATGAGCTAAAGGTGTTTGACATTGAATGCAAAATAACAGTGCAGCTTGCAATTTTAGTCCTTATAATTATTTGGAAAGCAGTAATGATTTTTTAAAGATTCAATAAGCACTATAACATCTGATTCTGTTACCCTGCAACCGTGCACTGACCAATTGAAACCTGAAGCTAACTTATGAAAAGTAGTTTCAGGAAGTCAGTTTCTTTGGAAAAATTTGAACATGAAATGCATTTTGATCTGCACAGGTTTTTTTTCCCCCATTTTCCATTTCAAAAGTTTCAGATGTCTTTTCATGTTTCATCCCCATAGCAGGCAGCCTCTGATGTATTTCATTTTAGAATTGTGAGGATCTTTGAATCCCATTATTCAAAGTAAAATGGAATGAATTGGAGAGTTATCAACCAACATGAAGCAAAAAAAGGATTTCAGAGGAAAAGCTGTGATGATTTTTAAAAAATTTATTCAGAAAGGACCCAAGTGGCACGATCCCTCCTATGCACAGGCCCAAGTCCCATGAGTGCACACCTTTGCTCGTGGAGAGCTCTCCAACAGAGGAGCCCACGCTGAACTCCTGTTCTCTAAGTGGTAGTGAGGATTTCCCATGGATCCGGCCTCCCCTTCTCAAACAGAATGCCAATGCAGCCCTGTTAACCTGACCTCTGTGAAGACATTAATTTAGAATAGTGTGTCGGACGTCCACGTCCATTTTTAACAGTGAAGACAACTTACTATGAAGTAATGCATTTCAGAGAAGACAAGAACCACTTTCATGTCTGCCAGGCTAGCACAGGGGCCTTTGTTCTCTGCAGATACAAGATGAAAACCAGGCGTTTTATATACGTGCAATCAAGCCATGGTGTAGCTGACCCTAAACCAACAATCTGACAACCCATGTGATGGTATGTTGAGCACAGGGTGGAGGTGAAGGAATCTGGGGAGGAGAGGGACTTTTCAGGAGCAGCTTCCTTGAGGGTTATGCAATATGACTGCGGTGACTGATTTGATGGTATTGCACAGGATTTAGCCCTGGCTAGGAAGCAGTGACTGAAAATGGAAAAGGCTGCTTACATGCGTTTCCGTGGAACTTAGACACCATTTCAATATTTGGTGGAACTGGTGATGTGGGGGGAAATGAGCATTTGCCTCCTGTTGATGAGGGAAAATGTCATTCTGATGTTCGCAGGACTGAGAACATGCAGTCGAATTTGATCATAATACCCGATGAGGACGACGAGGACCCCGAGGAGCTCGCACATGCCCTGGGTGTAACCAGCGAGCCAAGAACTGCGCACAGCGGGCGCACGAGGACTCCAGGCTCCTGCGACAGCTGCGTGTGGGTGCAAACCCGCTCCTGCAGTGCTTCCCTGCCCTGGTAAGCAAAGCCCAATGTGCCAGGGCAGCGAGGGGAGCCGGGCTCAGGGTCCTCAGGAGCAGGGTCCAGGGTTCCTGCAGCGGGCTTCGGTGGAGCGCGGCTGCCTGCGTGGACAGCGCTCAAGAGCCAGCACCACACGAGCGAGGAGGGAACGGGGTGGAAAAGGCTTCCCTTCCTCAGTGGAAGACAAGGCCTCGCAGAGCGGGCTCCCTGGGACTCCCTGCTGTCTAAACGCCGGGCCTGGTCTGCCCCGCAGAGCCGCGGCCTGTACCCCAGCATAGGTAGCCAGCGCCGGAGGGCGAGGAGGAAGAGCGAGCCCGGCCGGGGACCTGCCAGCTGCCTTCTTGGCTTATTTATTTAAAAATACAACACAACACAAAACAAAAAGGAACCAGCCCCTGTCTAATTACTCTTGCCAGGTTTTCAACTACGTACAGGAAAATCATAACTGATACAAATCTTGTGAAGTTTTTTGCACCAGAAGTTTGTTGGCCACGAATGGCAGAAAACATCATTCAAACAGCCCTTAAATGAAGAGCATCATCCCGGGAGTGGCGCCGTCTCGGGGGCCGCACGAGGCAGTGTCCAGGCTGCCCTCGCCCTGCCGGGGGGCCGAGTTCCGGCGGCTGGCTGCAGGCAGCTGGCCTCCGCCCGCGGCTTCACATCTGCGCTCCCTGGACCGCTCTTCTCTGCCGCCCCGGATGCTGGGCACGTCCTCTGGTCGGTTGTGACCCACATCACGAGCAGAGCTGATAGGCCCGGACGCTTTCAGCAGGATCAATTCAGAGACACTTCCTCATGTGTTTTAAGTGAAATGCCTTTTTTTTCCCCCCTGATCTCTGGAACCTCTACATGTTCATTATTAAAATGAAAAACGTTTTCCTTAGAATTCCATAAACTCTCTGATTAGAATATCTGTGCATTTATATTTTAGTTTGTGTCCCCATGACATTTTCTCTGTTCTATATACAAGACACACACATACACATACACCATAATACAGTAAGTTTTTCTAATGAGTTCCTACTTATTGCTCCACAAATGATATTTTCCATAAGGACAATTAAAATCCACCAACTTTATTAATGAGAAAGAAAAGTTATCAAATAAAAATCTTAAATTAGCCTTGTACTGTGTCTTTCCTCCTTTCTTTGGCAGGTCTGCAGAACCATTTGCTTGTCTAATTAAGATGATCCCACACCGGCCTGAGTTTGCATTTCCTATGGGCCACTTGCTGCATGTGTAACTCAAGGCAAACCACGCACCTGAGCCTTGACTTTCCATGTGTAAAATGAGTTGTTATAGCAACAACAACAACAAAAAATGAGGTGAAACACATAAAATATTAGAACAGCATCTTGCAAACTAAAATTTAGCTATTTTCTTTTTATTTGGAATAAACAATTTCTTTCCCTGAATGCATGCCTATAATTTTTGTTGTGTGCAGTGTCCAACACATTACTATCATTTATTAATGTGATATTATAATAACCTTTTATTATGATAATATTTTTCAGTGTCAGCCACAGTATTATTGTTATATAAGGTAAAGCAATAAGCTTACATAACTAGACTTTCAAATATTTTCAATAATAACACATTTTCTCTTTATTGAAATTAAAATATCCAGAACTCCTTGGCTATCAGTGCTAAAATTGGAGCCTGTTCTATCTTTCCATTATTTAACAAATAATGCCTAACTACACACCATGCTATCTTTTAGCATATATTCTTTTGTGGAAAATCAGTGAATTTCAATGAGAATTTTAATAAGTCCTAAGTCTTGTTATTAGATTTGCTTTGCTAGGTGTTTAGTATGCCCCTTGAGAGGTCTAGGAAGAAAATATGTGGATAGATTCTTATCAAGTAGACTTCAGAGTTCAAGGCATATTGTGAATTTGATTCATTATTGCTGTTTTATGTGCAGTGCTTTGGCATTAATATTATCTAAACCTGTTGTAGATCGTTCCTAATTTTCCCTAATCAGTCAGAGTTCTGATAGAGATTTATAACTTCATGAATTAACAATCTGGTAGGAAAAAAGTATGATTGAAGTAATTATGCAATGCATCCCCATAAAAATCTGTTTACATGGCTTTATAAATGTATTCTATTTAAAATTTTAGTGTTAAAATTATGTTTCTATAATTCAGTGTCATAACATAGTAAATATCATTTAAAGTATTTTCTAAAATTATTGAAGGAACCCCAACAATAGTCTCTCATAAAAATGGTGCTCTATAAATGTACAAAGACTATAATTTCTCTGTGAGAAATGTGGGCTTGTTAATATGGCAAATGAGAAGAAAATACTTGAACGCTTAAACAGAAATGGAAATTCATTTTTGCATAAATTTAAAAATGCATATTATTTAAATAGACCTTACCACTTATAAATGAAGACAATCAAGTGAAACATCAACCAGAATACTTTTGTTGAAGGAGAAAAATCTGAGCTAATACAGGAAAAATCTACCACAATGAATTTTAAAGTTTGGATAAGGTAAACGATAGGAAAATCAAAAGAAAAGAATCACATGAAAGATGACAGTAAAGAAAACTAAGTTAGACTGTATTTCTCTTTGGGGGTTTATATGAATCAAAACAGCTTTGTGGTATTACCAAAGAAAAAAGTGTATATCTGTGCATAATTGTTCTTAATCAAAATCTGCATAGTATTGGGCCAATGTGAATCTGATTTTCTGAGTTGTCTGCTTTTGTTCCTCTTTTGCTGACATTAGTATAAAATGGAGTAAGATGAGAGCTTTTGCCCAGAGTGGAATTCATGTTGCCCATGCTACCAGATCACTCTTTGATTCCAGGGCTGCTGAGAGTCTTTTGTCTCCTTACCTAAGGAAGACGTTCCTATGAGGTTAAGATTGGAACTTACACAAATGCTCTTACTTCTTTCATAAAGCTGGAAGCAGAGAGGGAGGACATGATGCAGAGCACAGCAGATTTGACAAATGGTGCTTTTAGCCCAGGTTGCTGTGCGCGGTGGGTTATCCGTCATGGGTATTGAACCATATGCAAATACAGGATACTACTCAGTACGTTGTTTTAGTGCCTGACACATAACTTTTACCATATCAGGTGATAAGTGCTTTAGTGAAAATCACGCCATTAGTTATTATCGGGGATGCATGTGCCTGTGTATATGTGTGTCCTTGAAAGTGTGTGCCTTTTCATCTCTTTCTACGCAATAGAAGATAAAATAATGAAAGGCATCAAAAATACAACTGCAGTGAGCAATCACAACCCTTTTCTTGGATGGTGAGCATACTGACACCTATAAGTCATTTCATTAGAGATGTGATTGGTCTTTGTTCCCTTAATTTAAAAAATGAATATGACCCTCAACCAAATCTTTGTGTAGAAAACAGTATTACTTGTTCACACATATTGCATAAAAATGAATATTTACATCCTAAACTAGCCATTGTTTGCCCAGAATGTAAATGTCAGCAAGAAACACATATACCCATAATCATATCATAAAGCATAGGATATTTGTTATATCTACTAGTTAGAGAAATAAAACCTTATACGTTGCCTTTACTTTGCTTTGACAAGAAAGTAAAAACTATGTTGTCATATCATTCCTCTAGTATCTTCTAAGTCTCCTCAAATCCAAGGGATTGGTCGAATTCATTACATATTTTCATCCCATTTCAAAGTCACCAGGGCCATCTTTGTCAGTCTCACCTGTGACCACTTCACCCCAAGAAATGCCACCAGTCCCAGAGAAGCCGTCATCTTCCCTACCCTCCCCCTTCCTGCCCTTCATCCTCCAGGTCTGTCTTTAGATGGCAAACTTGGGATTCCTCGAAGCATAAAGGTCTCCAGGTGAATGATTTCTTAAATTGTAAGCGACCTCTCCTAGAAAGGAAGCAGCCAAAGCTCTTAAAGGATAAAATCAAAAGTACCAGAGCAACATTTCCGATGCACCATATTGGCAGACACAAGGGACAAGGCCAGCCCAGGTTCCAGGGGAGTACACGTAAGCTCCACAGGCAGGGAGGGTAGAAGTGGATGGTAGCCACCTTCGGAGACTGTCTGGAAAACGTGCGCATATGATACTCAAACCCTGTGCAGTTGCCTTCTGGCTTCATAATGATGCCATTTGTCCTCGATGACATCAGCTTTTAATACCTAGGTGTGTGAGGCCCTGAGTTCCATCCTTGGCACCACATAAAAATAAGTAAATAAAATAAAGCCATACCCTCCACCTACTACTATAATTTTTTTAATCATGAAGTTGATTATTTTAGCTTTATAATATTTGCGATAGTGAAAGTTGAGGGGAAAGAGTTTTGAAGGGTTCCTTTTCCATATCCTGTAAAATATACCACTCTAATCTTTAGCCAAATTATTGTCATTCAACTACAATTAACAAATAACAGGGAAGTTTCCAAGCAAAGCTGATGATCTTGATGACTATGTGTCTGCATTCAGCAATATAACTGGAGGAGGATGACATAGATTTTAGGACTGGCACAGCCTTTGAGAAGATGGAGGACCTTGGTTATATTATTATCCATATCTCATCATCCAAACTCCTAAAAGAAGAAATGTCAAAGGAAGTTACAAAGAGAAAGGGCTAGCAAACCAAAAGCAAATGAGAGCAGATGTCATGATAGGCAATTAGAAAATGAGACCATGGACAGAGATTTCCATCTGCCTTTCACTGGTCAGCTGTGCAACATTAAGACTTCTAACTTCACAAGTGTCAGGGAAATTATTTTCTAGGAATATTCCTTTGAAAACAACTATTTTAAGAAAGAAAGGAGAAAATGAATCATGAGGATTCAGTTGGTTGCATCCAAGGAAGGAGAGAGATAGTGAGCACATGAGCAAGAAGATGCTGGTTGGTGTTATGCAAGTAAACCTCAGTGAGGGGCCCTAGCAGCTTTGGAGGTGGACTTGGAATGTCCTAGAAAGGCTTGGTTAGAAACCCTCACTGAAGGAGTGTATTTAAGCTGATATTCAATTGAGGAGTCAGCTACACCAAAGATCAGGAAAGCAACATGTATATATATTGAATCCAGTTAATGGAAAGTCCCCTAGAAAGTGTCTTATCATGTGGTGGCCGCAGAAGGCTTGGTGAGTGATGTGACTAGGGTGCCATAGGCCATTCAAGCTCCCCACAGACCCAGGAACGGTGTCTTTTTGTAGGCCACAGAGAGAATTGTGGATTTTATTTTAAAAGTAATAGGTGTGAGTAGAGTATTTGAAAGGGGGAAATAATAGGGCGTGGTTTTTTCTGGGAGTAATTATGCTGTTGATGGAATCAGCATCATATCTTATGTTTTAACATATACTATGGGTTAAATGATAGCAACCACTTTTTCAATGACATTTCCAAATATCGTATCAAAGACAAATCAAAAATGCATTACAAAGCATGGATACTGCTGGCATCCAGATTCGGAAGTACAATTACAACTGATTGATTTGAATACTGCTTTCTAATCTTGAGATTTGCTAAAAGTGTCAACAAAATAAAGTGGCATGAACTGTATAATTAAGGGTGCCGTGACTTGACTGCTTTGTGTGAACGGCGGGGAGCACACTGCCCCGGTTATTGCTATTCAGCCCCACATCTGTACTTCCATCATCTTCCTAGCTCTGGAAACTACCTCCTGAATTTCAGTTCCAGATTTCCTTGGCAGCTGAGGCCTGGCAAAGTTCTCAGTGGAGATGCGCACGTGAAGGGCAGGAAGGGCCAGCAGAACCTGTGCTGCATGGGGATTGGTTCCTGCAGGGCCAACAGCACCAAGAGGAGGGCGCCTGTGGTTCTCAGCAGCAGGGGGGGCAGCTTGTGGTGAGACACAGAGAACACCTGTAGCAGAAGCATCAGCACATATCTAGGTTTCCTGAGTTCCAGAAACATGTTTACTTCTTTTTTTAATTAAATGAAATTTCTTTTAATTAAAAGATCAAAGGACAAGAAGCTTCTTTTTTTTTTTATTGTAAACAAATGGGATACATGTTGTTTCTCTGTTTGTACATGGCGCAAAGGCTTACCATTTGTGTAATCATAAATTTACATAGATTAATGTTGTTTGATTCATTCTGTTATTTTTTCCCTTCCCCCCACCACTCCCACCCCTCTTTACCCTCTATACAGTACTTCCTTCCTCCATACTTGCCCCCTTCCCTAACCCTAACTCTACCCCTAACACTAACCCTTCCCTCCCCCCCATTATGTGTCATCCTCCACTTATTAGCGATATCATTCGTCCTTTGGCTTTTTGAGATTGGCTTATTTCACTTAGCCTGATATTCTCCAACTCTATCCATTTACCAGCAAATGCCATAATTTTATTCTGCTGTATGGCTGAGTAATATTCTATTGTATATACCACAGTATCTTTATCCATTCATCAATTGAAGGGCATCTAGGTTGGTTCCACAGTCTGGCTATTGTGAATTGAGCAGCTATGAACATTGATGTGGCTGTATCTCTGTAGTATGCTGATTTTAAGTCCTTTGGGTATAGGCCAAGGAGTGGGATAGCTGGGTCAAATGGAGGGTCCATTCCGAGTTTTCTAAGGAATCTCCACACTGCTTTCCAGAGTGGCTGCACTAATTTGCAGCCCCACCAGCAATGTATGAGTGTACCTTTCTCCCCACATCCTCGCCAACACCTGTTGTTGCTCGTATTCTTGATAATCGCCATTCTAATTGGGGTGAGATGAAATCTTAGGGTGGTTCTGATTTGCATTTCTCTTATTACTAGAGATGTTGAACATTTTTCCATATGTTTGTTGACTGCTTGTAGATCTTCTTCTGTGAAGTGTCTATTCATTTCCTTAGCCCATTTGTCCACTGGATTATTTGAATTCTTGGAGTAGAGTTTTTTGAGTTCTTTATAGATTCTGGAGATTAGTGCTCTATCTGAAGTATGATTGGCAAAGATTTTCTCCCACTCTATAAGCTCTTTCTTCGCATTGCTGATAGTTTCCTTTGCTGAGAGAAAGCTTTTTAGTTTGAATCTATCCCAGTGGTTGATTCTAGCTTTTATTTCTTGTGCTATGGGAGTCCTGTTAAGGAAGTCTGATCCTAGACCAACAAGGTGAAGATTTGGACCTACTTTTTCTTCTATAATCTGCAGGGTCTCTGGTCTGATTCCGAGGTCCTTAATCCATTTTGAGTTTAGTTTCGTGCATGGTGAGAGATATGGGTTTAGTTTTCTTTAATTAAAGAACTTTTGAATCACATTCCTGAGAATCGCAGAATTTCCCCCTTTACTGTTCTGAGTCTATCAATCATTGGCTCCTCTTGTAATCAAGTTCTTTCACAAAGTCCACCTGTAGTAGCTAACATGACTTTGTCTTCTTCCCTGGACTCTGACAAATGCCAAGCCATAAGAGCTTGAACTGCAGAGATTTTTGTATAAATACCAACAGAGACTTGCTTAAGATCAGAAAATCAGCAGAATTGGTCCTGCTTTTGAAATATCTGAATTTTGACCAAAGTACTTACTTGATAATAATCTACACAGAATCTGAAAGTCTTTTCAGAATTGATTGCTTGAAATGGAAAGTAAAATTTAAATATAAAAATTAGGTTATAGATGTCTAGATTTTCAAAGAACATGGTTTTTATTTTATAGCTTTTGTTTATAATCTGTGCTTTATTTCATTAATTTCTGCTTTAGTCATTATTTTCCTTGCTACTGAATGTATATTATTTGTAATTTAAATTTAGTTAACTGATTCTATAGCTCTTGTGAATTTTTGTTAATATAAGTGTTGAAAGCTGTAAATTCCCCTCTGAGAACAGCTTTAGATTCATCTCACTTATTCTAACATTTATTATTATTAAGTCCATATATTTTCCAGTTTTCCTTATTTCTTACTTGATGTGCCAAATGCATAAACATGTACTGCTTGATTTCCATGTGTTGGAGGAATATTTATGATAGTTTTTTTTTTCTTATTGATTTCTAATTTTTAATTCCATTGTGGTCAGGGGAAAACTAAAAACACTTGAAAATTACTGGAAGCAAATTACCATACTAATATAAGAAAGGAGGAAAAGATATATGAGAATCTCAATTATGCAGAAAATGCATTGACAAATCTCAACTCCTTTTCCAATTTTCAATTAAGAAAAAAATAGTGAAGAATAATGATTGTTCTCAGGTTAACAGGATCTGCAAGAATCATCACCCAACATCCCCCTGAGTGGTCAAACACTCATTCCCTCTGCACAGCAATGAGACAGGGTCTTCCTCTTCCGTCATTCATTCATATCACGACTATGCAATTTTTTTTTTTTTTTTTTTTTTTTTTTTTTTGCGTGGTGCTGAGGATTGAACCCACAGCCTTGAGAATGTGAGGCAAGCACTCTACCAACTGAGCTACGTCCCCAGCCCTCTACTCAACATTTAATGCAGTCTCCAACCAGTGCAAAAGGTAGACAAAGTCATAAGTAGTATGCATCAGAAAGAAGTGGCAAGTTCTTTGTGTAGGTTACTGGATTGTGTACCTAGAACACCCCAAATAATCTATCAAATAACAATAATAAAATGCTAAGTGATTACCCCAATGGGTGTATCAAATAATATTAAAAACAGTAAATGAATACCTCAGTCGATCTCTCAAACAAAAGTTATAAAATAATAAGCAAATTTACAAGGACTCTGGATAAAGAACATACACAGGCACCCATGTAAACATAGCAAGAACAACTGAAATACAAACTATTTTGCACCATTTAAATGACATCAAAAATGTTAAATAGAGGGGTTTGCTTAAGATAATAATGTGTGACACCAGGACATTGACTCCCAAATAACTAGGGAAATAGAAAAAAAAAAAAAAAAAAGGTTAATGAAGAGACAGAATATTTATAAATTAAAAGACATACTACTATTAAGGTTAAACCATAAATGAACCTGAACTGCCAAAATAATCTTGAGCAAAATGAACAGAGGTGGAGATATAACATGACTTGATTTTAAAATGTGTTGCACTGTTAATAGTAGTTAAAACAGCATGGTGCTGACTCAGAAAGACATCCATCAATCAGTGAGATGGGATAGAGAGTCCAGAAATAAATCTGCTTTTTTTCTAAACTGATTTTCAACAAAAGTGCCTACAACACACTACAGGAAAGGACAATTTCATCAATAACGATGTGGGGACTCTGTCTCCACAGGCAGGAGAATGAGTTTGAACCCTTACCTCACCCCCATAGGTAGGAATCAACTCAAAATGGATTCAGGCTTGCACCTAAGGCCGACATTGTAAAAATATTAGGAGAAATGACAGGAGCCTGGATGAGATTGATGTGAGTAATGATTCTTGAATATGATCCCCAAAGAACAGTTAAGAAGAGGAAAATGGACAAATGGGATTGAGTCGAACTAAAACATTTCTATTTGGCAAGGAAAATATAGAGTGAAGAGATGACCCACAGACAGGAGATGCCTGCAAATCCCATATCTAATAAGGGGCTAGGATGCAAAATAGGTAAGGAACTCAAACAACTCGGAATCAATAAAGCCCAACTTACACAGGGAAAAAGACCTGAGCACCTGTCTTAAAACACAGGTATTTGAAAAAATTCTCAGCATCACACACCATCAGAAATATGGGAACAAAAACCACAATGAGTTAACCCCTCACTCCAAATAGATGACTGTTATCAAAAAGGCAAAAGATTACAAGGAGTGAAGAGTTGGAGAAAAGGGGTCCCTGGCACACTGTTCATAGGAGTAAATTAGCAAAGTCTTTATAGACTATGGAGAATCCTCAAACCTTAAAAATAGATTTACTAAAAGGTCCAGCACATATACACCCAAAGAAATAAAATCAATATATTGAAGAAACATCTGCACTCTCAAGTTTATTATTGCATTATTCAAAATAGCCAAGGTAGGGAATCAGCCTACGTGTCCATTATAAAAGAATGAATAAAGACATGGTATGTACATATGATGAAACACTAAATCAACTACTAAAAGTAGATGAATTCTGACCTTTGCAACAGCTTGGATGCACCTGGAGAATATTGTGTAATGTGAAATAAGCCAAGTGCAGAATGACAGATACACGCTGATCTCACCCTACAGAAGCCAGTCTCCTAGGTAGACAGAATCATGGTTTCCACAAGGGGAGACAGGATGGCCCCAAGAGAGATAAGGTAAGAGGATGGTCAATGGGCAGAAAGTTACAGTAAGATAGGAGAAGTTTTGGAATACTATTGTATAACTTCATAGCAATAGTTAATAATAATGTGTTTTACGCCTCAAAATATCCAGAAGAGAGGACTTTTACGGATTCATCGAAAAGATATGATAAATGTTTGAGGGAATAGATATACCAAGTATCCTGATTTAATTATTGCATCATGTATTCAGGTGTCAAAATCATATTGTACCCAAGACACTTGAATAATGATCATATGTCTATTAAAAATAAGTCCTTTAGAGTTTTTAAAACATGGAAGAGAGCAAATGCTGATAAGGATGTGCATAAAAGGGAACAGTTGCACACTGTTGGTGGGAATATAAATTACTACAACCCTTTTGGAGGTGGCAAAAATTAAAAATAAAATAAAATTATTCTATAATCTAGGAAGTCCATTGCCAGGTATGTATCTAATGAGTTGAAATCCCTATGTTCGAGAAATATCCATATTTGTATGTTCATTGTATCATTATTTATGATATTTAAGAACCTAAGTGACAATGAATGATTCATGGATAAAGAAATTGTGGCATAAACACAATGAAATACTATTTTGCCTTTAAAAAGAAGGCAGGAAGTCTGTTGTTTGTAACATACTGATGAATCTAGAAACCATCCTGCTGAATGAAATACACCAGGCACAGAAATAGAAGTACTCCACGATCTTACTCATAGGAGGAATCTAAAAATGCCAAACTTGTGGACACAGGATAGCAGAACAGTGGTGAGCAGAGGCTGAGTGGAGGAGGGGTGGGAAAGGGGAGGTGTCAGTCACAGAGCACAGAATCAGCCAGACAGGAGAAACTACTTCTAGTGGTGTGCCACATAGCAAGGTGGCAGTGGCTAATAATAATGCATTGCATACTTCAAAATTGCTAAGGATAGATTTTAAATATTCTCATCACTAAGAAAGGATAAATAAGTGAGGTAATGGGTATGTTAATCAACCACATGTATCATAATATCATAGTATACCCCACAGTTATTATCAATTTTAAAAATAAACTTGAATTTATTAAGACATAAATTATAAACTAATTTCTTTATAAATGCAGTGTAATTGTCAACAAAATTGCAGCAGATTAATCAGCAGAAACTGACAAACAGTTTCTAAAAGTAAATCAATATCTCTATAGACATATATACACAAAACATGGAATTTGAAAGGACCTAGAATAGACAAATTATTAAATAAGAAAAGTAAAAGATTTATAGTACATAATAGGAAAAATTAGTATGAAATATAAATACAAAGAAAGTGTGGTATATTTGCATATTCATGTAAATATAGAAATAAGGAACAATAAATAATTCAGAAATAGATGCATATATGGCAAATTGATTTTTGACAAGATGCCAATGGTAATTAAAGAGAAAAGAAACTTCAACATATGGTGCTGGAACAATTGGAGAGTCACAGAGGAAAAAAAATAATCTCAAACATGACTTCACATTATTCAAAAAAAATTAACTAAAATTGATGACTTATCTAAATATAAGAGCTAAAAATAAAAATCTCCTATAAAATTATAGGACCAAATATTTTCAATCTGGTCATATTCAGAGATTTCTTCAGATAACAACCATTACAAAATTAATAAATTAATCTTCACCAAGAAACAGCACATTGTCTTAAGAAGTTTTAATTAACAAAGTCAAAATATAAGACTTATATTTTGAAAAAAAATTGTAAACCCTATTTCTAACAGTGTTCACAAATACAGAAAATAAAGACTTCTCTTTATTTGATAATATGGCAAAAGTAGACAAACAACTTCAGCAGAAACTTCACAAAAATAAGATAAACAAATGAGCAAGAGTCCCCACATGATACTCAACATTATTACTCTTCAGGGAAATGCAAACTAAGCCACAGCAAGAAACCACCAGAAATCTACTAAAATTACTGAAATTAAAAGGCTCACACCATCATGATGGTAAAGATTTATGACTGGAACTCTCATATGTTGCAGTGGGAATATAAAATGCAAGGATTGTTTTTGTTGGAGTATCTAACAAAAACAATTAGAGTATCTCATAAAATTAAACATACCCTGGGCATGTACTTAGGAGAAAGGTGTCACACCAAACCTTAGATATGAAAATCTATAACAGTACTACTCATAATAGGCAAAGAGAGGCAACAGCCCAGATGTCCATCAACAGATGATGGTAGTAGAAAAACAAAATATAGCATAGGAGAAATGCATTACTCTCTCTAGCTTATCGAGCATTGTAGCTTAGACTAGCTTTTCTGAAATGTACTCAGAACACTTACATTATCCTACAACTGGGAGAATCATCCAACACAAAGCCCACTGTATGACAAACTGTGGAATTGTTCCTATTAATTTATTGAATCCTCTACTGAAAGTGAAAATGGAATCATTGTGTTATGGTTTAGCTACGACATGTTGCCCAAAAGTTCCTGCATTAATGCAAGAGGTGAAATTATTACATTGTGAGAGATATAGTTTATTTACTCCATCCTGGTTTGAATGGACTAATTGGGTGGGGGTAAGGCTGGAGGAGGTGAGTTAATTGGGGCATGCCCTGGAAGGGGTTGTCTTCCCTGTGGCCTCTTCTCCTTCCTCTCTCTCTTCTTCCTTGTCACCATCAGGTGAACAGTTTCCTCTGCCATGCCCGTCCACCATGATGTTATGCCCCATGATGTCGGGCCCATAGCAATGGTGCTGGCCAGTCCTGGACTGAACTTCTGAAACCATGAAGCCAAAATAGACATTCCTCCTCTAAGTTGGTCTTGTTGGGTATTTTGGTCACAGCAATGAAAAGATGACCACTGGATGTGGTATGGGTGTGGAGAAATCCTGTCAGGTCACCATGATTTGGGGACCCTCGGTATGGGCAACACCACAATGTATCCCAGAAACACTTTTTCTTTTCTTAAACTAAACAAAATGAAAACCAGGTGTGATATATTCCTTCTGCAGGGTTCCAATTCTATGCAATCCTGGAGCTGAGAAAAACTATCTTTTGATTATAGAAAGTGGAGCAATGATTGCCAGGGGGTGAGGATAATAGAGTTTGGGAAATTAATTGCAAAAGGCCCAAAAATTTTTTGTGGTAATGAAAATGTTCTATATGTTGATCATGGTCAGAGCGATGAGAGGACATATTTATCAAAACACATGGAACTTCAGACTTAGAGGAGATCATTTGATTAATGGAAATTCTCAGTTTTTACAAATAAAATACCAGGTATTGAATAGATTAATACTAAAATATTTTGCAATTTAAGCCAAGTGCTTCAAAGTAACCAAATGAGAAAAAGTAGTTTTTCATCGTTAACTGTACGTTTGAATAACCGTGATGGTGTTTTCTGTGTTAATGAAATCATTAACTTTATTAAATTTATATTTTTCAACATTTGCATTAGATCAGGGTGTACTATTATATTAGAGGTCATGTCAAATTAGTGTATTTAAATATGTGGAAAGGAAAGGAAATAAGATATTTTTTAGACAATGAAACCATATATACAGCAATCCTCTGAAAGAGGATATGTTTTTCTATGGGCATTGGATGCGGGGGGTGCTTAACCACAGAGTACTTATTATTTTTATTTTAAACCAGGGTCTGGGTAAGTTGCTTAGGGCCTTTAAGTTGCTTATTCCCTTTATGATTGTCACTAAGTTACTGAGGCTGCCTTTGAACTCGAGATCTTCTAGCTTCATCCTCCTGATCCTCTGGGATTACAGGTGTGGGCAATATTGTGTTTAATATTTTATTATTACACACATGCAAAAGCATATAGTCATTAAAAGTTGAAGACAAACATGATTATTCCAACATAAGTAAACAAATTTATAATATTTCCAATAAAAAAAAAAAAAAAAACCAGAAAAGTAACTATGAACCATAGTGGGACAAATGAGGTAAATTACAATATCCCTATTCATTTAAGTTCATATTTTCCTAAATTTGTATCTGAACAGGAAAATTATGATAGTGCTGAGAAAAAGCTAAATTTCATAGGCACATTATATTAACTTTATAGATTTAGCTATGTAAGAGATCAACAATTGTATAAGTCAAAGGATAGAAACCATATGTCTATGTTATATTTGAATATGTAATTTTGTTCCCAGGTGTATCTCACCTGGGAAGAGTGGCATTTTGTAGACAGTTTCTCCTTTTCTCCTCTATTGCTAAAAATCATTTCTTTACCAGTCAACGCAGTTACTCTAATTTTAACTAGGATATTTCATAAGTCACGTAAATTAGAATTTAATTTTCCTCCATATTAAAAATGTCCATTAAATTATTAATGTTCATCTGTAGTAGAAACATGATATTCTACAGAACATTCAGTCTTTTCTAAAATGCCTGTTGTAATAATAATTTGAATGAATGCTACAATCAGAGTGGGTTAATGCAGAAAAAGAAGGCAGAAATTATCAAGTGGGGTTTGAAATAAGAACTTATTTTTTCTAGATGCTCATCTACGTGAAAAAAATCAGTATTCCCTTTATGATTATCAATAATCACATTCCTATTCCCTGTCTTCTGAAGAGAGATCTTAAAATGTTTGTGTTCAGAATTAATCTTCAGGATATTCTACAGAAGTAGCTTGATGAATAATTGAAGTCTGGGGATAGGTGAACTGAGTTCAAATTCTCACTCCCTGGAAGATGCTCTGTGCAACCTTGAGGGAGCTGATCCACCTTCCTAGGACTCCATCTCCTCAACTCTCAGGTAACAATACTACTCTGTGGCAGTGAATTTTATGTTTCAACTCTCCTGGACCACAATGCACAGATATTTGTCCAAATGCTATTTTGGGTATTTCTGTGAAGTTACTTTTAGATGAGATTAACATTTAAATTGATAGAATAAAACAAACTGTCCTCTCGAATGTGGACAGACCTGAACAGAATAGAAAGATCATCTTCCCTCCAGTGAAAAAGAATCCCTATTGCCTAACTGCCCTAAAACTGTGATGTCAACTTTTTTCCTGAAACCTTGGCTCTTCTTGGGTCTCAAGAATGCCAATCTTCAAATAGGAGCCACAGAGTCTTGGGCTTCCTGGTTCTGATGCCTTCAAACATGATCAGAATCCCACCATCAGCTCTCCCCACCTGCCCTTCTTAACATCAGGAGTCTATGTTTATAAGGTGTGTGGGCTGTGTGTGGGTTATACCTGCTCATCCTATTGTTATTTTTTCCCCTCTGAAGAATCCTGACTAATGTGATTACCCATCTTTTATGTTTGAAGTAACAAACAAATGATCTAATACATAAAAATATCTAAAGCAATATCTGCGAAATGGTAAGATTTTAACAATTATTTCACATATTTAGAGAGTGATGGGTAAGTAGAACATTGATACTCCAAATTTGGTTTGAAAAGAAATGCCTACTGGGAAACATGATACAAATAATTATGATTCCCTTGCTTTTCAGTCTGCATGAGCATATTTATTGTTTTAAATGAGATATAGAAAAGGAAAGCTCATTTCATTGATATGAATTCCATGTCATAAATCCTTCTAGAGTATCACATATGTAATATTTCTTAGTTAATACTTAAATAATCCTAATTTGAAGTAAAGCATAATGCTGAATGAGGAAAATTGAAATATAATAATCATTGATTACAGTCAGAGAAGAAAGACACCTGGCAGTAAAGTGAAACCAAGTCATCAGTAGCTACTAAAAGTTACCAAATCAAAACTTTAGGTGTTGAAGAGCTCTTCTGATCTCAACCACATATTATGGGCCGGAATTACCCTCCTACCCCAAAGAACCCAGAGCAGGGTATTTGTAGAACAGTGGTTTCAAACACTGAACATCACTCAGTGCTGAACCGTGATCCTGGAAAGAAGAAAAGCCAATGATGTGAGCAGCAGAGTCGTTCAGAAAACTGCGGGGAGATTCCAGAGGGCCTGATGGGGAAGCACGTGCCTGACTGAAGAGAGGGAGCTGGAAACAGTGCAAAGGAGGTGCAGCGTGGAGTCCCTGATAGAGCGAGCATTCAGTTGGGCCGGGGAGAGTCAGAGGTAGAGGTGTCTTCCAGCCACCTGTGCAGCCCTCAGACATAGCTGTGATGAAACTAGCACAGCTGGGGACACACCCAGGAAAGAGAGGACAACGCTGGAGCTCTCGCTGCACTGCGGGGAGTCCTGGTCCTCATCAGAGCAGGAAATCCTGTCAGTCAGCAGAGTGCTCAGAAGATCAGCACCTGAGCAGTGGAACAAAACTCTCCACACCACGGGCAGCGTGACCCCACCCAAGAACAGCTAAAAGCAAGCCTCACGGAGGTGAAGTTGTTTCTAAGTGACTCCAACTCAGGGCGAAGTGCAAGGATATTTGCCTGCATGGAGCTACCCCTGCACCCGAACAAGGCAAGGTTCATAATGACGGTGGTCTCATAACCATTACCAGGCATGTGAAGAGGCAGGAAAACCCCACCCACAGCTAGGACATCAGTCAGTCCCCAGAAGATGACACAAATGGTAGAGTCCCTAAAGGGCATTGCAGCCGTGCTGATGTTACCGCCCCAGCGTTGGGAGTGAGAAGGAGGAAGGGCGTAAGACAACAGGCAATGCCTTTGATCAAAAAAGGTACTAGCTGAAATGAGGAGCTGAGTAGATTCTGCAAAGAAAAATGTAAGTGAAGAAAAAACAAATCATGGTTCTATCTAACATGAAAAGAGACAGAACGACATCACACAGAGCTAATGGAAGAGCAGACAGTGTCGGGCTTGAGGGACCACAGAGTGCATGGAACTGGAGCCCTGGAAGAGAGGGGTGGGAGGAGGTGAGGGTGGAGCAGAAAAAGCCTCGATGGCCGATTGCCAGAGACATTTCCACGTTTGTTCACAGTCCCCAGTCATAAGATTCACAGGGAACACTACACCAGAAGCCATTACCCATGTAAATGTACAGCCAGGTAGCTAGATGAGCGGACGGATGGAAGAACGAATGGAGGGATGAACAAAAAGCAGTCACAGCAATTCAGCGGTGGAGGAACACAGAGTCACAGAAACAGCCAACTGTCAAAAATGAAGCCAGAAAAATTGGACAAAATGCAAAAAACAAGAGGGATGAATACGAAACAAATAGCAAAGTCATTATTTTAAATCCAAGAATATAAAAAAGTCACATGAAATGTGAATGTGATTAAAACCATCACAACTAAGGACAAAGATTGTTGGACTGAATTTTGGGAAAACAAGACCCAGCTTCCTACGGCTGAAAGAGATTCACTTTAAACATAAAGACACAGATAGGATACAAATCAACACTGGGAAAAAGATCATCATACCAACCCGAAATCGAAGAAGCCTAGAATGGCTATGGTGATATCAGACAAATGCTTGTCAGAAGAAGAGCATTAGCAAGGAGAAGGGGCCTTTCCTGATGATGAAGCTGTCCCCTCGCCCAGGATCCTGAGTGTTTATGCACTTGATATGGAACTTAAATGTGCAGAGAGCGAGCACTCAGGCAAGTGCGGGAGAAACAAACACATCCTGTTACCACTGGTGGTCTCAGCTCCATTCTCTCCATGTTGAGCAGAAGACGTGAACAGTTGACGATGTCACAGGCTCGCAGGACCTCACCAATCACTGGACCTAATGACCACAGGACCGCAGGGCAAGCCCCTTGATCTCCTGCTGGCCTCCACAGGCCTGTGAGACTCAATGGTTTGCAAGGGAGGGAGGGTCACGAGGGGGAGCAAAACAGACTTCCCTGGACATTCAACTCATGGAAGAGCAAGAGACTCAAACCTGTGCCCACTCCTGGCTCCTGGAATTGCAATCCCAAGATGGCTAATCACTGAGTAGAAACCCAAAACTTTTCACAACAAAGGAACTCACACTTCTTTCTTAATTTGCTGCAAAAATCTTTAAAGGGTGATTGCTGTCTCTAGAACTGGCCCCCTAAGATTTCCTTTCCCATTTGGCCCCAGAGCGATCATTCTCTAATGTAAATCAGATCATTTGAACAATTTCCTTTCTTAAAACTCATCAATGGGTTGCTGTTGCATTCAATACAAATTTCTTGGCATGATTTTAAAGGTCTTTCTCATACTATTTGCATTTCATATTTGAGTTTCACTCTTTGATTATAATTATCTCATGGAGGGAGTGGTACTTGCTGTTCTCTCTTCTTGGCATATTTTCTGCATTCCTGCTGTCATTAATATCTACTTGCCTCTCACATGTAATACTTCTAATAAATTGCTCTGGATTCTAAATTTGGGTTATGTGACCCCCCTATGTGTTCCCATCACACCTTTGAAGAATAAACCAATAATTTACTGCATTACAGACTCCACATTCTGCATTGTAATTTCCCACTTTCCCATGTGTTTTCCACTAGATTGTAAATTGAAGCAGTTAAGGATTTTATCTCCTTGATCAGTATATTGAAGCCCTAATCCAGGTGGCAGGCATACAATTGGTGCTGAATTAATGTTTTAGCTACCACAACATTAACTCTATGACCCTCTTCCTGGCAGAGGTGAGATGGCAGTTCATCTGGTCAAGAAGGCATGAATGCCTTCTTTTTCATAAACATTATTGAGATGTAAATCATATACCGTACGATTCCCCCTTTTAAAGTGTACAATGCACTGGTGCTTGATATGGTCACTGGGATGTAAAACCATCCCCACAATCCACCTTAGAACATCACCATCACATGGAAAAGAACCTCATAACCAACCACGGTCTCCTTGCTTCTCAGTTATTTGTCAACCAGGACTTTCTTCCTCAAGGACTGCAGCCATCGCTGTGAAAGGTAATCATTAAGGAAGAAGGGTCCCTGTGTCCCAGGAGCTTCCTTCTGGATCACCTTGCTCCGGGTCCTAGATCTCTCTCCTGTCAAGAAGCTGGGGGAAGCTACCTGCTGCCATCCCGTGCATGTGTGGGTAGTGTCTACCTACCTCTATAAAATGACTGTCCACGTGAGATGAAAGCAGGGGAACGTCCAACCTCATGTGTCTCCCATATCGTGTAGCGTAGCCTAGTAGAAATTCCATTAGCCACAGAGGAGAGGTGTTGCCTCCAGGGGAAACTTCTGTTTCCTTTCTGGTTAGATAATTCTGACATATGAAGTAGCCAAAGGGGGAGAGGGAACAGGATATTAATAATGTCCAATATATATTCACTGTGCTGCTCTGAGTAAGAAATCCAAAGGGGCTGAACCTGGACAGCCAGGCAGCAACTCTGTGGGGGAAGCTTCCCAGCTGCCTGAGCACATGCATTCAACTTGGGCATCAAATGCATGTGAGTATTCGTGTCCCTCTCCTCAGCTTTAAGCTCGTGTGAGCTGAAGAACTTGGAGTGGAATAACAATGTTTTCAAAAGGACAAAAAACTGGAGAGGACTACTGGTCCCTCTGTGTTTTATTTTTCCTGGTTGGATTTACCCATATCTGTGCTTAACTTTACCAAGTTAAAATTCTGCACTCGAAAGTGAACCTTATCCTCAATAGAAATCTGAATTAAGCTGATCAGGAGACTGTTTCAGAAAATCGGTGTACTAATTTGCAGTTAGAAATAAAACTGAGTGTACTGTTGGATTCAGTACTGACACATAAGCTTCAAATCCTGTGGACATTGAACAGCATTATCTTAGGGAGGACACCGAAGGACAATGGCAATTACTTATTAAAAAAAAAAAAAAAAAAACACAGATATAAGCTTCCTCATCTCACATAAAGGATGAGCAGGCACAAAAGCTACTGGGCATGACCTTTGCCCTGAGCCTCCAGGGACGGGCACTGTTGGCACTTTGCTCCCTGCACTCCCACCTACACATCCCCAAGATCAGTGAGCACCTTTGGTGATGGACACACGCATGTTTCAGATTTGTTAATTTAAATGTGACATGACGGCCACACTTGCCTGGCACCAGAAAAAGGTTGGTTGCTTTGTTATTGTCACTGTTGCTATTTTTTCTGAGAGGTGAAGTTGAGCATCACTTTGATATTGCATTTTGTCTAAATTCATACTTTATATCTCTGAGGGCAGTCCCATCACCCTCTGCTCTAAGGATAAGGAAAATACTTCCCCAGATCTCTAAGTGCTGATATTAAATTCCTCCATAACAGGAGCCTTGAAGTTTAAAAGAAAACTATTGATTCTTTTTCTGAGGAATAGAACAAGTTTCTCTGTCTATACTTTGAGAAGATTTTGGATAAAATGTCAAATGCCCTCCCATTTTAAGAAACGCTGCATGTTTAGAAAATGACAAGTTACTAAACATGTAATTTCCAAAACTTGTCACCGTCTACAAAGTAAGGCAATACCTGGCTCATACACACTTGCGTTTCAAAAGCATTATTGACCTCTAAGATTGCTTTAACATTGGAGTTTAGGTTTTTAAAAATTTCCCCCATGCTTCCAGATGTAAGATGTAAGAAGCCTATATTTAAGATATCCAAATCTTTGTAAGTCTGCAGGAATAGTAAGAAAGGGAGCTGTATGGAAGCTTTATTTGATGATATGCACTCTGGAGATACGTAGTTGCCATGGTGATAAGAGCAAGGTAAATACATAGACGAATGAGAAATAGGGTCTTCCTTCTAAATTCACATCTTTAACATTAGTTACCTTTTGGTAAGCAATTTTGTTATACCTATGGAGGTGAATATAACATTAAAGACATTTACATCTGATCACATTTTAATTAATCAGAGAATGATTTCAAATGAAATGTGCATGCTTTGGCCCCATGTGATCACTTCCTGGGAGCAGCTGTGGTACTCAGAGACATATAGCGGAGGAGACAGGTTGTCCGTGAGATGCTGGGTCCCCTGTGTCTTTCTTGCTGTTGTTCTGAGTTGGGACCTCATGTAGGAAAAGCTTTCCATGCAGAAAAACCTATGTACAATGGGACCTCTGGCAAGTTTGCCACCTTCACTGGAGAATGTAATCCCAATCTTCAACACCTTCTAAGAAGAACTGCAGTTCTAAAGGGTCCTCTGTGTCACTGCATTGCTACCAGTGTGCACAACATTCACTCTTAGCTGAAGATATCTCCTTGTTTAGAGAATCCCATCTCCCTAGAGAATGCCCCATGCCCTACTTGGTGATCCTAAAGCAAGTAGAAATTCACAGGTGAGAGCACAGTGGGCGTCAGCAGGGGTCTGTGTTGCTCAGCAGCAGTGGGCTGTCCTGCAGCATGGGAGGAGCGTGGCTGGTGTCTGCTACCTGGTTTACACCCTTCCACGCAGCATCATTTTCATTCCATCCTCACGATGTGGCTTGATCCACATATTAGGTAAACTTCACTGGGCAATGTCTCTGAAATTAAATCCATCTTTAGTAAAAGGTGTTTGTGGTTCAGGGGAGAAAGTCAGCTTTCTTTTATAGAATACAGCAGAAGAGACGGATGAAGAGTGGGGGACAGAAAAGCCAGAGTAACAGAGAAGTCAAAATTTTCAGCCTAAAGCAGAAGGGGCTGTGAGCAGACCGTAGTTCACAGCAGAGGATTGAGCTCCGTCCTGCCCCGCCCACATGAGCTTGCATTATGGACATCCTCAGCACAAAAGGGAATCATGGCCCTTTCCTGAATGGATCACTCCTGTTACATATTTATTTTACATGCGAAGGGCTGATCTGATCCACACAGGAAGCAGATGCTTTTTGTGTAGATTTAAAAATGAAGCTGCAAAAATGCCAAAATGAGTGACATAGGTCCTAAAGCAAATTAATATTTGAACATATATTACATATGATATTGAAATCTCCCTTCTAGATAACAAAGCACCTTTTAGGAGTTTGCAAACATGGCTCGGTATATTCTATTCATGTGCGTGTGCTTGTGCATCAAAAAAAAATACTATACCAAAGGATAAATTATGAAGAAAATATCTTAAGATATTCCTATAAAATAATCTTCAAAAATTTCTGCTAGCATTTGACTTTGTAAAGCAAATCACAGTCAACTATTACCAATTGAACAGTTTCATAAAATCCTTTAATATTATATCATTTAATTTTGATAACAATAAAGAAAACCATATACACTATTATCAAAATACTTTTTCTTTCTTTTTGTCTTTCTTTTTAATTTTATATGAATATCTCTATAGTAAGTAGTGTAGGTGTATTTGAGTTACTGTTGGCGGGGAGCCAAAGATTAGTCAAATACAGTCGGTGCCATCAGGAAGTGTAAAAGCATCCACGTGTGTACCGAGTGAGATGGAGGAGGTAGATGGGAACGCAACCGACAAGATCAAAGGCAGATCAGCCTAAATGTTGTCACTGAAGAATATTCCAAGAATCAAAAGTCACGAAAGTTTACTGGAGCCCCAAAGAGGAGGACGAAGCCAGCTGTAGCATAAGAGGAGGACAGTTTGAGTTACTGTGCTACCATATCTCCTGACGTTCATGTGAAATCACAGAAATTAGAAAGGAAACAAGAAACGCCATAGGGTCATGTTCACAGACATTTTCCCTTAGTCTAAAATTCTTCATTTTTGAGTTTTCCTTATCACAGAAATCTTGGAAAATCAGACCAAAAATTAAAGTTTAATAAATTGTTTCATTTATTTCAAATTCTTTTCATATATTGAATTAAAACTAGCTGTTACTGAACATCTGAGAGACTGGGCACACAGCATGTTCATCTGAGTCATAGCTCCGGAAGAGGAGGAACTCCCTGGTGACCTTAGAGCCCACTCCCTCACAAGACAGCTCAGGGCACGATGGGAGGACTGACCCCAGATCTCTATTCATCCCACCACCATGCCCCTTTGTGTCCCGGACGCCTACTCATCTTATCCCTGTCTCTTGCCATTTCTCCATTATGCCTTTCTGACTTCATATTTATCAAATGTAAGCATTGAAGACCTTTAAGAATACAGTCGCCACCTAGAGAGATCACACCACTGGTGTGACACACAGTGAGAATCCTGAGAGCACTCAGTTTCTGGCTCACCAATAATGGTGCTTAACACGTTCCCTGCCCAGGAGTGAGTACACAGCAAGCATGCAATGGGTGCTGTCAATCAACCTGCGACCAAGACCCCTGCTCTTCTCTTAGCATCTTACCTGGAACTGCTCAGCATCACAAGTGGTAAAATTGTTTGTTTTGGCTTTCCAGCACCATTTCCACCAGGCTTATTATTCAGTCAATGACTCATACATGTCATTTAGGGACATTGTTATGGCTTAGATATGAAGTGTCCCCACAAAGCTCACATTTGAGACAATGCAAGAATGTTTGGAGGCAAGATGATTATATTAAGGGAGTAGTGAACTAAGCAGTGGACTAGTCTGCTGAGATGTTTAACTAGGTGGTAACTGGAGGCAGGTGGGGTGCTGTAAGAGGAAGCAAGTCACTGCAGGCCTGCCTTTGGGGTTTGTATTTTGTCCCTAGTGACTGGAGTTCTCCCTCCCTCTCTCCCCCATCCCCTCTCTCGCTCTGCTTCCTGACCTTACCAGGGCTGACCAGTATTCCTCTTCTGGGTCCTTCCCCCATCTGTGCTGCCTCACCTTCATCCCAGAGCAATGGAGCTGGTTGTCTATGGATTGATATCACTGAAACTGTGAGCCCCAAATAAACTTTTCCTCCTCTATGTTGTTCTTTTTGGGTATTCTGATCATAATGACCAAAATAGCTAACTAAAAGAGACATTATGTCATGAAGTGATCTTGTTGTGCAAATATCACCTACCCAACCTGGATGGTGTAGGTCAATCACTCAATAAATATGGGATATAGGAAGCTGCTGCCAGAGTCAGTATTTTTTTTAATAAGAGCACATTCTCAAATAATGGTAAAACACGTGGTGTAGTAAATACAAAACCCAGTGAGCTATGATCAGATATTATGCACTGCACATAATTATATGTGCTATACTTTTATGTGACTGGCCAGGCGTAATTTGTGTACACACGTGATCATCACAAACATGAACGATGCATTGTGCCATGCATTCTAATGGCTAAATCACTAGGCAAGTGGAATTTTTCTGCTCCATTATAATCTCATGAAACTATTTGTATTAGTCAGTTTTTCATTGTTATGACCAAAACACCTGACAAAAAAAACTTAGAGGATGGAAATGGTTTCAGAGATTCAGTCCATGGTCAGCCAGTTCCATTGCTCTGGGTCTGAGGTGAGGCAGAACCTCATGGTAGAAAGATCTGGCAGAAGAAAGCTGCTTAGCTTATGGTATCCAGGAAGTAGAGGGAGAAGGAGGAGCCAGGGTGACAAGATTTAATTGCCAAGGGCACACACTCAGTGACCCATCTCTTCTAGCCATGTCCCTCCTGCCTGTAGTTACCACTCAATAGAGTAGTCCTTTCAAAGTGTTGATCCACAAAGTGGATAAGTCCACTCATTAGGTCATAGCTCTAATAATCTAAACTTTTCACCTCCTACATACACAGGAGCTCTGGGGGACATCTCACAGCTCATAGGTACTGCAGCGATCCATTGTTGCCTGAGATGCTGCTACACAGGGCACAACTGCTGTGTGCATCTTACGACCTTCACAGGCATCTCCAACTTCCCTATTTCTGTTTTCTGACAAAGTTTTCTGTCCCCACCTAGTCTCACATTCTGTAGAATGCAGCCCACAGAACCAGAAAAAAATGGAACAAAATATTGAAACGCTGTTTTTCTTCTGCCACACCCACTCAGCACAGCCCTGACCCAGCTCTAGTCTTGACATCTTTTCTAGGTACACTGCATCCAAAGGCCACCACTTCTGTCCTCTCTCTCTCTCTTGCTTTCTATTTGGCAGCACCACCATGGTTCAGATCTCCCCAAGGAAAACAAGACCCTGTTTCAGCACCTACTGTCGCTGGCTCTTTGCGGTACCAAATCCGTGGATATTTGCCACCGCTTGCAGCAGCAACTTGCACAGGTCTTATGGGTGGTGGAGTGGAAACTGAGCTACTTCTATCTTTCTCTTTAGTGCACTGCTTTCTTGCTTGTTTGTTTATAAAGGATAGAGGAAATGAGGAGAGAGAGAGAGAGAGAGACAGAGAGAGAGACTTTGCTTTCAGAGATATCTATGTCTTCTTAGTTTTCTGCTGCTTCTTACTGGTGCGTCCTGCATCCTGTGAACTAAGGGTGCGTCTACCTAAGGTGCTTTAGTGATGCGTCTCAGTTCTCTGCTCTGCGATCTGCCTTCCGCCGCTTTCTGCTAGCTGCTGTTCCGCTGTCTTTTCTTTCTGCTTGCCACTTCTTCTGCTAGCTGCTGTGTTCTTCTTTCTACTAGCTGCTGTGCCGCTTCTTTCTACTAGCTGCTGCTTCTGCTGTCCTTTCTTTCTTCTTGCCCTATTCCTGCTAGCTGCTGTTTTGTTTCCTTTCTGCTAATGGCTTCTCTGTGCTTCTTTCTGCTAGCTGCTGCTGCTCTTCTTTCTACTAGCTGCTGTGTTTCCCCACTAGCTGCTATCGTGCTGTCTCACTCTGCTTAAGCTTATATCACCTCCAGGAGGCGGAGAGCAGGGCCACGCCTCTTACGCAAAGATTAGGCCAGACGCTAGAAGTCCGAGCAGGCACCATTAGGAGTGCTCGAGAACACATGCGCATACATTGTGTGCATGGACGATAAATCACCTGAGTGTGCTTATGTCAATTAACCTCCTCACTGCCGATGTGATCAGGCGCCATTCTGGCGTCGTCAACATGGCACAGCCCCCAACACCTACCATCTGTCATTACTAGAAATATCTAAGCGAAAGAGGCCAAGACCAAAAAACCAAAGGCCGAATGTTTTCCCTGATAAGTGGATGACGATATGAAACAAGGTGGGGTGGTGGGGAAGAGAAGAATGAAGGAACTTTGGATGGTGTGGAGGAAAATGGGGAGGGAGCAGGTGGGGGACGGAAAGATAGTAGAATGAAACAGGCAGTATTACCTTATGTACATGTATGATTACATGAATGGTGTGAATCTACATTGTGCACAAACATAGAAACGAAAAGTTGTACCCCATTTGTGTACAATGAATCAAAATGCAGTCTGTAAAAATAAATAAATAAAAAGAGAATCCGTCCCCTGGACAGCCATGTCTTCAACCTTGTCACAAAAACCAGTTCTTCACAGAACCAGCCAAGGACACTGCAGGGCAAAGCTGATCTCTCCACTTCCCTTACACACACGCACACACGAGCACACACATCACCCTCGATGCCCCTACCTTCTACTGATTGCTCCATCCACGTCTCCTGAGGCCTCCCCTCCCTGAGCCCTGCCTCCTCCCCAGCGTCAACCCCAGCCACTGCCTGCCTGCAGTTTGCACATCTTCTGGTTGTACCCAAACCCTCAGGAGCAAAGACCTGGGGCCCTTTTGCCTTTGTTGCTAAGGTGGCCATTCCGACTGCTACAGTGCCCAGGCCCACTGTGGAGGTGAGGCAGCCATGCCAGGCCACTCTCTCCTGTTCTTGAGGATCATGCCAGAAAGATGTCACTCAGAGTAGGAGGCATGAGTTTATTAGAAAGTACAGAAAAAGAGGAAAGGGGACACGCTCGTGGGAGAGTGTGGATTCTCTCAGAGAGGAGAAAGATGGAACACACCTCCTGCTCTCCATTTTACTGGGGTCCCGGGAAGTTTCCAGACAGTACCACCAGCTCCACCTTTCGACTGACTTGGCTTACAGCAGGAGAACATCAGACTTCAATTCCCCCCTGAGCATGGTAAACATCCAGGACAGTTCTAGGTCACTTTGGTCCATGTGACAGTCCTAAATGAAACTCATTCTTACAGATTTTATGGTTAGTGGAAAATGTCCTCATTTCCCTGAGTTCTGGAAGTGGTTTGTGTGAGGGTCACAAAAGTTCCAGTCTGCAGGTAACTTGTGTTGTTCTTATAAACATTTGGGGCCTGCATGCCTCCTGCAGATAACAGGTTGCCTTCTAAGGACTGGAATATATCCTTCCTGTTGACATAAGCCAGGCAGGGCTGCAGGTAATTGCTTTTTAAAAGAAAGCATGTGGGGTCAGCCCAGTGGGCCTGGTTTATGGGACTACCCTTCGCTTCATGCTTCCACGGCTCAGATTCAGGTCTGTATGCTGTCCATCATGACTATTGCTCCCTGACTGTCATACCCTGCTCCCCGCTCCTCCTTAACACCAGTGCCAGCCTTCCCAGGAACACCGCCAGATCTCGTCCCTTCCACAGGCTCCTCCTGCATTTAATGGGCCCAGTGACTTTTAATTATCTGTAAAATTCTTTTGTTGGGGGATGGGGTACTGGGGATTGATCCCAGAGGTCTTTAACTACATCCTCTTTTTTATGTTTTATTTAGAGAAGAGTCTCACTGAGTTTCTTAAGGCCTCACTATGTTGCTGAGGCTGGCTTTGAACTCATGGTCCTCCTGCCTCAACCTCCCAAGCTACTGGGAGTACAGGCATGTGCCACCGTGCCCAGCCTATCTGTACAATTCTTTGGAAGGTTAGTTCTTGCTCCTGTCTGCACGAGAAATGAATGAGAAGTAATTTTATCTAGTTCAATAACCTCAGAATTTCACCCACCACCTAACATTTAGTACAAGTCTGCTAAAATTAATTATTAATTCAACTTAACAAGGTAAATAACTAGAAATACATATCTCATTTCTAAAATTCAGTCAGCCGGCACATTGCATCCATTCTGTACTTTTTAACAATTGTTTAAAAATGTGCCCTTTTCTCTCCATTTTCTTCTGTAACTATAGTAATACAAAATCTCAACCTACTTTATCTGGACAATTTCAAAATTAATCCATTCTATTTTAATTAGAATATTAGCAATCTAGTAACATCAAATTACATTATAAAAATTCTTTAAAGCATTTAAGGACTCTTTAGACTTTGTTGGATTAAGTAAAATATTTGAATTTTAAGTTCTTTCTTTTTTTCTATCTTTTGTGCAATTCTCTAGTAATCTTTCTGATGAATTCTCTTCTTCATATCACATTCTTATCATGCTAAGTGGAAGGCTTGTCAAATCTTCTTTCAGGAAATACATTCATGCACGTTCTTCCCTTTGCTGGAGGATGCTTCAAAGGTTCCATGGCCCCCAGAAAGTTACTTTGTCAGCAGGGTCCAATAAAACATTACTGCCAGCAAGAAGCAGGGTACAAACCTCACAGTAATCTTGTGTGGGGAGGTGGGTATTGGGGACTGAACCCAGGAGTGCTTCACCACTGAACTACATCTACAGCCTTCTAATTTTTTTAAAATTATGAGACAAGGTCTTGCTATGTTTCCCAGACTGGCCTAGAACTTGTGATCCTCCTGCCTCAGTCCCCACCCCAAGTTGCAGGGATTACAGACCTGCACCACTGCACCCAGCATCTCACAAGTAAAATTCACTATTCCTACTTTGTAATCAGAGTTCCCCAGGGAAACAGAATGGATAAGATAGATCATTGATGGATGGATAGATAGATAGATAGATAGATAGATAGATAGATAGATAGATAGATAGATGATGACAGACATTTGAGAAGGGGTTTAGTAAGAGAATTGACTCACTAAATTATGGAGGCTAAGAGGGCTGAGAAGTGTCACCTTTAAATATGGAACTAACCAAACTGGATTTCTCTCTTAATCCATTTTGTGATTTTAGTTTGAAGTCTAAAGTTAAGACTTTTTAAATACCAAATAATATTTGATATTACATTTTATACTTTTCAATACCAGAGAAACATTACTGTTGTGGAGCACAACTTAAGAACAGACCAATCACCACTGAGAAGTCCAAATTTGAGAGTCTTTGTTAGCCAGCCAGCTAACTGTCTCACACAATGTCCCAAAAATGGCTATTGAGAGAACAGCGCTGACCATAGGGTTGCAGGCGTTTTTATACCATAAGTCAGTACGTCAATCATAAGTGTCTGTTGCTGTGATTAAAAACTACAAACTAACGTCATGAGATCTAAAATCTCAAGGAGAAGGGGAAGTGGTTCAAAATGACCTTAGTTGGGTATAAGTTAAAGAATGGTTACTAACATCTAGACAATCACTGTTGACATGGTTATGAAAAATAGGAATCAAAAAGAGAATAATGTTACATTATATAAGAATTGCCATTTTTGTGTTGCCAAACATGCTATGCTAAGCAACTGTTGATGGGTACAGAGGTGGGATGTTCCCACAGGAGAAGCATTTCCTACATAACATAAACTCTCAGGGTAAAATGAAGTCTGTTTGGTCATTGCCCAAAGATCCTGGCCTGTAATGTTTCCATGGAGTCAAATATGTCAAACTGTCACAATTAGCATTAGTTCTTCAAGTAATGCCTAAGAATGTCAGCCTGAATAAGTGGACATGGAAATGCCTAGAGTACCAGGTGGAGCTAACACCTGGCCTCTCAGGTGGCAAATTCTACACCCTACATGGGAGTCCCAGCTCTTTCTTTCAGACTCTTCAGTAGCCTTCACGTGAGACTTCAGATATTGAGTGATGTGTTCAGGTCCCCTTATCAAGTCATTGGAGAATTGTCACATTGCTAAGAACAGGAAACAGTTGAATTGGGACAGAAGAAGGTGAAGAAGATTCTAGACAAGAGAGAAATAGATTCGTAAAGTGAATATTCACAAGAAGTATGAGACAGCTTCAAGGCTCAGAAGGCGATGCCTGCAGCAGTCAGCAGATACAGCACGGGAGGAGCTAGGGACTGTTTATCAAGAGCAAAGGTAGTTTCTGTCAGAAGTTGATATCAGAAGCACAAACAGGCAGAAGCCACCAACGTTTTAAAACAGCTACACCCTGAGATAGAACACACACATCACACAATTCACTAGAAGTGCACAATGCTTTTGGTAAATTTGCAGATATTGGCCTCATCACTATAATCATTTTTGAATACTTTTACCACTCCTGAGAGAAAATTTGGACTTTTCAGCTACCCAGTCCCAAACCTAACTCACCTAGCTCCCAGCCCCACCCAGCCCCTGATCCACTTCCCTGTGCTGACTTGGCACTGGAGTGAAATTGCTCATAACCAGTTTTCTCTCCGTCTTACACAAGCACAGGCACACGAGACTGTGAACTGCTCCGCAGTCACACAGCTCCTAACAGTGTCAGCATTTAAACCAGGCAGGATGACGGCGGATGCGTGAAGCGAGTAGTTCTCTGAAAGGTGAACATGTGGTCACTACAACCAGATGCACGGAAAAGACAGGCAGGGAGTTAGAGCAACTGGCACACCAAGAAGGAGAGGGTGGAGGGAGCTACTTTTACATTTGTTCAGTTTTTACTCCAGTTTTGACTGATCTGACAAGACTTGCTTTCACTGCACAGCTAAGGTCGATAACAAAGCCTTAGTCTTTTCTTTCAGGAAGTCCGCCCTTCCAGAAAACCCAAACCCCAACACAGCCCGTGGAAGCAGAGCCGTGGGGAGGCACGTGGGAGTTCTACAGGAGGAAAAGGACCTGGTGTTGAAAATCCGCGTGGCTGTCCATGCACTAATTAAAATGGCTGAGAGTTTACCAGGCGTGCAGAGTCCCATGTCCTTGTAACCTTAAGAACGATGAGTTGATGGATCATAAAGTGAACGTCAGCTATTGCCCGTCCATATTCAGACGTGAGAAGATCAGAGATTGAGTGTGCAGTCACCCACAAGCGTAAAACCAAGAAGCCAGAATTCACCTCTTCTGGCCAGAATTCCCTCAGCACCCATTCTGCCTTTACCTTCCTCACGAGCCCTTCGAGGCTGGCGTCCGCCTTTCCCCAGCTCCTCCGCAGTAGGCTGCCGCACCCACGCCGCGTGGCCTTTCTAGGGCCTTCCTTCCGACGGAGGGTAAAAGCATAGTGTTCAGAAATGACTCCTGGTAGTGACTATTCTTGGAGTCAAAAGACTTATTTTTTCCTGTACAATGTCAATGAAGAAGCACATTTTTTTGGAAATAAAATTAATGAATTCTAAAATATAATCAGCATAAACATTTAAATAGTTTCTTTAAAAGGTCAAAATTCTTCTTAGTCCAGGGTTCTGTGTCTTGGAATGATCTATTCCTTTAATTTATCCCAGCCCTCATGTGGTGCACCTTTGAAGCTGACTGTTTTGGGGATCTGAGGACAGAAAGAGGCACGGTAAGCAATTCTGTAATGCGAGACAATCATTGGAAAAACAATGTGCTGGTTTTCTGCAGCATTGCCAAGCAAAGCAAACTGGGCCCTTGCTCTAGCGTGAGAGTTGGGTTGGGTCACCCTTTGCACGGGAGCAACATTTGAGATCACACACACACACACACACACACACACACACACACACACACACACTATCCAGATGGATAAGAGGTAGAAGCAAAGCTGAAGTAGAGACTATCAGGCTTACAGGTGATGAGGCAGGAAAGACTACCATGAGTTTGGGAAGCTAAACCTTGTTTGAGATTGTGAAAGCCTAACATGGAAGAGGGAAATTTCTACCAGATGAGCAAACCCATAGACTCCCTTGATAATTGATTGTATATTGTTCCTCTGAGCATCGTTGGAAGAATTTAGGAGTGCTAACTGGTAAGGCTTATGGCTTTTAGGACAGGGAGTTTTAAAATACATCCTGAAGCCGAGTTAAGCCCAGAAATCTTTTGAAGAGTCAATTGATGGAATGGACAAGAGGCTACAGATATTTATTATTAATGCTGACCGTAACATTTCTAACCACAACAGAAGGAAGCTTGTCATTGATGCTGTGGCGTTTATTAAATCCACTTAGTAGACACTTCCTTCAGTACCACGATGTGACTTAGGCCTCCTCAACAGGCGATTTAAACTTGGCCACTGGGAGCTGCCGGTGGAGTGCACTTCGGAACGAGGACGTGGTTCTGGGAAGTCAATGAGCCGGGTCATTACAGGAAATACAGATGGGGATACACAGCCCTTTTCTTTTGTGTATACAGAAGCCACCAAAGTACAATGCATAGTACAATAAATGTCACCAATCAGGACGAACCAAGAGTTATAGGGATTCAGTGGAGCGAGAAACCCTGACTGATGGAGAAGCCACAATGGCTTACAAGGATCCTAGTGTTATAGGAAAGTTGAATGCAGAGAAAGCGCCCCAAAAGCTGGTTCACTATGTACTACCTGTGAACAGGAGCGGAGGAAAGAGTGGAGTCAACTGGCTGCTGACCTGGTGCGCAGAGCATAGGGCGAAAGACAAGACTGGAAGAGCTCAAAGACGGAAACAGGACACTGAGCCACAACAGAGTCTCTAAGAAGGCCATGCTGCACGGACAAGTTTGATTGGCTCCTGAGAAGCTCCTTGGCTACATCCTACATATGTCATTATTTCCAGTTTGCTGAGGTTGCACAGGATAATTATGAACAGAATCATTGTTATTATGAATTACTATCCATTTTCTAGGATAAAAGTCAAAAGAGCAGTGAGAGGATTTCAATCTATTTTTCAGGTACATCTAACATTGTCTCACCAGGAAAGCTGGTATCTAAACAAACGGAAATAGCTGAAATTCCTCTGAACAAAAAAACCAGTCACCCCATCTTTACTTACCTGAGTCCTCAGTGCGTTGCTTGAATCTCAGTGGGTTAACATGGGTATGCGTGCAATTATTAGTGGATTATTGAAATAGTTTCATAGAACAGAATGATATTTGTTCCTTAACTTTTATATGTTCTTCAGATTTTTTAATGAACTGGTTAAAACAATGAACTTCTTATTTGTTTACCTGAGAGTTTTTAGACTTCTTATGAAAAGAAAAAAATGTTCAATAAAAATTATGATTTCACAATGTTGAGAGTATTTATTTTTATTTAGAACTGCATCACCATGACATCTATAAAGCAGATGGTCCAAGACACGACCATCATTAATTTTTGTACTAGGAAAATGCAGGGGGTAAATTATTTTTGGATAACTTGTAATATTTCCTGTCCAAAAGACGATTTTACAGAATGTGTTTGTTGAAGGGGATTTTCTGATTAAACAAGATGTATCATCTGTTTTTATATTCATGCCCACACGTACGCTTGCAGACACAGGAATGGTTCTGGCGCAGAAGGAGGAAAGGATCTGTGGTAAAGAGATGGGGGTTTCATAATGGCACAGTAAATTTGATAACTGGCCCCTTTTGAACTTACCCATCATCTTTCATGAGGTGAATGAAGACTACGAGGGAGGTGTTCTTGTAATTTACACCAACCATCAATTAAGAAATAAACCAAGGGGCATTGAAAAATTAGGGGACACATGACCAGAAATGGAGAAATGTCCTCCAGTTTTAGAAATGAGCAAGAAAGCACCCTAGAATCCCTTGAGTGTTCAGCCTGAAGCTCACACATCTCCAACCAGTGTTCCATCTGAATTTTTCTAAAGTAGTCTTGAAATAGCTGACTTCAAAGCACAAAGAATGTAAACAAAGAATCAGTAAATATTAATCTTGGTTCACTGAGAATAAATTGCAATTTATATGTTTTGCCCAAAAGAATTATTAAATTTATGTATTGCATATTAGGATATCAATGTTTTTCAAATATATCCTAAAATATTATTTATTCAGGGTATTTTGAGGGGAAAATACTTACAAATGATTAGATAATTTGGGGAAATATTCTAAGGCATGTGCCACTTTGGGAAAATAACAATGCTGATTAACAAATATAAAGTTATTAAAATGAAAAACTCAATATTTCTCCAAATTATTCCAAAGATAAATCTGTTTTCACATTTGAAAAATAAACAACCTAAGCCAGAATTGATGTTGAAGTTTGTAAGGAACAATTAAATATTTTAAATGTAAGATCTTACTTGAAGTTATTAAACATAGTTCCTTAGACTATACTTCTTGGTATGAAAATGACTATGGATTGAAGAGCCATGTAGTTAAGGAGCTTCAAGGATCGTACAACTCATCCTGTATGTGTTCTTCTAATGAATAAAAATGGTAAGCAAAGTATACTTACAAATATCCAACACTGATAACAATCACAAAGAAAAATTCATCGAATGGGGCAACTGGAATGGACTTGGGAAGTTGGCAAGGACAAGTTACATCTTATTTTAGTTTTTGAAATCACCACATAAAAGTAGAAATTTAAATAGTGTTATGGTTTGGACGTGAGTTGTCCCCAAAAAGTTCGTGAGTAAAACAAGAAGAAAGTTTAGAGGTGAAAGTTTAGAATAATCCCAGATAGGGATGAACTGGATGATAACTAAAGACAGGCAAGGTGTGGCTGGAGGAGGTGAGTCACCTCTTTGACTCTTTGGAATATCTGTTTGGTGCGTGGCGAGTGAAGACTCTCTCTGCTTCCTGACTGCCATGTCCTGAGCTGCTTACCGCTACCAAACTCTTCCACCATGATGTTCAGCATCACCTTGAGCCTGGAGGAAGGGAGCTGCTGTCTATGGACTGAGACCTTTCAAACAGTGAGCCTCCAAATAACCTTCCTCCTTTCCCATATTCTTTTCAGGTCTTTTGGCTCACAGCATTAAAAAAAAGAGAGAGAGAGAGAGATAACAAACAAACAACAACAACAAACCTGACTTACTAGAAAAACAAATAGGGGACTAAGAATATACTTTTTGTCTTTAGATAATACCATCACACATGACAATCCCCACAAAGCCCAGCGTGAGGAGAAGTCACAGCCAGGCCTTCATGGCTGGGTGGGTCAGCACCTCTAAGACAGAGCAGGAGGCCACGGTGCTGAGGAGCACTGCATGAACCCACACCCAGGGCCTGCAGGTCCACTTCCCAGGCAGGTCACAGTGATAGGAAGGCACTTGGGCACCACTGCTTTGAAGCAGGAGAAGGCCAAGGAGGAGGAGGGAGGCAGGGCAGGATGGAAGTGTGGGAGAGACAGTGAGTCACGGAATCTCAGCTAAGAAGTCACCTATGTCTGCACACTAAATAAAAACAACAAGAGAAGTCCTCTCTGAACCCACAAAAGTTCATCAGAACCTTTGGAAGGTCCAGGAAAAGAAGCTCCATGTAGAGAAGAGCTTTAAAGGAGCATCCAGGCGGTGGAGACCTGGAGGAAAAGCAGGCATGCTCAGCACAGAGGCACCAGCCCAGCCAGGAGTGCAGGTGGCCTGGGAGGAACCTCAGGGCTGCACCTAGGAGGTGAGGCAGCAGGTCAGTCAGCATGCAGGCTGCGCAGCCCTGGCGCCCTCGCCAATCCTCAAGACCAGGGCCTGGGATTCCTCTCTGCACGTTACCAAGGGGAGGAATTCTGGGGGATGATGGTTCTAGTGTAGCCACACATTCTGGATCTGAGTCAGGAAGCCTGAGCACTGTGGACCAGCTGGTGGAAATGGTGCATATTGTCTGATGGTTGCTCATCTCCGGCTGCGTATCTGCTATTTCTCTATTTCTCTATTTGGAGGGTGCCAGCCACCATCAGTCAGGAGGGCAATGGAAGGGGTGAAGAGGACTCCTAAATGATGTGTCGAAGCACCAATCCTGAATAAATCTTTCTACATTCAACCCGAATAAGCCAGCACCGGGCCAACACTCGTTCTGCAGAAGGAGAGATGTCAATTATCACAAGAATAATTCTGGAGAATTAGTTATAAAAATTATTATCCTGAAAATAAGGATACTTTGAAAAGGTTCAATAAGCAAAATATCAAACCATTTTGAAATGGCAAGCACTACATATGTAACAAGTTAGAAGAACATACCCTTCATGAAGACAAATGGCATGAAAAGGAAAGAACACATAACTAAGGGAAAGGCAAGATGGAAGAAAAGAAAGGGTGGCTTCCCCAACTAAGAAAACTGAAAGCGATTTCCAGGTATCTTCAGACCCCTTGTACTTCATATAGTCTCCACAAGGAACATCTCAAAGAGCATGCAAAAAGAAACAGGAGAGAAAATTTACAATCATTTGAAACAAAGTATCAGAATTTCTTATGTACTAGAGAAATTACTATTGTTCTAAGGAAAATGCCTTCACCCTCACCTGCTGGATCCTCCACAGAGCAAAGGTTCTCTGCACTTTGACAGTGAACAGAAAGATCTGTCCTAACAGAGGAAGGAGAACACTGAGATGCCTGTCCACTGCATGGTTCCATATTTATAATGCAGGGTTGCCTAAGTAGCCATTGTGCATTTGTAGAAGAAAATGACCTGAGCCAACCTGAGCAATAATGACCTATTATAGGACACTTCTTCCATGTCTATTTAGAAACTGAAATTCTAGTGTTCAACACAATAAGATTTAAAAAAAAGAAAGTCAAGTGGCAAGAGTTGTATCTTAAGATGAATGAAAACCTCAGATGAAAACATGAAGTACAGAAATGGAGACATTTAAGGATCTAGAAGCTGGAAATATGGAATATATATATTTCAGTTGCTACACTTTGATTGAGCTGCAGATAGTCTCTTCCTCCTTTATGTAGTTAATAAACCAAGACACATGGAAGATGTATAATCAGGTAAGATGTTGTCATGACACGCTCTGACACAAGTATAGCCATCCATGTGCATCTGTGTCTTCAGAGGGACATAGATGTGCTTCTGCTCGAACAAGGGTTGCACACACATGCACACGCATGTTCATATATACATACATATATATAAATACATACAAGCATTCATATGTGCCTGTTTCTAGAATGAAGAAGTCATCAACAACAAGTGGTTAGTTTCATGAAGACGATAATCATAGCACACGATTCAAATAAATTCATCTAAACTGTTTCTTAAATTATGTCTCCACATTCCACCCCCAAGGATGGGTTTCTCGATTTCACACATCAGCAGCAGTGCAGTCTCTACGCTGGTGCATTTGAACAGTCGACGCTGTGCTCACCGATCTTCAGCATAGCCCTGTGTGTCTCGTGGCTGTGCTATGCAGTGGCACGTACTCTGCCTTCCAGAGTCTGAGGACGGCACATCTCCGTTGCCAGGGTCAACCACCTCTTCTGGGACTCTTCCATCTTTCTTTCTTTTTTCATTTAACTTAAGCTTTAGACTGAACTATTCAACTCTCCCCCACAAGATGACAGATTGTTACCGTCTGCAAGTGCATGAAGTGGTCTAGCCAGAGGGTAACGACTTTCTCAGTGCCTGAGACGTGGTGCTTCTTACTCAGCCATGGAAAGTGGACATCTGCATCTGTCAGGAATGCAGGTGGACTTACACACATCTTTTAAATAAACAAATGCATGCTTTTTAATTCATTGACAGTTTGGAAGGAATCATACTCTGTGGCAGAATGTTTATTTCTTTCTTTATTTTTTTGTAGTGCTGGCAATCAAACCCATGTCCTCACACATGCCAGATAAACAGTCTACCACTGAGCCATATCCAGATCTCTGTTTATTGATTTTGATTATAAGCAAATCATTGTTTGAAATTCATTTTATGAACAATGTGACTTCTTCTGACTGTTAGTGATTTTGATTGCTAATAAAATTGACTTAGTGGGCTTCTCTATGGGAAGATTTGAATTTCATAGAGAGACTAAAGTGTTAAAAATGTTTTTAATATGTGTAAGTAACACTTTTTTTTCATTTCCACCAAAAACATGTGAAGTCTTCATGTCCATAAAACATCTGTACACAGTGATTTTCTGTTTAAAGATTTGTCACAAACCACCTGTTAAAAGTTCTTGTAATCTTTTCGTAAATGACTTTTAGACCTTTAGTGAGGCCCTGTTTATTGACGTACATTTATTACTTATTTGCTTGTATAAAGAATGCAGACAAAACACTCGCTGAATATTAATGAATTTTTCATGTTTGATAGTGAAATACTGAAGAAATCAATATAATCTACCAACAAGTATAGGGACGAGGTATAAATAGGTAATTGTGCATGGATAGTATTGTACTCATTGGGTTAACTCGAGTGATCTTGAAGGTCAAGTTTCTAAAAAGGACAATACTTGCATGCCTTCATTAATGTGAATGCAAATATTTTGTCCTAGGTAGCTAAAGTCAAAGTTCACCAGAAGCAAAGTATTTTGGTAAAGAACACTTAGTGTGGCAGAGGGACAGAAAGCATGGCATAACTGATATAAATCACCTGCTCAGTCCTTTGTAAGCACAGAAATATTGGAAAGCACATCAAGGATGCAATATATTACGATGTAGATGTGCAGTGTTCCCCAAAAGTTCATAGGTGAAACCACGTAAGATTTAGAGGAGAAATGGTTGGATTATGAGGGCCTTAACCCAATCAGTGATTAATCCCCTGATGGGATTAACTGGTCACTGGGGCCTGGTAGGATATGGCTGGAGAACGTGGGTCAGTGGGGACAAGGCTTTGGGGTGTATATTTTATATCTGGTGACTGAGCCTCTCTCTCTGCTTCCTGATCATTAGCGAGCTGCTTCCTTTCACCATACTCTTCTACCATGATGTCCTGCCTCACCTTGAGCCCCAAGGAATGGAGCCTGTCGTCTATGGACTACGACCTCTGAAACCATGATCCCCCAATACACTTTTCCTCCTCTAAAATCGTTCTCGTCAGGCCTTTTAGTCACAACAGCAAAAAAGCTAACTAAAACACTGTACTTTCCTCAGGAAACCAGGCAGGTGACAGAAGGGTGGTCTCTCATTCTCTCTTAAGCATTTACGGATCATGTGAACTGACAGAACTATTTCCCATCTCTAAACATCATGTTTCACATTGTCCATAATGAGAGCCTCACAGTACTGTCATGAATATAAAATGACATTACATAGCATCAGGAAATGCTGTGATTTATAAATCTCCATGCAAATATAATTTAATTATTTCTATACATATCTGATCCCAGTGAAAACGGAACCTGACAGGAATACCATTTTTTGAAAAGGTAAATGTTTTCAGAAAAACTGATAGAATGACTGATTTGCAAAATAGGGTCAATGTCTGTAGAAATTTTTGTAACCACAGTGGCTGTCAAAGCTACTCTCTCTACTGTTGATTCCTGTCCCAGCATATCATTTAATTCGGTTTGCTCTCATTACTTGTATCCAGAAAGCAACACCTCTCTCCATCCCTCCCAGGGGGCCTGGCCCTTGGAAAAGGAACAGCATGACAACCTCTGTCTCAACCAGGATGCAAAGCACATCCTGCTCTTCGAAAAATAGCACCATCATTAATAGATTTTTTTCCATTTGACACGTTTAAAACTTGCCGTTCTGGCTGTAGAAAGACAGGAGGGAACCTGGGCAAACACCTTATTATTTGTAGCAAGTCACTAAGTGAATTTATAATTTTGGAATTAGTTTTTCACAGTAGAAATTTCATTTAATACTACCAGATTTGTTTCATTGATGTATTTTGTAAATGTATGTATTATTGCAAAGTTCAGTTACAGTATGTTCCCAGCAAAGATGATATTTTCTTTTATATGAGAGGAATTATTCTTTTTCTCCAGAAAATTTCTAAAAATTAAACATCAGCTTGCTCACTTTCTGCAAATGAAATACAAATAAGGACTTTGCTCACTTGTGGTAAAAGTAGGGTTTGGGCAACCCCTGATTGGATAAATGTATGCATCTCAGTTTCAACACTATTTTCTGATTGGATGGGATCCTGGGCCAGAGCATCTTTTTGCAGCTCCCCTGGCTAAGCAGCTTGTTTTCCCTCTTCTCATAGGAAGGGCATGACTACTTGTAGTGGGGGCAGGAAGGTTGCTTCTGCTTTTAACAGGCTAAAGAACCGGGGCTGGAAATCAGGCACAGGAGAGATTCTTATAATCCCAACAATTTGGGAGGCTGAGGCAGAAAGAACGCCAGGTTGAAGGACAGAGTCAGTAGTCCAAACAAGACCTTGTCTTAAAATGAAAAAGGAATGGGGATGTGACTTAATGGTAAAGAACCCCTGACTTCAATCCCTAATACCAAAAAAAAAAAATAATAATAATAATAATAATAATAATAATAATAATAAAGAAATTAAAAATTAAAGTTAAAATAACAACAACAACAAAAAAAAACCACAAGCAGGTATATAGGAGCTGGTGGTTTCCTGGTCCACTCTCAGGAGCAGAAAGCTCCTCCTTCCACTTGATCCCCAGGAAGCCAGTGATATTTGCATGAACCCTGGAGATGAATATTGTCTATCTATCCCCATTAGGCTTAAGATTTTGTTTGAAATGAGAGGAAGGGGAAAGATTTTTTGTGTGCCTGTGCTTCACCAACTAGGACAATTTCAAGTCTGAACCTCCCCCCAAGGAATTTATCCCAAGTATCTGGGTCCTTGGAAAAGAGCTTGCAATTCACTGAAAACTTTCTCTGTGCCAGAAACTCCCAGATATTCTAAACCACCAAGATAGTCCCACATGACAATTAAAAATTCATTAAAATATTAGCGGTCTTCTTACCTACTTTGATGGCAGTCACCTGCTTCTGCTGTCGAAGATGAAACATCACCAGGGTCCCTTGGAGGCTTGCTGCATTTTAAAATTCAGTCCACCTGCCTGTGACTTCATTCCCTAATGGACTCGAGAAAAGTTGCTGTTTTGTAGTTCACTGGATATTGTTTCCACTTTATCAATGAGAGAATGCTCTCCTGCAGCTCGGCATCTTAAGCTAAAGCAGAATGTCACCAGTGATTTTTTTAGTATTGCCGTAAAGTGTATAATCTTGGAACATCCATTATCTTTCATGATATTCTTGGACTGAGGGAGCAAACGGGAAAATCTGGAAATGCTACAGCTGGACATGGAGAGGAACAGTCTCGAACACCTGGAGGTCAGGCCTGGGAAGAGCAGCCATCACCGTATGGTGGTGAATATGGCATGGCGGGTCGTGTGTGGAAGGGCAGGGCCGTTGGTGCCCTGAGGCTTTAAAAAAAAGTAATTCATTAAATTGACATCAAGAGCCCCTTTGGGGTGGACCTGCCACTTGGGGTGAATGGTCTTGTTGGGGTGAGTGACACCTCTGAGGACCTGCATGCAGACAGGGCACCACAAAGCAAAGAGGAGGAGAAGCTCCCTGCTTTCTCTCAGCATCGCAGGGTCCTTGGGCCACCCCTGTTGCCAGAATTTAGCACAAGGACTTTTGAGGAAAAAGAAAGATCTTTGGTGGACTTCCCAAGCATTATAATGGCAAATTTATAGAAAATATATAATGACAAATGTATGCCATTATTATAATGGTGAAATGTAGAGGTATTAACTCAATCCCTGTCATACTCCTTTAAAATAAAGTTACTCCTGTAATGAGTAACACAAAAAAACCTACCAGAGGATCACTGATAGAAATCTACGCTAAGAAAAAAGAAAAATTCCAGGAAAAACAATGGCAATCTGAAAGTTACTTTAGTGAAATTTAAGAAAGAAATAAAAGGAAAAACAAAATTACAAATCGGAATAGACATAAAAGACTAGAAAAGACATGAGGGGCAGAGAGGATGTAAATGAGAAAGTCTATATAAATTTAATTGGGATAAATTAAAGGAAGAGTAAACATGTTTTAAGTATAGACAGAGAAGAAATGATGTGTAGAGAACTGGAATCCCATAAAAGTCCAAGTAATAAGTAACAAATGAATACTCAAGTTACAATACAAGCAAAGTCCCTAAAACAAGAAAAACTTGAACCTACACTTTAAAGCACAAAGTCTTCCCAGAAGTCACAATTTAGACACGAACAAAATAGCAACATGGGGACGTAATGGTTCTTAGGCAGATGGACAGAGAATCCAGTCTTGACAAGGGGGACGAAAGCAGGCTGAGATATCTCCTGAGTGCTGTTTAAAGCCAGTGCCATACCGTCTGCAAGTTACTGACGGAACCAGGCATGGCCGCACCAAGCTCTCCCTTCTCCCAGGTTCCTTCCAGTTACACAAGATGTCCACATGTTAAGATCACAATCACTTGAGGAATATTATTCCTGTGTGACTGTTTACAAGAAATTATTTGGGGGTAAATACGATTCAATAAGAGGCCCTTCAGGAAACCCTGGGTCGGGGAGGGATGGGGAGCTAGAGCCTATCAACTTACGGAGCAAAGCCCACAGCAAACATCTGCACAGGTACAGAACAGGACGGAAGTCGGTGTGCCTGAGCAGGGGCAGAAGTGACACAAATAACAAAAAGTTTGAAGTAAAACAAGGAAAGAAAAATACGGTATCAAATGAATTATTGATTGCTGCAGTATAACAGCCAGGAGTGGAGAATATGGTATAAAGCTGGCAATCTGGTTTTTATTGGTGGAAATCTTGACAATTTGGAAAAGGAGAGTTAAAATGGAATCCTAGATCTTAACAATGTCATGATTCATAATTGGGCATTTATACATATTCTTCAGGAATAAGAGCACTAAAAATGTTCAATAAACTTTTGAACAAAAAATATAACCTACTTTAAATAAGAGAGGGCATTCAGTAAAATAAGGTTTGAAGATGAAGGAAAGAGCATGTATTAAAATATATATTAAATACAAGGAATTGAATAAAACATAAAAGTTCAGTTCATACTCATGTTATGAAACAAATAATAAAAAGAAGACAACCTCACCTGGATAAAAAATGAAGTTAATTTCCTATTGTGTCCCAAAGTAAAAGTCATCCATAAGTGTGGTATATGTATTAAAAAACGTAGACCGATTCAGAAGGTCAAAAGTAAAAAGAGGCACAAACCCACACCAGCAATTGCAAAAGAAAATGATTAACAGAAAAACACTGTATGGTGCTAAAATTTGAAATTCTCAATTAAACTATAAGAGCCCTGCCCCACTCTAACTAAATAAATATGACTACATATTATATAAGCAAAAATAGATGGGAGATTTCTGTATTAGTGGTACAGTAGCAGAACTGAAATCCTTTCGCACAAAACAAATCAAGTTAAAATGTGATATAAAACTTAGACCATGCAGGGTCTAAATAATTGGTAAACGTTATTCTTGTCATCATGAAGTATGGAATACCAATTGTTATATTAAGAAAGAAAAAACCACCATTATAGTAACTATGTTTGCATTAAGTCATAAAGAAAATCTTCGATTAAAAAAAAAAGAAACAAAAACAAAAAGAAAAAGGTAAACAGTAAGTGGAAAGTGGAAATAGGAAATATGTAAGAGAATGATTAAATAAATAAAAGGAAGAAGTAATGAGACAGTGAAAATACATCAGAAACAGATTATACACCTGAATGTAACATTCAAAGAAAATAAAGTAGGGAGACCTCTGGATGACTTGGGACTTATAAACACTTAGTTGTAATCTCAATTTTTTGATGCAACACCGAAAACTTGATCCTTGCCAAAAAGGGGGTGGGGTGTGAATGCCAATTTTTAAAAATTTTCTCTGTTAAACCCATGATTATGGGAATGAAAGACTTGTCACAACTGGAGAATGTCTTTGTAAAGCATGTGTCTCGTCTAGAGTCCCAAATGCTGAAGATGCCAAATGCCAAGGAGGATATGGAGCCGAGGGGAGTGGAGCAGTTCAATCACTGAGGAGGAGCATGTGGCCGCTTCTTACAGAATCAGCATGTTCTTGCCCTTCCAACAGTCCCACTGCTAGTTATTTGTTAGCTATTTACTCAAAAGGGTTGAAAACCCGACACAAAAATCTGCATATCAGTGTTGGTGGTGACTTTGTTAATTGCCAGCAATTGGAAGCAACCAAGGGGCAATTTAATGGGTAAAGGGATAGAGAAATGGTAATCCATCCAAAGAAGGATAATTCACTGATAAGAAATTAACTACGAAGCTACAAAAAGACAGGTAAGAACACTAAACGCGTGTGGCTAAAGGAAAGAAACGAATCTGGAAAGGCAGTATGCTCTGCAATAGAAAGTCGACGAAATTCTGGAAAAGACAAAACTATATACAGAGTGAAAGGGATCAGTGGCTGACAGCTGTTCAGTGGAGCACAGGGGTTTCGAGGTCAGCGAAACTGCTACCCGAGGCTGAAGGTACCATACTACGCTTCTGTGGAAACCCATGTGTTGACGCAAGGCAGGCTGAACTCTAACACGGAATATGTACTTGAGGGAAAAATGCATTAATATCACTTCCTAGGTTTTGTAAAATGTGCTGGACTAATGCAAGAATCTATAACAGTGGAGAGTACATGGGAAAAGACACACGGGAGTGTAAGTGCATAGAAATCCTCTTACCTAAAACTGTTTTCAAAAAATAGTTTAATTGAGCCTGGCATGGTGGCACATGCCTGTAATCCCAGCAAGATGGGAGGCTGAGGCAGGAGGATCACAAGTTCAAAAAACAGACTCAGCAGCTTAGGGAGGCCCTAAGTAACTTTGTGAGTCCCCATCTCAGAAAAAAATAAAAATAAAAAATAAAAATAAAAATAAAAAAAGGCTAGGAATGTGGCTCATTGGTTGAGTGCCCTTGACACTTAATCCCTGGTTCAATCCCTGGTACCAAAAACAACAAAAACAACAACAACAAAAAAACAACAAAATAGCTTACTAATTGCAAAATACAAGATTCACAAAAGTGTACGTAGATTGAGGTATATTTTTGAGATAGATTATACGCATATGCACAAATATATGATCATGTACACAGGTGATGTATGCATTCATATTTGCTTGTACTGAGTAAAAGACACTCAGGCCAAGATGGTGGCACATGTCTGTGATGCCAGCTACTCGGGAGGTGAGACAGTAAGGTCACAAGTTCTAGGCCAACGCCTGCAATTAATGAGACTTTGTCAAAATAAAAATAAAAATTAAAAAGACTAAGGATGTAACTCAATGGTACAGTGTTCTTGGGCTCACTACCTCTCCCCCTAAAGAAAGATAAAAGAAAAAATGAACAAAAATGTTAACCTATCCTAAACTTGATCTCGGATATTGCTTGAAAAGGAGAAGAAACAATTTAACAATGGCAAAAAAGTCACAGGAGGAAAAGTGACATTGAGATAATAAAATGACTTATGCTGGACATTTTGAGAAGTTTGATGTTCCCTTAACTAAATTGGAAATTTAGGAATTAAAGAGAGAAATCTATCTTCATTCTTACCAAAAAGGTCAGAGAGGGTAATCTCTGACTCTACAAAACTAAATCAAATTGGGTGAAAATGTATCATTTTACACAATTTTTCATCAACTCATAATATTATGAGATTTTTTGAAAAATGATATTACTGGAAAAAGTCAATGTGATTTTCTTAAGAATTTGAAAAATGTAGTCACGACCTGTGATTTTCTTATGCTGTGTGCCTCTTAGTCACGTCATGTCTAAATATTACATTTATTTAACTATTTTTACAACATGTATTCAAAAACATTGAAATATTTTGTACTTCTTCCAGTTTTATGATGCATTTATCAGAATAAAGCAAAAATTAATGATTCAATGAAAATATTTCAGAACTGCCATGTTTAACATAAGAAGGTTGACTTACCATCACCAGATCCTTGAATCCTCTCTTGATCAAAACTCATGCTCATGACTAACACTGGAGGGACTGGCTGTGTCAATGCAAGTTGGAGCTGCTTGCTGGCGCTCCCAGTGGAGAATATATTTATATTAAAATGCATCACTGTACTTATTTATCCCCTTTCTGAAGGCTGTTCCCAATAACCATTCAGGACTGAATGTTCCCAGTCGTTACGGAGTCGAGAAGATCTAGCACTCCTGCACGAGTTTGTCTAGCTGCTGTGACTGAATGCCATGGCCTGAGTGGCTCACAGGAGACAGAAATTCACTCGTCGCAGCTCTGGCTTCAGGGACATCCAGCATCCAGGCGGGCAGATCTGCTCTGCTGAGTCCCTCCTCACAGGGCTGCGTCCTCGGATGGCAGAGGGCAAAGGATCTCTCTGGGGCCCTGTGGTAAGGACACCAGTCCCTGTGACACAGCCTCCACCCCTTGGCCACATCCCCGGGAGGCTCCTCCTCCTGAATCCACCTCCCCAGAGGTGAGGGTTCAGCACAGAATTGGTGGGGGTGTATTGCGTACTGTAATTGCTGTTGTAACACTGTTTTAACTCAGATAAAAGCTAACTTGAAGTATGTTTCTTGTTTTGACCAGGGACAGAAGGAAGAAATTGGAACTAGAATTTTGTGTCTGTTCTACCACACAACGTTGCCTCTGTCCTCAATGTCCCTCTACCCAACTTTGTCCTCCAATGCTTTCTGCATCTGATGGCCTCAATATTTGAGGCCTTTGGATGGTGAACACAGTATGAAAATATCTTCCCCTCTGTGGCATTAGCATTGTTAGAATTTGCATCCAGATACTATCACATTTATCTTGAGTTGATTAAGAAACATGATATTGATATTGTTGAAAAATACATTTTACATCACAAAAAATTCTAGCTTTTTCATAAGTAAAATGGAGATGTAGAAATTAAATTTGATAACATGTCTCTATCCTTAGTAAACTTTAATGAGTACATGTTGTTCTCTTCAAAATGGGAATTGGTTTAGAAAATTACATGATGCTCCCAGAGGCCAGCAGAACATTGTTCTCCTCTTCACACAGACCAACACCATCAGAGGCTCAGGAATGGTCAGATGGTCAAGGTGCGAGGCGAGGGCCAGACCTCAGCAAGCATCTCATGAATTGTGACCTAAGTATTTCTCTGGATCTGAGTCCAGGTATCCTCTGGATCCATTCAATAGGAACAGGTCACCTTGAAGGCATTTTAAAGTTTAAAGGTCAGGAACTATTAGATAAATAATTGCAGGAACAAGTCACAAATAACATTTTGTTTTCTTCTTTTGTCTCAATAATATGTGACAATTTAACCATTTAAATTGTTTCTTTAATTCAGCTTATGTGGATGTAAAGAATAATTTAAAAAGATAACTTTGGATTTCTTTAGACCACTTGTACAATTTCTGGACTAAAATAACTGTTTATGTATTAATCATTATGGGACATTAAAGAAAAAGTCCTGAAAGCTGTAAGTATACTAGATCTGAGTCTTCCTCTTGTATCATGTTGGCTTTGAACACACACTCAAAGAAACAGTATGCATATGTAGAGTAAAAAAAATCTTCTGATCAAAGTTTACTTGAAGGTAATGGGAAGAAAAATCCATATTTACCCTTTTCTACAATAATCATTAAATACAGGATCACTTGAGCATGAATTTAATAACTTCTAATCATCAACCAAATAGTAAATGCAGTCCAAACCAAATGATAATTTGTATCACAATAAACTGAAACAACCTAATGATTTAGAAAGTCAAATTAAAGTCACTAACTGACATTATCTTTGCAGTTTTGGGAAGGCTAAACCACTCTAAAATAAAAAGTTTAATTACAAAGTTACTCACTACTGTCTGAACTTTCCCCCTTTCCACAAAACACCTGCTTTAACTGACCATTCACTTTCACTTGTCCTATGTGACTATTTGAGGACGCGGGGATATTTTTAGATACAAATTTACAGACATGTTTCTTTTGCTGGAATGTCAGAGGCAAGTAATTTCATTACTCTGGCTTTGCTTCATGGAACTTTTTTCCCCTCAGAGTCATTATCCTAAATGTGAGTATTGATGGTGCTACCCGTGGAGTAGAAGCATCATAGCTGCATAACTTTTAGATATTTTATATAAATCTTTGCTATAATGTCACTCCTGGCAACCAGCTGTGCTGTGATATGTCACAATGATGAATCACCATGCATGGTAAAATCTAAAGGACAGTTATATAAAAACCTGTATTAATAAACATAATTTTCACAAGTGCTGGATGAGCATTTGCATATACTCTGAAACTTTCTATAGCACTTACTCCAAAGTTTCTAGTACATGACCATATTTTAGGACCATAACTATATCCATGTGCAGCTTCACAAAAAAAGAAATCCCTTCTTAGGATATATTCAAGGCTGACACATAATTGTGCAATGTGAGATTGTGTCATAGCAAGTCTTATAAAACTACACTGGACTTCCGTTCTGGACAAATTGTGTAGGCTCCTCTTTGCCTGCTACTCCCTGCTAAATAAATACATAAACCCAGAATATAACAGAAAATGAGAAAAGTGGAGCAGGACCCTGAATTTGGAGAGAAGGAAGTTAGGGACATTGGAGGAACCTCACAAGAAGCGGGCATCTTACACCACCACCCAACAGGAGGGCAATTCCTGACCTTTCCTCTCTCTTCAAGCAAGCAGGTGATGCTGGCCAGGCAGGCTCTTTGCTGCGGTAGAGTCCCATCAGCAGCACTGCACTGAGCAGAACCCAGTGGAAGCTCCTTCCACACCGGACACCTGGCCCCAAGCCTCCCCTCTCCACCCGGATGCCACAGTCTTTTGGCAGGGGGCATCCACCAAGAGCAAGCTCTGTGCCCTCAGGTGCCCTGATATGGACTCTTTCCTTAGCTGGAGCCACAGGTCACTTGGCACAAGCAAGTTCCTGCTCACCCTCACACAGCAGAGTCCAGGCAGGGGCCGAGCAGCCCAGGAGAACAAGTGATGGATACCAGGCCTCAAAGCTAATTAGACTGCCCCCAGGCCCACAGCCACAGCCAAGTGTGTGTGCACTGAACCTCAACACGATGCAGCGTGTCAAAACCAAAGTACCATTTAGACAGTATCCAGAGTTCCCAACACGAATACAAAACACCCTCCACGCTGTAAGGAAATTTCCAGTATAACAAGAACCAGGACTCTCACAGACTCAATAGGAGGCAATAGGTGGATGAGGTGGATGCCGACCTTGAGATGAAGATGCTGTTAGGACCATCGGAGTGTTAAAGCTACCACTGAGAAATAATTGTTACAAGCACTCACAAGTCCGCCAAAGCAAATGACTAGACAGAAAATTGCAGCAACATAAATAAATAAATAAAATGACAGAAAGATAGTAGAATGAAACAGACAATATTACCCTATGTATATTTATGATTACAAGAATGGTGTGAATCTACTTTGTGCACAACCATAGAAATGAAAAGTTGTACACCATCTGTGTACAATGAATCAAAATGCTGTCTGTAAAAATAAAAAAGATTTTAATAAAAAAATGAAATTATAAAGAACCAAATAAAAAATACAGAACTTAAAATATTAAAATTAAAGAAAAGAAAACATGAACAATAGCCAGGGGCAGTGGTACACACCTGTATTCCCAGTGATTTGGGAGGCTGAGGCAGGAGGATATCATGTTCAAAGCCAGCCTTAGCAACTTAGTGAGGCCCTAAGAAACTCAGTGAGAACCTGTCTCTAAATAAAATATGAAAGAGGGCTGGGGATGTGGCTCAGTGGTTAAGTACCCATGAACTCAATCTCTGGTGCCAAGAAAAAAAGGAAAGAAAGAAAGAAAGAAAGAAAGAAAGAAAGAAAGAAAGAAAGAAAGAAAGAAAGAAAGAAAGAAAGAAAGAAAGAAGGGAGGGAGGGAGGGAGGGAGGGAGGGAGGGAGGGAGGGAGGGAGGGAGAGAGAAAGAGAGAAAGAAAGAAAGATAGAAAGTGAGAAAGAAAGAAAGAAAGAAAGAAAGAAAGAAAGAAAGAAAGAAAGAAAGAAAGAAGGGAGGGAGGGAGGGAGGGAGGGAGGGAGGGAGGGAGGGAGGGAGAGAGAGAGAGAGAGAGAAAGAAAGAAAGAAAGAAAGAAAGAAAGAAAGAAAGAAAGAAAGAAAGAAAGAAAGAAAGAAAGAAAGAAGGGAGGGAGGGTGGGAGGGAGGGAGGGAGGGAGGGAGAGAGAGAGAAAGAAAGAAAGAAAGAAAGAAAGAAAGAAAGAAAGAAAGAAAGAAAGAAAGAAAGAAAGAAAGAAAGAAGGAAGGAAGGAAGAAAGGAAGGAAGAAGAAAGAAAGAAAGAAAGAAAGAAAGAAAGAAAGAAAGAAAGAAAGAAAGAAAGAAAGAAAGAAAGAAAGAAAGTAAGTTAGTTAGTTACTGGACACTTGTAATATAGCAATAGTGACAAGGGATAGGAGTGAAAATAATAGATGAAAATAATTTCCCGAGTCCAAATAAAGAAACAAAACAAAAACGCACAGCTGACTGGCCCAACTGAATATAGATGGGGAGTAGAGCCTCAGGGACTCACAGGGACAAAAGATCCACACAGGTGTTGGAGTCCCAGAAGACATCTAAAGGGACTATGGAAGAACGTGCTAAGAAACAATGACTGAAAGCGTCCCAAATAAGACAAAAGACATAAACTCAAAAGTTCAAGCAGCTGATTCAATCACAAAGAGAAAAACAGCAATAAGACAAGAAATAGAAATATGCATCATACATAGCTGCGAAAGAAGAGGTCGGTCCACCCTTGATGGCAGGTGGTGAGACTGTCCACATGGAACACCCTACGAAATAGGTAGAAAGAAAAAGAAAGAAAACATCCAGCTCTCAGAACTATGGCAGGTGGTGAAAAAGTGAGCAGATAACCATAAAACAACATATTTACACATATCAACATTTAACCCCTTGAAACTGAGAATTAAAAAGCAATAACCTTTGCAGTAACTCAGAAGAATTGCCCATATACTTAGGGATAATTTTAACAAAACGGGTTAGGAGACATATATGCTAAAGCCTTAAAAACTGGAGGAAATTCAAGAAGACCTGCATAACTAGAGATACCCTACATTCGTTGATCTGAAAACTAAAGAGTGAAAATAACAGTCCTCCCCAAATTGACCTGTTAATATGATCTGACCCCTATCAAAATCCCCTGGATATTTGAGGAGTTACGAAAGCTTATTTTAAAATGGATATGGAAAGGTGTGTGTCCTAGAATAGTTAAAAAAGCAATCCTGACAATTAAGAGCAAAGTGAAGGAATATTGTGCCCAGAGACGCTGACCCACTGTGCAGCTTGGTGGAGCAGAAGAAGCCAGGCGTTGATGAAGAGAAAGGCCAAGAAATCGAGGGAAAAGAGAACCATAAGAGACCCGGAACTGACCCACACCATTGTCCCAACCAGCTCTCAGCAAAGAAAGCAACTGGGCAGAGGAAGAAGAGCACCTTAGCCAACGTGGGGCCGTGGGGCACATGGTACAAAGTCCCCATGCAAATCCCACACCTTCTATGTGACTGAGGTCAACCTGGTTACAGTCAGATGGATAATACAGCCATGCCCTCCTGAAAAGTCAACAGAGACCTTCCTGGCTTGGAGGGCGAGACGAAGTGTCTTACATTCAACACCACAAACAAGTTTCGATACGGGAAAAATGACCAAGGAGACTTCACCAAATTGAAATCACTGCTTCAGAAAGGACTGTTTGTAGGATGGAAGGAGAAGCCACAGACCATGGGGAAATATCCGCACAGCATGTGTCTCACAGACGAAGACCAGCGACACCATCAAACCCTGCCCAGGACTTGGAGGAGCGGGTCGCTGCTCCAGGGCGGCTGCTGGGGAGGTGAGGCAGGGCAGCTATTCCAGAAGAGGGTTTGATGGTTCCTACAAAACTCAACAAGCAGTTATTGCACCAAAGAAAGTAGCTTTCTCAGGCTCTCCCTGCCCTAGTCGGAGTCCCCTCTGCATGTCAGGGCTGAGCAGACTGTGCTGTATTGATACCACGTGTTAACTGAACTGCGTGGGAGGCCATTGATTTGTGCTGACCCAACCATCATGGAGTTTGATGATGCTGGCTGAGCTTTAGTTAACTGCAGGAGGTTCTGAACCAATCAGCCATTGAAGCTGGAACCGACTGCATTGTCTCTACCTGCCCTGGCATCTCCTGCAGACGCCGTCAGATCCTGTTACTACTTGGAGGCCTCTGAGTCTGTTTTGGTTCTGCCATCTGCCCAACTCAGGAATATTTTGTCTTTGTTTTGCCTTATTCTGTTTTCTTATGATTGCTCAAATTGACTCCTGAGCGTTAGAAGTGTGACATCCTCCCCAACAATGCAGTTGCATGGACCACTGATACATCAACAGCCTGGGTGGGTCTCCAGAGAAACATGCTGATGGAAACGAGCTGATACCAAGGTCCCCTGCAATACAACTCCTGTATGTCCCATTCCTGAAAGGAGGTCGTTTTAGAAGTGGAGGACAGACTTTTAGTGGCTAGGGGGTACGGAGCAGCGGGTGGGAGGGAGGAGGGCGTGGCCATGAGCAGACTCTGGGGGTGAGGGAGGGGTGTCTTGAATGCACCGTGCCAGAGCCTGGATTGTAATTTCCTGCCAGGATTTTCAAGAGATTTCCACAGTGGCAAAGTAGGCAAAGGGGATACAGAGTCCCTTTCTGATATTTCTCATAACTGTATGTAAATCTACTATTATATTAGGACCAAATGTTTGATTTTAAAAGCAGATGCTGCCCTTATCATGTCTTATCTTTGGTCACTGAGTCCCTAAGTTGTTTCCCTATTTTCGAGGTTGCTTTGTGAATTTCGTCACTCCCAGGGGGGAATCTGTGACCACGGCAGGGCTGTCTGCAGTGAAGTGCTGAGGGCAATCGCTCCTGCTGGTGCTGGTAAAAGAACCACAGAGCAGCGGCTGCAGTCACTGAGGGACAGTAAAGATGTCTGACGGAGCTATTTAACATGTACTCATCCTTGGCCACACAAGTGTCCGGCATCCCGGAGGAAAGTGGCTGGGAATACTGGACTTTCTGTGGTCTGGTGATAAACCACAAAGTTGTCGGCACAGACCGGTAGCACACAGAGTCTGGTCTAGCTTCACAACTGCTAATCACTTAATCATATGAAAGTGAGCTAAAAATAATGTAGAGGAAATTTTTTTTCTCCATTAAGGAAAAACACTGTGCACCTATTTATTTTCCTTTTCTATGATGGATATTGAACACATCTCACCCACCTTCTATATAGCATGTTTGAGTTTCCATAAAATTTGAAAGAACAATGTGGAATGTATAAAAAAAGAAAAGAGTGGTACATTTGATTTTTAAAAATTAATATATACACAATGAAATATTACTCAGCCCTAAAGAAGAATGAAATCATGGCATTTGCTGGTAAATGGAGTTGGAGAATATGCTAAGCAAAATAAGTCAATCCAAAAAACCAAAGGCCAAATGTTTTATCTGATATGTGAATGCCAATTCACAATAAGAGGGGATAGACTCTAGGAAAGAATAGAGTTACTTTAGATTAGGTAGAGCAGAGTGAAGGGAAGGGAAGGAGTATGGGGTAGGAAGGATGGTAGAGTGAAACAACATTATTGCCTCATGTACATGTATGACTACATGACCAAGGTGATCATACAACATGTACAAAAAGAAAAATGAGAAATTACACTCCATTTATGTATGAGTCATCAAAATGCATAAATGCGTTCTACTGTCATGTATAACTAACTAGAACAAATTTTTAAAAAGAAACTAAGAAACTTGGATTTGCCTCTTTGTATTTTCCTGTCCACTTTGAGATTCTTATTCTCTCCACTTTAGGCTAAATCCTGCTCCCCACTCCTGGAATGCTATAAGTAGTTTAATCCACCCCTGAAGTCTACGGAATAAGTTGGAATGTAGGTCTGTTTGGTTGAAGAGGAAGATTCTTCTCTGCAGAGTACTGAGTTGTCCACTTGCTGGCGATGCCAGTAGTTCAGTGCTGTTATTCATGATCTCCAAGTAATGCTGAGCCTCAGCAGAGGCTGAAGAAGGTGTGTTGCTCAAGCATTGTTTGTGTGTGTACGGAGTTTGAACCAAGGGGCCCTCTACCACTCAGCCACATCCCCAAGTCTTTTTATTTATTTATTTTTTAATTTTGACATGGTCTCACTAATTTTGGAGGCTGACATCAAACTTTTGATCCTCTTGTCTCAGCCTCCCAGATCACTGGGATAACAGGTGTGAGTCACCGTGGTGGTTCAGGCATTACTTTTGATCTCTCAAACCCAGAAGCAGCAATTACCCCTGGAAGTCAAGAGGGAATTCCCAGCCCTACCCTCCTTCAGTTGCTGTGGACTGAAGCCAGGGAAACTCACATTTAATGTTCTTACTTCTAATACCAGCAACTCAGGAGGCTGAGGCAGGAGGATCACAACTTAGAGGCCAGCCTGCACAACTTAGACTCCGTCTCAAAACAAAAATAGGTCTGGGATATGGCTCCACAGTAGAGTCCCCATATTTTAATCTCCCAGTAACACAAAGAAAAAAATTCTGACTTCTAAGAGCGTTGAAATTTTAATTCTCTTGTCAAATCAATGTCTAGTCCCAGTACCAGCAAGTATTGGGGAAGGCCCAGAATTTCATTTCCATGATAGAGTGCCCTTGCATAAGTCATTGAAACTTTCAAAGTTGCAACTATACTAAAGTCTTTAATTTTCTTCCTATTTCAAGAATAAGATCATGGGTAACAAATCCAAAAACAATGAGATCAGGTGGGTAAATGGTTTATCTTTGAACTTTATTTAAACAATATTATATAAATGTGGCAATAACAAGAGGAAATGTCTTTGTTGCCAAAACTACACATTTAATACAATTTTCTTCTGTATAGATGGTACAAACAAACGTTATCATTTTGTTCAGCAAATGCTATAAAATGTGGATTATACTGTGTCTTTCTGTATCCATAGCCTATTGCTGGGCAATAAGTACTACAATCGTAGTAGCTCAAAACAACACAGATTTGTGGCCCCGTTGCTGAGGCCCTGAAGCCCAGCACATTTTAGATGAGCACACTCCTGGTCTCCGGAGCTGAAATCGCTGTTAGCAGGCTGCAGAACCGAAGCTCAGCTGAGCCCGTGGTCGTTCATGGCCCTGCAGACTCCAGGATAGCCACAGACCTGCACGTCGGCTCCCTTGAGTCTGAGGAAGTGCTCAACTTCTCAGTTTCTCTGGCCCTGTCTTATGGTGGAGCAAAGTGTCATTGCATATGGGAGCTGAACCTGGAAGTCCCCAGGGCTAATGAAATGTTGTCTGAGGACATGAGAAAGAAGAAGAAAAGCAAAGCATCCGTCATAACTAAAGAACAGAAAGAAAACTAACAAAAAAGAACATTCTTAGGTAATGTTTAAAGGTTTTGTTAAGTTTCCCTATCCATTTTTTGAACAATTCAAATATTTGTTATTTCTAGTGCAGTGAAACCTTATCTTCCTTCACGGTTAAGATTAAACAGTGACATCATTGTGTCTATTATTTAGCAAGATACCATTAAAAAATGCCAGTCCAGGAAGTAGATCAAAGTTTTAAAAACTGTTCAAAATGTAATGAAAAATAAAAAATTATGTTAAAAAAGTCATTATTATGTCTTTGACTATATTTTATCCTGGAAAAAAATAATATCTGGTATATTTACCATAATAAATGAGTAAGAATGCTAAAAACAACTGATATGACAAAACAATTGTGAACAATAAATGCCAGATGACCTAATTCTGGAATAATTTATACCCATAGTCTTGAAGCAGGAAAGAGGAAGTGAGATGGTATTGATAGATGAATAGTTCTTTAGACAATCGCCCATCAGCTGCCTTATCTGTGGTTGAGAAGAAAGATTAAAACTGAAAAATGAACAAATTGTTATCACTGTTGAGACAAAAAGAAATATGGAATGAACTAAAGAAAGGAAGTTGACGGAGCTGAATATTAACACCATGTTTGAGTCTTTTCAAAATTCGAAGAATAACAGCAAACTTTTCATTTGGAAGAGTTGAAAGAAGAATCTTGAAATACTAGATGATTTATTGCAAGAAGCATTTCTACATAGAAATGTTAACATATGTATAAATGGTATAAAGTTCTTAGGCAAAATATTACTTTCATATTTTTGCTGTTTACCCAAATTCACTTCTCTTTTGTTTTAATTATGCTGTGCCATTCATTCGCTGTTGAATGAAGTAGTCCCATTTATTTCTGAAAATTATGTGCTGGTTTACAAGCCCATGTGGAACAAAATCATGCTTCTTTTCTAAATCTCGAATAATCTTTGCTCACTTGACATCTGTGATTTGACTGGAAGCAGACGGGCCTTTCTGGGTCTGAGTATCTTCGATTCTCTACAGATGAGGCCTCCCACTGCTGCTACCTCGGGATCACACCCCGATAACTGCATTGCTGATATTTTCCTCCTGAAGCAGACCTGACACGTTGCCTTCCCCAGAGCGTGGCCTGTGTGGGAGGAAACCGTACCAGAGATGGCTATGGTGGCCACCTTTCCCTCATCCACTGCCCAGGTCCCACTCCATGGATGTTGGGGGAGGCTCTTGTGCATTCCCATGAAGAGGGGGTGGTGTACAAGGGCAGGTTTCAAGCGACCCAAGTAAGAGGAGGCGTTTCTGCTGCTTTCTCCACGTTCCTGAAAGTGACCGTGAAGAGCCCTGCCCAGTGCCCAGGCCCCTTCACCTGAACCTTACAGGGGCAGAGGTGACTAAGCCTGAATCAGCCCTACTGACTGAAGCAGATTTCCAAAGCCGTTTCCCAGAACTGCAAATAAGCAAGATCGTCTTTTAGAAGATGAGTTATGAGCTTTGCATACAGCGTCACCAGGGGGGAAACAAAACGGAAGATTTGAGTGGCTACTCTTTTCCCTGAACTCCACACTGAGCTCTCGATAGCACGGGGCCGTAGAGATATGCTAGTTAGTATGAGAGCTGCAACAAACTGCCCACACGCATAGTGGCTTAAGAAAAACTAAGATCATGGACCTTAAATCTGTAGGTCAGATGTACAGCTCTGTTCCCACTGGGTTAAAATGGAAGGGTCGGCAGGAATTCTCTCCTTTGGGAATGCTGTCAGGAAGAATCTGGAAACTGGGGAGGAGGAGACAACCATCAGGATGCTCTGCATCCCTTGACTCTTGGCCTGACATTCTTTTCTTCAAGTTCAAAGCCAGAGACAAAGGTCAATTCCTTCTGCTTTCACATCTCTTTGACCCAAACTTCCACCACCTTCTTCCATTTTTTCCAACTCTTACAATTAAGTTATGCCTGCCCAAATAATCCAGGAAATAGCCTTATTTTAAAGTAAGGTCGTTAGTAAATCGAGACAGCATCTTCAGCCATCTCCCTTTGTCACGTAGCCATAATGTGTGGTTGTAGTTCCTGAGGGTCGCCACGTGGAAGCAACACAAGCCTAGAGGCTTAAGCAACAGAAGTGTGCTTCTCACAGCAGACTAACATAAATTTAAATTCAAACAAATTTAAGCGTAAATGATTTAAATAAATACATTCTGGAGGCCAGAATTCCACAGCAAGGGTGTCAGCAGAGTGGGTCCCTGCTAAGCTCTGTGAGCCGTGAAGTGTCTCTCCAGCCTTCGGTGGCCTGGGGTACTCTGGGTTACAGACTGCTGTCTTCTCCTGGGCCCTTCCGTCCACACAAGGCTATGTGCCAGAACTGACCTCTTTGTTGAACACACCAGTCACATAGGATTACAGCCTATCCTAAAGGCTTCATCTTACCTTGATCATCTGCAATGACCCTATTTCCACATATGATCATGGTCACATATCCTGGGAGTTAAGACTTCAACACCTTTGGGGGAAATGTAATTCAACCCATAACATATAGGTGAGACTAGAATGAGATTAGGTATTGGGCATCTTTAGAGGTGATTGTTCACCTATCAGGAGACATTTTTAGCTACCCAAAAGCCTGCTGAGGTGTAGGAAGAGAGGGTTAAGCAGAGCACAGAGACATGAGGTTGTTACAAGTACCCTATATCTTTCTATCGGGTAATATGTCTTTATATGTTCCAGCCTGGGCACTTCTACACCAAGAAAAAATCAATGGAAATTTAGTGTTCCTGGCTCTGCTAGAACATTTTCGTAACTGTCAGTGCTGAGTGCATCTTAGAATCAGTGTGGAAAGTAACTGGGAGGCTCCAGAAAGAATCAGCTCAGAAAACGTTACCCTGCCTTCACTCTTCAGACGTACCCGCGAAGGTTCTTCTCGTGTTAGGCAGTGTGCAAATATGTTTTTTGCAATTTTCACCTAGTTCATTAAGAACCAAAAGCATAGAAGTATTTTAGTCCCATTGAATATACTAAGAATAATTTAATTCTAGTTTCTATATCAACTACCTAGTAGGATTTAATACATAAGAAGAATTATCAAATACTGGAGTTGGTATATCTACTTTAAGTCTCAAAAATCATTTAATTAAAATGCAGCAAAATCTATTTGATCTAAGCAAGTCCTAGTTCAGCAGATATAATTTTCTTTTTCTGAAATGGTGAAATGGAGATATAATTAATCTGCTGCCCTTTTATCAAGACCAATAAAAATTGGGTAATAAAATATAATCAGATTGTGCCATTAGCAAAAATGAATTTTTATCATCTGTTAACAACTAAATAATAAATTATTTTCCAACAGCTTTTTAATGAGATGAAAGATAATCAAGTGTTGCAATAAAGTCTGTAGCATCCAATTTGAATGATCAGTCTGTTTCATGTGAAAAACGAAGTTCTCAAATCTTTCATTGAAACTTAAAATCTTTAAATCACAATCAAGAACACAACAACACTTGCAAAGCTTCTATTCAGTACTATCCTTATTAAGACTTTTAGACATTTAAGTGAACATTGTTTTTATTTTGTTGAGAAACAGATACATTTAATAATGTTGATTAAAATATTTGGCATATTAAAACATTTGATTTTTTGATCTTAGCATATTCTTAGCTCTTTGTATTTTTTACACATACACGTTTATTTATGTGCACAGATACATACACCAAATGTAAAAGAGGAAAGAGAATTATACAAGTGTTCCGTTATGTGTTTGTAAGTGAGTAACAGCTAGAAACTTCTAGTAAAAAAGGACATTTCCTACCAATGATGTCTTGACCACATAAAATCATTATCTTCAAGTTGTCTTTTAACCCATTATGCATTGAGGACTCTGTCCAGGCTTTTCCACCCTGAGAGGTAACTTGATGAAGTGCCCAAGTTTCAGGCCCACCTACCGACACCTTAAAAGGAATTTGCATGGGCATCCGGGTGGGTCAGACTAAGCAGTCACTTTCTTGAAGTGAGAGCGCTGGGCCTAACGCACCAGGACCCCTTGTCCTGGTCTTCAAACAGGGTCTTCAAACGCTGCCATTAATCTGCGGATTTTTGGAACTGCCATCTGCTACCCATCCCCAAGGTAAGGACCCTGTGGCTCCTTGTCACGCACCCTGGGTGTGTGGATGCCTCTCCTCTTTCTGACAAGCATGCTTTCAGCAAGTGCTCTCCGGAGCACCTACAGCTTCACACTGCGGCCTCCGCTGCGAGCTTCCAAGCGCATTCCCTGAGCAGAACGACAGAGGAGCAGCGCAAGCTCAGCGTGATCCCCAGGAAACTTTCGGCCTTGTCCTCCAGACCCCACCTCTGCTTCCAGGAGCTTCTCCTGTAGTGATCATTGTGTTAGTGTCACTAAGTGCCACTGCCTCCAAACCAGGCCCTAAGTCAGTCCCCACCTACCACATTCACACTCCAGGTTACTGCTTCTGAAGTCCAAATCTGCTGTCGGCAACCTTTCACCCTCTCGTGACATGTCATTTCAGTAGCCTCAGGGCCTCTCCACGCCACTCCACCTGCACAAATGCCAGGGCCTCATGTGCTCACTGCACTCCATTTGCATGGCTTCCTTCAGCAGGCGAGTGACATCTGCCCTTCTTACACAGGTGCCTGGGTCCTGTGCACCTTTCGTATTTGTACCTGTAACTTTGTTTCACACAACTCCAAGCTTGACTTCCATGAACAAATTCATAAAGTCCTGAATATGACAGGCTTGTTCCACCTGGGATCTGGGTACCATTCATTGAGTATCCATGCTCTCAGTCGCCCGAGAGTCTCACTGTGCATCCCAAGCCAGTTCCATGGCACTGTTTCTGACAGGTCTGACTTTCCTGGGTTGGACCTCCCCAGAAGCACATTGGGTGAGTGCAGGTAATTTACCTGGAATTTGAACCCAGGAAACATTGAAAGGGCAACAGGAAGGCAGACACGGTAATTATAGCCGTGCTGTTGAGCAACTGTGTTGTTCAGTCCACTATGAATATGGACAGCATGGAAGAAAAAGAGTCCAAGGGTCAAGGTGTCTAGTAGGAAAAAAAAAAAAAAAAAGTGTTTAAAATTAGAAATGAATGACTTGCAATTATTTTTAGAACAACCATAATCCTTCATGACTTTTTCAATCTGATGGTCTTAAAAATCATAGAATGTCTATTCTGAATATCAAAAGTATCCTACCACAATCTCTGGTAAAATCTGACATGTCAACTAGGCACACTCTACAGGTGATAACCTATGATAAAGTACTATACTGTTCCTGGACAGATTCTCCGGTCATCCCACTGTCGAGTGACCACAGGGAGGGTCAGTAGCAGAACAACAGCTTTCCGCAACACTTCTTGGATGATCTAGAAAGGGGAATTGCTCAGCAGCAATGGCATCTGCAACTTAAGTGTTTAAACTTATGAAATTATTTCTTATATTTTCCATTCGACATTTTCAGACCATGGTTAACTATGGGTAACTGAAACTTAAGAAGGTAAAGCCGTGGATGAGGGTCTTCTACCGTGGTACAACGTAAGTTTTGTCATTTTTTTAAAGTAATGGTAAGAACATTCGGCATGAGACCTGCCCTCAAACGTTGTGCATCGTACAACACGGCGCTGTTAGCTACAGGCACCATGTTGTCCTGGCTCTCCAGCTCACTCCCCCTGTGTATGTGGAGTTTTGTACCCACTTACCCCTCCCCTGCCCTTGACAAACACGAACTACCATCTGTTTCTATGAGATTGCCCATGTGTGTTTCAGTAGTATTGGTGACATTTGCAACGTTCTGTGATCGGTGTCACCATCAGCCTCCGAAATATTCTCCTCAACCACAGCAGAATTTCTCTATCCATTCAGCTACATCTCCTCATTCCTTTTTTCTTCTAGTCCCAGATGACATTTAATTTACTTTCTGAAATGAAATTTATTTTTAAATGTAAAATTTCTAGGATGCTCTTGTTGACAAATTTTGGTTTACCAAATTAAGCTCTGGTACAAAAAAATATAGTTGATTTTTATTGACCCTATGCAAACTACATTGGCATAATAAGCATTTTTGTCATATTTGACCATTTATCTGATTAGTTTCAAAGACAAAGCCAGTAGATATATTATTTTCTGTATCAGCCACTTATATGTTCTGATGATGATTAAAAATTATATTAAGATGTTATAAATTATATTTAGATACTTTTCATGAGATATTTCCCCATAAATTCTTAGAGGTAAGTTCAGGCAAGACTACATTCAAAGAGACTTTTAATTTCACTTTGCAGTGTGGCCTATTAAAATAAGAATCAGAAATAGGCCAAAGAGGAAATTTTGTAATATGTTCATCAGGAAATATACCATCAGGTATAATTAAAGTTCTCTAATGTCACTTACCGTCAGTCCGACACAACCATTTCCCCGTAGCTGAGGCCTGGCTGAGGGTGCTCCGTGGAGTCTCGGGTGTTCATATGAAAGGCCTCAAGGCCTTCTGCGTGTCCTGACCCAGGCTCTCCAGAGCCCAGCGAGCATCTGCTCATGATGTCTGCTGGCTCCTGCACACCTGTACCCGCAGGTAATGCCCTGCAGAGCCAGTCCAGCCTTCAGAAAGTGTGGGTTCAGTTTTGAAGGGTTCTGTTCATGACCCGTTGCCCCCATTGCTTTGGGTCTGTGGGGAGGCAGCGCATCACAGCAGCTGTGGATGGCCGAGCACAGGGCTCTCCTCCTGAGGCTTCAGAGCTTAGTCTGTGGCTGGCCTGCTCCAGAGCTCTGGGCCAGAGAAGAGGCCGAACATCATGGGGAAAGGTGTGGCCAGGGAAAGCAGCTCAGCTGTGGCAACCAGGAAGCAGCTAAGACTTGTTTTTAACCTTTCCAGGTTATATAGTGCTTTATTACTCTCTTCTAGTTTTCCTGTTCTTAATGTTGTTCATTATAAATCTCACGTGCCTTATAACTATAGTTCAAATGTGTAAATAATATCATTTCAGTGTAAAAATAGCCCAGGTGACGAGGATCATTATTCATTTATTCATTATCCATCTGTTTGTGGATCCCAGGATGATGTGTCAGATGCTCTACAGGTGTCCAGGGATGAAAGGTAACAAGAAAAACAAATAGGAAGTAAGGAAAACAAATGTGCTGACAACATGCAACAGCTTGGGGTGTGCAGAAGTCCTGGAGATGCACCAGAGGGAGGGCCAAGTGACTCCTAGAGAAGGTCCCCACGCTACTGTCTCAGAGGACGGGTCAGGCAGGCACCTCAGGCGAATGATTCCATCCCAGGAAATAACAGTGCGCAAAGACAAGAAGAAGTGAAAGACGGTGTGCGGAACGGAGCTGGAGAGGGAAGGCAGAACGTTTAGATTGTCACAGGGAAGTTGAGAGTGTAGCCCAGATGAAGCCAGAGAACAAAACAGGATAGAAAGACACCAAGCCGCGGTCACACTGGTGGGAACGTGAATATTCTAAAACCATCGTTCATTATCACGTTTGGACTGTGCGTCCCGATTGTGCATGTCTAATTTCTGCACTAGCAGCTGTGCTGACAATGTGTGAACATTGATATTCTGCAACAAGAGACAGACAAACAGTGAGAACATTTTTTCAGGTTTCATGAATTGTGAAATCATGCACAAATTTCAAATTTATGAATTAAACACGAGGTTTGTGCAATAAAGAAAAAAAAATGAATTACTATTTCTTTCCTCTTATTAATTAGACTGATTTTGGAATCACTCCTAAAATTCACTTTCCACAAACCTGGAAACCACATCTAGAATTCTGTTACTGTCGTGCTCGTGACCTCAGGAGTTCATTCCTTATTCAGGACAGGATGAAGATGATGCTTCTGGAACATAATGATGACTCTTCTTGGCACTGAACAGGTTTGATGCTTTCTTCTCCAGAGCTGTTCTTGTGACCATTTCAACACTCGTACGGATGGCGGAAGAACACTCTGCCCTCCATTCCTTTGCCCGCTTGACTTCAACATTTTTTTAAATCTCCCTAACACCTCCTTAACCACGTGAAATTTCAGTCATTACTAGGAACCCGGTACACCCGGTCTTCTGATCACCATCTCGTGTTTTCATCTGTGGCCAACCAACCTGCTCTGATAATTGGTGGCCACATTGGTCATTTCAGGAAAGCAGTTGTACTTCATGGAGGCAGCACAGAGAAACGGGTCAGCTTGTCTGGAAGAGAAGTCTGGACTTGGACTTTGATCCTAAGTGATTTACCTGTTTCCTCATCTATCATTATTAACCTTTTTTAAAAAATGTATTATTCGTGTACTATTCTAATATCTCACAATGTAAAGAAAACAAACTCCCTAGACACAGTGGCCTGTCATCGTCACAGACCCCTGCTGCATTTCATTCTAAAATGCCTCACGTTGTACTTGGTCACTGAATCCACTTCTCCACCGTTTCTCCATTACTTCTCATTTCCTTCAGGTTAGGCTTTTATTCCTACAGGCCACTGAAATTTCCCCTATTGAACTCGCAAAGGGTGTACATTTCTGCCGAATACATTTCTCCCTCTTTTCTCTGTATCTTTGATCTTCAGCAGCATTTGTTATGATTGATTTTCATTCTTTTCTCCCAGGACCTCCCACTTGCTAGCTCTCCAAGAAAAACTCGGCCTCTCCTTTTCAGTCCTGCCTGACTCTGCGTTCTCTTCCAGAAACTCTGCAATTTAGAGTGCCCTAGGATATAATTGTCAGTTCTTTCTTTCCTTTTTAAAACTATTTCTCACTACATACATACACAATATCACCTTCATCCATAAATATGATTGATATACTAGTGATTCCAGTAGAGTCCTCTTCTCTGAATTTCTCTGAGTGTCTCACGTGGGGATTCTGACCTGGGAACACATACCTATATGTGAACTGCTCATTCACCATCATCAGCCTCTCTCCATAAAGTCAATTGTCCCTATTCTTCCCATGTCCTTAAATGGCACCACCAGGTGATCAAATTATTTTCTCCCCCTTGTTGGTACTAAGAATGAAACCAGGGGCTTATGCATCTTAGGCAAGCGCTCTACCCCTGTGATGAATCTCCAGCCCCAAACCTAAATTCTTGACTCTCTCTTTCCCTCATAATGAACACAGTCCTCAGCTGATTCTATTGGCTATAAATTCAAAGCACATCATGAATTAGTCCCCATCTCGCCAACTCCGTTTCCACTAATCACCACTGGCCACTACCTTTCTCTACCTCTAAAGTTGTGATGGCCTCCTACCAGTCTCCCTGTACTACTTTTGAATTTAGAGTCAGTTATCCCCACAGCAGCTAAAGAAATGGCCTTAAATGTTCACCATGCCTTATAACTTCTCAGGTTAGAATAGTCAGAGCTTCCCATTCCAGTGAGGCTACGCACCCAACCCCGCCGTGTGTGATCCTGGTCTCGCCATCCCACATCACCTCATTCTACCACGGGGCTATAACTTGGCTCACCTTGGAATTACCTGGAACCCTCTCTGAGCCCTGGTCTGAGGTAGCTCCGACGTGTGCCCAGGACATGGACAGCTCTAGCAGTTGCTTCCAGGACAGTACTCTGTGTGAGCCTCCTCGCGGTCAGCTGCTAGTTTCCAGGTAAGACAGCACTCATTCTTCCCTGGCTCCCCTCCTTCACCTACCCTTGCCCCATCTCCTGAACAAGACGTCCTCTTACTCTCTGCCTCCCAGGAACCCGATTTTAGTCACCACTTTAAGCTCTTCGCTCTCATTCTTCCTTGAACCTCGTGTGCTCTTTCCGGGTGTTTTCACATAGTTTTAAATGTCACCTTCTCCGTGATACATTTATTATTATTTTGTTTGACTGTATCTTTTTACCTATACAACTGTATTATTCTGGTCCACAGAATTTCATATTACATATTAGTAGCCCATATTTATATGAGCATCTGTGTCTACTGGAACGAAGGCTCCATGACGACGTGGATTACTCCCGTATTGTTCAAAGCATTGCTATCCGTGTATCCTCAAAATGGAATTCAGATGTGACCACAGAGGAGTAAATACCCACTAAATTAATCTGTCAGTGACTGAGTCTGAATTTGTCTTTCAGAAGCTAGAGAGACCAGGGACCAATTGGCATAGCAGTTCAGAGCACATCCTTAAGCTAGTATTTTTGGTTTCTCAAAAAATTTCTCATAGCTGAGGTCTGCAGAGTAATGACTGGGATCTATTCTACTGAGAAATTGTGATAGTCCTATTCCATCATCAGGAGTCAGCTATATAATTAAATTAGGCATGCAGAGATGCATTGACAATGCCTACTACCACCGTGATTTAGATGTCGGGCTGGACAGTGGAACAGAAAGACACAGGCACATTGCACGGAGTCTGTGGTCTATGATGAAGGCAACATGTATCACACAATGAACTCAAACTGAGATGAATGTCTAAGAGAATTGCCAAAACTGGAGTGGAAGACAATGCACTGTGATATGGGGAAGGGAAGGGAGAGGAACTGGGAAGACATCAGCAGTAACACCAGAGCAGGTACGTGATAGAGTTGCTAAACAGACAGGGAGCATAAGGTGAGGGAGCACAGTCAAGTCACAGCGACATCAAGTGTAACAATCTCAGAGCAGCCTACCAGGTTTAGTGCGCCCAGAACCTTGGGTGGAACTAAGGATGTCTTTATAAGTGAGACTGTGAAGTGGGCATATTTCCAACAAGTTAAAGCCTTTTGGTTTTGCCTAACATCATGGAGAGCTACGAGGGTTTTTCATAACGCTTGTTATAATTTACCTTTCTAAAATGACAACTTTAGTCATAATGAAGAAAGTGGGTGTGGGTTTTAATTATAACAGGAATTCAAAAAGCAATCACCTCTCTGTATTTCAGACAGAGAATTATAGTTGGCTCAACTGAAAACTTTTGAGAGAAATGGGAGAAAAGAGTCATTAAAGAACAACTCTGGAGTTTCATGAATATCGTTGAAAATCATTTGAGTGTGGACCCAAGGCAGGGGCAAGCTGGAGGCCAAGTGCATCCTGGTATTCCACTGTCTAGTTAAAAATGGAAGATCAGAATAATATTAAAATAAAACTTCCCAATGAGTCATTGCAATTACACAGCTTGTGACATCTGACCATATGCATTCAAGGTAGAGCATTTTTGGTTAAGTCCCAAAATTTAGTCCGCACATTTGATTCAGATTCTGTCTTGAGATTCAGATATTTTGAGCACTTTTTACTCTGATCTTCATGTTCCATCATGAGGTTGTATGCTTGCGGAAGGAGTTAAGGAAATATTCTACCTATACCTGTTTTGATGCTTTGAGAGAAGTTTTAATCTTTGAATATCAATTTTCCACATTTGGGCTTCTCTCAGATATACAGTAATTTTGCATTTTTTCCAACCAGACACCTCTGCAGCCTATTCGCTTCTCATTACATGAGGCATTCGGAGAGGTGGGAGTTGCTCCTCCTCCTCCAATTTGGGGCCTTTAGCAAGAATGTGAGTCCCTGGAATGTTAATTTTGAGAGTGTTGCAGTCAATTGACCAATGAGCTCCTGAGGGTGAAAGCCTGAGAACCAAAGTCTCGTCTTCTTTGACCTAGTCAGATAACACCTCTAAGTTTCCAAGACACATTTGTGAAGTAACTCGGGTCTTGAGATTCAGATCCTTAGATGATGTTTTCACACAGCTGCGTAACCAGCCACTGTGCAGTCCCCAAGAAAGATACACTTCACGAATCTTCTTATTTATATATAAACAATGCTGACAGCCTGGTGCTTCCTGACCCACTGCCTTGCCCCTGTGGAATGACATCGCTCATTAGTGGCAGTGTGGACACTTAACTTGCGGAGTTTAACCAGTGGTCAGTGCTGCTGCTGGGTTAACTGTTTCCTCATGGGCTATGAAGAAATAAGCAAAGGAATAAATGGATGAGTAAGTAAGTAGACACATTCCCACAAAGATTTTAGCTGGAGAGATAAGTAGCTCATTTTTAAAAATTGTAAACAGAATAAGGAAGTTTTTATATATCTTTAATTTGAATTTTATGTACAACCCTATTACCAAAATAGAAAAAGAAAAAAGAAAAAAATTCTTAAATAAACATCCTAAAGAGAATAGCACATGAGTTGAAGCTTGCATCAACTGTGTAAATGCTGGCATTATTTATTACTCTAAATCAGAATTAGCTCCTTGACACTGCATAGTATTTGAAAGCATAGTCTTGACAAAATTTTAAAAATTGATTATTTCCAGAAAGCTATTAATCATGCTAATTAATTTCATACAATATTTATCTATAGTTACATGGAAAGCTATTCCCCAAATTAGCGATGGGAAACAACAAATTTCTAATTTCTCATATCTTCTGAGCCTCAGGAATCTGCAGACAGGTGTTGGCTGGGCCGTGGTTTCATGGGAAGTGTAGACTGGCAGGGAGAAGAACCACACCTGAGCTTATTTGCATGGCTGTTGGCAGCCTCATCCCTCATGTGGGCTTCTCCTCAGGGCTTCCTGGCACCAGGGCAGGTACCCTCCCCAGGAGTGAGCATCAGACGTAAGAAAGAGGTCAGGGCAGGGCCACGACACCAAAGTCACAGCCCTTGAATACCCTAACCCCAGGGCTGAGAACCACCACTTCTGCTGCACTCTATTGTCAGAAGCAAATACCAAAACACAGCTTCTGTTCAAGAAGAGATTGCCCACGTCCATGCACAGAGACAGAGACCTGTTGGGGGCCTAGTAAAGACTGCTTCCACAATATGTAAATCCCCTCCCCCAAAATGTGTGTCTTCTTCATTTTTCACATTACCTGTATGCTGGACAGGTGGTCATCCGGACACTCTAATGCCAAGGTTAAATTCAACCAAGAAACTGACCACAAAAAAAATCAGTTCCAAGAAAAATGATTCCAATTTATTACTGCTAGTTAACTGAGTGGTGTTTTGGAAAGTAAAGTAGTTGAATCTTCACCCACATTGTATTTAGGATTCTCAGGATAACACTGAAAGATTAGGTAACCTCGGATATCAAACGTAGACTTTGTCCCATTGGAGGAGGATCAGAAAATACAATTAACAAAATTTCTGACAGTGAATATCTAGCTGATTATAATTTAAGTCTTTAAAAGAGAGTATCTGGCATCCAATATCACATAAAGAATGATGCAAGCTAAATGTGAAAGTAAGATTATTATATCTGATGACACATCTGAAAAGACATTTGAGTCAGTAGTTCCCATCATAGCTGTGAGCACAGTCACTACTAGGACTCAACAGTGAGATCCCAAATACCTAATCTCACACAAATGCACCAAGTCCAAATTTCGGGGGTGGTCCTGCATCGGGGGCAAATTTCACAGGTGATGCAAATGTACAAGACTTGTGAAGAGCCCCCAAGCTAAATGGTGACCTCACAGGCCTCTGCTTGGAGTCCTAGCCCACTTCTCATCTGGTGTAACTGGAGGGAAGAGCAGGTGAGCTCCTGGCCCGAGCTGACATCTCAGTCCCCCGCCTTAGCAAGGGTGTGTGTTTAGAATCCTATGACTGCTATGGCTCAAGTCACCCTCTCCCTCCTTATACTCTTACACTCTCTAGAGTCAGGAGATTGAGCCAGCCTCACCTGAAGATGACTCTGCCAGCTAGACACAGCTGTGAGGTCAGGTCCCAGTTCAGCTATGGACATACTCCCTGTCCCATAAGCCATGGAAACACCTTTCCAGTAATTCACAGGAGCAGGACGGCACCAAGGGATGGTTTAGTCATTGAGGCTGCTGCAGGGATAAAGTACTGGAGGCAGGAAAAGGGGTAAGCAGGTATTTCAGTGAAAAGTCAGTTGCAGCAGATCATCAGGCCAGAGAGGGTTGGACTGCAGGAGGTGGATGAGACTCAGGTGGCTTGGACTACACATAGCTGTAATCAATGGCAAAATCCATGAATTTGATATATATTATTTTCACAGTACTTTTGACATGACTTGCTAGTGGGAAAAATAAAAAAGTGTCAAAGACAGGAATCATAAAAGATGCCAAGAATTGACAGAAATATTTTAATATTTTCAACAAGAGACTAATTAGCAAGGGGACATAATGTTCGATTTTCAAAGACTTGAAGTGTGTGATACGCTGTGCATGTTGTGTGTCATGTCAGTCTGCTGTGTGGGGCTCAGCATCTGAGATTTCAGGGACAGCTCAGGGTTATGGATGGATGCAGATGCAGACATGAACACAGACTACATGTGCATAGACATGGACATGATGCGGACACAGAACACGATACCACTGACGGAAAACATAATTGGACATGAAGAGGCTCTTTCCCATTGATGGATTCCCAAATTATATATAGCACTCTAACTTCCACAGTGTCTGCGGACACCTAGAAACTGCTCCTATTTAAGTGTTTCTCTTTGCTCAGATCAGCTTCCTCTTCCACTCCCCCTACTGTGTGGAAGCGAACACTTCTGCCGTAAGACCGTTGATTGCCCCAGCTATTCCTCAGCCTAGGCTTTTCCACCCTTTCATCTTCTCAGGCTTCAATGGCCCTCCATCCATCTGTGCTGAACTTTGTGTTGACGGGAATAAACTGAGTTTTAATTCTGAAATTATGTACATCATGCTGGTGGTTATCTCTCCTTTAATTCTTCCACACGGCCCTGTTATCTCCAAACAACAAGGTAGCTCTCTCATCCATCTTTCAACATTAATTTAAATCTAGTACCTGTCATCATGTGGGGATTTTCCTGTAAGTCTTATCCTCAGATTGGTTATACAATGTGGATAAGAGTGAATCAAGATCATGAATGAAAACTACATCATCGATCATACTTCATCAAACCATCAGAAGTCCTAGTGGCAAAGAGAGGTTCTGGAAGACTTCTGAACATCCAAAGGCACCTTGATTATTGGAACCTCAGATCCGTATACCACAGAGGGTTCAGCCTGTTTGGTTTGTGGTTCATTCACTGGAATAAACAAAATGTTCAGTTTTCATGCCTCTTGTCATCTGTTTTTTAATAGCATAATTTATTCATTTAAAAATTTTAATGAATAGATAAAAAGTTAAACAGCATCCACATTGCTGTGTTGTCAGGGTTGTGAAGACACATGTATAGGGTGGGTGAACTTGCTGAGTGCTTCCAGAAGGCTTTGATGAATTTTTCTCCTGATAGTTCACTTTCAATGATCATGAAAAGATTCATATGATGGAAGTGTACCATGATTTATGAAATCTGTTTGCCCTTTGGTAAAGATTGTGCAAAATGCAAATTAATCACATTTTGATCATTGTTGTCCCAAAGAAATCTCAGTGGTGACACAGTCAGTGCCTGTATCCATACGGTCTGCTCCATGAGCAGCCACCCACCGCTAGCTGAAGAGCGCAGGGAGCACAGAGAGGCAGAGGCACTAGACAAGTGGGTCAATTTTACTCCGCTTTTATTCATTTAAAATCTAAGTTCACATAACCACGTGTGGTTACGAGGAGCTGCATTTGAAAGCACTATTTTAGATTATTTTTTTTTTTAGTAAGATGAAATCTTCAGAAATGTATGTATCCTCCCATTTATTCATTAAAATTTATTACTAATTTGGAGGGAGTTGAAATTGTCTTAATCTTTTCAATGTCTGCATTGCACATGCAAAATATTTGGGGGCACTTTTAGTTGACTTTTAATAAGTCTTTTGAACTCTTAATTTTTTTTTTTTTAACTTCACTCATTACTTGCACAGAATGTGTCAAGACGTCAGGGTTTCTGAGACTTCAAATGATGAAGGAAGCATATGCTTTGTGAAAGGAGCAGATGGGTACGTTTCCTTTAAGAGTAAAGTTGTGGGTTTGTTTTTTGTTGTTGTTGCTTTGTTTTTTTGGTACTGGGGATTGAACCCAGGGGCAAAAGTTGTGGTTCGAATTAGAAAAAGAAAAAAATAGCTGACTCTCAAAATTCACAAAAGGAAAGTAAAACTGAAGCTAAGTAAAATGGGTTTTTCCAAAGGACTTTGCAAACAAATAAATTGGTTCTTTGGGGAGAAATAAAATATAAAATTAAGATAAGAAATCTGAAGCAACTCCGCTTTCCAGAGTAAGTTTTGATTATTAGGTTTCATAAGAATAGTCATAAGCTTTCTTTCTTAAAATGAAACTCTGAAGACCATAAATTAGAGCTGTGTTGGCCATATTTTTAACATATACCTAAAAATAACTTGTTACATAAAATTTAAGAGTCAGACACACAGGATTACTTTTTAACTTTAGAATAGTAGAATTTAAAAAAAATCACTTGGATAAACAGAAAGCTTGGATATAGTTTGCCAAAAAATCTCCCATTGATTTGCAGATGGTTGGTTTGGAAAAACCCTTGAAGGGTAACTGATGACATCAGTAGCTGCTGAATGCAGAACCCATTGATGTAAGTTTAGGCTGCTCTCAAACCTCAAGTAAGGAAAGTAGATTTGGGGATGTTCAGGCTTTTGTATTTACATCTGCTATATTTTTAATATTTGATGAATACATATATATTTTTAGTGGAATACAATTTTAAAAAGGATTTCTGACATACTTCAATAGAAAATCTATTTACCTATAACTTTAAAAATACCGCTTATTCTTAAAGTTGAAATTATACTTTATTAATGAAATAAATGAGAAAATGAAAACAACCCCAGAATTTATCACTGATCTCCTGCTCCAAGAATGAGTCAGGAAGTTGGACAGAATAACTGTGAGTCCTGAGAGCAGGAGAGACCAGGAAGGCAGGCGCTGGTGCTTCTCGATGGAAGGTGGGGACGGAGGGCAGGAGGCACGCTGGCTCAGGTCCTCCAAATCCCCCTGACAGAGCCTCAGCCTCCGCTGAGATGTCCCAGCAAAGCTTCACAACTGTCCAAAGGCTGGCAAGGACCCATGCTTTGGCCTGAGTTTATCACCGTGACCAGGGGAGGTGTGTGTCAGGTCAGTGACTCGGGGAACCTCTAGCCAGGCAAGGGCAGCCCCTGGAGCCCCGGGTGAGGACCAGATCCCTGCTGGACACCAGAAGCTACAGAAGTTGTGGTGGTGAGTTTTTCAAAGTTCCAACATCTGTGAGTGGCAGCTGCTCTTCCCGATGAGGCTGTTCCACTCCTAGAGGGGGATTTGCGACCGAAAATGAGTGCTGACGCCCCGTGAAGCGTGAGGAATTCTCCAGGAGCTCTCCCACAGAGCGAAGGGAAAGGAAACGGGAATTCAGACGTGAGCTCCCGGACCGCCGTGGAATCAAGAGAGCTCACTATTCTGCAGGACCGCTGTGGTCCTGGTGGCTGGCAGCACTGTGCAAGGTGAGTGTGGCTTCCACTAGGACGGCTGGGCCCCCAAGAAGAAGCTCTGACACCACAGGCCATCCTGTCAGGCTGCAGGAGGACTGAGGAGCCCATTCTTTGCTGCTTGATTGCCTTTAGACTTTGTATTTAACAAGTTCCAGGTTGACACCTTAGTTGAGAGGAAAGCACAGAGAGACCCAGGGATGACTATTGCCCCCCATCACCCACACATTCACATGCCCCACCCGTGTGGTACAGGGCTGTAGCTCATGAACCAGGTCAGCACCCAATTGGCACTCAAAATCCAAATTTACATGGGGGTTCATTCCGGGTGCTGTAGTTCTGAGTTTTCAGATGTAAAATGACATGAATCCACCATTACACTATCATGCGAAATGCTACCTCTGCCTTAAGCTCCTCTCTGCTCTACTGTTCACCCTGCCTTCCCCCAAACTGTTACTGTTTTTGTTATGTATATTTTTGTCATTTCACTGTATTTTATAATTATTTCTATCCTCAAGATAATAGGCACCTCCCACACAGTGACACTGATGCCATCCATGGTCAGGGCTGCGTCTTGGGACCATCAGGTCATCTAAAGATTTCACTTCTGCTGTTTAGCAACTTAACATGGGCATGCTTCTTAACTGCTTAAAATCTTAACTTCCTCCTCTGAAAGACATGTGATTAGGGCATTAACACACAGAGTCACTGAGAAATTTCAACCTGTGAGAAGTTGGTGCCTCATACATGGTACAGATGGTAGACTGCGCTAGGATTGCCAGCCAGGGCTGAGAAGGAGTGTGTTTGTGCTGGGGACCCTGCACACGTGACTCTTCATTGTATTTATGCATTATGTCTTAATATTTTAAGTCCAAAATATGAACTTTTAAATGCAACTGGAATGGATAACATTATCAAATATAGGTAGTGAAATCTGGTATAAATATAAATTTTACTATAAAGCAATAAAGTTTTCCACATAGTACCTGAAAAAAAAAATCCCAAAAGTATTTCAACAAGTATTTCTTCTCTGTAATTTGTTTCATCCGAACCCCATTACACTTAGGAATACCAGTAGGATGTGGAATGACTTGAACAACATGAGACGCCAAATTATTTCTACAAGCTTCCTCTCTCCCCCCGCCTCCTCTCTCTCTAGGGGTTTTTACATATTTTTCTGAGTTCTGATTTTAAGAAACTAAGGCCACAAACTTTTAACTCAGGTACCTGTATAAAAACTAAATTGATACAAGAAAGAACAGCTTGTGCCTGAAATTATGCATTTGACAGGTAGACAGATTTGGAGGGCAACTATTATGGAAGATAATTTAAAAGACACATTTGCATCAGTAATGGGAATAGGGATTATAATTACGAGCCTTTTCCATGGCAAATCCTTGCTTATCAAGTGTGGATATTTTGGTAATGAGTTAAAATGTGTTCTTCTGACTTCTTTCTGGAAGGAAGAGCATGCCAAAAATAAATTTCTACAATATTTGTCAGACTGAGAGTCCCAAGAATAGTTTTTCATAGATGGTTATAATACTATTAGCAGATCAGAAACATATATAATTGAGATATTTAACTAAGAAATAAAAACAATGAATATAAATGACTTTCTTTTTCTACATTTTGAGACTAAAACTGTGTAAAAACTAGTTGTAAGTTCTAAAACTTCTCTTTATACTAAATCTATGAAGGAATCATTTTGTATTGAAATACTTATATATTAACAAGCTCTGAAATTACACAAAAATCCTCTCCAATATTAGGCAAATCAATTAACTTTTCTGAGTTCCAGGAAAGTTTATGTCTTATAAATATATCTTCCTAGCTCATGGAATTCTAAGAATCATGTATTTTGAAAATTAATAAGATTCTCTATGTTTCTGTTACCATACCCAGCTTTAACTGTGAATCTCTCAAATTGTACTAGCATTTTGTCTAAAATTATCTTCAATCTGCAAACACAGAGAGATGATCATCATCAATTAATGTTTATGTTTTGACTAATCAATATAAATAAATATGAATTTCCTGTGGGACACATTTCTAAACATATGATAGCCCATATAAAAATTTCAAATAAAAAACTTTAAAACACATAGCAAGTTATTTTATTATGCCTATTAGGTAATTGCTACCCCATATTTCACCAAGAGAAATACCAGGAAGTCTTTCTTAATAAAAATACTTGTTTAAAAAAAAAAACCTTTAAAACAAAAAATAATAATTACAGATTAAAATTAATACTTTACTCCTATAATTTGTAATAATTCAGCCATTTTATTTTTTAAATTTTCAATATATTTTACTTATTTTTCAGGGGACTGTGATAGCATTCAGGATATATTCAAGTCCCATAAGGACAAAATACTGTGATAATTCAATGAATAAGAAACATCACTTTCAACATAGAGCTGACAATCTCCTTCTTGCATCTTCTAAAACCATTCTTTCAGATCTTGTCAGGTTGGCAGTGGCTTCACAGTCCCAACCTGCAAGTCTCTTCTGACAACTGGAGGAAGGAGATCCTTACGATGAGAAGCACAGCTCATGCTCGTTACACACCTGTGGGGACCAACGTCTCCTGGGGTCTCCCCTGGCTGATCTCTTGAGCCACTGCATTTCTGAGCTTTGCAAGTTGAGCAAGGTGCGTCAACATCCTGTCATGAACCTAACACATGACCACACTTCAGCATCTTAAAACAATGCTTGATTATTTCCTCACAGCTGTGAAGGCGAAAATTCCAAGTCAGTTCAGCTTGTTTCTCTGCTCAGGGATTCAAAGAATCTAAAGCAAGGTGCTACCCAACTGGACTTGTATTTAAAAAATCTAGGAAGAATCTGTATCAAAACCTATCCAGATGCTTACAGAATCCACCTCCTTTCCATCCCAGGACAGTGGCCCCATTTGCTACCTGTGGGTCACTCCTAGTCTCACAACTGGGATGTACATCTTAGCTCCAGAAAGTGTGTGGGCAGGTGTTCCTCAGGCTGTGTGTCTGACTTCCTCTTCTCCCTCCAGCTAGAGATACCTGTCTGTTTTAAAGGACTCGTAGGATTAGGTAGAGCCCGCCTCAGTAGTCAAGGATAATATCCCAAACTTACAGTCCAGTCTGAAATATATCTTTTGTCCTGCAAGGTGACATACTTACAGACTCCTGGAAATGAGACACTGACACTGTTAGGGCCAGGGCACATTCTCCCTACACAGAGGCCCACAATTCCAGCCAATGGACTATAACCTAAAACGACATAGGTACATGCCATTGCCAGCCAGAGCCTCGGCCCCATCTTCTTTCCTTTGTTTGGGTCACCATGTGAGAGCAGGGGCAGAGCTGTGAATCCAGAGTACAGCTACATGTCACTGAGGATCAGGACCAGACTTCAGAACCAGGTGGTTTTCCTGCTTGGACTTGGCAATTGGATGGAAAGAGGGGATCCCTTTCTCCTTGAAGAGGATAGTAATTGACTCCTATTCTGTGCCTGTCTCATTCTTTCACTTGGAAGCAGATAACTTATTTTTGCTTTTGTTTTTTTTTGTTTGTTTGTTTTTGTTTGTTTCTGGGTCCATAGATTCCTAATTTAGGTGATAGATAATGAGATTTGGGATTTTTTGAGTTGCTGAATTTAGGATGAGATTTTGGATTTGGAATTGATGCCATAATGAACAGAGACTTTTTGAGAATGTGGGGTGGAGATAAATGTAATTTGCATTCAAGACTGATATGAATCTTGAGGGTCAGAGAGCAGACTGTGGTGAGCAGGATAATGACCCCCAATGATGTCCATGCTCTAATCTCCCAAACCTGTCAATAAAACTTATCTGGCAGAAGGATACTTTCATAGGCAATTAAGTCATGGACCTTTAGGTGGTGAGATTATCCTGAAATACCCAGTGAGCTCAATTATGTGAGTGCTTCAATTTGGAGAAACTTTCATGAATGGTTTATAGAGAAGAGATAGAATCAGAAGGAAGAAGAAATTCAAAGGGGGAGAAAGAGAGGCACTCAGCACATCCTCACTGGTTTTGAGAACATGGGTATTTCAATGCTTTAATCACAAAGAACTGAATTCTACCAATAAATCAAATGAAGGAAATGGAAATGGGCCCTCTTCAGAGCTGTGGAGGAGAAGTCCGACCTTTCCCACACCTTGATTTTAGGTTGGTGAGACCCAAGTTGTACTTCTGATCTACAGATAACTAAGGTGGATCAATTATTTCATTAAGTATATGGACAAATTTTATGGCTGCAATATCAAGCCCAGATGGCCTTCATTATAACAGGGGCAGGACAGCGCACAGAGTCTAAAGCAAGACTTCCAGCCCATGCTGCTCTCCATTCCAAGTGAACGTGAGTTGCTGTGAATGCTTTCTACTCTTAATGTGGAGAAATAGCCCATCTTCCAGATTCAAGAATGCATATCATATCCCTGGGCCCGAGTTAGCCTGCTTCACCAAAAATACTACATAAGGCATGGCAGCTGTGGTTAGGGATTCTCCTTGGCATTGGTGCAGCAGTCAACTATCAATCCTCAAAACCCATCATTCTTTTCCAAAGACCATTTTGTTAAATTAAATGGGCCACAGACAAGAAGAGTCACCATGCTGGACTGAATTATTGACCTTGACCAGAAGGAGAAAATAGAGCTTCTACAAAATAAAGACATGTGTGTGAACCTCAGGAGATCAACCAGGGCACCTCTTGGTGTGACCTTGTCCTAGTATGACAGCTTTGATGAATGCACTAGCCCTGGAAAAGGAAGAATCATCAAAGCTCAGACACTCAGGTGCCTCAGTTCTGCAGACTATTTTAGCTTCAAGTCCAAGATCTTTGAAAAGTTTTCAATCCAGTCTCAGAAATGTTAAACTCTACCATTCACTCACGGAGCTCTGGGTTTCTGAACTCAAAATTGTGCAATAATTAGATCATGTGGTTCTCTATTTTTGTGAATCTATTTTCTAAGCCTAGCGTTTAAATAAATATATATTAGAACATTAGTGGGTTTCCCAGAACTATTCCAGTAAACCAGTCATCCATTTACCATTTCCCAAATCCTCTGAGTCACACATTAGGATTGCTACTCAGGCAACAGTGCTTGATATGAAAGTGTATGTGCCCTGGGGTGCAAAGCAGGACCCACCCACACCAAATGGGTTCATTTCAATGGCAGAGCAGCTTTCAGTGTTACAGGAGTACAGAGATCAGCCAAGGAGCACCTTCCCGAGAACCTGCAATTCTGCACCAATGAGTTTGTGAAAGCACAGCCTTCTGGTCCATCTCTGGTAAAGATTTTATCCCACATAATAAAACCCCTCTAGTATTCTGGTGCTATGAATCTCTGGGCTTTACATTTTAACAAGAATTTTGGGTGCATGGAAATAATTAGATCTTTCTCAATGACTTAAATTTAGTTCATGGAATCTACGAACTCTGTTAATTGTTTTGGCACAGATGAATTCGGCCCTTTCTGTGATTATATTCTGGTCTCATGGATGTAACTTGCGTAAATGCCTCTCCTGCTGGAGCAGACGTGGGGGGCCGTGCGGTGCCATTTCCCTGAGACTCTCACGGTCCTGTGGCTCACATTCTCAGTCTTCAGGTTCGGACTCGTTCATCCTCGATGCTCCGAATTTCTACAGGAGACCTTGCGGGGCTGTGAATTGAACTGATGTTGTGTCTCAGACACCTGCAAAATCAATATTTGAGTTTATTTTTAAAGTATCTTATCCCCAGCACAGAAGTGGTAAGAAAAGACTTGCATGGTTGCAGAGAAGCCCTGGATTTGGATATTACATGAACAAGGGACTTAAGGTTGTGTTGGGTTCATTTGTTCCTTTTCTAATCCATTCCCTTCTGGGCAAGGCGGCATCTCCACTGTAAGCACAGGAGCCCCACCCTCAGGGTGCGGAGTCCTCAGGCCCTAGCACTGGGTCTCTCTGTCTGTCAGGGTCCCACCAGGACACAGGGCATTCAATTAGGGCAAATGGGAAAATATATTAGGGGAACTTAAAAAGCTGAGAACATGACTAGGTGAAACCAGCAAGAAAATCTAACATATGTCATGTCAGGGCTATCAAGAGCAGGAGAGCTGTCAGAATGCAACTTTGTTTGGAAATAGAGCACCGCACAGGTAATTCACAACACGTTGTGAATTAGGGTGGACTCTTAATCCACATGACAGGCCTTATTACATGAAGAGATGCAGAGACAGGAACTGAAGTGAAGTTCTACAAGCCAAGGCACATGAGGATGGCTGGTCACACCGGAAGCTAAGCTGGGAGATGCCACAGACATGCTCAGAGCCCTCCAGAAGGAAAGAGCTCGGACACCTGGCTTCTACAGACAGTGGGAGAGTGTCGGTTTAAGCCATTTGGCTGGTGGTACTGTGTTACATCACCCTTAGGACACTGACCTACCATCAGTAGGTCCAGAGAAGGAGCCAGTGACAGGTAGTGGGGAGGCCCCCTGACAGAAACCTGGCTCTTGCTGAGGAAATGCCATCGTTACGATTGCGGAGCAAGACGGGCAGGTTTGCTGGGAACATGGTCTCCCATTCTGTGGCCCCGTCCTTCACTATGCAGACAGCACGTGTAACACGACCAGAAACTCCACGGAAGAGGAGTCTGTGCCTTCAGTTCCTGGGGCTCAGCTTCCAGTCACGCAGTGAGAGCCGAGAGGGAGAGCGAATCTGCGGAGGCCGAGGGAGACTTGAGCATGTGCCCCAAACCTTTGTTTCTAACAGGTCCTTCATGCCATGATGACTCACCGAGCTGTTTTTCCAACTTACGTCGTATCGGGACAGCTAGCAACTCTGATTCACTGGCTAACTAGAGGTTCTGCATGGCAGTGGCTACGTGACCACTATCCCTGCAGACACCGTGCTGCACCACTGCGACCCCTGCAAAGCCTCTCGTCACAGGGCCAGTTCTGGTGCTGACCTGGGCACTTCACTCCAGGTCCTCTGGCCGAGTCCCACATTCCAGCGTGGGTATGTGCCCAGCTGGTGCCTGCAGCTCCCATCTCTGCAGAGTCTACACCAGTGCAGTCTCCTCTCTTCCCTTTTCTCGTCCCTGACTCTTTTATGTATTATTATCATTTGCGTTATTTTCTCACATTCCTTTTCCAGAGTAAGCTATTTTGCCTGATCAAGTTCATATCATACCACTTCTCCCTCACTACGTGTGGGAGGGATAAAACTCGGGGAGCTTTTTCAGTTTCCATGTTGTGTAGTGGGTTTCTGCCCCATCTAAACTTGAGAGGTTTGGTAAGTGTGTGTATGAAAAGTACATACTACTAAGTCTTCTAAGGAATTATTACACAACACTCTGTGAGTATTATGCACTTCCTTATTTTATAATGCATTAATTTTCTATTAATGTAGAAAATTTCAACCAAACTGAGTTGAATTAATTATTATATAAGGTATTTTAAGCAATAAATACTAAATACAGTATTTATGATTTAGAAATGTATGTTACTCACATAAATTCTTGGTTCCTGGAATTATCTTGAGTTCAATACTCTGTGAAATTAGTTTAACAATTTATAATACAAATTGGCTAAATAGAGAAAATTTGAAAACAACAATAAAAACCTATGAATAGTTTTACTGAAACATTATTGGGTATAACCTAATAGAAATATAACTTATAATTTAGAAATAAAAATTCAGCTATACAAATTATTATGATGTTGATATTTTTAAATTTCTTTCCCTGCCATTTGAAAATATCTCTTGTGTGATTATTTTACATGAATATTATTTTGGATATCACCCCTGAAACACTTATTCCTTTCATCTAAGATGAATGGAAAACACAAAAACTCCGTGTAACTCAACTTCCTTAAATTCCTTGTCTATCGAAACAAGAATCAGTTTGAAGAAGTACTACACAGAAAGAGAATATTCCTTTCAGGAGATAAGTCAGTGAGTGAGGCTAACTCTGGGACTGAGATGAGTTTTCTGGCAACCTTCTATCTCTGTCATCATGGGACACTTTGCCTTCTTCATCATGGTACCATCTACTCCATCATTAAAGGTCCTCCTACCCCCATCAGCATGGGATCTCCCACTCCATCATCATAGGACAATGTACCTTGACTACCAAGGGACTCTCATCAGTTAGGCCTAGACTCTCACCAACAACATCCCCTAACACCTTTGGTCTTATCCTTGCTGACTCCCTTAAATTTAGATGAACTTATGCCAATCCAGGGAAGTCATCGAGATGCCTCAGACTTCCAGATCTCCACATCAACTGAAGCTCTCCTTCCAACCTCTAAAAGCTCTGTATCTTGTGGAATCTGAGAGCCATTGTTAGTAAAAACCCTGTACCTAATCCAACTCCCTGAATGCTCCTTTGCCTTCTGTTCAAATGGTAACCTGGCTTTGCCTTGAGGAGAAGTATCTCTAATTGACAACCAATGAAGCTAACTTCATCTTATATCTTGCTCTTAACACAATTTTTTCATTCCCCCAAAGAATCTCATCACTTCATTGTCCCATTCTGGGATCATTCATCCCCTCTAGGGGAGGAATCTGGCTTAAATTTCACAATAAGCAGGATCTCCTTCCCCTGCACATGCTACACAGACTTCCTGAGTAAAAGCTAAATCTACTCAGAGACTGTCTTCTCCATGGCACCTTACAGTGGCTGAAGAGAAACAACCAACCTCACTCGTCTCACTCTACAGACCCATGGCCATTGACCCATGTGGTCCTTCAGTGCCATCTGGAACCTGCAGCTTTAGGTGTGTTTGTCCTCCTTCATCAGAGTCATCCAGTTGACCCTGTCTCTTCCTGAACCTCAGCACCTTCTCTTCCACTCTCAGCTGATAACCTTGCTGTACTAGTTGGTGATCTATAGAGGAACAGAATCAATAGGAAGTATAATTATAAAGAAGGGATTTATTAGATTGGCTTACACGATAATCCACTATGGCCGCCTGCAGCAGGAGAGTGGAAGAACCAGCAGCTGCCCAGTCCAAGAGGCGAAAGCCCCAGAACAAGAAGGATCAACAGTGCTACCCTAGTCCAAGACCAAGGCTTCTGGAAACTACCTGGAGAATCACTGGCAGAGTCGACTTGGCAAAAGTGAAGAAGCAAGTGTCTGATATCCTCAGACGACGGAAGCAGCCATCAAGAACTGGTTCAAGAAGAGCTGAGCTTGCATCTGTATCTGCTTCCTTGTTCTTCCAACTTTTATTCTATCCTATTTGGTGGTGCTGCCCATGCTTAGGGAGGGGCTGCACTTCAGTCCTATCCCACATTCCAGTCATTTCTAGACACGCCCTCATAGACACACGCAGATTCCTCTTTGTCATTGGCATCTCTTAATCCAATCAGGTTGACAATTTGAATTCACCACCACACTTGCTTTGTTCTTCACTGAGAAGAAGTGATCAAGGGAGACAAGCCACAGCCTGTCCCCACCACAGACACCTGTCCACCAACGTCTGCAGCCCTCCAGTAGTCACTGAGATATTTCTGTCATTTTTAAGGATGACTGCTCCCCTGCTTACTGGATCTGAGTCCTCTCTCAGATACATGGTTCCTGAATTCCTCAGTTTTCTCTCCATAAAATTTTGTTCTCTGTTGAACTATTCCCATTAGTAGTAAACATACCATTAATTCCTTTTCTTCTTTATAAACAAAAAAACCCCGAATTTTATTCTTTTATTTATACTGTTTCCTTACCAGCTACCACTCAGTTTCTCTGCTCCTGTTGTAGTAAACAGTTTTTAGAATATATATATTCTCTCTCTCTCTCTCTCTCTCTCTCTCTCTCTCTCTCCATATATATATATATGCCTCAAATGTTACAGGCATCATTAATCCTTTTTTTCCTATGCAAACCTCCACAATCAAAGAAAAACCTTTAAAATGGTCAGAAGAGTATTCAAAATATATACAGAATTAGCACACCTATCTGTCTGACCTGTCCCTCTGACAGGCACTGAACTGCAGCAACAGCTGCCCATAACTGCTCTGCCTGCCTGTGTGGCAACCAAGGAAGCCTCTGAGAGCCCAGCTAAGATCAGGCCTCTCCTCCACTTCCAGCTCTCTTGTGCCTCCCCTCTAAAGTCAGAGAACTGCCGCACACCCATGGTCTATGCAGGGCACGGGGCTCCAAATCCTCTGATCTCACCTCCTCACCTCCTGCTTCTCACCTCTTGGCCACACCCACTCTGGCATTCAGCCATTCTTCTACACACTGCCTTGCTTGGTTTTAGACTGGGTGCACTGGCTTGTTCATCTGCCTGGAACAACTTTCTCCTGGATAGCCTCTCCTGTGGTTCTTTGCTCAAGTGCCTCTTCTGCATCTGCCTGTTCTGAGCATCTTGGATAAATGATCAATCTGCCTAATGTTCCTGATCCTCCTGACCCTACTCTCCTTATTCTTTAGTTTGTGAACCAATGAACTGTACAACATATTTATTTATTAGACCTAGTGTGATTGATTGGTGTCTCCTTGATAGAACATTTCTTTAAGGGCAGACTCTTGCTCATCTGTTTCACTGATGAATCCCAAGATCTGAAGGTGCCTGTCTCATTGCCATACTCAGCAAACTTTAGGAATTAACAGATCACAGTTCATAGCTTGAGACCAAATTTAGCCTTTTGAATTGAAGCAGAGAGGTGCCACCACTGACACACTTCACTTTGAACTCTAAGTATCCATGAAGAGCTAGAAGAAGGTTCTACTTCTCATCACAGCAAAACTACTCGACTCGTTCACACCAATACTGTGGCCCTTCGTAGAAAATGCCTTAGAAATTAAATGTGCAGAACAGACTTTCTTTTCAAATTATTAAGAATTAATTTTCACTTCTAAAAGGAATTCAGTCTTATAACTATGTTCCTGGCTTTCTACAATTTCACTTATAATATTTGAGTTTAGGATGGCATGAAAGCAATGGACATTTAGAGGAACTACGTGCAGTTGTGAAGTTTGATATTTTCTCAGGTTAAGGATGCCACACTCTCTGGCCACGATGAGCCAAGGCAGTGAACCATAATGTAGTCAGCTGAGTCATCAAAGGGGGAAACAAGTGACCTGCTGCAGTGCACGGTGTCCCCAGTGTTTTTTGGATATTGTTTTATGCCTTTTGTAGCCCATGATGTCTGCAAAATGCCCTCATGGCTCATATGCAGACAACCTCTCTGTTCTTCCCTTGCAGTATGACTTTCAATAAATTCCATGAGATAGGAGACATTCTATTGTGAAATTCACTTTGTGTGGGGTGATTTTGTACAACTGTGAGTTAATCTAAGTGTCCTGAGTATCTGAGAAGTAGGCTAGGCTAGGCTAAAGCAGTTGGTAGGATAGATATACTAAATGCATTTTGGACTTTGGATTTTTTCTGCTTATTGTAGGTCTATTGAGACGTCACCCCATCATAAGTTGAGAAACACCCATAGGTATTCAAGTCCTATGACACTGCATCTTTACATGAACCCTTCCTCGTTGCTTAATGAATTTTGATTTCCCAATTTTGTCTCAAATCGTTCAAAATTCTCCTCAGCCTGAGGAAACTGTTGAATCATAATTTTCTGTTTATTGCTTTAGCTAATATCTTCAACAGAATGCTCTTCCATGCCATGTTAAGACAGGACACAGACAGTGTAGAGGAATTTTGGATTTTTATTACCCGTATATGAATAAAAGACCCCATAATCAAATCAGAAAGCCCTCTTAAAACTATTGAGTTCTATTGCAAGGCAAAATCTTGAGACGATAGATAAAATTTAGCATCCTAATTCATATGGAAGTGTAGGTTATTATTATTCAAGGAAATGATGTGCATACCCTAGATTGTAAATTCTTGGAAGTCAAACCCATTTCAACAGAACCCCTCACCCTGGCTTATATTTTTCTTAGAAGTTGTGTGTGCCCAGTGGGCATGGGAAAGTGTTGATGACGGTCACATCATAAAGTAAAATTACATTGTCTTCAAGGCATTATCCACAGTAACTGCACATTCTATTCTTATTAGTGCATTATGTCTTGATAAAGGATTTGTCTCAATAAGCCTGTAGCACTAACTTACTTGAATTGATTATATATATCACAATTTAAATGGCTTTCATCTGACCCATTTTAAATTCATTGCTTTATAATTTCTTTATGAGACAGGATAAGTAGGACTCGGCAAAAGGATTCTACTCTGTTATACTCTGATTTTTATATGCCAAAGCATATTTTCTATGTGCCAAAGTCAGTTAAGTCGGTTTTCTACATCTGAGGAAATTATTTATAAAAAAGTTTAAAGTGTGACAAATGGAATTTATTTACTGAATTGTATAAGTAATTTACATCTTTTCACAAAAGTAATAATTACCAACCAAGAATTCAATTGCCAAAAAAAGTTAATGATGCTTCTAAGAGCAATGCCTTTTATAATTGCCTCTCAGTAGTTTAAGGGCACTGGCTTCATTATATCTACTGGTTGTCTTCTCCTTATCTAAAGTCAATACCATGAATCTTCCTAATTTCATTCATAAATCTACCCGTGTCCTTTACTTTTTGCCAGTCTGTCCTTGGGTTGTCTTTAAGACGTATCTGGGGCACCCTAATTACTATGGCTACCACATTTGCTCTCCATCATGGGCCCTGAGATGCAGTCCTCGCTCCTCTCCCTTCTCTGGAGGGATTGACAGATTAATGAGCACACTGTTTTTCAAAAATTACAAAATAAAACTTCATCACCTAGCTTTTATTTCTTCTACGTCTTCTTTTTATAATAACCGTGAAGATTTATTTGAGCCCAGGCGATGGAGGTCAATGGCTTGAGCAGAAGTCATAGTGTTGTTTTAGGCTCAGGGTAAATAGTGTCTTATTTCTAATTAAATAGTCTAACTTACATTTCTAACAAATGTTCTCTATCAGTTAGCTTTTCACTGCTGTGAAAAAAATACCTGAGAAGATCAGCTTGGAGGAGGAAAGATTTATTTTGGCTCAAAGTTGCAGAGATTTCCGTCCATGGTGAGCAGGCTCCATTGCTAGGGATCTGTGGCAAGGAAGAGGAACATGGGAGAGAGGAAGAAGCAGTGGGGGAGGAGAACGGCTCATTTCATGACAACCAGGAATCGGGGTTGAGGGGAGGGTAGAGAGACAACAGAGAGAAAGGGGCCTGGGTCTGGATATATCCTTCCAGGACGTCCCTCCAGTGATTCAGGACCTTCAGCTTGGATCCCCCTCCTGAGTTTACGCAGCCTCCCAATAGTCCCATCAAATGACTGCATTAATCACTGAGGAGGCCAGAGCCCTCATGACCTGCTCATCTTCCCCAAGATGCCACCTCTCAACATTGCTGCATTGAGGAGTCTTTGGGGGGATACCCTGGGTCCTACAATATGTTCGTAGTCTTATTTAGTTGTTATTATCCTATTTTATTGCTCACTTCTTGATCTGAGTCTTAGTTCCTACAATATGAGTGCTAGATGATCAAAATGCTTTCCTTGGGGACATAACTGTCCTCTGGGTCTCTGGCAGCTAGACTCACCTGGGTCCTTGAGTATCCCTTGAAGAAGGTGGCCGCTGGTCATGTGTGCATAATCACTGAGCCCACATCACAGGGAGCTTCCCTGGAGCCCAGGGCCTTCCTCTGCCCCAGTGTTCATCTCCTGGCTGTTTCATCAGGTCGATGTCCTCCACACCGAGGCCTTAATGCCTGCCAAGCTGCCGAGAGTGTTCTGAACCCTCTAGCAATGAAGGTTTCCATGATTAGACGAACGTGAGAAAGTGAAAACCTGGGGTTCCTTAGCCACCAACACGGGAAGGTTTTCTTTTCTGAGCTCATGTCAGTCTGAGAATTCCAGAGAGTCTTGGCACAGCCCAGACCAGTGGAGACTTCCAGGGAGCAGGGAGGTATCGCAGCAACAGGTACGTGTCACTAGTTAGTCAGGAATACACAAGTCAGGAGCTGGGGTGCTTAACTGTGCTCTTTATGAAAGAGCATGCAGAATTATGTGTGGAAGAACAACTCAGATTGGGGTCTGAGAAAACCCATGTCCTTAGACTGAGAAGATATCCTGATGTTTTGTCCTGATACAACCTGCATACCTACTGGAAGTTAATGTTGGTTTCTGAAACATTTTGGGCAATTTTGGAGTAAGTACAAAGAACTAAAATAGTAAACTTAAATATTTAGAAATTAGGAGGATGATGTCAGATTTAGCCATTTGAAATTCTTTATTGTTGGATTGTAATAAAAATACTGACTTATATCATACTTACCAGATTAAATGTGCATTAAAAATTCCTAAATACATCTAGAAAATAAATGAAAGTCACTTTTGTTCTTGCTGATTTTGTTGAAAAATTAAAATATCTTGAGATAAGGGAACAAAAAAAGAGTTTGAAAAAGTCGAAACAAATAGAACAAATTGAAAGCAGAAAATAAGATAATGGAAATAAGTTTTAATAAATCTGTGATCACAATAACTATAAATAAAAGATTTCACATATCTAAGTTGTATTTTTAACTTCCTAGCTTATTTTGAAAACAATATTTTTGACATATGTTTACATGAATTTGGATTATGTATCTGAAAGTGCACAGAATCACCTCTATTTTCCCAGGAAAAAGATAAAATGCCCACAGTGAGTCAGAAGGTTTTACAAAGGAAGTGCAATTATTTATTATAATTTCTCAAGATCAGGCTCAAGTTCTTTCACAGAAGTCTTAACAAAATCTAAAAGAAGAGATAATTGCAACATAGAATAGATGATGGGAGATATTCTTTAATTCACTAGTGCTGAAATATGATAATTAAAATGAGAAATACACATATATTTATAAGTTAGATTTACCCTCCAATCAAACTTATAAATGTATGTTCTGAACAAAATATTTACCAAATTCAATAAAACATAGCAGATGCAAAGCCTATAGAAGACATATGAAGCAGTATTAGCAATTGTATCTTGCAGTCAACCAGCAACAAGCAGGAAACTCTTCAACCCAAAAATGAGAATCTATAGTTGTCTGTTGTAACCACAGTGCTACTAAATGAACAAGAGACCAAAAGAATAAACACAAGAAAAGAAGAAATGGCATTGGAAATTTGCCTATATGATTTGACTGTCTAAATAGAAAGCACAACATTCATAAAAAGAGAATTGTATGACTTAGCAGCTGTATCGCGTACATACATTTGCCTTTCTTCCTAACAGTATTGAATACATGGACAATTTCATCAAGAAGTAGGAGAAAATATGCAAGGTGCCAAGAAATAATTCTAAGAAAATATAGGCATGACTTTTATGAGGAGCATTGTATGCCTTTAGTAAGAGATATTATCATGGTTAGATAAACTAAATACTATGAAGATGTGAAATCATTCCAAATGAAGTAATCAATGAAGTCCCAATAGTAATTAAGCAGGATTTTTTTCAGAGAACTTTATGAGATTGTTTTAAAATGTATTCAAAAAACCAAAACACTAATAATAATAATAATAATGATAACAACAACAACAAAAAAGCAAAACTACTATCCAGGTGGACTTATCTTATCAAACGTTCAAACTTAGAGCATACCTAGGGTAATTACGTCATCAGAGTAATTAGTTATATAATGGTAATTACAGAGTAATCAGGAAGCATATAGTAGATCAACAATAAAACAACGAGCTCAGAAATATGTGGAAACCTGATCTTACAGTGCTGGGTGGGTCACAGAAGAGCGGGTAAAGGATGGAGCATTTAATAACTTTAATGATGGCACAACTGCAAACCTGCAAGTTAAAAATAAGTTAATACCTTGTATCCCTGTGTTTTGCATGCAAGACAATCAGTTTGAGAAAACTGCAGACATAAATGCAATGCCAAAAATTTAAATGACTTTAGAAATATTACTTTTGTGATTTCAGAATATGCAGTCTTTTAAAGAATACACAAAAACATAGAAGATAAGGAAAGAACATAAATTAGTTATCTCAGAAATTTAGGGTCTTTATTTCTCACAAAACATCCTTCTGTGAGGGATGGCAAGTCCTCAACCTTCCCAGATGAGCAACAACGTGTTTGGATGTGAAGCTATGGGACTTCTATATTGTAATTTCAAATTGTACATTGCTTGTGCCAGGAGAGGCAGGGAAGAGAGGGCAGGGAAGGGGAGAGGAAAGAAGAGGAAAAGGAAATATGGCTAATTGTTGGCCATTTCTTCTGCAGGCAGGTATTATTCTTTCAGCATTTCTTTAGGCTCGAAAAGTTCTAGTTGGGAAGCATATGTTACTTGCCAAAATGAAAGCACACACACACACATACACACACACACACACAAAGAGGTCTTCAAGACAAGGCTGATTAGGATGTAGAGATAATGATGAATGCATAATTAACATCCAGCAGAAGATCTCAGCACCAGGAAGAACATGCAAATTAGATAGATAGATCCTAGAGATAGAAAATAGATATGTGCATGGATAGGTGATAGCTATATTGGTAATTGATTGATAGGTGATACAAAGATATGTTATTTTAAATATGTAAATTCAAAACACATTAAAAGAACAAAGAAGATATTTTCCAAATATTCTAATATTTGTCTAATATTCTGTCTAATACTGAGCATTTTAATTTCAGGAATCACCTTAATGCAATGTGTAAACCATGTGCCTTAGATAATAAAATATGACAGATTAACTTAATATTTTCAGTGACATAAAAATGCTGAAAACTGGTCTAATCTATGAGAAAAATATTTTGCAATGACTATCTTTCTCATAACAAATATTAATTTCATCCCTTAACTAAGAATTTATCAATTGAGTGGCAAGGTAATTAAAAAAAATACTTGTGGAGCTAATGAATAACTTGGTAATTTTCCCTGAGAAGGGTTTTGGTATAGTTTTACGAACTCCAAGGAACAGAGACACCACTCAATATCTTGGGGACAATTAAGAAAACGTGGTGACAGAAGCTTTCAGTGGTGCTGCAGCCGCTATCGCAGGCTGGGCTCCTGCGGTGGGTGGGCAGGGGAGGTCCATGGAGCCACGCTAGGCTGAGCCAGGAGATGGGCTTCCTCCTCATCTCCGTCCGCGCAGGAGGCAAAGAACCGGGTACTCCACGCAGCCGTGAATACGCAGAAGGAACCCAGCAAGTATGAAAACTATTTTAGGCAGAGACAAAATAGTTCTTTTCTTTTTTTGAGTTGTGAATGAGACCACACACGTGTTCAAAACCTATGCCTAGCAGGAAGCGTATGTGTGTAAAAAATAATTTTTCATTCTTACAAATTCCTGCTCTGGTTGTCCTGCTTTAATGTTTTAGGGCAGTCACAAACTATCTTCTTTTGATAATTAATGCAATCAAAATATTCAAAACGGGTATGCAAGTCTTCCTTGAAATTAAACTTTCTGAAATATATCTTGAGTAAAAGAGAAATACATTTTGAAATTTCTATAACTTTTTCTCAAATAATTAAAGATATTTAGTAATGCATTTAATTTCATGGCAAACCCAAACATTAAACCTTCTTGTGACTTGACCAAAATTTTTGAATTGTTCAGTGCTGTTTTCTTATCCATAAAAGATGAAATCCTATCATTTGGGGCAATGTGGATGGAATTGTAGGACATTATGTTACATGATATAAGCTAAGCACAGAAAGACACAAGTGTATGTTGAAGCTGTTTTACTCCTCAGAGAGTTGAAGTAGGTCTGTCATTCCATGGATTGCCAAAGGGGCTTCTTGACAATATTGTGGAGTCTTTACCTCTGCCATGATCTATCTGTTCACCTACATGTGAATTATGTAGCCCTGGGGTCTGTTGATCATCCACTTCCTTCAAGTAATTATCTAGAGCAGAGGATAGGGCCAAATCTATCCTATGTGTTCGTATGTGACCTTTGATTGAGGAGTTTGTATTTTTAAGTTAACATTGTTTAAATGTCGTATATCATGAAGTATTCTGTTTCTTTTGATTTGGTTTTCTGTGAATTGAAATAATCATTGTATGCCTCAGCTCCTGCCAGCCCTGGGATGCATGCCTCTAGACTCTTGTATTATTTAATGTGAAAGCATGTGACTTGAGAGCCTACCATGTGCCCACTGGAGTTGCACATCAAGCCTCCAGAGAGAAACTGGAGTGGCAGGTGCTACTCATAAAGACTGAAGAGGTCCTTCACTCACCCCTGCTGCCTGCACTTGAAGTCTGCACCAAACATGCTATCACCGAGAAGCCTGCGCAAAGCTGTGAACAGAGCTAAGCTGTTGCTATTTCTCCACTAAAGCAGTGTAGCTTCCTGTTCCACGTGTGGAGTTATTTAAGAAAGAATGATGCTGAGGCCCTGGTGCCAAGATTGCAGGATTATCCACCTGCCACAGGTACACTCTACATGGCGACTTGCTCCTGCCAGAATTCTTCCAGAAATTACTCGTTGCATCTTTTCAAGCCAGTTTTCCAGGAATAAGAGATTGCATGTACTGCATGATTAAAAATATATATATACAGTGACTCTTTCTATGTCTGTGACTTGATGCTTCTTAGAGAAGAGCAATTGATTATGAAACAGACAACTAAATGATTTCAACTATTAGTTTTATACCAAATGCATCTGTTCATCAGAAAAAAAATAATCTATATAGTCCCTGGTGCTTGGTATGCATCTCCTGTTCGGTTGGTGCCTTTGTCTCTTTGACAGTTAATTATGACCTCCAAAGGTTATTGGATTTCACCAAAGATGAAAAACAGTATACCTTAATTATATTACCTCAGAGTTATATGAATTCTGACTTCCCATTGTAAGTTAGTCCAAAGAGGAATTATATTATATAAATTATATATATAAATTTGGGTGTGCCCCTCTGAGCCACTGATGCAAGTTCCTTGTGTCCAGGGCAGAGAGGCCAGCGGCTGGTGCAGAGTAGTACAGCCACTGGACTTCTTAGTCTGAGCACTGAGTGGATGCCGGGGTGCTGGTGTCCCCAACAGGCAACCACGCCCTGCAGCACCCCAGGTGAGCCCTGTACATGGCTCACAAAGCAAATGTCTGGAAGTTTGGATGGAAGCTGTGACACACTCTGCAAATAAATATTCTTCTTGTGAAGAAACACCTTCATTCTTTCCATTGTGTTCTGGTGGGGCTTAAAGTCATACCAGGAGATTGTGCCACCCGGAATGTCAAGCACGACCATAGTGTCATGTGACCCGCCACGGTGCGAAATTGAGCGTGCCTGAAGCAGTCAAGGGGTGTGGCAGGTGGAGACTGGGCTCCAGCAGGCACTGCAAGCAGGAAGCAGGTCAGTGAGCAACTGCCTCTGTTGCTCTTGCCAGTGTCCTTGGCGGTCAGCCTCCTCTGGTCACAGGGCCTTCCTCATGGGGACTTCCCTGAGTAGAGATCCTGAAGGAGAAAACCAGGCAGATTTGCAGATTCTTCTCCAAAATAAGTCCAAATCACCCAAAAGTGTTTGTATGCCACATGAGTTCCTCAGAGGGTTGCCCTGGGGGCCCTGGGGAAGGAGGCCAGTCCAAGATGGCAAGGCTGCCCTCAATGTGGTCCTCTCCAAATGCCCTGTGGAGAGACCATCCGCCTTTAGAGGCCACCAGTGGAATACTAAAAAGTACATTTTGGAGAGGCCTTGGTGTCTGTGGCCTGCAGGTACATGAACCGTGTCTGCGCCCACTGCTCCGAGAACATCATCAGGCCCTTGCAAAATTCTTAAAATCATAGTGCCCCATTTCTATTGGTGATCGTTTAAGCCCCTCCTTCAGTTAGCAGCTGCCAGGGAAACAGAAACATCATCTTCCCGTAGAGAATGGTAAGATTTGGTGTTGAATTGACCCATTAGCATTAAACACAAATGCCATGTGATGTTGAATTAGATTATTTCTAGAGGTTTTTTTCCCCTAATATTACATTGAATGATAAATGAATAAATTATAAGTGAATAAAGTGTGAATAAAGCATTTCCTCATCATTAATCATTCTAAAAGCAGTGGAGGCCTGGGAGATGCAGTTTGGGGCAGGGGCCAGATCACAGACATTGGCACTTCAGATATAGCTTCTTATGTCACTATATTGTCAAACATGGCTTTTAGAAATTGAATTTATACTCATATAACCTTCAGAGAATTTAGTGTCAGAAATGACATTAAAAATTATTTACTTTAAAACCTGATATTTAGCAATGAGTCAATATGAATCTAAGCTAGGTAGTATCCATAAATGCACACATATGTGACTTATCTAGATATATGGAATAGAGGAAGGAAAAATAAGGAAGTGAGCAGTTTGCACTGGATTCTGATTAGAGAAAGATGTGTAGTAAGAAATGTATTCAAAAGTGAAAATTGTTTTGAGTTTCAAGGGGCCTAATTTTAACCCTCTGCATAGTCATAATTTGTTAGAATTTGTTAACTACTCTTTCAACCAGAATTCTTTATTTAGTTTCTTCTCCCAGTGCAAACATCAGACACTGTTTCTGTGTCAAAGTTCAGTGAAGCAACTGTCCCCGTGACCTCCCCTACATGTCACTGGCTATTGTAAGCGATGACGTTTTGAACACAATTCAGGCAGTGTCAGTCACTACGATAGGCAAGGGAGACACACCAGAGACAATGGGGAACATCATCTGAGTTTGGGGTGATGAATGTTTCTGGCTATCCCTCTGAACACCCTCAGGAAAGAGGAATCCCAAGGGGAGAAGGAACCATAGAAAAGCTGAGCTATCCCGAGCTGCCCCTGAGTGCTCTGCGACCACAGCAGTCCTGTGTGGCTACCGTTGACCACCCCCCATGGGACCATGGCTCATGGGACATCATGGCGGCTTTGTTCAGTTCCATACCTGAGGTCACTAGGCCACGAGCATTCCGTTTTGTCACAAAATTGGCTCTTGTGAACTGAAAATCTGTGACTAAGAAATGAATATAACTACTCCAAAAATGCCCAATATCACAAAATAGACAGAAAATAAAATAACTGTGATGAAAACTGCCAGTCAGAAAAGCAAGCTGAGGAAATAACAGATTGTGTGGCCACCACGTGCTGGAAAGCGATAGCAAGGTTCGCTCCACGGTAAGCCGTCCAGAAATCGCTTCCGTGACCAATTTGCCTGTCCCTGGTTCTGTGATTGAGAGACTGGCTCCTTCGTTCATGTCCACCCCCATCCCCACTGAGATAAACGGGGTGGGCGGGGTCCTCCATCAGGGAAATCACAGGGTCAGACTCTCCGCTCCTGGTGGTTCTGGTTTCAAGGACTGGGGGACTTTTCCTGGAGCTGAGCTGTCAGACCTGGTTTCACAGGGCTAGGGTCTCTCTGATCATGCATCTCCTTTAAGTCGTCATCTGCTGCCAGAGATTGGGGTTCAATCCTTCCCACCCTGTGTTTTCATGGGGTCTATTATTCATGGATTTTTGTTTTTTACCTTTAAAAATTTTTTTAAATCCAAAGAAAAATGATATTCCATGACATGTGAAATCACATAAAACTGAAATTTCAGGCTCCAGGTACAAAGTGTCATTGAACATAGTCACACTCGATGGTCTCCGCGTTGTCTGTGGCCGCCTTTCCACTCCAGGGGCACAGCTGTGATTGATTCAGCACCAACCCCAGGGGAAGCCCAAGGGTTAGCACCGCCCTCCACAGGAAAACCCACCGACTCCTCATCCAGAAGGCGGTGGGGGCTTCCACCCCTCAGCACTGACTTCGCCTATGCACCTCCCTGGCCCCTGTCTCGTCCACCTCCTACCTGCAGCGAGCTGTCATCTGAGGAGCTGGGCGTTCCCTTCACCACCGGGACGTCCCTGACTCTCCTGACCAGGGGTGGAAGGGTTGGGGAGTGGGGTGCAAGCCAGCCAGCCCCAGCTCTTGTTGGTTCTGACGCTCTCCGCGGGGCCTTCCCAGGTCCCCACAGCATTAGTCCTTCCTGTGGGGATGCAGGGGGATGAAGGGCAGGAGGGTGGGGGAGAAGTGAGGGGCAGTGGGAAAGGAAACCACTGAATCTGTCAACTGGCAAAGTGGGGCTCCTTTGACGGAAGCCTCACTCAGGCTTCGCTGAGTTCTGTGCCTGGTTGACTAGCTGGGCTCCCTCCTCTTTCTATGAAGAATCTAGTTGGAGGAAGAATCCTGCAAATCAGTTGAGCAATAATCCCCTGCCCTCGGTATCCTGTCACCTTGATACCTGATCACTCCAGGCTGCCTTCCGGCGTCATTGTGTCGACTGGTTTTAGCCAGAAGCGGCTCATCCATATGGTTCCTCCTAGTCATTTTGCACCCACTGACCCCATCCTGCTCTTTGCTTGTGAATTTCCATTCATCCCTTTTGGACTTGGAACTGAGTCCACTCTCCCCCCACCCATGCCTGGCCTCTGTACCTATCACTGTGGTCTCCCTTGAAGAAAGTCCATCTCGCCTTCATTAACAAGTGTTGGTGTTACCAAAGACTTGAAGCTCAGCCCATGTGAAACCAATGTCTGAGGAAGGAGCGTTGAGCAGGAAGAAAGGCTTTATTCCGTTTCCAAAGAGTGGAGAGGTGGGGGCCCATGCCCATAAACCAGGTTCTCCAGTCCAGGGGTGGAGGTCACGGATACAGGACGGGAATAAGGGAACAGGCTGTCAAGGGGGAGATTCATGTTTCCACTGGAAATAGATAGAGATCTTTCAGGAACTTGGCTACCACCCCTTTCCACATTGTTTATGGTTTTGTGTTTCTGGACATGGTAACTGGCCTTTAGCCTTCAGTGGGGGAAGAGAGAGACTAAGCAATCGGGGTCAAGTAGAATCCATTATAATTTGGTGCAAAATGTTTCTCAAATGATTAACAGGTCTGCATGCAGAGCTGAGTAGGCTCTGACTCAAAAGTTAAGGCAGCAAAGGAGACAGACACAGAAGGCAGAGATGCCAAGCCCTTGTGCCCATCCTCGCTGCCTACGGGGCATCTGCAGGTCAAGTGACAAATCAGTGTTTGCAGCCAAAGCAGACTTTAAGTCACTGAAAAGTAACCTAGACCCCTGTTGTTGTGACCCACGTCAGAGGCGTTGTCTGCAGCAAAGCCAGGGGAGACTGATCATGTGTGACCTACAAAATGAGTGATTTTTAAATCAGCTCAGAGCAAGGGAAACTAGATTCTATATAGGTTTCTCGTCAGTAACCTTTGATTAATTTCCTCTAAGTCAATCAAATTCCATTGTTATGTAACTCCCAGCCATGCTGAAAAGACCTCTTTTGTCACCTTGCATTTAATTTTTCCTTCTTTTCAGACATGTGTTTTAGTCAGATTTTTTCATGGCTGTGACTAAATGACCCGACCAGCACAGCTGTAGAGGAGGAGAAGTTTATTTGGGGGCTCACGGTTTTGGAGGTTTCAATCCATAGACAGCTGGCTCATTCCTCAGGGCTCCAGGTGAGGCAGGACATCATGGAGGAAGAGTGTGGCAGAGGGAAGCAGCTCACATGGTGATCAGGAAGCAGAGGGAGACTCCACTTACCAGGTATAAATATGTACCCAAAGCCACGCCCCAGTTCCCACCTCCCCCAGCCACACCCCACCACTTCAGTTACTGCTTGGTTAATCCCTACCAGGGGATTAAGTCACTGATGGGGTTAAGGCTCTTACAACCCACTCATTCTCCTCTGAACCTTTCTGCACTCTCTCACGTGCGACCTTTTGTGGGACACCTCACATCCAAGCCATAGCAGACATGGCAACAGGGACTGATGGTGGCTTCTTTCCTGGACAACTTTAATGAGTGCACAAGAACTAGTCAACTTATTTCAAAGTACTGACATCCATTTGCCAAGTCTCCTGCAGCCCCAGAGTTTGCAGACAGCAACAGCAGTCACAGTTATCCTAGAGCCCTCTCAGCGGCTGCTGTTCTGTGGCTTAACAAGGATTGCTAACTTGCCAATTGGGCACAGAAGGGATATGCCCTGCTCTGTGCTTTCATTCAGCCCCATCCCAGTGGGTGACACCATGCCCTCTTCTTCCTCATGATGCAGGAGTTGCAGCAATATGTATGGTGTTAGGCTCCAGGGGCAGAATCTGAACCCAAACTCTGTGAAGCAATATGGATTTTATCTGCACATGTCAGTCCAGAGGTAAAATTAGCATTGCCCTATCCAGAGAGGCAAAGGCTATGATCAAAACTCAGTATGTCTCCCCCTTCTTTCATATGGCTTCATTCTCTGGCTGACATTCTTCCTGGGGTGCTTAATGTACCTACTGGATCTGTCTGTTAATACCTGGTTCGTGATCTCAGAGAAGACAGGCGGCTCTTGTTCAGGCAGCTGCCGTGGAGTCACCTGGAACCTCACTGGATGTGCCCTGGTTGTTCAGCCTCACTCATTGCACACCCAAGAGTGTGCCCAGGGGACGGAGGGGCTCTGCTTGACCAGCTGGGCATGGGTCTTCACCAGCATCACCTGGGGACGGGCTCCTTCCCCAAAAGGAAGGATATGTGAGAAGAGATAAGGCCCAGAAAGGAAGGATCACTCTAGATTGTTTACAAATGCAATGTTTAAGGCAATTAAGAGTTTGGCAAATCAATACATTTCACAAAAAATGGGACACCCAAATATGGATAAAAACAACATTTGAAAGTAAGCATCTGTTTAGGTAACTAACATTATGTACAATCAAGAGCAAAAAAAGTTAAGGTAATGCAATATGTGGAAGATTTTATTGTTTTTATATGTACAGAGAATGACATATCTCTAAAGTACCTATGTATCTAAAACAAAGAAAATGACAGCGTATTCTAAATAAGAAAAGAATATTGCTAGGACACTGTCTTAGACTTTTATTCAACTTTCCTCTGAAGTTGAAGATGTTACTACACTAATGTCCTCAAAATGATTTAAAATACCAATTATGTAAAGTAAGTTTTTGCTTAAAAATAAAAATGTATGAATATTAATTTTATATCTTAAAAATTCTGAGAAAGTCTTTTTAAAATTACTTGGATCTTTTTTGCAATGCCTAGCTATAAATTTATATATATATATATAAAATCAGTAACTTTCTCTACAGAAAGTATAAACACAAGAGGTGGAGAATATTACAGTATTAAGTTCCAATTCCTAGTAGCAAGGATACGGATACAGGTAAAATAACTGAGGGTGGAAATGAACTATGTACATCCAAAGGGTGAAAATTATGAAATACTTTTTATGAATCAAAACAAAAAAAAAAATCAAACACAGGTAAAATATTCAGAACAAATGTGATGAAGCATAAATTTCTTTAACATACATAGAGTTCTTAAAATGGATTTAAAAAACATGGTATATATATGGAATATTACTGAGCTTTAAAGAAGAATGAAATGATGGCATTTGCCAGTAAATGGATGGAGCTGAAGAATATCAAGCTAAGCTAAATAAGTCAATACCCAAAAAACAAAGGCTGAATGTTTTCTGATATGCGGAAGCTAATTCACAATAAAGTGTTGTGGGGCTAGGGAAGAATAGAGTTACTTTAGATTAGGTAGAGGGGAGTGAAGGGAAGGGAGAGGAATGGAGGTAGGAAGGATAGTAGAATGAATCAGACATTATTACCCTATGAACATATATAACTATACGAATGGTGGGATTCTGCATCATGTACAAGCAGAAGAATGAGAAATTATACTCCCTTTATATATGATGTGTCAATGTGCATTCTACTGTCCTGTTTAACTAATTAGAACAAATTTTTAAAATTTTTAAAAATCAAGATAGAAAATATTCCAGTCTATTTTTATGAAAATTGAATCCACCCCCAAAATAATAAGTTTATATACAAGAGAAACTACACACAATTATACTGATAGATGAGTGGAAATTCAAAGAATAGCACAGTATTTTTCACAGATTAAGCTTTCGTTGACCAACATTTTTGCAAACTGTGGAGGGTGTAAAAAGCCATGGGTGAATGTGCTCTCAGTACAGGAAGTGACCTGATCCAGGCCAATTGCTGAAGGAAATGGACCTGCCACTTTCAATCCCACATTCCCAGTAACCTGTTACTCCATTCCAGAAGCCTGCCCTGGAAGTGCACAAGAGGATAGAAATGCTCAAGGGAAAACATTTTTTGCCAAACGTGATGAACATAGTCTAGTTATCTACGTAGCTTTGGGTAGACAGAGTATGTACAATGCAATGGTACTTAGAAAAGATCATACTACAGGCAAGCAAGTTGTGTGTGTGAATGCCTGTGTGTGTGTGTGTGTGTGTGTGTGTGTGTGTGTGCAAGGGAGATAAAGAGAGTGGTTCAGAAACTCTGAAGACTGCCCGAGGCCTGGGTACTGGTTTTGTACTGGAAAGGATAATTTATTTCATTGTATAACCATTTGAATTATCAGAAAAACTCCAGTTTAAATATGCTCAGGCAGAGGCATTTAGTTTCCATGCTGAAAACTATTATATGCCAGCCATTTTAGTGTCTATAACAAAATTATTGTCAGCACTTAATTGTAGAATTTTAGGTCCTTAATTATTTTTTAATCTATGAATTAAGAAGTTCAAAATTATTTTCTAAAGAGAACTCTGCCATGTTTGCAGATATATTCTTCAATGTTAATTTTAATAAGAGGCTATTTTACTTGTGACTTTTTTATCAAGTAGGAAAAAAATCATGTTGGGCTCATGTTATGATCATGGATTAAGAATCAAACAGACATGGATTGGATTATTACTCTGTTATTTTCTACTTTTGTGGCTTGTATATATTTAATCAATATGAAAATCAATCCCATCAATAATATTCAGAATGGATCAATAATAAAACATATATACAACAATGAGCTTGATACTCACACTTTATAAGTAGTTCAAAAAATTGGTATTACCATTACTATCACTATTATTCATGGTGTTTTCACACCTAAGTTTTAACTCAGAGAGTTAAACGCCAAGAACTTTAATGGAATTAAATATCTCATGCTCACTGATGAGCATGAGATTTTGGTGCCTCAGAATACACAGAAGTGATTATGGATGGTTGCTTAAAATATCAATACATGATTCTTGAGATGTGCCACAGATACAATTTGAAGATCTCCACTAGAACGTTAAAGGAAGAAAACTAGTAAATATTAATATATGTTTCAAGCTCAATACATGTTCTTTATATGTTGAATTAACTTTTACTAGAAAAATAAAAATGGCAAACTCAAGAAAAAATTATTTTAAATTTCTCAATTAAATGAACAAAAGTTGCAGGCAAATGGATGAAATTGGATAATATCACGCTAAGTGAGAAAAGCCAATCTCAAAAAACCAAAGGAAGAATGATCTCACTGATAAGTGGATAGTGTTAGGGTTAGGGAGGGGGGCAAGAATGAAGGAAGGACTGTACAGAGGGAAAAGAGGGGTGGGAGGGGTGGGGGGAAAGGGAAAAAATAACAATGAATCAAACAACATTACCCTATGTAAGTTTATGATTACACAAATGGTAAGCCTTTACTCCATGTACAAACACAGAAACAACATGTATCCCATTTGTTTACAATTAAAAAAATAAAAAATAAAAATAAATGAGCAAAAGGAATAAGAGGGACCCCCAAACAGATGGTTAGCTTCATTAACCCTCTCTTATTTATGAGGGTTTTTAGAGGAAACACTGCTTTGTGATGGAGAAGTGTTGAGACATTAAGGTCTGAATTAAGGGATGGTGGAAAAGCAGGTGTTTCCGGATCAGGAATAACCAAGGGCCCGCTCCATTACGGACTCAGTGCCTTGTGTAACGGATGCCACTTCCTTCTCCATGCTGGCTTCTACAGGGCTGAAAGTCAACTTTGTGGCCCACTCATAGCAAACGTGAAAGGTTTTTAAGAATTGATTTTTGTATCAGTCTCAATTTGGGATCCATTTTATGAGTCCCAAACTATGTATTCCTTTTCTCTTTCCCACCTACTTCTATTCTAGGACATCTTAATGCATTTTATGTATCTATTTTTTCAAGAAATATTTATCGATCTTCTACTAATGGGCCAAGAACTGAGATGGACATTCCACTCACAATAGAGCTGATTATAAGTACGTGACCTTGCCAATAGGAAACATATTACATATTCAACATAGGCTTCCTTTAAAAGGCAACGTACTAATTAATTACCTAATAGAAAATGGTCATGCTGGGCAAAGAAGGTAAATCCACATCCAGCATAAGTGTCTGTGCGAGCAAGGAAGAATCACTCTCCACCTGCAGATGGAAACAGTCTCGCATGCTCAGCGGAACAGCTGAGTGGGAATGGTTCATGTCAGACTCTCAGAGAGCATATGTCTCAGTAGCAGACACAGTTTGGGGAGAGGAAGCCCCTGTGATGATGTAAACACTTAACATTAACTGCAAACATGCTTCTAGCTTTGTCCGTAAACCCACTGTGAAGCTTGAGTGAGCAAAGAGGCTGACTCAGCAGCAGAGCAGTTCTTGTCTATTAGAAGCCTCCTCTGCAGGAGGCTTTCTGGTGAACTTTCACCTGGAGTGAACACGTGTCCACACTGCTGGGCCATGAGTCCATTTACACTGCTTCAGCAGAGCTCCTTGCCCTAGTCTTACAACCAGGCTGATTTCAAATCTTTGTCCGTCCAAGCATACAAACCACCATCTATGAGCCAGTAGTCACTAGCTCTGACCATGCTTCATGCCCCAAAATAGGCACCCAGGGATAATGCTTGAATGCTTACCATCAGAAAGACTTTCATCTGTGCCATCTGAGAACACACCCTAAGGCCATCCCCAAGGAGCCCTGCCACTATTAAGCCCTGTCTGCTTGAACATGAGTGGAAACCATGATTTGTTACACTGCAAAAGTCAGGAGGTGCCATTAATGGTGTAGGTAATGTGAGATGGTGTCATGGCAGACTGGAGTGAGTCTCTCCTTCTCAGGGGAAAGAGAAGGCCATGATGTGAAATTCCTTTGGAAAGGGTCGTTTGTCAGTGATTGTGGACCTCCAGGAGCAACTAAAGGGAACCTAATTCTGCCAATGATGTGGAGAGCTTGGAATCAGATTCTTTCCCAGTCGAGGCTTCTGAAGAGAATGCTGAGTGACAGGCAGCTCGATCACAGCTTCAGGAGAGCCTGGACAGACGACCCAGCTAAGCCACGCTGGGCTGTGACCCACAGGAATCCTGTGCACGTTCTATGAAGCAGCTAAGTGTCGGGTGTTCTGTTAAACAGTGACAGAAGACTAATACAGTACCTTTCAGGGAAGCTCTACGGAGAACTCCAGAGCGCTGCGTGAACTCAGGAAGTCTGACCCAGGGTGCAGAGTCATGTGCAGGCTGGAGCTGCTGTCTGCACAGCGTCCCTTCAGTATGGCCATGATGACACTGGTGTGAGTGAAGAGTGCCCAGCTCCTCATAGCTCTCTCATCCCTTCAGAATCCGCCTGGGAATTTTTCATTTATTTCATTTCCACTTGGGAGAAAATGCATGTCAATATTGTGGTTTAGAAGGTTAAGTAAAACCCATGCCATAGGAATCAACCCAGTTTGTGGGCCCCTTGGTTTCATTGGCTCAAGGACATTGTGCCTACCAAGACCCAAGTGTGCATTTGTGGATAGCCGGGCTTCTTCCTTCAGGGCTCAGCCCATACACCATAAGGTTTCTGATCAGCCATAGAGAGTGTGGCCCCAAAATCTGGGGCCTGACCATATACCCACTGAACATGAGTAAGTCTTATTTCAGTGCATTTTCCTCCACGATTTACTGAAATCAAATTGCTAACTCTCAATCCCTATATAAGTCCTTAACATCTTCAAATCTTCCAAAGGTGGCCGAGGATATATCACAGACTCCACCTTAACATAAATTGGTTCATAAATAAATAAAATAGTTGCTGAACTCCCAAGCTGTAATAAATAGGGATTGTTTCTGCAGTGTCCACTGAACCATTTAAATTTAATATTTTGACATAAATAAAAGGTAATCGACAGTTTTCCCTTCCATACACAAAAACACATGCATCTTCCTTACACCACCCTTCCCCAGGACAACAGAAAAGACAACACAGGTATTGCAAACATGAATACAGTAGAACTGAATAACAAGAACAGCATTAGAGAAGGACAACAACATTGATTCACTCAGGGAAAATTGATGGGCAAAGAAAACAGGAAAAAGTTGCACAAAACATCAGGAATACCTGATGACATACCAAATTTTGCTTTAGAATTAAAAAATAAAACAGTATTTAAGTGAGGCTGTTTTTAAGGACTCCAATGAAGAATCACATTCAGAAGGGCTGAGCTAGTCCTCACTTTTACACCTTTCAATTGTATATCAAGTGTGTGAGTCTTGCATTGGTAACTTCTCTTGCTAGAAAAAAATTCAAAAATAGCAATCTAAAGAAAAGGAATTGCCTCCACAGGGAGCACTCCAATGAAAGCCTGGTGTTTGACTTTACTTAACATCCAAGCATAAAGTATGAGGTCATCAAAAGAAAACATTGCTTTTTCAAGGAAAGAAATTCTCAACATTTTTTTCTGCTAATAAAAATCTTCCATGTTTTGATGGTTGCTTGGAATCAGGAAGTATATCTCAAGAGCACCTAACTTTTCCAAACTGTTTTATCTTAAAATAAAGCCTATCAATGAGTTACTCCTATCATTCTAATATTCAGCTCTGCTGTTTAAATTGAAATATTTTGGGGAAAAATTCTATATAATTATAGATGAATAAAGCATAATCTAATTGGCCTTTTATTCATTGAACTTATTATTAAAACTACATAAAACCTTATATTTTAAGAAAACCAATGCTTGAGAAGGAATTGTTAATTAATATTCATATAGATATGAAAAATATGAGAAACAACTGACATTTGAAATTATGGAAACTTAAAGAAATAAAAAGAACGTTAAACACTTTTATTCAGTGTCCTCAGGCTCAAAAGATTGTAATAGCAATAAAACAAGAACAGGATTCTATGATATAGGAGCAATTGGAGAACATGAAAATTCTTGGAAACTAATGCTATTCTTGCCAAAATGAAAAATCCAATGGTCAGATTAAATACTAAAATGGATAAAGGCAAGCTTGATGATCGAGAGATAAAATAGAAAAAATTCAGAATACACAACAAAAAGATTTTTTTAACTTAAGTTTTAAAAAGAAGGTTTGGAGACAAAGTGAATACAGGGAAGGCAACATTAATTAGCAATATTATATAAGGGGAAAAGGGTACTGAAACTAAAAATTGAAGGAACAACTGATAAACAGTAGAGAAAAACAATCTGAAACAAGCAAACAGAGAGATTTTTTTTTAAATTCCCTATCTGATGCTAAACTTTGCTATATATTGTGCAGAATTCCTCATAGTTCTTCTTTATTACAAAGAATGAGGAGCAATCAGATTGTACATAATTCATTAGTACAAAAGAAAACCTTAAAGACATCAAAATTTGGTGGATAATAATTCAGTAGCAAAAATTACTAAATGATGAGGTTTTCCCACAAAGTGAAAGGCTATATAAGGATAAAATGGCATAAGCCATGGTAGTGCACACCTGTAATCTTAGCTACTATGGTGCTACTCAGCTACTTGTTAAGTGCCCAGGCTGGTCAGGAACTTCACAAGTTCAAGACCAGCCTGGGCACTTAACAAGATTCCATCTCAAGTTATATAAATAAATAAAGAAGTAAAGAAAATGTTTGAGAAAGGCCTGGGACTGTAGCTCAGTGGCAGATTGGTTTCTAGCATGTGCAAGCACCCAGGTGTAGTCTCTAATATGCAAAAATAAAGGAATAAAATGAAATGAGACAAGATAGTGATATGACCTTTGCAATTAAACAAAGCTCAAAGATATTAAAAATTGATCTTTATAGATAGATTTCAAGATAGACATTTAAATTTCAAAAGAATTTACATCTCTGCACCTAGGTCGGTGTCATCACTGGTTGGTCGCAGTCGTGGAGCAAACTGGCGGGCGAGTCAGGCTTCTTGCACCACAGAGGTAGCAGGAGGGCACCAACCCACCTGCCTTATGGAGCAGGGTGGTGGGTAGCCAACCTGGCCAACCACCAGGCCAAAGACAGAAGCTTTCACTGAACAACCCTGACCCACCACCACGCCAAGGTTTGTCGCCATCATAGAGCTAGCCAGAGGCTTCGTTATAAGCCGGTGCAGGCATTTTTAATTACTCCTGAGGGCGTGGCCATCATCAATGGAAGGGCAACTTCCTTCCTGAGACAGCTACAGGAGGACAGAGGACCTTTGAAAAGACCCAGGAGCCAAGGAGAGGAGGTATTGAGAGACTCAGGACCAACTCAGAGCCACCGGGAAAGACCACCCACCTGAAGTCCACCACCCCTAGAAGACCAGCTTCCTAGTGGAACACCGCATTATCAAGTTCCTCCAAGACTTCAGGCTACTGAAGGCTAAGAGGTGAGTTATTGGAAATTTACAGAGACAATATTAGTCAATAGAGGAAATATGCAATATCCCAGAGTTTCACTAAGAGGGGTGGATACCTGAGCAATATGAGAAAACAAGGGAAGAAAATGTCCCAAACAAACCTAGATGGTATAGCAATAAAACCCAAAGACAGCATGGCAGAAGAAATGTCAGAAAGGGAGTTCAGAATGTACATAATCAAAATGATCAGGGAAGCAAACGAGGAGATGAAAGAGCAAATGCAGGCATTGAAGGATGAGATGTAAGGGCAAATGCAGGCATTGAATGATCACACCAGTCAACAGTTAGAAGAGCAAATACAGGAAACAAAAGATCATTTCAATAAAGAGTTAAGAGATATTGAAAAAAAAAACAAAACAGAAATTCTTAAAATGAAGGAAACAATAAACCAAATTAAAAACTCAATAGAAAGCACAACAAATAGGATAGAACACCAGGAAGACAGAACCTCAGATATTGAAGACAAAATATTTAATCTTGAAAACAAAGTTGACCAAACAGAGAAGATGGTAAGAAATCATGAACAGAATGTACAAGAACTATGGGATATCATGAAAAGGACAAATTTAAGAATTATAGGGATTGAGGAAGGCTTAGAGAAACAAACCAAAGGAATGAACAATCTATTCAATGAAATAATATCAGAAAATTTCCCAAATTTGAAGAATGAAAAGGAAAATCAAGTACGAGAGGCTTATAGGACTCCAAATACACAAAATTACAACAAACCCACACCATGTCACATTATAATGAAAACACCTAACATACAAAATAAAGACAGAATTTTAAAGGCTGCGAGAGAAAAGAATCAAATTACATTCATGGGGAAACCAACATGGATATCAACAGATTTTTCAATCCAGACACTACAAGCTAGAAGGGCCTGGAACAACATTTTTCAAGCTCTGAAAGAAAATGGATGCCAACCAAGAATCTTATACCCAGCAAAACTTACCTTCAGATTTGACAACAAAATAAAATCCTTCCTGCAGAGAGCCCTAGGATGGCGGCTGGTGTTGAGCCAAGAGGTGGCACATAATTAGTGTTAACACAACGTGATCTACTTTTGCCTGATTAATTAATGTTTCCTCTGTGCTAGTGGTCAAAAGATGTTCTTCATTCATTCTTAATTAGTACTGTGGCGCATGCTCCAAACATACTACTTAATCCTAAGCTGATTGTCTGCCTTAGGGTATATAAGACATTCTCTTCACATGGGAGGAGATGGCAGAACGCAGATTGCAGAACCCGGGGATTGCAGATCACAGAATGAAGGACACAGTACGCAGGACGCACCACTAAGAAGCACCTCTGATAGCACGCACCTTTAGGATGCAGGATGCAGAATGCACCTCTAAGAAGAAGCAGCAGACCGCTAAGAAATAGCTCCTCTAAAGCTTCCTCTAAAATTAAGCAAAGTCTCTCTTCCTCTAAGCAAAGTCTCTCTTCCTCTAAAACTTAAAGTAAGCAAAGCCTTTCTTCCTGTATAAATTAGTAGAACAAGCAAACAAGCAAGGAAGTAGCCCAGATAAAGATAATAGAAGTAGTTCAGTTCCAGTCCACCTCCAATAAATTACCGCAAGATTGTTGCTGTGAGCGGCAACACCTTCCATGATAAACAAAAGCTAAAAGAATTTACAAAAGAAAGCCAGCATTACAGAACATTCTCAGCAAAATATTCCATGAGGAAGAGATGAAAAAACGATGCAAATCAGCAACGGGAGGAACTAGCCTAAAGCAAAAACCAAATAAAGGAGAAATCAAGTCATGTCCAAAAAAAAAAAAAAATGAGCCAAATGACTGGGAATACAAATAATATTTCAATAATAACCCTGAATGTTAATGGCCTGAACTCACCAATCAAAAGACATAGACTGGCAGATTGGATTTAAAAGAAAGATCCAAAAATTTGCTGCCTGCAAGAGACTCATCTCATAGAAAGAGATACCCACAGACTAAAGGTGAAAAAACGGGGAAAAAACATACCATGCACATGGACTCGGCAAAGAAGTTGGAGTATCCATCCTCATTTCAGATAATGCGGACTTCAAGCCAAAACTAGTCAGAAAGAGATAAAGAAGGTCATTTCATACGGCTTAAGGGAAGCATAAATCAGCAAGATATAACAATCATAAACATCTATGCCCCAAACAGTGGCTCATCCATGTATGTCAAACAAATCCTTCTCAATTTCAGAAACCAAATAGACCATAACACAATAATACTAGGTGATTTTAACACATCTCTCTCACCACTAGACACATCTTCCAAACAAAAATTGAACAAAGAAACCATAGATCTCAAAAACACAATCAATAATTTAGACTTAATGGACATTTATAGAATATATCATCCAAAAAAGAGCAAATACACTTTCTTCTCAGCAGCACATGGATCCTTCTCTAAAATAGACCATATATTATGCCACCAAGCTACTGTTAGCAAATACAAGAAGATAGAGATACTATCTTGTATTCTGTCAGATCATAATGGATTGAAATTAGAAATAAAAGACAGAATAAAAAACAGAATCTTCTCAAATATCTGGAGATTAAATAATACACGATTATATGATGAATGGATTACCTAAGACATAAGGAGGGAAATAAAAAAAATTCTTAGAAGTAAATGAGAACAAAGACACATCATATCAAAACCTCTGGAACACTATGAAAGCAGTTCTTAGAGGAAAATTTATTTCATGGAGTGCATTCAGTAAAAGAAGAAAAAAATCAACAAATAAACGACCTAACACTATGGCTCAAAGCCCTAGCTAAAGAAGAGCAGACCAACACCAAAAGAAGTAGAAGACAGGAAATAGTTAAAATCAGAGCTGAAATCAACGAAATTGAAATAAAAGAACCAATCAAAAAATAGACAAATTAAACAGTTGGTTCATTGAAAAAATAAACAAAATTGATAAACCCATAGGTGCACTAAAAAAGAGAAGAAGAGAGAACATCCAAATTACTAAAATTCGGAATGAACAAGGAAATATCACAACAGACACAATTGAAATACAAAACATAATTAGAAGCTATTTTGAAAATCTATACTCCAACAAAACAGAAAACCTCGAAGACATCAACAAGTTTCTAGAGACATATGAATTACCTAAACTGAACCCGGAGGACATACACAATTTAAATAGATCAATTTCAAGTAATGAAATAGAAGAAGTCATCAAATCCTATCAACAAAGAAAAGTCCAGGACTAGATGGGTTCTCAGCCGAGTTCCACAAAACATTTAAAGAAGAGCTCATTCCAATACTCCTCAAAGTATTCCATGAAATAGAAGAGGAGGGAACCCTCCCAAACTCATTCTATGAAGCCAATATCACCCTGATACCTAAACCAGACAGAGACACATCGAGGAAAGAAAATGTCCGACCAATATTCTTAATGAACATTGATGCAAAAATTCTCAACAAAATCTTAGCAAATCGCATACAAAACTATATTAAAATACAGTGCACCATGATCAAGTGGGTTTTATCCCAGGGATGCAAGGTTGGTTCAACATCCGAAAATCAATAAATGTAATTCACCGTATCAATAGACTTAAAGTCAAGAAACACACGATTATTTTAATAGATGCAGAAAAAGCATTTGATAAAATACAGCATCCCTCCATACTCAAAACACTGGAACAAATAGGAATAGTGGGAACATTCCTTAACATTTTAAAGGCCATCTATGCTAAGCCCATGGTCAATATCATTCTAAATGGCGAAAAACTGAAAGCATTCCCCCTAAAAACTGGAACAAGGCAGGGATGCCCTCTTTCACCACTTCTATTCAACATCATCCTTGAGACTCTAGCCAGAGCAATTAGACAAACCAAAGAAATCAAATGGATACAAATAGGAAAAGAGGAACTCAAACTATCCCTGTTCACTGATGACATGATTATATATTTAGAGGAACCCGGGAATTCCACCAGAAAACATTTAGAACTCATAAGTGAATTCAATAAAGTAGCTGGTTACAAGATCAATGCTCATAAATTCAATGCATTTTTATACATAAGTGATGAATCTTCAGAAAAAGAAGTTAGGAAAACTACCCCATTCACAACAGTTTTGAAAAAAATAAAATACTTGGGAATCAATCTAACAAAAGAGGTGAAAGACCTCTACAATGAGAACTACAGAACACTAAAGAAAGAAATTAAAGAAAACCTTAGAAGATGGAAAGATCTCCCATGTTCTTGGATAGGCAAAATTAATATTGTCAAAATGGCCATACTACCAAATACAGATTCAATGCAATTCCAATTAAAATCCCAATGACATACCTTACAAAAATAGAGCAAGCAATTATGAAATTCATCTGGAAGAATAAGAAATCCAGAATAGCTAAAGCAATCCTTAGCAGGAAGAGGGAAGCAGGGGGTATTGCAATACCAGACCTTCAACTATACTATAAAGCAATAGTAACAAAAACGGCATGGTATTGGCACCAAAATAGACAGGTAGATCAATGGTGCAGAATAGAGGACATGGACACAAACCCAAATAAATACAATTTTCTCATACTAGTTAAAGATTCCAAAAATATGCAATGGAGAAAAGATAGCCTCTTCAACAAATGGTGCGGGGAAAACTGGAAATCCATATGCAACAGAATGAAACTAAACTCCTATCTCTCACCCTATACAAAACTCAACTCAAAATGGATCAAGGACCTTGGAATCAGACCAGAGACCCTGCATCTTATAGAAGAAAAAGTAGGTCCAAATCTGAAACTTGTTGGCTTAGGATCAGAGTTCCATAACAGGACTCCCATAACACAAGAATTAAAACCAAGAGTCAATAACTGGGACAGATTCAAACTAAATAGCTTTCTCTCAGCAAAGGAAACTATCAGCAATGTGATGAGAGAGCCTACAGAGTGGGAGAATATCTTTGCCACTCATACTTCAGATAGAGCAGTAATTTCTAGAATATATGAAGAACTCAAAAAACTCTACCCCAAGAGTACAAATAACCCAATCAATAAATGGGCTAAAGATATGAACAGACACTTCACAGAAGAAGATCTACAAGCAATCAACAAACATATGAAAAAATGTTCAACATCTCTAGTAATAAGAGAAATGCAAATCAAAACTACCCTAAGATTCCATCTCACCCCAATTAGAATGGCGATTATCAAGAACACAAGCAACAATAGGTGTTGGCGATGATGTGGGGAAAAAGGTACACTCATACATTGCTGGTGGGGCTGCAAATTAGTGCAGCCACTCTGGAAAGCAGTATGGAGATTCCTCAGAAAGATTGGAATGGAACCACCATTTGACCCAGCTATCCCACTCCTTGGCCTATACCCAAAGGACTTAAAATCAGTATACTACAGAGATACAACCACATCAATGTTCATAGCTGCTTAATTCACAATGGCCAGATTGTGGAAGCAACCTAGATGCCCTTCAATTGATGAATGGATAAAGAAACTGTGGTATATATATACCATGGAATATTACTCTGCCATGAAGAATAATAAAATTATGGCATTTGTAGGCAAATGGATGCAGTTGAAGAATATCATGCTAAGTGAGGTAAGCCAATCTCAAAAAAACAAAGGATGAATGATCCCACTGATAAGTGGATGATGACACATATAGGGGGTGGGAAGGGGGCAAGAATGGAGGAAGGAGGGACTCTATAGAGGGATAAGAGGGATAAGGGAGGGGTGGTGGGGGGAAAAAATAACAGAATGATTCAAAAACTATACCCTAGGTAAATGTATGATTACTCAAATTGTGTGCCTCTACTTCATGTACAAACAGAAAAACAAGATGTATCCCATTTGTTTATGATAAAAATGAATTTAAAAAAGAATTTACAGATATTGAATTAAAATTACTTGACTTTGCATCCAATTATCCTACATAGGTAGAGATAAATAATGTGGGCATGTGTAAATAATATGAGAAACTATAGATGACATGAGAAACACATTACAGTAGATCTTTGTAGGTTTTGAAAGAGACAATTGGGAAATGCTAATTGAATTTTAAAAATAAGATATAAATGTTATAACCCTTAGCAATGTAAAATAATATTGCTAGTAAATATCAGAAGGGAGAGAAAGGTAAGTAGTTGAACTCTTTACCTAAGTTCTGAGTCTTCCTAGAGGGGCATTTACATATTATAGACCTGCTGAATTTATCCCGTAAATAGAGGCTACTCATGCTGTTTAAATTTACAATAGGTTCCAAAAAATAAACGTTTAAAAACAGAAACCTAAACCTAAACCTGTATTTCAGAACTTAACCTGGGTTTTGAAGAGGTAGCAGACTTTTGTTTTTTTAAAGAAAACTCCCTGTCTTAACTTTTCAATTTATATTTAGAGAAAAGTTACAGAAATCATACAGAGAAGCCCGGTGTGCTGCTGCTATACACTGCAAGAGCAGTTCCCGGGTACGGGTCAGGTGCTGAGCTCTGCACCTTACCGTTAGCCATGCTACTACCCCTGTTTATGTTGCACTAGTTCACCACTGACGTGCTTCTCCTGATCCGATGCCGAGCACCCCACATTGCTCTTAGTTGCCCCAGGTTCTGGCAATTACCATCTCTCCTTATTTCTCATGACATTGATCTTCAGAAGAATTCCCATTGGTTGTTTTGGAGAATATCACTCCACTTGAATTTCTCCAGTATTTTCTCATGAGTTAGAATGATGGTTACTTTCACATAGTGCATAAAAAATCTTATTGAAAAGAGAAACAATTGCAACAGATGAATGGATAAAGAAACTGTGGTATATATACACAATGGAATATCATACAACCATAAAGAAGAATAATATAATGGAATTTGCAGAAAAATGGATGGAATTGGAGAATATCATGCTAAGTGAAATAAGCCAATCCCCAAAAAACAAAGGCAGAATGCTTTCTCTGATAAGTGAATGATGATGTACAATGGGGTTGAGGGCTGAGGAGTGAGAGAAGAATGGAGGAACTTTAGATTATGTAGAGGATAATGAGAGAGGGAGTTATGAAAAATGGTGGAATGAGACAGACATCATTATCCTATGTACATGTATGATTACGTGAAAGGTATGAATCTGCATTATGCACAACCATAGAAACAAAAAGATGTACCACTTTTGTGAACAATGAATCAAAATGCAGTTTGTAAAAAATAAAATTAAATGAATAAATGAAAACAATAATAAAGGAAAGAAAAGAACACAATATCTTGAATAAGAGAGGACGTGTCTATGATGTGCCATCCTGGCTGAGTTACCAACTCCTTCCCTGTGTCTTCCTTTAGGGGCGAGTCACAGGAGAGGCCGGTGGGGGTTTCCTGGGGCAGAGTCGGGGGCCGGGGAGCAGCATATGCCTTGAGGAGGCTCAGCCAGGACACCACATTAGTGCCAGGCAGAGGCCGGACCTGCAGCTGCTCCAGCTGCCTTTCCCTCTGTCCTGCAGGGGCTCCTCTGCCTCCCGGTGGAGATGGTCTGTACCGAAGGGCCTTGCTCTCTGAGTACCCGCAGGATCAGAGGCAAGGAACCCTGACACGCGGCTCCAGCTTGCTCTTGCTCCGACGGTCATCATACACCTTTCCTTCCTCGAGGCCACTCCCAGCCTGCTCAACCAGCTGCTGCCTGATGGAACCCTGTCACAAAGCACAGGCAGTGTGTGTATTGAACCCTGGCTGACACAGAATTTGGTAGTGAAAGCAGTTGGAAAGAAGAGATGAGTTGTTGGAATTAGTTTTGTCTATTCTGATTTTTTTTTAATTAAAATGCCCAAGTGACCTTGTTTCCAGGGTAAAGGGAAGCAAGGACACATGCCATGCGGTGGCAAACTGTTACCAAGTGTACCACCTGTAAATATCAATGCTTATGGAAGACTGGGCTCTGAATGACAATGACACAGTATTTGCAGGCTTAGGACAGTTTAGTAAAATGAAGGAGTGTAAAGCATTGGTCAGTGCTTTCAACCGAGCTGGAAAAGGTAGGAAGAGATAAGGAGCAGGTCAAGACATCAAATTTGCAATTCAAAGTCTATAGGAAGACACTGCTTCTTACCTTCCTCAAGAAACCCCTCTCTCCTGTGAGCTCAGGGTGGGCTAATATTTTTGCAGAACAAACACCACTTCTGGTCAAATGAGGTCCGTCTCTTGTTGCTGAAGGAAGGGCAATGACTGGGGTGACACAGGATTGTGACAATCGGGATGGAAATGCAGGGCTGGATTTCTATGAAGCACGGATCCTGAGTCCCCGGACTTGTTGGCCACTGGAAAAAACTGCTACCCTTGCCCAAGGAGGCTAGTCACCTTTTCTCTGAATGTTTCATTCAGCTTTTTTGCCACTTTTTGTAAAAAATAAAATTAAATAAATAAATGAATGAAAACAATAATAATAAAAGAAAGAAAAGAACACAATATCTTGAATAAGAGAGGACGTGTCTATGATGTGCCATCCTGGCTGAGTTACCTACTCCTTCCCTGTGTCTTCCTTTAGGGGCAAGTCACAGGAGAGGCCGGCGGACTTCAGAGTTTGGGGCCCAATATAAGGCAGCACATCATGGCAGAAGGATGTGGAGGAGGGAGGCAGCTCAGGAAAGGGCAACCAGGAAGCAGGGAGAGAGCTCCACTTGTCGGGACAAAATATATACTTCAAAAGCACGCCTCCAGTGTCCAGCCTCCTCAGTCACACCTACCCGCCCGCAGTTACCACCCAATCCACATGAGTGTGTTAATCCACTGATCAGGTCACACCTCTCACAATATAGTCACCCTGCCTCTGAAAATCCCTGCCTCGTATGACACGTGAGCTCTGGAGGGACTCCTTCTGTCTAAACCATGACACTGAGAAGGCTTGATACTCTTCCCTGATGCACACACCTTGCACTGTGAGTCTGCCTCAGATATTCAAATAATAGAGTGCACAGAGGATACACCTTCACCACAACCATGAACATACATTAGATTAGAGATCCTGCTTCTTTGTGGTTGATCTTCTCTATGAGTCAGAAATCACAGTGGGGACTCTTGCCATTAGCTGAGATGTTTAAATGAAATGCAGAAGCTGGGACATCGGGGGCCATGAGCATTGCCACTGTGGCACAGGCATTGCCTTGGGCAACAGAATCAAGTAATCAGAAGAATCCGAAGTGCAGGGATCTTTAGTGTGTTCTGTTGATCATGCTTTTGCTATGAATGAAATAGATGTGCATTCTAGTAATGTCTCAAATGACAGGAATAAGCAAAGATCTCAGTCTGGAGAACAGAAATCTAACATGAGTCTCCAACAGAAGGAATCGCTGCCCTTCCTAACATCCATAATGCTATGAAGGGAGCTGCCCCTGTCCTTCCTCCAATGCTAAAATTCATGGTGCTGATTTTTCTTCCGAGACTTTCCCAAAGGGGTTACAGTTGTTGCCAGGGAGATAATACTCTGGCAAAGGGAAATGGCCAGAATTTTCAAATTGATAAAGAGTAGTTCTGAAGTGACCCTTATTTTTAGAGTCACAAAATGTCACCATGTTCTTCTCGTCAATGTAGGGAACGATGGGGGTAAGTAATGAGTAGGGTCTCAGTGCAGATCCATCTCCTAGTGGGCCCAGTGGGGCCCTGAGCACATCCTGTGGTTCTTTCCCCACTTCAGAAAAAAATGGTTGGAATAGACGAACTCAGCAACTGGCAGAATCCCCACATTGGCCTCATGACTTTTGGATTGAGAGATATTATGTTAGGAAAGATAATTGAAAACCGCTAAAACTATATCTAACCACAAAAATGAAGACAAGACCACATTCGTGGGGGGATTTTAGTGTCACTAAAATGAATTCTAAATTTAAAAGGGAGATGATACCATCCTGTCACTGTTCATCTCAAATATTTGGCCTATAGAGGGACAGGGGTCTTGGCAAATAACAGTAGACCATTGTAAACTTATTCAGGTGGCAATTCCTATTTCAGCTGCTCTATGGATGCGGTTTTAACAAATCAACACATCCCTGGCACCTAATATGCAGCTAGCTATTGATCTAATGAATTCCCCTCCCATCTAGGTTTCTTAATAAAGTAAATCAGAAGCTGTTTGCTTTCAGCTGGCACTTCCAGCAATAAATGTTTGCTGTGCTACACCAGGAATATAGCTGCTTTCCATCTTTAACTTATAATCTAGCTGGTGGGCATTTGGCCACCTTCCTCTTTCACAGTACATCACACTGGTCCATTATCTTGATCAGTTTTTTCTAATTGGATCTGTTGAGCAGGAAACAGTAGCTACTATGAATCCATTCTAAAAACTGCATGCTGAGAGAGGAAACAAAACTGAGGAAAAACTCAGGGACCTGAAACTTCACTGGTATTTCTAAGGTCCGGTGATCTTGAGCTTGTAAAATATTGCTTCCAGGGTGAAGGACAAGCTGCTGCATCTGAATGCTCTTGTCACTAAGAAAAGGACACAACATGTAATGACAGAAGTTAAGTATCTTCAGATTTTCTGAAGCTGTTACATACTTCAAGGGACGTGCTACTTGGAACCGTGGGACTCGAAAGCTGCCACTTTCCAGAAGAGCTCAGAACAAGAGAAGGCTCTGCAACAGGTCCAGGCTGCCTTGCAAGCTTCTCTGCCTTTTGTCCATACAGCCTGGCAGACTCAACAAATGCTTGCAATATCATTGGTAGGCAGGGATGCAGTCTGTAGCCTTTTACAGGCCCCTATAAGAGACTCGCAGCACAGAAATTTAGGATTTTGAGCAACTGCTGCAAGACCTAGGGATACTCTTATTCTTTTAGGAAACATGTTGGTTTTCTACTGGGCCTAAATGTACCACCAGGTTACCATTGCCCTGAGCCACTCCCCAGGAACTGTATGTCACCAGACAACCACATGGTGAAATGGAGCATGCACAGAGCACTCCATCATCAGATGGAAGTGATTTATATGATGTTGGGAAAAATCACATCCTGAGGTATCAGTAGATTGCTGAGAAAATGGCCCAGATGCCCACAGGCTTATTCTTGCTAAATTACGTTCTCTCACACATCACTTATCTGCAGCCTGATGGGTAGTTCTTTGTGAAAGAATAAGTGAGGAAGAAAAAGTCAGGGTTTGATTTACAGTCCGTTCTGCTCGATAAGGCATCAATCCATAAATGTGAACAGGCTCGTGTGCAAACGGACTGAAAGTTCTGGTGGGCAAACTCCTTGTCTGGAAATGAGGTGACCAAGGGTCAGGGTCAGCAATAATGAATCATCTGTGGTTAATAGTTTGACTAGATGTTTCAGGGACTTGGAAGTAACCTGAACTTAGAAGTTGGTGACTGTCCATAGTGAGATGTCATTGTGCACCTATTACATTAGGAAAAAATAAATTAATTAAAAATGACAATAACAGTTGCCAGTGAGGCTGTGAAGCAGTATAAATGCCAATTCCTTGTGAGGCCTCAAAATGGCACAGCCGCGTGGGACGGGTGTGTGGCAGCTGCTTACCCAGATCAACACAGTCCTGCCATACGATCCAGCAAATATGCTCGTCGTTGGTATTGACCTACTATGAAACCCTTTGTTCATGTCAAAAACAGTCCAGATGGGAGACTGAGCAGGTGGATTGCAAGTTTGAGTCAAATCAGGGCACTTTAATGAGACCCCTGTCTCAAAATAAAATTTCAAAAAAGGGATGGGCATGTACTATAGTGGAAGAGCCCTTTCTGGGCATGAGCAAGACCCAAAGGATTGATTCCCAGCAGCACACACACACACACACACACACCAGAAAGACAAAAAATTTAAAAAAATGATGCCAAGAAATATTTATGGTATTTTCATTCAAGGAACCAAGTTGTCCTTGAGTGGGTGAATGAATAAACAAACTGAGGTTCGTCTAGAAAAAACAAAAAGATTCAGCAATAAGCATAAATGATCCATCAAGCTATGCAAGGCAAGAATCATCCTAAATAAGTGCACATTGCTAATGAGAGAAGTCCCTCTGAAAGTCTACCTGACTCCTTCAGATGAGATTTTTCAACAAGCAGAACTATAGAGACCGGAAACAGATGGGTGCTATCCAGAGGCCTGGGGCAGGAGGTGGGGAGAGAGAGGCTGGGGGCAATGCAGGGAGGAAACCATCCCACTCTGCTGCTGTGTGTGAAGCAACCTCAGAAGAGGATGTGGGGGAGACCAAAGCAGCCCTGAAAACAAGTGGAGTCTGTATCGAAAGATAAAGCAAGTTGTGCATGAGCTCTGTACCCCAGGGGAGGCCGTTTCCCGCTCCATGGAGGATGCAGTTACAGTTCTTCTGCTTCTACAGGTGTACACCAGAATCAGACAATGAGGCAAGCAAGGGGTGGATGGCTTCCCACTGTAGCTGTGTCCAGCAGCAGATGCTCTAGGAGATGAGGCTAGGACAACCCAGGTGCCCTGGATTAGGCTCGCAACCACTAGTGAGAGCTCACGTGTCAATCTCACTACAGACGGATGCACTTAGGAATATCGAGCCAAGTGTATGTGCACAGATTAATACACACACAAAAGGGCCCTGCTTTGTCAGAGGAGAGGGTTAAAAAATGACAACCTAAAAGCAATGAGCCCACTTCCCACTCAAACCTTAACTTTCAGTACAATTCTGAAATGAAAAGGCCTGGGCCGTCTTGGAGAAAGGGCTTTATTAAAGAACTGGGCAGGAACTACACAAGATGAGCCTGAACTGCCAAGTGACTGAATGCTCAAAGAACAAAAAGAAAGCAAAACACACCACACACACACCGATGAGTTAAGGAAAGAGGCACAGGAGCCACTGAAAACCCTTGGTGGCCAATGTCAGAACAATGTCAGCCATGAAATAAAGTAGTATCAGAATACAACCCAAAGAATAAGACAAATATCCATAAGTCCACAAAGAATAACTGATGAATGAATTAAGATAATTGGATCCTACCCAGGAAAATTTCAAACAGTTCAGATATTCCACTTTCAAGGAGTTGAAGCTAAGTCCCCGCTCCCTAAGTGTGGGCCGTGCACAGTGACCTACTTGCAAAGGGGACCGTATGGAAAGGTGGGAAGGGAGAACTCTGCAGTGGTGGACCTGTGACTTCTGGTGTAGAAGGGGACCAAGGAGAACATATCACCCTCGATGGACGTGATCATTGCGACCCCCGGCCTTGGCAAGAGCCTTCCCAGAGCCCTAGACTAACCACAGGGGTACGTGGGACACATCACACTTGAGCAGTATTCCGTAGGAGACCTAAGTGGTACTTCCTGAACATTTCGAAACCTGTCACAGTCAATAAAATCAAGGTAAGTCTGAGGATCAGGTGCAGCCAAAGTAGCCTAAGGAGGTGTGACAGAGCATGTGATGTAATACCCAGGGTGGAATCTGGAAAAAAAGAAAGAGAGAAAGAAAGATGAGATTCCAAGTCAAGGAAATCTGAATAACACCTGGAATTTAGTTAATAATATGTCCACCTTGAGTCAAGAATTATAACAAATATTTCAACATAAGTTATTAACAATAAGGTTAGCTGGGTGTAGGGAACACACGAGAACTCTATTATCTTTTCAACTCTTTTATAAATATGAAAATAGCATCAAATAATGAGTGTTTTTTAAACATATTGGTGGCTAGGACATCTGAAGGAGAGCTATGCCAATTGACTTCTAATGAGGATAAAATGTCCACGTGTGAAAGGCTGGCCTCTTCCGAGGAGAATGGTAATATCAGGAGGCCAGGTTGGGCTTATGTGGAAGCCAGTTCCCCTCTCTCCTCAGGCTCCCTTGAATTCTCCAGTGGGTTCCTGGATCAGCGGCCAGGGCTGAGAGATGGAGGTCACGCACAGAATTGGCAAGATGGACTCCTACTCCGAGGCTCTCCTGGCTAAGTCACTCTGCAGTGCTCGATCTGCAGAGAGGAGCCAACATTTGCTCCGCACTTGGGCATCTTTCGTAGCAGAATTAGCCAGCTGCCTGTTGGCAGGTTAGGCACTCTGTACCGCTTCCATATGGATGAGGAAAGTGCTCGTCAAACTGGAGTAGATACCAAAGACATGGATTTGCCTTCCCTGCATGCAAAGCTTCCACCAAATCCACTGCCGTTTTTCTTTCACAGACTCTAAGTTTTTAGACTGTCTGGTTGAAGAGCTTAAAGAAGAAATGGTCCAGTCAAGAGTCACAAGAACGACTCCACGGAACTAATAGTTGAGATGGCCTCCTGGTAACAGTCTCCTGGAGCTGCTGCCCCAACAGATGAAAGGGCATTTATGGTGCAGTCTGTAGCGACTGCTTCTGGATATGAAGGAGAAGGCTGGTGTTTACTGCAGAAGGAAGAAGGAGTGTGTTTGCAAAGCAGAGCTCTTCAAGGGGCCTCTTCCTCAAGCATACTACATGTTATGGTTTGGATATGAGGTGTCCCCAAGCTCATGTCAGAGACAATGCAAGAATGTTCAGAGGTGAAATGATTTCGTTGTGAAGGCTATGACCTCATCAGTGCATTAATCCACTGATACAGACGAACTGGGCAGCAGCTGGAGGCACGTAAGGTATGACCAGAGGAAGTGGGTCCCATGGAGAGCCAGGACGTTAGGGCTTTATGTTTTGTCTGTGCTGTGGACCTCTTTGCTTCCTGCTTTCCAAGTCCTGGAGGACTTTCCTCTGCCTTACCTTGGGCTCAGAGCTACCAAGTGAACCAGCATTGGCCTGAACTGCTGAAACCATGAACCAAAATAAGCTTTTCCCCTTTTCTATATTGCTCTTGTCGGGTCTTTCAGCCACACTGACTCAGAGCTGACCAAAACACTCTACTTAATATCACTGGAAATTGAAAACGACCCAATCCAAGCAAGATTGCAAATGTTCTTTAGCTAGGAAGGTTTGGGTTCCCTCATCAAGCAAGGAACTCTGAGCAGCTGGAGTGCTCCTTCTGGGCAGAGGGAGTATGGACTGGGTAGTGGAGGAAGGTAGCTCTAAGTTCCAGCAGCTTCAACAGTATAACCCTAAAAACACAGAACTACGACAGTTGTGAGTTTCCCTTACTCACTTTGATGTTTGAAAACATGTATAGTAACTAACGTTTTTGTTTCTTCCTCTTTGTTATTTCATCATCTTACATAAGTTGTGTTAATAATTGACTTTATATGTTAGTGGTTAATTCAAAGTAGATTAAAGAAAGAGTATGAAGTTAATAGGGGAAGAAGAACCTTGCCAAAGGTGGAGAGGGAACTCTGTGTCCTCTTATAGGGAGAGAGACAGAGGGTCGTCCACTGTACCTGGGGTGCTTGTGTTGCGCGAGGCGGAAGTGAGACTCGGCCCCCGTCTGCACTGGGGAATCAGGTTGGGATGAAGGAGATGCCCTGGTGTCAACCTCACACATGCTGCACATCAGTGGTCGTGTAATATGTCCACTTGGTGAAGAGGCCAACCTGTGAGCTTCTGGTTAAGGTGAGCCACAGGAGAGCTTCTTACGCTGGACTGGAAGGCAGACGCGAGGCAGAGCCTCCGTAGGTGTGTGCATGGCCACGGATCCCCTGACTGACTTCATTGGCTGGAACAGTGTCTGGACCTGCAACTACCCCAGATCCCATGGAGCTTACTCTTCCCCAATGCCTGTGCCAGGGGCGTTTAGCTCCGTGACAAAGCAGACACTCCTACAGGATACATAGGACCCTGGCGAGGGGCAGTAAGAGCAGACCGGACTTCAGCTGTGTGTGGCTCTGGGTTCCAATGCATCCTTCCTCCTGCTTGATGCCATCTTCTATTCCACTGTGCACCCTGGGCTCCCCAGTCTCCAGGGCCAGACCTGAAGCCCACAGGCTTAGGCTGCTTCTCCAACTCCCAAAGTGCAAAAGGCGAAATCCTCGTACAACACATTGTGGTCTTGAGGTTTGATTCTGTTTGAACCAGGCCTGTTAAATAGTAGTTGAATTATGAGATGAAGAAATTTTCTTTAATTATCTTTGTAAATACTAATTTTTAATGGTCAAAACTGTAGGCTCAAACAACACCTACTAAAAACATACTTCGCAAATTCAGGACTGCCCTTTGACTCCTGCCTTTTTTGTTGTTGTTGTTCATATGCTAAATATCAAGGTGGTAAGCTGTGCATTATTCTAGTAAACCAACAGTGCTGTTCTTTTGGGCATTCATAAAGTCTTGAAAACACATACAATTTAGTTCTCCTGGTATTATTAATCAAAAATAAATTCTTCATTTAATATTAATTTCTTTGATGTTTGTATTCACATTTTCAGAAATAATTATGTAAAAATGAGTACATAAAATTATTTCTACAAATGTATTATATGTATTATGTATTTATATTTTCTTATAAACTGGAGAGTATTTCATTATCTTCTCTTAAATTTTTTCCCTACTCATTATATACTTACTGTGATTGACAATATCAATTGAGAGAAAAAAATGTAAAATATAATTCCATATTATGTAATCTTGAAAAAGAAGCTTCAAAATTTCATGTGTATTTATTTCATACCAAAACAATAATAGTCACAAAGCTTTCCAAGTTTCTTATGTATTTTATTAATGCATCCAACAGAATCATCTACAATGTTGCTAACAAGTAATTCCCATACTAGAATACATTGGGTTCATAAACTTTACCAGGCAAAACAGGTAAAATATACAAAGAGGTTTCTGCTTTTCTCTTCCTGAACATGTATAAATGTGTGGTTTTCTTTCAGTCTAATTTTTGGAAAGTTTGCAAATTTTGTCATTCAATGATCACTATGAGATTGAAGGTTAGTACCTCATTCAATATATTTTGCCAACTATTGTGAAAATTTCATGTCACTCTTCTTATTTGCCTCTTCAGCAGCCTCATTTTAATCATGTTTCTACCTGAATTTCTCAATACAGTCTGTGAAATAAAATAACACATAGTTTAGCATTCAAACAAGGGGCAATTTAAAGCAGCTCATTTTCACACAAACTAAAGTAGGAAGATTGTTCAAGAGGATATTCAACTTGAATCTTTTCTCTTATTAAAAAAAAAATAGCTGATTCGCTAGGAAAAAAATGCAACATTATCTCTGTTTTAGTCAACTTTTTTTGCTGCTGTGACTAAATGACCTGTCCAGCACAATTATAGAGGAGAAAAAGTTTATTTGGGAGCTCACAGTTTCAAAGGTTTCAGTCCTTAGACAGCAGGCTCCATTCCTCCAGGCTCCAGGTGAGGCAAGATGTCATGGTGGAAGAGTGTGACAGAGGGAAGCAGCTCAGATGATGATCAGTAAGCAGAGAGAGACTCCACTCTCCAGACACAATATATACCCCATGGCCACACCCCAATGAACCACTCCCTCCAGCCACACCCGACCTGCCTCCTGTCACCACTCAGTTAATCCCATGAGGGTTTAATTCACTGATTAGAATAAGGATATAACCCAATCATTTCTCCTCCAAACCTTCTTGCATTTTCTCACACATGAGCTTTGGGGAACACCATATCTAAACCACAACAATCTCTTTTGTAACAAAATAGTTCTGAAAAAATTCTTCATGTTGATTTTCACCATCATAAAGTAATCATAATGAAAATGGGGGATAGTCTAACAAATGTTTTCTTGTGTATAATAGAATATAGGATATAATAGAATATTTTAAATGAAAAATATAAAATATTATTTATATTAACATGTTTAAAGCCAGATTATTAAAATTACATTTTCAAAATGTTGATTTTCTAATGCAACAGAGAACAGTAGATGATGAATAAAACTTTTTGTAAATAAATAAAAATTAATATTAAAAATCAACAAAGTGGTACAAAAATGCTAATGAACATTGATTGCCTAATAGAATTTCTCTCATTAAGAATTAAATAAGGATTGGCTGGGCACTAGATTATTTTTTCCCAGACTTTTTTTGTGGGGAATTTGTATTTCCATTATCAAGAGCATATCTCCCCAGGAAACCTGAAATATTATATAACAGACAAAATAAACTTTCCTTTATGCCATATTTTAATACAAACACGAATGTTTTGTTTCTCCAATTTGCCAATACATATGCACTGAATATGAGGTAAATTACTGAATTTCTGTCTTATAGCAACAACTTATAAGAGCCTTGATAAACTATAAGAACTGGGATATTTGTTCTTTTATTTCATGTATGTACTCAGTCTTATTTTTTACGTTCCTAGTTGAAAGTAGGTAATCAAAAAATAACTCCTTAGTAAATGCATTGAATGTTCAAATGCAAATAATTGTAAGTGCCAGACTGTTGACTTGATGCTTGAAGGGTTTTGGGGGACAGAAAAGAGAAGCAGCCCAGGAGAGCCCTGCACCTAGTGTACACACTTGTAGACTCCCATCCACTCGGTGCAAGCAGAACCTGAGAGTAAAATCCAGAGCTGACTACCACGAGCGTGTTACAGCACACAAGACTCCACTCCTGCAGGCTGAGGGTAGGGGTCTCCTGACAGTGCTGAAGAACGGCCACCATGTTTAGAGGTGACCATGTGGTGAGTCCTCAAACTTCAAGCTGCTGAGAGTATTACCAACTGAAAGCCAGTGCAAAAACAGGGACTTCAGTCATGCAACCACAGGAAATTGATCCTGTGACCCCCTGTAGGATCTTGGAAGCAGATCATTCTTTAGTCAAGCTTCACAATGAGCAGGCAGCTAATGGGCCCCTTAGAAGACCCAGGCTCACAGAAACTGTGACGTAATAAATCTGTTGCCTTTAAACTCATGAGTTTGTTGTATATTTAGAGAAAGCAAATGCAGGGGTGATGTTTTGGGAAGAAAAGATTTCCTCTTTTTGTTGTCATAAGAAAGTCCATATCCTGGAAAAGTGAATCTGAATCAATTCATTGATTGATCAGAAAACAAACAAGCTGTGCTCTCAGGAACATGTGGCTAAAACATACAAAAGCAGAGAGCACCAAGCTAGTGCATGTGCGTGCCAGGAACAACGGCAAGGAGAGAGCAGGTGCAGAAGACAGCCTGGGAAGTCAGCAAGCCTCTTCCCACTCCAGCCGGCGGGAAGGCAAATCCACTCCAAGACGTTGGGCGTGTCCACCAGGGTGCTGCACCGGCCCCAAGCAATGCGACAGTGTCCAGAGGTCACCTCAGCCACACCGTGGCCTCTCTTCTGTCACAGGGGTAAAGGGAGTCATGGTCCCACTGCTTTCCTATTTACTCTGATGCCTTTTCCTTCAAGATAAAATAATGAAAAAAGCAAGAATTCTGCACCATGAACCAAGTGACCACGTTTTCCACAGATCCTAATTCCATTAAAAACACCGCACAATCTGTCATTGATTATCAAAGTGTAGTGTTGATATAAATTAATATATGAGATATGAGCATTAAAAGCATAAGAAAAGTGATATCACTTATCCTCTGATAATTCAATCTAAAATGATTTTCTTTGCTTTCTTGATTATGGCAGGATAAAACTTCAAATAGCTTCTTTTAAAAACTACTGAAGAAATTAATGCTGGTCATAGAAAGTAGATCTCATTTACTATCAATCCCAATAGTGAGAAATTTCTGTGTATTTCAAAAGAATATACTAACCATGATCATTTCTATGTGACTTTAAATAAGCCATGCACATTATCATTAGAATCTGAAATCAAAAGCATAAAGATCTAAAGTCATTTGGCTTGAGGCTGTGAATAATGGAATATATACACATGATGGATACTTTTAATTAGATATCATGAGATGGGAAATCAAACTTTATCTGATTAAAAGTAGCCATTTCATTTTTTATGATGAAGGAAAGAATCTCCAAAATGTTCTTGCACAACCAGCATCTTGCATGAATTACTGACATAGGCACCAATGACATGTCTTATCAGTACTTAGAAATTTGAATGACTGAGGTCCTGATATTTCTTTTTTGAAACTAAAGGAAAGCGTCTTTCAAATATAATCTCACAACTTCATAACATTAATATGTCCTTCAGAAAAAATGTTCTTAATATAAATAAAAATATACCAAAAATAGATCAAACCCTCTAAAGAATAAAATCAGAGAGAATCAGCACTCTATTTCTGCAGGGTATGCACAAAACAATATATTTTTGTTCTCAACAACTCTGGTCAAGTCATTACATAAAAATAATTGGCAAATTCAAAGGGAGGGAAATGTCTATTACAATATGTACCACAAATTGGGGATGGGAATTCTACACAATTGAAGGATATATCACCATTATCATTTGATGCTATTTATTTTATTTGGTTTTCCTAACTAATGATATACCATCACTTACCAAAATCAATAGTTTCAAAACTGTTTTCAGATGCATATTTTGATGTTGGAAAGTCAACTGCAGAGAACAACCGTGACGCTTGCACTCACAGACTTCATTTGTATTCAAAACTCAGGTTATGAGCCACATTTTTCTATAATGTTGAAAGAAGACAAATAAAAAGAAATCATGCACATCAGGAAGATCTGTGGCATGACAAAGAAATGGCATTTTCTTCCAACTCATAGATCCATTCACAATCCAAAACAGGCAAAGGGAAGACAGCCCAGGCGTGGATCCTGCTGCTCAGGACTCTCTAGGGAGCTGCTGGGGATCTAGCAGGGTGACTCCACAGACCACCCCTTGGCGTACCTTGGGGAATCGGTCAGCATGACTTCGAGACACCTGCACACCATTGCTCATCATGGCATGATTCACACAGCTGAGATGAGGAAGTCGCCTAGATGCCTGTCAATGGATGAGTGGATAAAGAAAATGTCACTCACACACACACACACACACAATGGAGTATTATTCAGTTATAAAGAAGAATGAAATAATGTCACTTGCAGGAATATGGATGGAACGGGGAATCAGAAACATAAGTACCACATGTATTCTCTCATTACTAGAATCTAAAAAGAAACAGGATGATACGAAAGAAGAATGGAGACTACTGGAGAAACAGCAAGGCATGGGGAAGAGGGCAAGAGGGAAATGAGATTATGGGGTGTGGAATGACAGAAGAGTGTTATATGCAGGAATGAACATGCTACAGTGAAACCCCCTGTTCTGTGTTATTAGTATGTAAGTGTCAATAATGTTAATATAATATGTACCTCAGATACAACAGAGAGGGACACACCTCACTGGGGCTAAAACTGACCTCAGACCCAGGTCCATCCAAAACTTCAAAAGTCACTTCCCCTGGCGGGTGTCATCAAGGACTGGTCCACACCCCTGCTGGTGTCACCATGGGTCTTGTCCATGTCTCCCCAGCCACCGCTCGTGTTATCAGTTTCCAGTCCACATCCCCCGAATGGTATCGTCAAAGTCTGGGTCCCCAGCCCTCCGTTTCAGTGGCACACCCAACAGACTGGGTATGTCTGTTTGCCGGGGCTGTAACAGCACACAACCACAAACTCCGGTAGTTTGAAACAAAATCACTTTATTCTGACAGTTGTGAAGGCCACTCATCTGAGACTCAAATGTCAAGAGCATTTGTTCCCTCTGAAGACTCAGGAGAATATGTCCCCTGCCTCTTTCCAAGCTTCTGGATTCCTGGAAAGCCTTGACTTTCGGGGGGACTGTGGACACATCACCCAACTCCTGCCCCTTTCTGAATGTGGTGCTGTATTCTAAAATCAGGACTCACATTTTCTTCAGTGTCTTCACTATTGTGTAAGCATAATGGTCACTGATCACTGAATGTAGGGCCCATCCTATCCAGTATGACTTCATGCTGACTTAAGTGATCATATCTTCAAGGATGCCATTTCCAGACAAGGTCGTATTCTGAGGTGCCAGGTGCACATGAATCTGGGGGACACTATTCAACCCTGTATACTGTGCTCTCCGCATTCCACATGTTGGCAGTGTTTTAGTCAGCTTTTTCGCTGCTGTGACTAAAGGACCCAACCAGAACAATTGTAGGAGAGGAAAAGTGTATTAGAGGGCTCACAGTTTCAGAGGTCCTAGTCCATAGAAGGCCAGCTCCAATCCTCTGTGCTAGAGGTGAGGCTGAACATCATGCCGGGAGAGTGGGGTGGAGGGAAGCCGCTCACATGTTGATCAGGAAGCAGAGAGAGAGAGAGAGAGACTCCAAAAGCCAGATATAAATGTGTATTCCCAATCCACGCCCCAATTCCCACCTCCTCCAGCCACACCTACCACTTCAGTGACTACTCAGTTAATCCCTGTCAGGGGATTAATTCACTGATGGGGTTAAGACTCTCACACCCAATCATTTCTCCTCTGAACCTTCGTGCATCATCTTACACGTGAGCTTTTGTGGACACCACATCTAAACCATAACAGGCTGCAAAGTTCTGATTACTTACCTTGGGCTGTCAAAATAAATTACCACAAACTAAGTGGCTCAAAACAAATTATTCTTTTATCTTCTGGGTACTAAAAGTCTGATACCAGCATATTGGTAGTTCAATTCTTTCTGGAAGCTCTGAGGAGGAATTGGCTCCTGAAGTGCTAGGAAAGCTGTAGCTGTGCTCACTGTAGCTTTGACTTGCAGTGTCCACAGAACGAGCATCAATGGGCCACACACCAGAATCCAATGCACTGGCCAAATCCAAATCACTTTTAGACCAATTGACACTCCCACATGTCCATTGGAGGACAGTGGACATGTCTTACTTAAATTAACTCAAATCTAAAGTAGTCACTAATCCCTTTTCCAAACCTGAAATAGGTATTTATATAAGGTGGTCATAATGGAGGATAGTTTTTAGAATGGAATAAGTGGTTTTATGGCCAATGGAAGAAAAATAAAATCATGGGTACAGAATTGCTGTATTTATTGATCATCTCACATGCAATAACAAGTGTGTTTGTGTGCAGAGTTAGTAAAGTTTGACGATTTTATTTTTATTACCTAAACAAGGTTATTTGAAATGAGAACAAATTTTATTAAATCAAGTCCCAATCATGATATGATGAAAAGAAAAGCTAAAACCATGACACTATTTGATAAGGGGAGCTTCGTCATCTATTTTGAAGGTCTTGCTTAATGCTTCTCTTCTACTAATACTTTAGACTGTCTGTTACCACGTGGCTTCCAAGCATTTTGTAACAAACACATGACTAGCAGTCACTGATCAATTACTAATCATCTGTAAATGACTATGTTTCACATGTAAATATTTGGTGGTCAGGAGAGGAATAGATATACAGTCTGTGACTATATAGTGAGGGATGCACAATATTTGGACATAAAGAAAGAGATACATTTTATATATTGATTATACATTTTCTATTGAGTTTAAAGAAAGTTGTCTTGGGAAATTACTTTTAATTGACAATGTGATTTATTTCTATAGCAAATGTGAGATCATTGTTTTCACATTTTATAAGCCCATGAGAGTGGTTCAGTTAGAGGAGGTAAGCAGGAGCTAAAAATGAAGGTCTTTTATTAAACCAAATCATTTAATAACCTCTCCCTACCTGGGGTCTTTATAAGCCAGACAGGCAGCAAGCTTAATGAGAAGCAGGGCCAACAAGCTTCCACCATGCATGCCCATCCCTGGCCTGCTAAGGTCTTCATCTCCGCGAAGGGTGAAGATTAACTGAATAGGGAGACAGTGTGATGTGGTGGATAGCTCTCCACCCTTCTTGGGGAGAATATTACAAATGTAACTTTATTATTATATATGTAACATGACTTCATTATTGTATTTATTATTATATTGTGAAATGGTCTATGCTCAGGTGATTTTACATATATATGTATATATACATATTAATCATCACTGATTTACAATATAAACATATACAAAAATTAGAAATACTATCACAATTCCATTGAGTTCACAATTCCATTTGCTCACTATGTAGTCATATAAATTATATATCTATTATTTATGCATATCTGAAAATGGGCTAGCTATCAAGATGAAAACATAAATGTATACCAATGTCTTACATTGAAAAAGTTTGTTTTCTTAGGAACAAAGTATCACTTCCAATAAAATGTATATAGAACACAGATTATATAATAGGTATTTGTTACAACTTGCTATCTACTAAGTGGAGTGCCAGTAAGCATGTGATTATTCACATGATACATACTGCAAATCATCAGTGTCAAGTCACTCCATTACTAAAAGATCTTTGGACACTTTTAAAAAAATCTACAATTATTACTTACAATTTGACATCAGAAAAATAATTGCCAGCTAGTGCTATATGAATATCTGAATTTTACCCTTGATTTGTTTTATATAGTAAATGATGAATTCAGTTCATAGATAAAATTATTTTCTTAGTGACAGATAATCAATTTGGAGAAAATCCAAACATGTAATATATATATGTACACACACACACATATATATAAACATGTGTGTATATATATATATATACATAGTATATATTGTATATGTATAGTGTACATGTCATAAGTATTTTATATACACATGTAAATATATATGTATACACACAGCATTATCCATATACCAGAAGTAAATTTTTGGTTAACTTTTTAAGTTATTCTAGATAATATTCCTAACAGTAGATTTAAATTGACACATTTTTTTGGTTATGTTTTAATCCATATATTTGGTTTCTTAAAAATATTATGTTTTTGCATCAAAACTATACCAACTTGATTTGTCAGTGGGATAAATAGAATTTTTCTGCATAATCTCTTAAATAAATCATATGCCCAGGATCTTATAAAGATATCCCAAATCAAGAGATCATATCTTATTAAATTGTAACAGGCTTAGATTTTAAAGAACCAATACAATCCGTGATTTTAAATAAACATGCATGTATGTGCACACACATATTCATTTTTTACTTTATGTATAAAGTGTAGTGTCTAAAAAGAAAAATTCCAAGGCAAATTAATGAATGCCTATGTTATACATTTGGTATAAGAAATGTAATATATTACACTACATTTCTCATCTAGCTCATAAAAAGTACAGCCCCTCTTAAGTGAAATAAGCCCATTTGCTAACTAGCAGAGATTCCTTTACATTCCTAAATACGGCTCTGTACAAATCCAGGTCCTGATTCTATTCTCTGACCCACTTCTTTCTTTAGGTAAAATTATCAAGTTTCTGTGTTGTCTTAACTTGTCTCATTAGTAACATTTTTACATAATGAATTGTTGATATGTCTGTTTATATAGCTACTGACATTTTAAAAATCACATAAAACAAACACTTCATCTTTACAATCAAGCATAATTTAAGAGATAATTGATAGATGCTCAAAACATTTTTTTGAAAGGATGACTAGAGATCTTATGTTACGTATCATATAGGATGTAATCATTCAATTTAAAAGTATACGTATCACATTCTAAAACAGAGCAAATTAATTAAACAATACAAGACATTTCATCATTTCTTTGCAGGCAATTTGGATCAGAAGGTAAGCAACCAAGTGTTCAGTCAGATGGGGCTATTGGTTTGTGAATAGAAAAGAGTAATCAGCAAATAAAAGGTCATTTATTTCATAATATTAAAAAGATGAACAAATCCAGGCATTATGGTGCATGCCTGTAATCTCAGTGGCTCAGGAGACTGAGACAGGAGAATCACCAAGTTCAAAGCCAGCCTCAGCAATTTAGTGTGGCCCTACTCAACTTAATGAGACCCTGTTTCAAAATAAGAAAAAAAGAGTTGGGGACATGGCTCAGTGGTTAAGCCTGGGTTCGATCCCAGTTACAAAAAAAAAAAAAAAAAAAAAAAAATCAAATGTGATTCCCAAATTGCCCAAAAGTGATGAATATATTATTTATACTTTCCTGGGTTGTAGTAAACTTCTATAAATTATAAACATAAGTTATCCATACTCTTCCTTTAAAATTCCAAAGTGAGCAAGTAAGATTTTGTTCTGGACAAAGGTGAGCCTCAATTTAAAGCCTGACTCCATCAAGAACTTTCTGAGTGAGCTTATATACATTATTTGTTTTTCCTCACATTAGTGTATTCAAATAAAATATGGGTACATTTGTACCTACTTCAAAAAGTTTCTAAGAATGACAAAAGTTATTCTAAACACCCAGCATAATACAGTAACACTCAATAGATTTGAAGAAAAAAAATCCTCTAATATTTAAAAAGAAATTTTCTAAATTTGAGAAGTATTTTTTTATCTGAACTTAATGTGAATTCCTCTAGTACTGAAAACATTCCTGGTGTTTTCAAGAGCTCTTGGTAGGGCAGCATGCCATTTCACTGTTTTATCACAATATGAAAAACACTAGATATACAAAATTAAAGTTCAAGTTAATCAAAATATTGCTTGACAAAGCAAATAATTGAATTGCACTTGCAGCGCACTGTGGTAGACAGTAATTAACATGCAACGTCTTCAACATTTGAGTACAACTTCCAATTTCCATTTTAACATCATAGAATGCTGTCTACACATTTTTTAATGGTGCCCATGATAATAATATATTCTCTTTTTAATCATATTCCACGTTGCAAGAAATGAAGCTTGCAATTTTCCCAGGTGCTTACCAAATTACTACTGCAAGCTAATTCTCATCCCCCAAGTTAAGAGTTTCAACACAGTGCACATTAACAGGCTGCTTATGTGCTTCCTGTGCAACAGAAGGTAAGTTAATATGGGCCTCAATTATCTCCAGTTCGTGCATTTATAGCACCCTGTGGGCAGCAGGACGAGAGCTGTAAACGTACTATTCCTGCTTTTTTAATGGTCTACTATATTACAGTACAGAAAGACTGAGACTAGTGGAAGGAAGTAGAGAGTAAAGAAATAGAAGAAAGGCAATAAAGAATGAAATGGAAAAAATGTGAATGAATGGGGCATCAATAAGAAATGCAAATTAAAAACCATTGATTTAAAACCTTTTCAATTTAATTTACACCCATAGCTATACATATACACATGAATGAAATAAACAAACACATTCCCTGTTCTGCACAAATTTATTTCTTCCATATTTATTTTGTTGTAATGACAGAAGGTTAAAGAATGTCTCCATACGCTCTGAATAGTTACAAATCAAATCAAAAGAGGAAGTAGTCACAGTATCCACTAGGAAGTAGTCCTGGGACTCTAATTGTACAGGCAAATGCATCCATTCTGTCTGCTCAAGACCAACCAGTTGGCCTTCATTCCCAGTAACCTCCAGTGGCTAGGCAATCTGCAACATGGAATTTGAGCTTAAACATGGGAGATCCAAAATATTCAAAGCATTGTCCCCTGTAAGTGCATCAGTTATGAATTTGCAGTTCTATGTGTTCACAATCTAAAAATCTACACAGAAAAAAGCAGTATGGAGATTTCTCAGAAAGCTTGGAATAGAACCACCATTTGACCCAGCTATCCCACTCCTTGGCCTATACCCAAAGGACTTAAAATCAGCATACTACAGAGATACAGCCACATCAATGTTCATAGCTGCTCAATTCACCATAGCCAGATTGTGGAACCAACCTAGATGCCCTTCAATTGATGAATGGATAAAGAAACTGTGGCATATATATATACAATGGAATATTACTCCACCATGAAGAATGATAAAATTATGGCATTTGCAGGCAAATGGATGAAATTGGAGAATATCATGCTAAGTGAGATAAGCCAATTTCAAAAAACTAAAGGACGAATGATCTTGCTGATAAACAGATGAGGACATATAATGGGGGGTAGGAGTGGTTAGCGTTAGGTTTAGGGTTAAGGTTAGGTTTAGGGTTAGGGATAAGGAGGGTGGTAAGACTGGAGGAAGGAAGGACTGTATAGAGGGCAAAGAGGGGTGGGAGGGGTGGGGGGAAGGGGAAAAATAACAGAATGAATCAAACAACATTACCCTATGTAAATATATGATTTTTAATTAAAAGAAAAGAAAATATAATAAAAAGAAATTTCAAATTAGCAACAACTTTGATTCAAATTTTTATTTGGAATTCAATGTTTGGGGACCTCACTAATATAGCGAAATTTCAAAATAGTGTGGAGAGAGCAGCAATGTAATCAATGTGTATTTTGAATGCATTAATGCAGATTTTAGAAAAAATAAAAATAGGTAGAAAGGAAACAAATAGGGAAGGATGGAGGAACTGTGACTTTAAATTTAAAATCCCCATGCATGCCCTCACCTTCAGCCTACCCGAGGCCTGTTTACCTTCAGGCTTAAATTCTTAAAAGGTCCAGTAAAACTTAGGGTACTGTAAATCTAGCTAATTAGTGCCTATATACCTTATTGGCTTACAAAACACATTTTTAAAGAGTGATTAGAAGAAGCCTAGGGAGAGGGATCATTAAAGACCCAGGGCCTGGGTACAGTCCAGGTAACGTGCACCTAAAGACTCTGCGTGAAACATACCACCAGGCCTGCTCCACTCCTCAGTCACGGGAGGGGCACCCCTCGTGCCTGTCTTCTTCACCATCACCAGGTTTCCTTGAAAAGAAGAATCCAGAGAGCCCAAAGCCCCTCTCCCTCTGACCGCCACACTGCCGCTCCCCCTGAGTGCGAATCCTGCTCTGTGGTTCGCTTTCCTAGATGAATCTACTTTCCACAGTAAACTTCGGCCTCTTTTGAAACATCCCACAATTTGTTTCTGTGGTTTAAGTCAAAAATCTGCCAGGGCTGAGTGAAGGTCCCCTTCCCCTTCTGGGGATACCTTGGGACCTCATTTGCTGACATTTTGATTATTCCTCTGTGTTTACCATGCAGTAAATAGGAAATAAAAGTTAAATATGATTTACAAAACTGAACACATTCTCTTTTTTTATTTTTTTGTTTTTGTTGTTGTTATTTTTTTTCTTTCTTTTTTTTTTTTTTTTTGTTCTGAGTGTTGAACCCCAGGACCAGCACATGCTAGGCAAGTGCTCTACCACTGAGCTGCAGTCCCAGTCCACAAGCTAAACACATTCTTAATGCTGATCTTTAGGCATCTAATAATAAAAGTAATATTCAAAAGAATTTCTACATTAAAATAATAGAATATACATCAAACTTTGATAGCATCATCTCAATATTATCATTCCAAGACTACTAAAAATATGGTTAAAATTGTTTGCTAAAATATCAATTTAAGTATTGGTTTTGAATTTTTACATTGGCACTAGAAAAAGCAGGAACTAAAGACATTATAAACCAAGCAATGAGCATTTAAATTCCCTGCTCCCAGAACTTGTATGGTCTCCTTTTCTTTCACATTCATTTGACTGACACCCACACAATTTGAGAGACTGTCTTTTCTGCTGGCTTACAGGTACTGTCCAGTGTCCACCCTGAGCAGGGTCAAACCAAGACCATCCCCCCTACCTTTGTTTAAACACTAAGCACTTCTTATTCATTACCTTTGAAATCCACTGACCTGAGCAGCTGTCCGAGATGGAGTGGCAAGCAATGAACAGAGGGCAGTGCCCACTGAGCAGATGTGCCCAGATGATTGGGAGGCCAGAGAACTTTCTGCCATCCAAAACATGCAGAGTCAAATTATCAAATGTTTAAGTAGTAGAACTTCCAGATTGACAGGGCCCTTAAAAGGTGTCTCTGTCCTTATCGGCCCCGCCTCTCCAGTTTCTATGAGAGTTGAAAGATGATCGTTTCTAAATCGCAAGCGTGAACAGTTACTCCCTTCTGAAAAAATTCCAGTGGCTACATGGTATTTAAACGCAGACTTGCATCTTCTCCCAACAGGTATGCACACAGGTATGTTCTTGTTTCCACCTCCCATCCCGGTTATGTCCCTGTCACTCCCCCATGCAGACCCTGCAGACACGCCACACTGAGTGTCACCCAGAACCATCCACTTGCAATTCCACCTTTGGTCCTCCCTCTCATGTCTTCAGGAAAATGCTCTGAAAGCTGCCTGTGATCTTGGCTGCCATGGGCTCTCCACCTGGCACATTCTCAGGTGCAACTTGAGTGCAGCCACAGTGCTGTCTTCTTAGTAATGTCTCCCTGATGCAGTCCCAAGGCAGTTATTTCTTCACGTGTGTGACCTCTCCCCCTGTGGGGGGCTACTGAATTGTGTATCTCTCTCCAAAACCATGTGTGTGCCCTGGTTTTCTGTGTGCCCCAGACACACACCTTCAACAGGAATGAAAGGTGAGCATGCGTGCGAGTGTGCTGTGGGCATCTCCAACGTCTGAGGAGCCCTCGTGGCCTGGGTCACATGAACTTCAACACAACTCCTGCTACACACATGTAGTCTTTAAATGTCCTGAATGTGTTTCAATTGTTAAAGGTGCTAAAGTAAATGGAAGCTGGAAGCGTTTGTAACAGGTGGAGCGAGCTCTCTGTGGGGAACACCTGCCAAGGCCCCAGCTAGGGCCTCCACCACACTGATCCTTCAAAGCTGTTTTGAAGGATAGGTGATGTGGGTAATTGAATGTGTCCACTGTGTGCACAACTGTTTGCTTATGAAAGAAAGAAGGGAATGAGAACAATAATTTAATCTGCAAATCCTAGTTACTACTGACTTGAAATAAGGCAAGGTAAGCGCTGGCCGACATAGTGGATAGAAATATCCCAAAATGTAAATATCAAAAGCAAAGAATTTTAGGCCTCTGTGAACAACCATCATGTTCTGTAGAGAAAATACTAGCCCTCCTTTATTAATGAAGAAACCTGGTAGTAATGCATTGACTTTGAGATGCCAATCAGATATCCAATTTAGGATAATATACAAATCTGACTCTAAAAAGGTCCAAGAGAATAGCATTTATTCAACTAGTATTTAAAGTCTAATGCAGAGGTTCCCAAACTCTCACAGTTCATAGAATTTGTACATCCCGGCATCCCAGCCCACCCTGATGACAACACTCAGCCAAAATGAGGACAAATGCATTAAATAGTTGGTCTATAGGAATCAACATTCATGCATACACGACTTAAAAAATTAATTCACCTGAGTTGGAAAAATGTATTTCTTGCCTACATAGCCACAGTGAAGACTAATGGCTGTGTCACTCTTAAGGTTTAGATGTGGTGTCCCCAAAAGCTCATATGTGAGATGATACAAGAAGATTTGGAGGAGAAATGGGTTATAGCCGCAGCCTGAACAGTGCAATAATCCCTGATGGGGAAAAAGAGGATCCAAGATGGCAGACTAGAGGGTGACTGCATCGCCCATCACTCCATAACTCAGGATTCAAGAAGAGGATGTATTGAGAGACTCGGACCAACACAGAGCCACGGGATGAGTCTCTCCCACCAGGTGAAGCTCGGACCGGGCGGCAGGCCTGGACAGTTGGCAGCTTCTTGGACCAGGGCAGGACAGGGCAGGGCAGCAAGAGACTTCCACAAGCAGCCCTGCTCCTTCCAGTGGCAGGTTCGATCCACGGCCAGTTCCTTGGAGCAGGCCTGCCCAGTGAGAGGTTCTCCTCACAGAGCCAAACCCAAGCCCCGAACCCAGCGGCAGGTCCCGTCCCAAAGGTGGCTTCTGGGACCAAGGCAGGACAGGGAGAGGCTTTCCCTGAGCAGCCCGACTCCCTCAGGTGAGGGCAGGCCCTGTCTATAGCCAGCTTCTAGCAGCAGAACTGCCCAGTGAGATGATTTCCATGCAGAAGCAGCCCCAAGCCCTGGACCCAGTAGCAGGCTAGGGGCAGCTTTCTTCGGAAGCACTGCATTATCAAGTTCCTCCAAGACTTCAGGCTACTAAAGGCTAGGAGGTGATATACTGGAAATCTCCAGGGACACTATAAGCCAATAGAGAAAATCTGCAATATCTCAGAGTCCCACTGATATCTGACCAATATGAGAAAACAAGGGAAGAAAATGTCCCAAACAAACCTAGATACTATATCAATAAAACCCAATGACAGCACAGCAGAAGAAATGTCAGAAAGGGAGTTCAGAATGTACATAATTAAAACAATCAGGGAAGCAAACAAGATGAAAGAGCAAATGCAGGCATTGAAGGAAGAGATGAAAGAGCAAATGCAGGCATTAAATGATCGCACCAATCAAAAGTTAAAGGAGCAAATACGGGAAGCAAAAGATCATTTCAATAAAGAGTTAGAGATATTGAAACAAAACCGAACAGAAATCCTTGAAATGAAGGAAACAATAAACCAAGTTAAAAACTCCATAGAAAGCATAACCAATAGGATAGAAAACCTGGAAGACAGAACCTCAGACATTGAAGACAAAATATTTAATATTGAAAACAAAGTTAACCAAACAGAGAAGATGGTAAGAAATCATGAACAGAATCTACAAGAATTATGGGATATCATGAAAAGGCCAAATTTAAGAATTATTGGGATTGAAGAAGGCTTAGAGAAACAAACCAAAGGAATGAGCAATCTATTTAATGAAATAATATCAGAAAATTTCCCAAATCTGAAGAATGAAATAGAAAACCAGGTACAAGAGGCTTATAGGACTCCAAATACACAAAATTACAACAGACCCACACCAAGGCACATTATTATGAAAATACCTAACATACAAAATAAAGACAGAATATTAAAGGGTGCGAGAGAAAGGAATCAAATTACATTCAGGGGGAAACCAATAAGAATATCAGCAGATTTTTCAATCCAGACCCTAAAAGCTAGCAGGGCCTGGAACAACATTTACCAAGCCCAGAAAGAAAACGGATGCCAACCAAGAATCTTATACCCAGCAAAACTTACTTTCAGATTTGACGATGAAATAAGATCCTTCCATGATAAACAAAAGCTAAAGGAATTTACAAAAAGAAAGCCAGCATTACAGAACATTCTCAGCAAAATATTCCATGAGGAAGAGATGAAAAACAATGATGCAAATCAGCAAAGGGAGGAACTAGCCTAAAGGAATAGCCATATAAAGGAGAAACCAAATCATGTCAAAAAACAAAACTGAGTCAAATGACTGGGAATACAAATCATATCACAATAATAACCCTGAATGTTAATGGCCTGAACTCATCAATCAAAAGACATAGACTGGCAGATTGGATTAAAAAGAAATCCAACAACATGCTGCCTGCAAGAGACTCATCTCATAGAAAGAGATACCCACAGACTAAAGGTGAAAGGATGGGAAAAAACATACCATGCACATGGACACAGCAAAAAAGCTGGAGTATCTATCCTCATTTCAGATAATGTGAACTTCTAGTCAAAACTAGTCAGAAGGGATAAAGAAGGACATTACATATTGCTTACGGGAAGCATAAATCAGCAAGACATAACAATCATAAATATCTATGCCCCGAAAATTGGCTCATCCATGTATGTCAAACAAATCCTTCTCAATTCCAGAAATCAAATAGACCACAACACAATAATACTAGGCGATTTTAACACACCTCTCTCACCACTGGATAGATATTCCAAACAAAAATTGAATAAAGAAACCATAGATATCTATAACACAATCAACAATTTAGACTTCACGGACATATATAGAATGTACCATCCAACAAAGAGCAAATACACTTTCTCCTCAGCAGCACATGGATCTTTCTCTAAAATAGACCATATATTATGCCACAAAGCTACTGTTAGCAAATACAAGAAGATAGAGATACTACCTTGTATTCTATCAGATAATAATGGATTGAAATTAGAAAAAAAAAAGACAGAATAAACAGAATCTTCTCCAATATCTGGAAATTAAATAATACGCTATTATATGATGAATGGATAACCTAAGACATCAGGAAGGAAATAAAAAAATTCTTAGAAGTAAACGAGAACAAAGACACATCATATCAAAATCTCTGGGACACTATGAAAGCAGTACTTAGAGGAAGATTTATTTCATGGAGTGCATTCAACAAAAGAAGAAAAAATCAACATATAAATGACTTAACACTACAGCTCAAAGTCCTAGAAAAGAAGAACAGACCAACACCAATAGTAGTAGAAGACAAGAAATAGTTAAAATCAGAGCCGAAATCAAGGAAATTGGAAAAAAAAAAAGAAACAATCAAAAATATTTACAAAACAAAGAGTTGGTTCTTTGAAAAAATAAACAAATTTGATGAACCCTTAACCACACTAACAAAGAGAAAGAGAAAACTCAAATTACTGAAATTTGGAATGAACAAAGAAATATCACTACAGACACTACAGCTATTTTGAAATAGCGATTAGAAGCTATTTTGAAAATCTGTATCTATACTCCAAAAAAACACAAAACCTCAAAAGCATCAACAAGTTTTTAGAGAAATATGAATTACCTAAACTGAACTAGAAGGACATACACAACTTAAATAAATCAATTTCAAGCAATGAAATAGAAGAGGTCATCAAAAGCCTACCAACAAAGAAAAGTCTGGGACCAGATGTGTTCCCAGCCGATTTCTACAAAACCTTTAAAGGATAGCTCATTCCAATACTCCTCAAAGTATTCCATGAAATAGAAGAGGAGGGAACCCTTCCAAACTCATTCTATGAAGCCAATGTCATCCTGATACCTAAACCAGACAGAGACACATCGAGGAAGGATAATTTCAGACCAATATTCTTAATGAACATCAACGCAAAAATTCTCAACAAAATCTTAGCAAATTGCATACAAAATATATTAAAAAGATAGTGTACCACAATCAAGTGGGTTTTATCCCAGGGATGCAAGATTGGTTCAACATTCAGAAATCAATAAATGTAATTCACCATATCAACAGACTTAAAGTTAAGAATCACATGATTATTTCGATAGATGCAGAAAAAGCATTTGATAAAATACAGCACCAGTTCATGCTCAAAACACTGGAAAAAATAGGGATAGTGCGAACATTCCTTAACATTTTAAAGGCCATCTATGCTAAGCCCATGGCCAATATCATTCTAAATGGCGAAAAACTGAAAGCATTCCCCCTAAAAACTGGAATAAGGCAGGGATGTCCTCTTTCACCACTTCTATTCAACATAGTCCTTGAAACTCTAGCCAGAGCAATTAGACAAACCAAAGAAATTAAATGGATACAAATAGGAAAAGAAGAACTCAAACTATCCCTGTTCGCTGATGACATGATTATATATTTAGAGGAACCTGGAAATTCCACCAGAAAACTTTGAGAACTCATAAGTGAATTCATTAAAGATGCAGGTTACAAGATCAATGCTCATAAATCCAATGCATTTTTATACATAAGTGATGAATCTTCAGAAGAAGAAGTTAGGAAAACTACCCCATTCACAACAGTTTTGAAAAAAATAAAATACTTGGGAATCAATCTACCAAAAGAGGTGAGAGACCTCTACAATGAGAACTACAGAACACTAAAGAAAGAAATTAAAGAAAATCTTAGAAAATGGAAAGCTCTCCCATGTTCTTGGATAGGGAGAGTTAATATTGTCAAAATGGCCATACTACCAAAAGTGCTATACAGATTCAATGGAATTCCAACTAAAATCCCAATGACGTACCTTACAGAAATAGAGCAAGCAATCATGAAATTCATCTGGAAGAATAAGAAACCCATAATAGCTAAAGAAATCCTTAGCAGAAAGAGCAAAGCAGGGTTATCACAATGCCAGACCTTCAACTGTACTACAAAGCAATAGTAACAAAAACAGCATGGTATTGGTACCAAAATAGACAGGTAGATCAATGGTGCAGAATAGAGGACATGGACACAAACCCAAATAAATACAATTTTCTCATACAAGACAAAGGTGCCAAAAATATGCAATGGAGAAAAGATAGCCTCTTCAACAAATGGTGCTGGGAAAACTGGCAATCCATATGCAACAGAATGAAATTAAGCCCCTATCTCTCACCCTGCACAAAACTCAACTCAAAATGGATCAAGGACCTCAGAGTCAGACCAAAGACCCTGCATCTTATAGAAGAAAAAGTAGGTCCAAATCTTCACCTTGTTGGCTTAGGATCAGACTTCCTTAAAGGACTCCCATAGCACAAGAAATAAAAGCAAGAGTCAATAACTGGGATAGATTCAAACTAAAAAGCTTTCTCTCAGCAAAGGAAAGTATCAGTAATGTGAAAAGAGAGCCTATAGAGTTGGAGAAAAATCTTTGCCACTCATACTTCAGATAGAGCACTAATTTCCAGAATATATAAAGAACTCAAAAAGCTCTACACCAAGAATATAAATAACCTAATCAACAAATGGGCTAAGGATACGAACAGACACTTCACAGAAGAAAATCTACAAGCAATCAACAGATATATGAAAAAATGTTCAACATCTCTAGTAATAAGAGAAATGCAAATCAAAACTACCCTAAGATTCCATCTCACCCCAATTAGAATGGCGATTATCAAGAACACAAGCAACAATAGGTGTTGTCGAGGATGTGGGGAAAAAGGTACCATACATTGCTGGTGGGGTTGCAAATTAGTGCAGCTCCTCTGGAAAACAGTATGGAGATTCCTCAGAAAGCTTGGAATGGAACCACCATTTGACCCAGCTATCCCACTCCTTGGCCTATACCCAAAGGACCTAAAATCAGCACACTACAGAGATACAGCCACATCAATGTTCATAGCTGCTCAATTCACAATAGCCAGATTGTGGAAGCAACCTAGATGTCCTTCAATTGATGAATGGATAAAGAAACTGTGGTATATATAAATATATATATATATATATATATATAATGGAATATTACTCAGCCATAAAGAATGATAAAATTATGGCGTTTGCAGGCAAATGGATGAAATTGGAGAATATCATGCTAAGTGAAATAGGCCAATCTCAAAAAACCAAAGGACAAATGATCTTGCTGATAAACGGATGATGAAACAGAATGGGGGGTGGGAGGGTTTATCATTACGGTTAGGGTTAGGTTTAGGGTTAGGGAAGGGGGCAAATTGGAGGAAGGATGGACTGTATAGAGGGAAAAGAGGGGTTGGAGGGGTGAGAGGGAAGGGAAAAAATAGCAGAATGAATCAAACAACATTACCCTATATAAATTTATAATTACACAAATGGTATGCCTTGACTCCATGAACAGAGAAGCAACATGTATCCCATTTGTTTACAATTAAAAAAAATTCCTGATGTTATTAACTGAGTGATAACTGGAGGTGGGGGGGTGTGACAGGAGGAAGTAGTTTATTCGGGGGGTGGCTGTGAGGTATGCATTTTGAATCTGGACAGTGGACTCTCTCTCTCTGCTCTCTGATCATCACGTGAGTGCTTCCCTCCACCACACTCTTCCTCCATGATGTTCGGCCTCATTTGAACCTCCAAGAATGGAGTCTGCTGTCTATGGATTGAGACCTCTGAAACCATGAGACCCTAAATAAACTTTTCCTCCCCTAAAATTGTTCTGGTCAGATCTTTTAGTCATAGCAGCGAAAAAACCATCTAAAACGGTCACACTGCCTCCTCGGCTGTGGGATATGACGGGATACCACCATGATTCTTCCTGTCCTGCGTGTATTTTCATGTGACATTTGCTTTCTTCACAGTCATCACCAAAACCCTGCTTAACAAAGATGTGAAACCATTGAAAGGAGAGTAGCTTGATCATCTTGAAATAGTGGACTACCTTGAACTAATAATTGTCGGGTCCTAGGATGTCACTGGGTTTCTCTTAAATATTTAAAATGGCTTGTGCACTGTGAGCTAGCTGCAGAGCTAGGGCCTTTTCACACAGCTGAGCAATATTCAACCCATGTAAAAGAAGTATTTGTTGAATACTAGATTACATTATTTAAAAAAAAATCACTATTTTAAAAAAAATTCCCCATTGGACTGTTCATGAGGGAGAGGTGCTCTTTCCACCTGTGTGATATGAGGATCCAGCATGTTAGTTACTTTGTATTGACCCTGTCAATTTTTCCTGTATTTTTAAGTTTAAAATAGTACTTGAAAACATTATTTCAGCTTCATAGCACATTAACTCAATATTATTTTTCAGTTTTAATGAATATATATACCTATACACCTTACACGAAACATAGAAATGCTTATCCACTCATTCATTTCACACAGGTTGAAGATTCTATGCGATCAATAATAATTTTCAAAATTTTTCTGCCTTTTAAAAAAATCCTGTAGTAAAAGTGATCAGCAAATATTTAGTGTCCCTTATAAAAGAACATTAAAGTTCCAGGAAAGTTTGACTCTACGGACAAACTTGCCCTCTGTTTCAGACGATGAGAATGACAAGGTCCCTCTCACCCGCATCAGCTGAAATACCTACCATTATTCCTTACTCATGCCAATTCAATGCAGCTGCCAAACTGAATCTGCTAATTTTATCTTAGGTATCCAAAATAAATGGGAAAATGCACTCATTCAACTTACCTACCATTTATTTGTTCTTTGTTTTTTTTTTTATGAAATTTCTTACTTTGCCTTTCTTTATTTGTGTTAAGGTAATGTAAATATTTTGGAAGGAGAAAAAGTATAAATTTCATATAGCCTCTGACTTGCCTCCAGAAGCTCATTCTACTGAGTTGTTAACAGCAAAGGCCCCTGATATGGTTGCATTGTATATACTTGAGGCAAAACTTTTGCCTAACACATAATCATATTAAAAAAAAGAGAGGAATAAAAGGCAATAATGTAATAATCTTGTAAGCAAATCTTACTCCCTTCTCTTCACTCTGCCAAATTTACTATCTTGACAAAGTGAACTCATGACTTGGGTCTTTGAAACAGTGTCATGTAGGCCAGGATTGTAACTGTTGTTTTCCCTTAAAATCTTCAAATAAATCTTTTAAAGTGAAATCAAATTTAGGCTAATAGAAAACTTTGTATTTTATTTCCTTTATTTACTCCTAATTGTTAAGCAGAGCTTAAATTTTACTTCCACATTTAAACCAAACTATCTGCCCAATACAACTCAAGATTAGTATCAAAAGAGAAATGTAATGTTCCATCACAACCATGTCTTCAATTTTGGCTACAAGTACAATACACTCATTAAAAAAGAAAAAGAAAAAACAAAACACCTTTCTTTGTTTTCAGAATTCAAGATTACATCATGACACTGAGGTGTAAAACTTTGAAAACCAGAAATTGCAGGAAGAAAAGCTAGATAATAAAGTGCCAATAACTTTGGGGGCACATATAAATTAAGCAAATAAAAATGGTTTTCGTATTATCAATTTCATCTCTTAAACAAATCTGGGTGCAAGAACCAAGATTTGGAGGATAAAAAGAGTAAATTTCTAAGAGGTGGAAGAATTGTTGTTTCATAACTTACATAACCAAAAGAGCTGTGCTTCATGATATATTTAAATCCTTTTCCATACCTGGTTAACTATCCTGTTAACTTTAAAAGAAGTAAAACCACAAAATTTACCACAGAGTCATTGTCCCAGGCAATCTTGGTCACACTGTGATGCCCTATTTACCTTGCTTCCTTCGGGGGGTATATGTCCTCCTTGGTGACATCATAATAATTTCCCATCTTATTTATGGTAAGACACATGATAACAATATAGAAATGAATGGAAAATGTTGCATAAGGAAGTTCTAAATGGAATGCTTTCCTAGTTTCCTGGGAGATGGCAGCAGCAGTTCTTTAAAATAGCATTTTATAATGTCAGAAAGTTTTTTTTTTTTTGTTTTCTTTTCCTTCCTCTAGCTTTGCCGTGAAGTGGCATTAAAAAACAAATTAAGAGTTGATGCCAAGTTAGAAAATACTTTTCAGTGGTAACTGTGTCAGCTAGCTGTGCAAATACATCAATCTACTTGCCAGTAAAAAACAAAACAAAGTATTTTTTTTAACTACTTACCTCTTGATTCTAGTTTAAGGTGTTTATGAAATAATCACTAACTTATGAGGATCTGTGCATTATTTGGGAAACATTTAGTTTGATAGGAAAATCCCCTCCTTTTAATTTGACTATCGATGACTGCGATACCCTTGGGGTTTCACTACTATGATTTTATATAGCTTCACATCTCTGTTTAATTGTTTGGTTTTGACTATGTTATTAAGATACTTTGCATATTATTCTTCATTATCAGGGGGGGGGGAAGAATCAGTCATCATTATCAGTTTTAAACCTAGAAATTTAAATCATGATCTCTACTCCAAATGATTCAAGAGCATGACAGTCCACCAGAAATGTTTCCTAATATTAGAAACTTGGCAAAGCAGCCGTCCAGTTTGTCAGTAGAACTACAGAAATGACTCCATCAATAATCCCTGGCACTCCTGTATCCGTCTGCGGCTCTCATACAGCCCTGGATGACAGACCCTCCAACTTCATCACCATCCACCGGGACAGAAGATCATAACTGGCTTTCAGCACGGAGCCTCTAAATGAAAGGTAATAACCACAGCCAGTCAGCATGGTGGGGATTACAGGGGGGCACAAAAGTTTGGGGGAAAGCAGTTTGACATAAAACCTGACCAAAACAAGCCCTGAAGGACAGCTCCTTAAATGTTAGAGGCAGGAAAGGAATGGGCATCTTTGAAAGACTTGCTTTGAATCCTTTGGAAATCGTGCTCCTTCAGAAGCCATGACTATTCATTTTAAAGTGCTCAGAACAACTTCCATATATGTTCCCTGCCCATACACACATACATAATCTCCAAGAACAAAGTGAAAAATAGCCTAAACACCCCAACCAGCAGTATCTGAGAGCCTGCTGCTCCCCATACACCGCTGACCTATTTGACTTGCTCTCAGCCTCTCTGAAGACAGGCTCCATGGGATAGTTAAGATGCTGGTGTGCTGGCTATGGTTTACAAAATGGATCATAACAAATTTAGGAATTCTTTGAGGCAGGCTGCCTTGGTGGCTCACACCTAGAATTCCAGTGGCTCAGGAGGCTGAGGCAGGAAGATGGTGAGTTCAAAGCCAGTCTCAGGAACTTAGTGAGGACTTTTGCAATTCAATGAGACCCTGTCTTTAAATAAAATACAAAAAAGGGCTGAGGCTGTGGCTCAGTGGGTAAGTGCCCCTGGGTTCAATCCCCAGAACCAAAAAGAAAAAAAAAAATTCTGTGAGTCAGTTTCTAAACACAGGAATTATGAAAAAATAAATTTATTTCAATCTATAATTAAATAAATGAGAGTAAAAGAGATAATATAAAAAATCATCTGGTTAGTAGATTCACTGCTTTTTGCTAATAACCTGACTCTGGGTGTTGGGAGTGGTGATGGAGGATGGGGGAGCAGTGACTGAGATTTGGGGTCTCTGATGCCCTCATGGCTGTGGCATGCCCAGTTCCTTGGAATGTTCCTGTGCAAGGGCACAGGATGCCTAGTTGCTGTAGCAATGCCCTGCATGGGGAGACTGTGCAAGAGTCCTATCAGCTCTGACCTTGATCTCAGGCACACAGCTCCCAGGAAGGAAGGAACTCTTATGCTAGACAAGCACATGTTTCACCAGCTCTGCTTCTCCAGTTCCTGCCCACCTTTCGGTAACTTTAAACAATGAACTTTCTTGAAAGCTACACAAAGCTCCTAACATTGCATTTTGCAACTGTGGGTTGCAACTATGAAAAGCTACATAGGTGTGCTAGTTTCTGTAACTTTCCTGAATACAAAGAATAATGGATGCACAGTCTTTAACCTGGTAACGAGACATACACAAATAAAGACTGCTGGCGTGACTCTTCAGATCAGCACCTCCATCAAAGAGCAGAGCTCCACCTGATCCCAGCTTAATCGTCAAGATCTGTGTCTGTGAATCTTTATTTTCCAATCCCCCTTCACCCCTCGCCAGATTTGAGAGTTTGTTTGCACTAGTCGTGACAGTTGGTGGCCCATACACATCCAGTAACAGGGGAACTTTCTTCAGCCATTAGAAGAGGGGACACTCCTGGAGGCATGCCATATAAGTCAAAAAAATCCTCAAAGGTAAGAGATTGGGGGAGTGAGTCCAAGTCAGGTGTAAAATATGGGATACACAAGATCTAAAGAAAGGGATCATTGTGTGTCTGTCCTTAGAGATCTGTTTAGGAAGAGCGCTAGTTCTGTTAGGAGAGCACAGCTGTTAGAATTTATAAACTTTATTACAAAAACTTTCCCCTGGTTTCCTACAGAGGTATCAGTTCAGGTAAAGACATGGGCGACTGGCACCCTGCTTAAAATTAGATTTACAGTTCCAGGAACAAAAAAGAAATAAAGGTGCTCTCTGGAGAGAAGATAAACTGACACCATGCTTTAAGAGAATGGTCTTACAGAAGAAAACAATGATTACAGCAGTTTTCCTTACCTCTTATTTTCTGCTGGCTCTCTGTCTCTCCTAGGCTTATATTTAAAAATGTAAATTACAGAACCTGAAAGATTTACAAGGCTTATGAAAAAAGTTAAAACAAAAGGAAAAAAGTATCCCTTTTTAAATTCAAACTGCTTGACTGACTATCTTATCTCTTTTCAGCTGGCTTTCTGAACCAGTTCCTCCCTAATACTACAGCACAGAAAGAGAAAAGTGAAAGATTTTGAACATACAAGCTTTCTTTCGCTAAATTTTTTCTATTTTTTTTCCTGAGGACTTCACAAGCTTCCACATTGTTCAGATATTTGAACTGATTCTTACCTGAGCTAAAAGTACACTCTGACCTGATGAAGATGTTAGTATTGTAGCCATGTAATTTTTTTTTTTTAGAAAACTCCTGTTTTTTAAAATTCCACATGAATATATGTATTTTTTGATCAGTTTTTTTTTTATCTAAATATTAAGGTTTTTACACTCTGTCTTTGTTCAGAAGTCAATTTCTCCAGGGTTAGCTCTTAAATACATTCAGAAATTCCTTTTAATAAATCCTAAGGAAGATAGACATGGTAATGTTGGGAATAAGTCTGATAACCATTAAGGACAGATAGCAGGCTACCTGAAACCTTTGATTTCAGTGTTCCTCATGGCTGTTAGATTTTATACCTAACATTTCCAATTGGACAGGCCTGTTCTATGTTTAAGTCATAATACTAAAGTCTGATGGGCTCTATTTTAATTTCAAATGGGTTAAATCTAATAGAGGTTTTAATATACATCAATAACATTGCCTCCTACCTGTGGAGTTCCACTTACAAAAGTTACAAAATCTTTCTTGTCTGTTTTGTATATATGTGCACACCTGTGTTTTGCATTGTTGGGTCTATATATAGATGTATGATATCAAAATTGGCATTTAGACAAATGAGTGCTCAACAATTAAAAATTTAAATAGAGATGGATTCAAATAAGTTAATCAAGTAATCAGATAAAAATAAAGATATCTTTAAAATTCTAACTCACAAATTTTTTCTAGGTGGTCAGACAATAAAATGTTGATGTCTAGAAAATGTCTATAATGTAATGTAATATCCATTGCTTCTAGGATTTTCCTTCAACAGGAATGAAATGGTCAATACTGTTAATTACATTTGTCTAATATTTTAATTCTTACAATCTGCATGAGTAAATTAGATTTAACATAAATAGAATTAATCTTCATAACTGTGTTTTCTTAAATTGCTAAATTTAAAAAAGGAATTTAGGATTGTTTTGTTTCTAGATCTTCACTAAAGCAAAATTACTAAGTTAAAGTTTTAACAGGTGTAATTCTATATACAAAAGGTCCAAAAGGTTTCAATTGTGTTTCAATTAATGTACTGTAAACAATTGTGAAGTATTTCAACTTATTAAGAGGAGTAATTGGAAGAAATTCATAAATTTCATAAGGATTGTTTCAGAATGTCAATTCAAAAAGGGATCAATGGCTAGGAAAGAGATAAAGTTTATGAAGGAAAAAAGATAAGGTTTGTGAAGGGAAAGAGAAAGAAGGTCTGAGTTTGTGACAGGAAGGTTTGTGTAAGTTACAAAAAGATTTGTGTTGTAGGTTTGTAAAGGTAATCCCTTCTCCAGACATAAGTAAAATATCAATGTTCTGATGTGAACCAAAGTTTAAATTCTGTTTGTGAAAGTAATAAAGATTTTTTTAAAACATTAATTTACTCTTACTTATCAAGTAATTTCTTATGTCTGTGAAGTTTTAAAATATTTTCCAACTCTGGTTAAACAATAACTCTTATTTTAGGGTATTAAATTACATTCCAGATTCTAAAATTTTCTTCAAAAGTTCAACTTAGTTAATATAAAAACATCAGTGCAATTGTGGTGCTGTTAACTGGTTTCTTTGTATTCTAAAAATATTCATTTAAAATCTTTTATATATAAAGTTTAGGAGAGCATTTTACAAAGCTGGTGTTCTAACAATGGTCTGTTATAAAAATAACAAATTTAGTTAATAAATTATATGATTTCATATTTTGTAATTAGGTCAAATAATCTGTCACAAGTTAAAAAATTGTGTTACTCTCTACACTGAGAGTTAAACTTACATATATTTCTAAAATATAATAAGGAGAGCCTGGTTTATTTGAAGGTTGGTAATATGGGATGTAAACATTTTGCCATTTTTGCACAAAAGAGGATTAAAAGTTCTCTTGACTTGTTTAATTCATATTTTAGATGTAATGTTAAATTATGTTAACTGATTCATATGAAGTAAAAAATGATATATAATCACTTTAAAATATTTAAGAGATTAAAGATGAATTTCAAAAATAAAACACCATATCTAAGATTTAAGAACCACCTCACCTGAGTTAAGACTCACCTTATTCCATGTTAAGATAACCACTCAAGTTTAAAATTCAGTTCGAAAGATAGATTTTTGTTATAAAAGCCACTGTAATCTTAAAATAAATAGGAAACATAGTATACATCGTTAAATAAAGGTTTGGGATTACAACAAAATCACATTTATTGACTCGTAGTGTACAATCTAAATGTGTCGGGGTCTTAAGCCCCCTTGCTCTTCTCGACCAGCGACAAGGGAAGGGGACACTCCCCAACAAGGTCAGACTGGGATAGGTAGGGCCGACTGTCCGCCCGCTCCCAGCCCTCCGAGTGGAGGACAATCAGACGCGTCAGGGAGACCCGTCACAGCAGGAACTCGTTTATTGAGGAAGTCACACAGCTTTTATGTAGGGTGGAGGTTAGGCGGGAACCAATCAGCAAGGCACGGGGTTCACACAGGCGAGAGTCCCATAGGACTATATGGCAAGCAGAGCTGATCACATTCGCAGAACTGTTGTTACCCAATCCCTGATGGTGGTCCCATTTATTGTCATTAACATTTGAACTGCCTTTGAGCCTTGATCTTGCTCACTCGCCAGGGAGCAAGGAGTCAGCCTGAGTTAGTTAACGTATCATTAGTCCCAACATAAATGTTTTTACTCCTGTTAAATTTCATTTTGTATTTTCCTTGTAAACCTTATAACTGTTGCTTATTAGTTTCTTAAACAAGGACAAAAGTTCTTTATATATATATATGTATATATATATATATATATTTGGGCAGCCTAATTATAGGACACTTGGTTCATTTGCAAAACTTACAAATTAAAAGTGATGTTTTATATATTTTCAATGATTTTCACAAGTTATTGGTGGAGTTTAACTGGTTAAGGCCTAACTTACAATGATCTCCTGCAGAGTTGAGCCCTTTGATATATTGTGTGGCGATCCCTCTCTGGCCTCTCCTCAGCAGCTTACTACAGAAGCAAGGACTGCCTTAATGAAAGTTGAAACTACTCTCACTACTGCACAACTTGCTAAAATTAACTTACAGCAGCCTGTGCATGTGTTGATGTTTCCTATTTCTCATACCCTACAGGGGCCGTATGACAGTCTTCAAAAGTTATTAAATGGCTCCACCTTGTTTAGTCTCCTCCAAAATCTTTATCTCCATTTCATAATTTTGTTGAAGACAAAAACTGAGCCTTCTTTCATTATGGTGCCCTTTTCAGTTTGACATCAACTTTGACAGTCCCTACCTGCCTTCCAGGTGACTTTTACTATTTTTCCTGGCCAGTAAACAATTCACATCAAGTTATTTCCCACTGTTTGGCTGCTTTTGCAGTTCTGGGCCATCCATTCCAAATTAAAACTAATAATCTTTTCAACAATTTTGTGATCAATGTCATATTGAGCACTGAACTGGCATTCCTTATAATCCTCAAAGCCAGGCCATTGTAGAGTGAGTTCATTTATCTCTAAAGTTACAATCACCAAAACAAAAAGGGGAAGTAGAACCCCACAAAGTTGTTCATGCTCTTTTCGTATTAAATTTCTTGAACTGTGATGCTGAAGGTCACACTGCAGCTGAGCGACACCTGGCTCATACAGCAGCAGGCACAATAGGTCTGGTCTGGTGGAAAGACGAACAGAAGAATGGAATGGGCCAGATCCAGTGATTGTGTTGGGTAGAGGTCATGCTTGTATCTTTCCAGAAAGAGCAGCTCACCCTCCAACCACAGTTTAAAGGACTGAAACTCAAACCAGAAGTGTTGTTCCTGGTGCCCACCAAGGACGAGATGGTGGTAACAAGAGGAAGAGAACTCAAAGAACCCAGAAGGCTGATCTGCCAACATGGGGACTGTAGAAGAAACTGACCTACCAGGCTAAACAGATGGTAAATCAACAGAGAAATACTAAGTCTCCTGCCATAATGCTTGTGGCCACGGTGGCTTTATTAAACTGTTCAGTAAGTAGAGTTCATGGGGAAACTTACTGGACTTACTTTCCAGATTCACATTTAGAACCCCTAATTTTGTGGACTAGAGAATTTATTCCAATATTTAATAATGATTTTCAGGCAAACATATTATACCTGTCCATTGAGATGGATTTAATTATACTAGATACAGTGGGAGTCTACCTATATGTTGGTACCACAATGATATACTGGCTGTTTAAAAGTGACCCCAGAAGATAAGAGAGCATGTGGGGGAGCCCAGGTAGCCAAACTCACTGACCCTTGGGATGTAACTAAATATATTCAGATAGTTATAAAAATGGGACCACCCAAAGACATAACTGTGTTTCCCATGGAACATCCACCAATATCTTACCGTCCTAATCATACTACTTCAGAACTGGGTGCCCTTCCTAAAAGGGATGCAGTGTGTCAACAATTGACCAGTACCTCATAATATCTATGGCAGGAATGAATATATTTTGGATTGGTCTCACAAAGTTGATGAGAAACACGTATCAAAATTATATTAAAAACCTCTGGAGGATTTATAAGTAATGTTCTGATCTTCAGTGGTGGTACATACAAAGAGATTTTTGGTGTTTGATAGCTGCCCTAGATTTTGTTAACTTTACTAGTACTCCCCTACCTGATCTTGAAAATAAGGATTGTAAATAAGTGGCTTCTTATTATGGTTTGCAAGCCTGTATATAATCCCCTTATGTTTTAATTACTGAAAATATAAAAGTAAACAGGATAAGAGAAAAAGTATCATGTAACTTGTTATAACTGTAATTTGACAAATTGTATTACTATGTATAATGGAGGACAAGGAACACCTGTATTAAGATAACCTTTTTTTATTATAACTCCAGCTAATATTTCAGAGCCCTGGTATTCCAATACTGGAGTTCAAGTTCTACAGAAGATTCATGCCCAGTTAGATAGACATTCCTGGGCTCTTGGCCTTGTTGTAATTGGAGTAATTGCATTGACATCTGTTTTAGTCTCTGTCATGACTGCTGCTACAGCTTTATCCAAAAGCATAAACAATGCTCAACTTTTTAATATTTGGCCCAGAGTACTTCTAAAACTTTGCAGAATCAGGCAAATATTGATAATAAGTTACAGGCAAAATTAAATGCTTTAGAAGCTACAGTGGTTAATATTGGAAATGAACTTGCCACTCTCAAATTTAGACAAAAGCTCCACTGCTGTGCTAACTACAGATGTGTCTGTGTCACAGCAGCCAAGTGCAGTGCTTGTCGATGGGATTGGGAGAGAGTGGGAAATCATTGAATAGGTATTTGGCAGAGAAATAATGATAGCGTGGATCTTATGGAGTTGCATCATCATATCCAGGACATTCAAGAAAGTCAGACTGATTCTGTGGATCCCACAGGGCTTGCTAAACACATATTCATGATCTAAATAGCTTTACTCCCTGGAATATGCTAAAACATACTGTATGGTACATTTTTGGAATTATATCTTTGCTACTAATTCTGTTTTGTGCTGTAACAATACGATGCCGAGTCTTCTGAGGAGAAACCTAACAACTCCAAGTCTTAACCCATCACTTCCATTTAAAATATAAGAAAGGGAGAGATGTTGAGAGCGGTGATGGAGGATGGGGGAGCAGTGGCTGAGATTGGGGGTCTCCGATGCCCTCATGGCTGTGGCATGCGGGGTGCCTGGGAATGTTTCTGTGCAAGGGCACAGGATGCCTAGCTACTGTGGCAATGCCATGCATGAGGAGGCTGTGCAAGAGCCCTATCAGCTCTGACCTTGATCTCAGGCACACAGATCCCAGGAAGGTAGGAACTCTTATGGTAGACAACCACAATGTTTCACCAGCTCTGCTTCTCCAGTTCCTTTCCACCTTACAGTAACTTTAAACAATGGACTTTCTTGAGAGCCACACAAAGCTCAACATTGCACTTTGCAACTATGGATTGCAACTGTGAAAAAGCTACATAGATGTGCTAGTTTCTGTAACTTTTCTGAATACAAAGAATAATGGCTGCATAGTCTTTAATCTGATAATGTGATATATATATATAAATAAAGATTGCTGGCATAACTCTTTAGATCAGCATCTCCATCAGAGAGCAGAGCTCTACCTGATCCCAGCTTAATCTTCAGGATCTGTATCTATGAATCTTTATTTTCCAATCTCCCTTTGCCCCTCACTGGACCCAAGAGTTTGGTTGCACTGCTCGCGACATCTGGAAGTCTTTGTGTCTGTCAGGTGGAAGTTGTGCAATGACATGCTTCTGTGCATTTCCACCACACTGTCCAGAGAGTCCACCTGGGCCTGTCCTAGAGGGAGACCAGCCATTCTGGGAGTATTTACAAGAGAGGCATCTGCAGGTCCAAATCCTGCTCCCTCTGTCCTCCATAAACTGGTTCTTGAGAACCTACCAGCACACCACTGAGTTAAGGAGTTTCACATTATCAGTTCAGGGTTAGCATCGGCAAAGCAAGGTACCTATGCCTGCTACCAAGCACTCCTACTGAAATGTGATTTCCCAATTTGACTGCCCTTTTAGGTGCTATTCAAGGTGAGAATCAGTTTCCGTAAGATCCTCAAGAGTATTACTGCTCTGAAGTTAGCAACCAACTTCATCTGCTCATTGCAGGAATCAAATTGCCTTTCACTCATGTGTCATCAGCTCATTTTAAACTTTAAAACTTTAAAAGCAAAATATACAAAATCTTAAATAAAACATGCAAAATATTCAAAATATGTCTAATTTTTTTTAAAAAAGCATTGTCCTTTTAAGTTAAAAATAATCACTAAGTGCTTTTTATGTTTGGGTCCAACTGAAATAATGCCTTTATAAAAAACAATAAACAAATGACTAGGGACTTAGGAAAAGGAAGCAGTTCTCCTGGGAGTCACAGACTGCTGGGTGATCAGGAAGTGGGGGCAATATGCTTCCAGGGCAGCTTTCCAGCTTGATGCCTGTGGGTGAGCCGCTGCCTTGGCCTCCCGGGAGAGCACCAGAAGACCCCAGGGCATCAGTCCAGCATGCAGGAAGCACTGGAGGAACTTCAGTGGGTATGGTGGTCACCCCTGACACAATCACATGAAGTCCACATGAAATAAATGGGAGCCTCTCTTAATATCAAGTTGGAAAACTATAGAATGTAATAAACTGACAGCAAGTAAAAGCTAACAGGCAGATTTCTCAAAAATTGAAAAATAATGTGAACTTGTATTTATGGGTTGATAGTTAAATAGGGCTTTCAGGTGTTCTCTGGCTCAGCCCCAATTTCTAAGGAAAAGTTTGCCCACCCAACTACTGTGACATCTATTTTGAAATATCCCAAGAGGAAAATGTCTATAAGTAATCACTGTGAAATATATATAAACACACACATATATACATACATTTGTACATATATGTATGTGTACATACACACACACACACATGCATATATATATAGCCATAAAATAGGTAGTAACAATTATTTCCTGAATAGTCCTACATTTTTCTTTTGTTTAAGTAAACCCACACTGCAATACTTCTTGAAAAACAAACAGCTCCCTGCCTAATGATGTGACTTATGTAGAAATACACTGAACTTTAAAAGCATTTCTTTCAAACTGGTACAGTGGTGGACACCTGTAAGCCCAGTAGCTGAGGAGTCTGAGGCAGAGAATTGCAAGTTCAAAGCAGGCCTCTGCAATTTAGCAAGGCCCTCGGCAAATTAGCAAGACCTTGTCTGAAAATAAAAAAATTAAAAAAATTTAAAAGGACTGGGGATGTGTCTTAGTGGTCAAGCACCCTTGGGTTCAATCCCCATACCATAAATAAATAAATAGATAAATAAATAAAAGCATTTCTTTCAAAATGTAAAGTTCAAGAAATCAGAATCCTTTGTTAACATCATACCAAAAAGATAAAGAAGTTAATTCTTTCTGAGTCCTTTGGGGATATTATGTTGTTTGTTGGTTGGTTTCTCATTCACACTTCAAAGATTATTCACAAGCAGATAGGGAACCTAGTGGACAAAATTATCTAAGTAAAAGAGCCACTAAAAATTCCGTATAAAACACATTCTTCTGCCATTTACTGTCTTACAGAAGGAAATCTAATCTAAATAAATATATTTATATATAAACCTATTGAGTTTAATTTGTTGGCTCTTCTTTTAAAACTCAATAAAAACAATATTATCCATTCGGTATCCCCTGGTCGATTTGAGAAAAAAACTGTCCCTCACTGTCATTTACTTGCCACCATTTTTATTATAAAAATCATATTTATATAAACAAACCTTGTAAATATAATAATTATAGCTACAGATAAAAAATTACTTCCATAGGAACAAAAATTAATGTCATGTTATAAAAATTTCTATTGATAAAAAAGCATCATTCTGTTAAAAATGATGCTTTTCCATAACTAAAGCTGTATTTTTTTAAAAAACTAAAATTTCTCTGAAAATGTATGTCAAGTGTAGGGAGATTATCAAGACTGAAGGCTTTGTATTGCTACAATAATAAAGAACAAGGACACCAATGAGGTCCTTATTCCAGGCCAACTCCTTGATACTCTTTTCATATAATATATTGGTATATTTCATTACATCAATAAAATGTAAAGTGGTGACTCTGTTCTGTAAATCACAATTAACAGACATCCCAGGGGACTGGGGGTGGCTCAGTGGTACAGAGCTTGCCTAGCGCTTATGAGGCACTGGGTTCGATTCTCAACACCACATAGAAAAGTAAATAAGATGAAGATATCGTGTACGTCTACAACTAAAAATATTTAAAAACAGGAAACATCCTAGTCAATAATGGTAAGAAGAAGAATATTTTCAACAAATTCCTACAGATTCCATACCTAGATGAGAGCAGTGACCAAGGAAGTTAGCCAGGGTCTAAAAAGAGTGTTCCTTACCCCTTTCACTCCCATGGAATGAAATGGAGACTGGTAATTGAAGAGCATAGACATGAATAAAGAGATTTCCTCTGCATTTCCATCTTCAGTTTCCTTTGAATCACATTGTGAACAAATATAAAAGTTTTGTTTCCCTTATTAGGCATGGTACAGTTTAAATTCTGTGATTTAATGAAGCTAAAAAGATCAATGTTCAACCCACTGTCTTCAATGAGCTTTGAAATTCCAAGAGTAATTTCTTGGATGTGAATATGCCCAGAGGCAGGAAGTCAGGGTTAGGAACAGATGATTCACAATCAAGACACTGTTATGTAATTGCAAGATCAATGCACTCATTTTTGCTTGATTTTTTTTTTTATTTAAATCAGTATTTCATTTCCTTTTATGTTCTAAAGTCTTATATATACTTTAATGTCCATAATTATCCTTAAAAATTTATCTGAAATTGGCTAAAAATGCTTAATATTTCTGGGTGCTATAAATATCTACATAAAATCAGGTTCCTTTCTGCTACTAAAAAAAAAAAAAATTAAATAATTTTCACATCTATGAGTGATCATCCTGAAAATTCTGAAAAATACATGGATACAGAGAATATATTTTGCTCGTTTGTTCATCTGGGGAGGAAAGCTTAAAATTAAGCTACAACTATAACAACAAACAGCCATTATTTATCAAAGAAAAATGCTTTTGTTCATTCAAAATATTTTTCAAACTATTGTGGATTTTCTATTTATGCATAAAATTAAACCATAGCAAACCAATAAGTATTCATCTAATGAGTAAAATAGATTTAAAAACAAAATCTTAAATTGATCCAAAATTTTTTCAAAAGATTTCATAATTTGATTTTGAATCATGAATAAAGTGGTATAAAGGTTTTGTGTAAAGATTAATACATGAATATAGATCAAAATAATTTATGAATGTAAACATCTATTCTGTCAATGGTAGAAAACCAAGTTCCTTAAAACACATGGTTGATAAGTACTAAATATCAAATGAGCGTGAGTCCTAATAAAATCACCTTATCTTGTAATGTTGCTCAGGAAGTTTCCCTACTTCTATTGTTCTCTCTCTGAACTCTTGCAGAAATTCAGAGATCAGTTAGATACCTACATGCTTAGAAGCAGTGATAAAGCAACAGCAATACATAGACCAGGCTATCAAAGCTTGGCCTTCTAAATACCATCCCTCACTAACAGGAAAAAGGAACCTTTGTGAAAATGACTTACTTCAGAGCTTACGCAATCAATCAAAACATTCCAGACCACAGAGTGAAGGGCTGCGCAAAGAATGAAGCTGATATGTGAAATTAATGCCCAAAGCCAGCTCCACTCCATAATCTAAACACAACTAAGCATCCAAGTAGATAAATATAATAACATAATCCATCATTAAATGAGAATCTACAACTCTATATTGATATACATGAAGAAATTGATACTTCTATTAGAATGGAATATTAATAAAGGTTCAAATTGCTACTCTGTTGGGGGCTATGCCATGCGGACTACACCAAGATGGCACCTGGCAGCCAGCCAGAAGTTGTTTTGATCACATTGGAGGTGAGGAAGTAGGTTAACATAAACACTCAGGTGATTTATCATTGGCCGTATTCAATTAAGTCCATGCACACAACGCGTGTGCACAGGTGTTCCCGAGTGATCCTGCTCGGGCCTGCTCGTTTTAACCTTTGCGGTGATAGGGCAGCTGGTTCCTCGCCTGATCTCAACTGGTGTGGCCCCACCCTCCGCCTCCTGGAGGGAATATAAGCAGGCAGTAGGTAGAAAGAAAAGAGCAGCAACAAGCAGAAGAAGCAGCAAGCAGTAAGCAGTAGGCAGCAGCAGATGGCAGATTGCTGGGCAGAGAACTGAGAACACACCTCTAGTATGCACCTTTAGTTCACAGGATACAGGACGCACCTCTAAGAAGAAGCAGCAGAACTCTAAGAAGAAATAGATCTCTGATAAGCGTAGAAGCCTGTCTTTCTCTAAAACTTTCTCTATAAGCAAAGCCTATCTTCCTCTCAAAGCCTCTCTTCCTCTGAAATCAAGCAAACCTATCTTCCTCTATGGGCTAGAGAATAAACAAGCAAGCAAGGAAGCAGCACAGGAATAGAAGTAGTTTATTTCCAGTCCACCTCCAATATTACTGCAGGCAGTAACAAATATCCGCAGGATTGTTGCTGCGGGCAGACTACTCTAAATACTTATTAAATTTCAAAGGGAGAAAGAGTAAGCATACACTAAGAAGCTGCCTAGATATCACCTTGATCAAGCCATCAAAGAAGGGTCAATTAAGAATGCGGAGTAAGGAGTCCTTCCATCAGGAGAACTCTGAGTCACTTCTGTGACCTTCCTACCAGGTTATAACACCTGACTCCTTGGGCACAAGAAGGCATGTGAAAAACCTAGGTGAGAGAACATTCCAGAGAAAAACTGGCTTCCAGTCTGCAGAGTAACAATGTCATGAGGGTCAGGCCAACTGGAGCAACTTCCAACTCAAAGGAAGCAAGATAGATGTGGCAAGTGAATACAGCACCTGATCTCAACTTGTTCCCTTGCCATGATTGACATTCCTGGGAGCAGGTCATGTAAACCCTCTCAGTCCCAGCTACTCAGGAGTTTGAAGCAAGAGGATTGCAGGAGTTTGAGACAAGCCTAGGCATCATAGAAAGACCTATCTCAAGAAAAAAGAAAGCAAAACAAAGACAATATTGGCAAAACAAAGATTAGACATTACAATGAGTCTAAGTTAGGTTTTTAATTTTCATATGCTCTCGTTTGATAAGAAAACATCCTTGTTTTTAGGAAATACATAATGCAATGGTTAGGAGTAATTGGCCTCAGGTTGGCAAATCACTCTCAAATGGTTCAGGGTAATATTTAAAAATTATTAACTTTGACATTGTGAAACTGAGAGTGCAGATGAGAGAAATTGAGAGAAATCAAGGAGAAGAATAGTAAGAAAGAGGAAGAACACTAGCATTACTGAAATGGAAGAATCAAGAAACTGAGATCCTGAGCAATGTAACTGGGAATAAGCTCTGTCATTTAAAATGAATACAGGAACTAAAATCCACAACAATGGCATCGAGCATCATCGGTTTCACATTATAAATGACTGACAGTCTAGTAGTCCTCAGACCTTTCTTCTGACTTCCTCTATCATACTCATGTTTGCATAGGAACTCTAAATATGAGAAAAGTTCATTGCAATTTAAGGATATTATTTAGAAATATTAAGTTTTTCCAGAAAAATAAAAAGAAAAGTAAATTTTAAAAATTTGAGAAAGAAATTATGTCATTTACAGGAGGAAGGAAGGAACTGGAGAACATTATATGAAGGAAAATCAAACAGACTCAGAACAAGAAGTGTCTTATGGAAACCATAGAGGAAAAAAGGAGAAAGAGCAACCTCTGGAAAATGGAAGGGAGACCAGAGCATTGGGAAGGGAGGAGAGAGGGCAGGAGAGGTCTGAGGAGTGAAATTGGCCCAATTATATCATGTGCCAATGTGTCACAGTGAAATCCACTATCCTGCATAAATAGTACCTACCAATAATTTTTCTAAAAATGTTATTGCTTTGGGAAAGATCAGAGATTATAAAGGAAAAATGGTAAGTTGTTTTTATTACATTCTCTTAGTTTTTCCATTATGTGCAGGAATTAATGGATCATTACAGTATTTCTTAGAAAGGTGGGAAAAGCCAATCCACATTATGGTATCTTCATAGGTGATGAATGAATAAAGAAAATGGGGTGTGCGTGTATACACACACACACACACACACACACACACACTATATATATATATATATACATATTATATACACTATAATATGTATATATATATATACACTATATATACATATTATATACCTTATAATATGTATTTATATAGGCGCGTGGTAGAATTTTTGCAACCATGAAGAACAAAATGACGGTATTTCTTGGTGAATGCAGCACTGGAGAACATCATGCTAAGTGAAATAAGCTCAACAAAGAAAATCAAGGGTCCAATATTTTCTCTCATATGCAGAAACTAGAAAAACAAACAAGAAAAAAAAAAAAGGAAATTTTGTGAAAATGGAAGGGAGATCAGTTGAGTAGAAATATGGGCCCAATGGCAAGGGAGAAGTTAGGGGCAAAGAAAAGAAATGGAACATAAATTTGACTGATTATGCTGTGTGCCTGTATAACTATATCACAATGCCTCCAATTTAATGTATAATGACAATGTGACAATGAAAAACAAATAAATGAATAGAAGGAAGTCCAACAGAGTAGATGTAGGGAGTATAGTGGACGGTGAAGGACAGGGAAGAGGGAGTTTTGGGAATTGAAATGGAGAAAATGATGTTACATGTATTTATGAATATTCAAAAATGAACCCCACTATTATGTATAGCTATGATGCACTAACAATAATAACAAATATATAAAAAAAGGTTTGCAAAGAAAGTTGTTTGATTGAATAAACCAATTAAATTGAAAAGAAATTATTTGGAAGGATTTTGGAATTCATCTTTTGTGTTTGTACCACAGTTACATAAAAGATCAAATAAAATTCTCTTTTTTGACATTTTCAGATAACATTCTGTGCATGTGATCATAAGCATTGTTCAAAGAAGGTGGAATTAATAGGGAGGCTTCCAAAAAATTAAAAGTAGACCTACCATGCAATTGAGCAATCCCACTACTGGTTATGTATCCAGAGGAAATGAATCCATATGTCAAAGAGACATCTACACCCCCAGGTTTCTTGCAGCACTATTCCCAACAAGCAAGAAATGGAACAACTCAGGTGTTCACCAAGGGATTTTTAAATAAAGAAAATTAGCATACATATATACAATGGGATAATAGGCTTAAAAATGTATAAAATCCTATAATTTGCAATAGTATGGATAAGCCTGGATGATGTTACTTACCCCACAATCTCACTCATATATCAATCAAAATAGTTGGACTCACACTAAATTATAGTTAGAAGAAATGTGGTATTGAATTCCATAGTAGGGTGTCCGCAGATAATAATATAGTGTAAATTTCAAAAAAGCTGGAAGAAAGGACTTTGAATATTTTCACCAATGAACAGTTGAAGAATTGGATACTCTTACCCTGATTTGAATGTTAGATATGCATATATATATATATACACAATATACAAGAGTCCATCACATAGTACCCCTTGAATATATGCAATTTTGTGTTATTTGCATCATTTATAAATAAATTTAATTTAATTTTTAAAAATAGAAGCTGGGCATGGTGTTCATACCTATAATCCCAACTACTTAGGAAGAAGAACCCAGGAGTCCCAAGCTAGCTAAGTCAACATAGGGATAGCCCATGTGAAAATAAAATAAAATAATAATAATAAAGCTAATTTAAAAAAGAGTAAGCAATGAAGGAATGTGTAAATGAAAAAAAAAATAGAGATCTATTGTAAAGCATAATGAGGATACCTTGGGGGCTGGAGTTGTGGCTCAGTGGTAGAGTGCTTACCTGGTGTGTGTGAGGCCCTGGGTTTCATCCTCAGCACCACATATAAATAAGTGAAATAAAAAAAGATCCATTGACAACTAAAAAATAATATTAAAAAAAGAGGATACCTTGTATTATCAAAAAATGCTGAGAGTGGATATTGAATTATCACCATGAAAATGATAACTGCGTGAGGTAATGCAAAAAAAATTAACCCAATTCAACCACTCCTCAATGTACATGTAATTCAGATCAACATGCTGCATGACAAACACAGCTTTATCTGTCAATATAAAAATAAATAAATTTGAAAACAATTTTTATTAATTTTGACTAAGTATTTCATTTTCTTCACTCTTTGAGAATTGGAGCTGTTTTAGTTAGCTATTTCACTGCTGTGACAATTATAAAGGAGGAAAGGTTGGTTTGAGGGCTCACAGTTTCAGAGGCCTTAGTCCATAGAAGGCCGGCTCCATTCCTCAAGACTCGAGGTGAGGCAGGACGTCACAGAGGAAGATCATGGCAGAGGAAAGCAGCTCACATCATCAGGAAGCAGAGAGAGAGAGAAAGACTCCACTCTCCAAATACAAAATACATACCCCAAAGCCATGCCCCAATTCCCACCTCCTCCAGCCACACCCACCACTTCAATTAGTCCTACCTGGGATTAATACACTGATTGGGTTAAGACCCTTACCACGCAATCATTCCTCCTCTGAACCTTCCTCCCCTGTCTCACATATGAGCTTTTGAGAGACACCTCACATCCAAACCCTAACAGGAGCTTATCTCAAAGATGTGAAAATGGAGAAAATTCTGTGACATCAGATGCATCTTCAAAGTTAACTCCTGGAGTAGGAACCTGGGCTTACTTCCAATACTCAAATGTGTTTCAATTACAACCTGTAAACGTTGACAAAATGCTGCAGCTCAGCCAGGGGAGTAGGCAAGGTCCGAGCGGCCGTAATGCCCACACTCATGAGCCAGGTGTGCTGGTGCGGATGGCACGGTAGTGCAGAAAGTGTTCCCCACCTCACTCAGAAGGTCCTTCTGAACCATTACACTCCTTCTCAACACTGTCCTGCCAAAGGGAGCCAGCTGGCAGATGGACTTCAACACAGGGGTTCCCAGTTTAAAATTTAAAATACTTTTAAATTGTGACTGTGAAGGAGTTAAAATTTAAGTGCCCATAATTAAAGCACAGAATCTGTAGTCTAGCAAATGAACTTAGGAAAAGAAACAAAGAGGAACAGGCCTGAGGCCTGATCATACCTAAACAAGCCTAAAATAAGACTGCCAAAGCATCAAAAACTAACTGGCCATGGAGGATAAACAATCTCCACAAGGCCGTGGACCATCTGGTGTCACCCACTTTCCCCCTTCTTCCCTTTTCTTTAAGGTTAACTTGACCCCTGCTAACCAAAATACACTGCCCTACCACATTGCTGGAATGTCAATTTGCACGTACTACTTGCTGATGTAATCAATGTAGTCATGTGCCCGCTTATGTTTGAATCAGCCAATTATGTGTGCCCGCGCCAAACTCCCTAACTTTTCCTATATAAACCCCTGACTTCTGAGCCTCGTGGTCAACTCCTCCATCTCCTGCGTGAGATACGTGTTGGCCCGGAGCTCTGTTATTAAAGTGCCTCGTGCTTTTGCATCAAGCCGGTCTCTCGTGTTTCCTGGAGGGCGCCATCCTGAGACTCAAGTAAGGGTCTTCCTTTTGGGGGGTCCTACAACTGGAAAGTCATTTGGCAATTCAGCGTTCAGCAAGTCAAAGCTAACACCTACTTCCGGCCATCCAGGAAGGCACTGACACAGGATGCAATGTCCAGGACAGTGAACAAGGCCAGCTGAGCGACTGAGGAAGGGGGAGCCGGTACTGTTCCTGTGGCCACTCTGCCTGAGGCTTATCCCAAATTGTAATGATAGAACTTGGAAATTGATGCCAGATCACAGCACAGTGTCTGATTTTCTAAACACCTGTTTCTAATAAACAAGGTCTGGGGCTCTTTGCCACGCATGGAGGCAATTTCAGTCACTCTTGATATATTATTTTCATAAGGCCCCAAGTCAGAGGCCCCCTTGTAGAATCGAGTACACAGGAGAAGAAGCAAGCACAGCAGAGTTCTGCCATTCCAGAAAGAATACAAACAAGGTCAAGAGCTGCCATGGAGAGCTCTGCCTTCAGGGAGCTGGGATGAACTTCGAGGGTAATGTAAACCACAGCCTTGTGGATGACTTGTCCTCTTCCCACAACCTCTGTCAACCTCCTGCTTCTGCCCCTGTCATTTGTGCATCATTTGTGCTTGCACCCATGGTAACTGGGTGTAATCTTATGCATTAAGGTGCCCATGGAGCTTGGATTGCTGCCCAGTACCCAAGAATTCATATAAAGTTATAAAATATATGATGGGAGAATTGTCAGCTGAATTTACAGAATCAGCTGCAGATCGTTAATTTTTGTGTGGTTTTAAAGAGAAAGTGAAAGTATTCCCAAATCCTACAAAGTCTATGCCTTCATGAGTTACATTGTAATTACTAAGTTTTCTAGTAACTGAAGAGATGGTCTTTAAGAATTAAGTTGCTTTTTTTTTTATTAAAATGGGAAGGTTATAAGACATCTGTGCTTTCAAATATCTAAATCTTAGCTGGTGTAAATGAGGTGATCCTGTTCATACTGGTTCATCAGAACTGATTGCTCAATTTTCAAGAATTTTGCAAGAGCCTGTTATTAAAATGTTGATAGCTTGAAATTGGCTCTGGGTGAAAACTTTCAGAGCAGGACTCTTCTCGCCACCCCACCACGTCAGCTGTTAAACACTTACCAGCAAGCACACCTCTGAAATCTGTTTTAAGGAATTACACAACTCCAAGGGCAACTTAACAAGATCCGTGTCCATGTGTTGGACAAAACATTTGCCCCAGGCACAACTTTTAAGTGTGAACCTGTATTTGCATCTCTGCCCTCCAACTATGTCATCCCAATCAGAGGCAAAACAAGTACTTGGAGATTAAGAAGAAATTGATTTTTAAGTATCAATAATACCTGTAAAATGCCCTGGATTCTGACATTTAATTTTTCTTTTAACATTGTGCAAAGCTCTACAGCTTGTGGTATCCTAATGTGGTGTTTACTTTCTCTCCTCTTCTTTCCCGTGCATTGTGCTGCCTGGGTGCATTTGCTGGTTCTCCAGGCTAACCCCTGATTTCCAAGCGTCTCTGAAACCTAGGGTGTCCTCGTGTCGACCCATGTGCTCATCAATTTTCCCTCTTTGCTCCCTTAAAGAAATACTTGCTTTTCTTCAACTACAAGCTCAATCATCCAGTTACCATGGGTGTAAGCATAAATGACGCACAAATGGCAGCGGAGGGAAGCGGGAAGCAGACATCAGATCAGCAGGCTTCCCTTTATTCTGCAGCAGAGTCAATCCATCAGGCATGGAGGGCTCATATTGTGGGTATGGAGGTGGCCCCCTGGTTACAGAAGGAGTCTGGGTTTTATAGGTTACAACGAGGGTGAATTAATCATTGCAGACTGCCGAAGTGCTGTTCAGACCATCAGAGACCTAGTTGCGCAGGTTAAAATTTTAACGCCGGGAGGCAGGTGTAAAAGTTTGAAACTCGTTGTCACTGGGACAAGTTCAAAACTCGGTGCTCACTGCTTAGCTTCCTTCCTCTGGGACCCATTGTTACCTAGAGCTCCACTATTTGCTTTTCTCCTTCCAGGACTCATCTGCTGCAGTGGGAAAGGGTAAAAGTCCAGGCCCAGCATTTTAGTATCTGTTAGGTCGGAATTTGGGCGACTGTAGGAGGGAGAGCAGAGCAACTGAGACAAAGGGCAGCGAGACAAACAGTGATCAATCAAATGGACAAGAAAACTCTACTGACTCTTAACTCCACCTGTTGACCCTTAACTCCACTGACCCTTAACTCCACCTGTCACTCAGCAGGACCTCTGCCCATTCAAGCCTATAAAGACCCTGGGCAGCCAGGGCCACACGCCATTTTCTCCGGCTCCCTACCCTGACCTGTACCCTCAAGGGCTGGGAATTTCACCCGAGAGCCAAATTCCAATAAAGTTTACTTTAGCCACTTTCTGTCCAATTTTATTTGGCCCCTAGCTGTGCCCCCCAGCTTACAGAATCCACCTCCTCCCTTCAAGACCCATTGTGATTGGGATGGGGTAAATGTTTGCTTTTGGTGGACATGCTGGGGATAAACCCAGGAAGGAATAAAAGTTTGCTTTTTCCCTCAATGCCCATTGTTACTGGGAAAGGATGCACTGGGAGAGGGTTAATGTTTGACTAATTTCCCTTTCCTCTGAAGCCACACTGTCCCTCCATTTTCCCCAGGGGGCTGTCTTGTAGGAATATTATTTTCCATAACCCTTTGATGGGCTCTCCATTTCTCTACATGGTGACTCTCAAAAAGCATGGGCCTCAAGAGATTAAAAATTCAGAAGCCTGTGCCCCAGCGACTAATTGAGAAATGTTGGCCTCCAAACCCAACAGTCTGTCCTGCACCCAGTTTCCCAAGCCAGTAGAATACATGTCTATTTTCAACTCCAGGGGTTTATGCTGTACATTTCTTAAAGGCAGAGATTCTGTTGTTATTACATATTTCATGTATTTAGTACAGAATTTTTTTAATTACATGAAGGCACTCATTGATCCTTTAAAAAAAAAAAAAATGTAATTCCAAAAGGCTTTGTACCAAGAAAGCTGTAAACTGCTGTTGTGTTCCTGAGACAACTCTCCCCGGGAGGGCTTCACTCCAGCAAGACTTGGATTGATCCTTTTTTTAAGCCCTGGATTTCTCTGAAAAGATGTTAGGAACACCAGTGAATGCTTAGCAAAGTGCTTCAGGATGCTCACATGAAAATACCCAGAGTGAGGGAAAGCACAGATATTATTGTCATACTGATCCTCTAGGAAAAAAGATTATTTAAGCTATAATGGTTCATGCTCTCTTCAGAGCCCTGCAGCAGATTTTAAGAAAAATGGAAAGTAGCAAAAGGAATTGAGATTAAGAGCCAGACTGTAATAGTGAGGGGAAAAATCAAAAGGCTTATATGAAAGAAGAAATATCTAACAGCAGCTTTAATCTTGGACGTCTCCAAACAGCTTCCACATGGAGTGCCAGGTGCCACGGGTGCACGCGGCGGGAGCAGGGGAGCCGAGCAAAGAGGCTGTCAGGCCGTGATGAATTCCTGTCCGTGTGCATCCATCCCAAGGTGCCCTTCCACATCTGGAACGCATCTTGGTGTGAGTCATTTTTCAGCTGGTACCTTTCAAGAACATAAAAGACCACACAGAACCAAAAGACACAGAAGACAGTCAACAAGCCTAATGAGGCTGCTTCTGCAAGGGTGAATTTGGCACATTCAGGAGATCTGTATATTTACCAAAGAAATAGATATGTATGCTCTGTTTTTATTATTCCTAAATGGATGTTTAATTAGTGATTAGAATTACTAATTTTTTTAAATCTAAAAAAGTGGGAGCCAGGTATAGAGGCACACACCTGTTATCCTAGCAGCTCGGAGGCTGAGGCAGGAGGACCGCCAGTTCAAAGCCAGCCTCAACAAAAGTGAGGTGCTAAGCAACTCAGTGAGACCCTGTCTCTAAATAAAATTAAAAAAAAAAAAAAAAATAGGGCTGGGGATGTGACTCAGTGGTTGAGTGCCCCTGAGTTCAATCCCTGATACCTCCACCCCCCAAAGAAAAGTCAATGGAAAATGAAAAGTTTAATGAATATAATGCAGCTTTTTTAATAGCAAGAATGGGGATTGTATTAACTTTACATCTAGTTAAACATGCAATGAACTAGGAGGTATTTATATAAGAAGCAAAAGAAAAACTAAATGTACTTCTTCATTCTCCCATTATGAAGGCTGAATGAGATTCAAAAATTACAAGTTCACCTTGTGAAGTCTTTAAATGCTTTTTGTCTTTGCATGGATTTCAAAATGGAAATTCAGTGACACTAATAATTAAAAGAAAGTAATAAATTATCTTTCAAAATTAAAATCTGATCTAAAAATGGGAATAACTCAGTTAGTTGCTCTTAAAAAGAAAAATCTCTCTTTAATGCCAAAATACCATGCAGCTGGATACTGGAAAATGTGACATATCACTACAAGAAAAATCTAGGAAAATTCAATACCTCCAGAAGGAAGTGTTTGGGATTTTAAAATATACTTCAATAAAAATATTTACCAAACTGTATTGGTTTTCTATCACTTAGTACAGTATGAATTTGTTATCTTGTAGTCTGTAGCTCAGAATCCAGAATGGGTCTCTCTGGATCATCCAGTGTGGGCAGGGTGCTTTCCTTTGTAGAGACTGCAGGGGGAAAAAATCCCTCTCCTTCCACTTCTCAGCTTCGAGGGAGCCATAACTCTCCTTGGTTTCTGCCCCTGCCTGCATCTCATGGAAGAAATTCTGACATTTTCTTGTGATGTTAAGAAAGTACCGTAAATCTTCACACAGTATGAAGGACTTCCAAGTTACCTGTCCACCTTTGGTCTCAATGGGAGGATCTCCATTTTTGAGGCACAGTCACTGGTTCCCTATTCCCTGTAGAACTGGACCTTGCTCCTCTAGGACCCTGGCAGCCCCTGGGGCCCAACCTACCTGTCCAGCCACACCTCCTCTGCCTGGGTTGTGGTCAGGTCCAGGCCAGGTTTGCTCTCGCACTCCTTTCTTCTCACTCCTTTCTCCCTGCTGTGTGGTTCTGTTTTCTGCCTCTAGGTCAATCTAATTAATGAGGAAACGCTAGTAATGAGTCCCACAGTCGCCCGAAGTCATCTCTGTTCAACACATGGATGGATATTTTCAAGTTTATGAAATGAAGTCTATAAAATAATGATATTAACTATGCTTTTCCATCTTGTAAAATTTCCTACATGTGGTATGCCCTACTATTTTAATTTCTTTGTTTTCACATATGCTTTAACATTATTGTGCATTACGATTCAGATTCCTCCTGGAGATAGGAGTTGTGTCTTTTGTGTCTGTCTCCACAATTTTCCTAAACATTCCTCAAATGGTTTTTCTAATGAATTTGTTTTTATAATTTGGTGAGTAACACAGGGTCATGGAAGAAAACTTTTATCATTTATTTAAAAAAAAATCACCAAATGAAATAATTGGCATCATAACTTCATTTGAAAGTTTGTATTCCCAAAATTGGACCTCTTTTTAAATTTCTTTTCCTTATAGTTTTATTCAATTATTGTCCATCCTGAAAAATGATGTCACTATTTCTTAAGAAATTACCATAGAAGGGAAACTTCCATTGTGAATAAGTCCCTACAAAGGCACCAAACTAATAAAATAAAGCTCCACCAAATAGAATCATTACTGGTGTACTGTACATGATGTCAGCTTGTCAGCTAAGTCCTTATTCAAGGCACTAGTAATGGGAAAATCTGGGAGACTAAAGGAGTTTCCCCAAAATACCAGATGTACCCAACCAGAAATAATTAGTTCTAGGACAAACATTGAAGATCTGTCATCATACAGGTTTATTTGAAATGGTTTTATTAACTTCCCCAAAGAGCATAAAGCTGTTTATTATGCATAGTTCCTCAGTCTTTACTTTGTAGATAGTGTAAACATTAAATAAATCTATATTGTTTTCTCCTAGGAAAACCTGATATAGGCCACATGGATTTTGAATGCATAATATGTCAGTATTAAGCCAATTTATTTCTTAAAGCATGTTTATGTTATTTGGTACACAGTCTGCAAACCAATATGAATCATAGCATCATGATCTCAATAAAGAAATTCAATAATTCTACTATGAACTTAGAAAGTAAAATTTATTTTTCCATGTTTTTTATGATGCTTCTCTTTTGTCTTCAGTACTGTTAGTGGCTACATACGGACAAAATTATAATAGCACTTACTAACAATGTAATAATGTGATGTCAATTGACACATGGTGTCAATTCACCATAATGATAATAACCTGGAGTCACAATACCCAAATTGAACAAAATATCGGAAGGGCACAACTTTATGCTTCAATTTAGTTTTAATGTTCCTTTCCAGTAAAAATAATAGTAATTTTATTCCTTTTTGTCCTGTGATATCTATGTTGAGTTAAAAATTACCTGGTTTACTTCAAAGGAAAAATTTAACACATATTAAGTGTAGAGTACGAAATCAGAAATACTCTGTTCTTACCACATGTAGTTGATCCTGTTACTGATAATTGCAACTGATTCATTACTCATCAGTCAGGGAATCATGCTCTTTGCTTAAATAAATGCCTTTGTCTTTCTTCAGCAGGACAGAGCCAGGATAACCCTGGGTTAACAGCCATCCCTGTAGACAAATATCCTGTTATTTTCCCTGATGCTAGTGCCAACTGTCAAAATGCAATTTTTCAATAGTGATAAACACAACACAATGTTATAAAAAAAAAAATCAACATCTAGAAACAAATTTACGAAACTAACATTTTTCCCCTAGACTCAAACAAATTTAAAACATTTTAATAGTTTTGATACATTTATCTCTTGTTCCATCTTTTGGTGCATGCACAGGTCACAAAAGGACACAAAAGATTCAATGTCACAGTTTCTGCTAAACCCAAGTTTATCAGGTTTCTTCTATTTTATCTCCCACAGTTAAATAGGACTAGAGTGCCATTGTGGCTAATTGCATTACATTTTAAGTTTCTAGAAATATTTAACTACTAAATTGGTTTCAAATCACATTTTACAAATAGCCTTGGAGGGGAGAATTTTGAGCAGCCCTTTCTCACATAAATTAAGCAACATTGGGCTGGGGATGTAGCTTAGTTGGTAGAGTGCTTGCCTGTCAAGCACAAGGCCCTGGGTTCAATCCCCAGTACTGCCAAAAAAAAAAAAAAAAAAAATTAAGCAACATCTTGTCACCCATTTCTACAAGTTCACACAGAATTATTATAATAACCTTCTTAAAATAAGCTACACAGTTGTAGTTCCATATCACCATTTGAGTTGCAAAATATTTTTTTAAAAAATAGAATCCTCAAAGCATTCATAGTGTTAAGTGACAGATGATTTCAAGTCACTTCTCCATCATGTTCTTTTCATCTTTAAAACAATCACAGGACTTACAAATAAATACTACATCAGGGGCAGACTGGTCCAATCATATACTGTGAGGTCCACAGTCACACCATTGAATTTATTGTTCTGTGATTCAAATAAACAACAGAGGATTAAGGTCCATGTGATGCTGGCATCCATTTGTGGCCCTGGCCTTGAAGACCTGCCACAATCAATCAGGATCATTGTCACTCTGCCCAGCCATTTGCTTCTCAAATTACCACTAAGGATACACTGTGGAAGCAGGTGACTGTTTGTAAGTTCACTTTATGAGTTTTGAAATGTGGTAAACCAGACAGACAAAAATTCTCAAGCAAGAAAAAGCTGTATTTGGCATAATAAAAGTACATTTACTTGGGAGGGAAAAATCGAAATATTTTTCAAATATCTAGCTGGTGTTCTTGCTCTCATTCATTTGTCTAAATAATTTTGATAAATGTAATAATCACAGTATATGGAGCATTTATTATATGCTAGGCTTTCATGCTCTATTGTTATTAATTTAATCTTCACCACAGGAAAGGAACTACTACCATTTTACAAAACAAAAGTCAAAGAACTTAGAATGTTTAAATTAGTCCCATCTAGGTACTGGCAGAACTGGGAGTAGATTCCAATTTGAATTACAAAGGCGACCCTATATTGGTGTGCTAGAGCTGCTACAACAAAACACAGTAGACTGGTTGCTTAAGCAACAGGAATTTATTCTCTCACAGTTCTAAAGTCTGAAAAAATAAGATCGAGGTGCTGGTAGTATTGTTTTCCCTGTACCCTATTTCCTTGGCTTGCAGATAGTCACCTTTTCACTGGAAACTGGGTCCTTCCTCTGGTGTCTCCTCCTCTTAAAAGGATGCCAGTCACATTACATGAAGATGGTCTCACCTTTATGATAATTTAATTGTATTGGCCTCTTCGAAGAGTCCATATCACCAAATATATGCACGTTGGGGGATAGGGTTCCAACATATGAATTTTGGGGAAAATTCTGCTCCCAACAGTGATGTTATTTCCTGGGAACTTCAGCCATCAGATATAGATCATGGCCTCTGTCCTTAAGAAGGTCAACATATGAATGCAGAATGCTTGCCAACAAGACAAGGTTCCATTTGTTCCAGTGATTCTCCTCCACAGTCTTGGGTAGTAGAAGGATTTCTACACCAGCAGGAGTTTAGAGATTTTATTCCTGCTACTATCTGTACCTGCCTAAAACATGGTGAACACTCTAACTTTCATCATTATGAATGACTTTTATATCTTTTTCTTCATAAAGCACAATTTTGTTCAATATGCACAGTTCTTATTAACCGAGATTCACCAAAAAAAAAAAAAAAAAAAAAAAAAAAAGGTGTGGAATCTGTGTGCAGCACCTGGGGGTCAGTAAAAGCAGTCTGTCCATCTAGGTAGGGCCCATGTGCTGAAAAGCACGTTAGGAGGCAGCAGGGAAGGTTTGTGCAAAACTGTGTAAGGTTCAGAAGACCCTCCCGTTTTCCTTACTAATTACAGCCACTTTCCCTGTGTTTATGCAGACCAAACTCTTCCGTGTTGGTTGTGCAACATCATTAAAGTTACGCGGTTGGGAAAGAGAGAATTTAAGCACTTACAGGGTTACTGGATCCCCAGAGCATCACCTCACCATCTTATTCTGCTGTCTCACGCACCCTGCGCAGCTCTCCTTTCTCAACCTGTGCACGTTGGATCTCACACTAGTCGGGTCAGAGACGGGGATCAGTGCGCATGCTCACTCAGCCCGCTCTTTAGGGACACGTGGATACCATGCTGCCTCGGGTTCCTGGGTCTTAGCCACAGAATTTTCAGAGGCGCCATTTGTATCTTACCATTGGCTCTGAAGCAGTTCTGTGATATAGGTATGGTCGTCCCTGGTAACTGAAAGTTCATTCATCATATTGAAATCCAGGTTTGACACAAAACTTAAAACAGTTATTACTGTCAGGAATTCTAGCAATTAAACCTAAATCATTATCAGCTAATCTGGAGTTAAAAACAGTAACTTCTATAGGAAAACATATAGAAGATCCATATTATTTCCTTGTAAAATGATTTGTCTTTTACAATCTGCTATACATCCTTACATATCAAGACAAAATAGAAAATATGCATTGTAATGGCATAACTTCTATAACTTGTTTCACTTTTAATGACAATGAATTTCCCACAAAATATTATTGACGCTCTCTGACTAAAACACATTTTCTACCATCAGTTGAAATACCACAAAGCAAAGCAAGAAAATGTTTTCAAAAAAACAACACATTTCTTCAGTAGTTAAAATAATTATAAACATTTTAATATTTGGTATGAAAACTCCTTAGTATCTAATTTTAGAAAAATAATAATAAATATTCACAAACATGTTAATGAATTTTATTTGCTCAGCATCTTGTGATATAATTGTTAGAAATATAATCGCCTTCTGCAGACATAGTCAAGTCTTCACCAAATGAAAATGTGAGAAATTAAAATACTAAGCATTATTTTCCTTACTGAGAATAAAGAAAAAAAAATACAGGAGAATAATCTAGTTGTAATCCATTATTTTCACAAACAATTGAGGTTGGTAATATATATTCGATAGGAGTTATTTTCATGTCCTTGCCCGTTTGACTCTGGACCTCAAATGACAGAATGGGGAGTGACTTAGCATAACACTTTGTACTCAAATGAGAATGTGGGGCAGAACAAAGAGATGACCAAAGTCTCAAAGGGATTAGATCATTTTTTCCCTCTGTACTTTATCATGGTGTATTCTTTTTCTTTATTTTTTAAATTGTTGCTTTGGTCCCAATCCTACTCCAACTCTCAAATCACGTCAGCGTTTTCCTTACTTCAAGTGTGTATAGTGATATTTTCCTGAAGTGCTGTTCATGCCATCTCTACTTTACTCTGACATTCCCTATTTTACCCAGCCTCTTAGAGTTTTGTCCCTACTATTCAGCTGCAATGGGATGTCTAGCTAAATCTTAGGGTCGCGTCTCTCTTGATAAGTACTAGACACCGGTCATTTTGGGTGGCTGACGGGCCCTGCTGTTGGCATCCTGTCTGTTGGTCCTGCAGGGCTCCACCCTGGCTCCTTCCTGGAATTTTCTCTGCTGGCTCATTCTTCTGCCCCTGAATGATGATGTGACTCACCCTCTTTTCCTCTGTATTCATCCCTTGGATGAGCTCAGTTGATTTCCAGTTTTCCATCCTATCCACTTACTGATGCTATTAACTCTTCTCTCCATACCATCATTTCCCATGATGCCTAGCTCTCCACGCTTCAGTCCAATGGTGGATCTGTTGTTCTTTGTTGTGACCGTCTCTCTGTAGCAACTTTTCTGAACTATGCAGACTGAGAAGCTGAAACCTAGCTTGATTATTCTTTCATGTCATGAGGTTTCCCTATAAAGTTTAAGATCTGTCAATCGCATATACGTGGGCAAGGCTTAGTTGGGGAATGCAGCCATTTAAAACATACACAGACAGGCATGGCTCATGGAAAAGGACACTCTTGGGTCAGCATTTTCCTGAGGCACTGGAAGTGTGCTCCCTTCCCTCTCTGCCCTCTTATGTCCTTTCCAAGGCCTTCATCAGCTACATAATACTATTAGTAAATTCCTTCCTGCATAAACCAACCAGAATGGTTTCTGTTGACTGCAACTGAGTCCCAGAGAGCACAGCTGAGGAACACACTCCTCAACAGGAGGGAGCTGAGGCTGCTGGCCATGTGTGCCCCTGTGTGTGAAGACCAAAGCTCCAGGCAGCACTCCTGTGACTACCTGGCAGGAGGCTCAGTGCGTGGGCATTCCTGCTAAACACCCTCCCTGGCCACACCATCCCCAGCGCTCCTCTCTTGTCTCCTAGTCTCCCCTTTTCTACTCTGGCCTCTGAGTATGCTCTGCACTGCCACCATCTAGGTTGATCTTTTTAAAACATCAGTTATGCAGTAATTCCCCGGCTCATGTGCTCCTGCATATTGGTCTCCTATTCTAGATGAAATCCAACCTCCTCACCCTCGCCAAGGACTCCACAGTACCTGCCCCCACCTATTCCTCTGACTTCCACCCTTACCTCTCTGCCCTGTTCTCTCCTTTCCATGCATCAAACTTGTTGTATCTCAGGAACGTCAAAATCCTTGCTGCTTCTGCCTGAAACACTCAAGATTCTAACGAGCCTGCTGTTTCCAGTCATTTGGGTCTCTTCAGAGAAAGGTTTTGTGGCCACCTTGTTTAAATAGCAGTCCTTCTCACAAGGCCTTCACTATCTAGTTCTTATTCTGTCTGTTTTTCTTCATCTATCACCACTGGAAAGTCATGACTGTGCATTTGCTCCATGTTTCTTTCCGGCCTCTCCCAGTGGAAATGTGAGCAGTGCTCTCCTCTGGGGTGCCTGGTCCCCAGTCAGAGAGGTGCCCCACACTCAGGGAGAGTCTGAAGATGATTTCCTAAATGCATGAGTGAGAAGACAAGTGTAAAATGATGATGTTTCTAATGGTCTAATTTAGACCAGGTATAATTAATTCCCATAATAAAAACCAGCACCAACATTTCTCCTACTTGGTAAATAACCTGTAAAATTAGAGTGAATATTGCAAAAGTTATGTTCATGGCTGCTCCTCACAGCATGAAGGAGGACAATGTTTTGTGGATGATTTACAAATGATCTCAGTGCCCTTTTGTGAAAAGGGGAAGGAATAAGAATTAAGACATACAACACCTAGACCCAGCCACAGCAGAACTTGGAACTCACTGCAAAACAGAAGGAGCTAGGGAATGTACTGAAGGAGGTGGTCACGGCACACTCCAGAAGAAAAGTGTCCCCCACATTGGGTTACAAGAATGGGTGACAGAGTGACGCTAAACACTAAAAAGAGATTCCTACCCATGAGCATTTTCTGAAGACTGCGTGGTGGGGAGAGCTCTCTGTTTGGATATCCATCATTATTCAGAAATCCTCATCTGCTTTTTTGCATGCATATGAGCTGCTCCCAGCAGGGCTACAGACATTTCCAAGGGATTTGCACTTCCAGGAGTGATTATTTTGTGTGGGTAATTCCCACACACAGAAGCACAGGTGGGATTGAATTCTCCTCCTCGTCGGCCGGCCTTTTCTTCCACTCTTTGATCTGTTTTCAACTTTTCTCATAGTTGCTTTATTTTTCTTTCTGATCTAACTCTGAGATGATCCAAGAGATAGACATAAAAACGACAGAAACCATATTTAGTGACACAGAAGCTTGTTTAAAGGAGATGTGGAGGAGACTCTCTTGCCAATGTTAATCATGATGCTGCATTTCATGTATATTACCTTCCAGAATTTACAAAGCACTTTGTAACATTCTTCTTCTCTTTCCACGCCTCATGCTACCTACCTCCCATGTAGTGAGTGGGGAAGTATTATTCTTCCCAAATTACACAACCCAAAATCTCTGTTGTAAAAAGGCATTTCCATCAGTATTCTGGAAAGTAAGTCTTCAGGAATATGTGAGCCTTTCAGTCATTTCTTGGTCACACGTGGGTTTATATTGTTCTTAATCTGCATGTTGCCCCAAGTGAATCAGAAGACCAAACAGCATAACTGCTCTTCTAGAACAGGCTGTGTGTGGAATCTTTGAAGAGATGCAAAGTCCTCACTGTGGTCTTGTTTGGCGTTTCCCTTATGATAAGTGTGGTTGAACACCCTTTCATGTACCTTTCGGCTAGTTTTGTCTTCCTTGGAAAGTGTCTGTTGCGATCCTTGCCTGGTTTTACCTGAGCGAGTGTTCTCCAGCAAGCGGCGGGCCCCTGGGGTCCGTGGTGCACTGACCACCTGTCAGCTCTGGCTGTGCAGACTCCCATTCTGTTTGTTGTTGTGTCTGGTGTCCTCCTCCTGCTTATTCTCTCTTGTCACCTGTGCTGTTGGTGCCATCTTCAAATAATTACTGACAAGACTAACATCAGGGAGGTTTGCCCCTCTGTTTTCTTCTTGAAGGTTTAAAGTTTCTGGTCTAACACTTAATTCTTTAATCTATTTTAAGTGATTTTTCTATTAATATGGTTGTTATGTAATGAAACAAGATGGTGAGGATATGAACAAAAAATTGATACTTGTACACTGTTGGTGGAAATATAAATCAATATGGTCATTAGAGAAAACAATATAGAAGTTCATCATTATGTACAGATCTACCATACATCTTAGTCCACTTTCTGCTGCTCTTGCAGAGCATCACCATCTGGGTAATTTGTAACAATGTATTTCTCACCATTCTCTAAGTGAGGAAACTATTATCAAGGTACTGCATTTGAAGAGGTCCTTTCTGCTCCATCATAATGTGCTAGAGGCGTCACGGGACATGGGAGGACTGTGTCAGCTTGGGTCAGCCTTTCTCTTCTTACAAAGTCACTCACCCCAGGGCTCAGGTGAAGCTTAGTGGTACAGCACTTACCTGGTATGAGTGAGGCCCAGGGTTCTATCCAAGTACAACAAAAGACAAATAAAACCAGCTATTTAACGCCATTACATGGTCTCTACCCTCATAACCTCATCTAACTCTAGTTACTTTCTAAAGCCTCTCCTTCCAAATACAATCAACTTATGAATTTGGGGATTAAGTTTCCAAAGCATGCACTTGGCAGGGGGTGACACATCCAACCCATAGCACCATGCAACCTAGCATTTCCATTTCTGGGTATTTATCCAATGGAATCGACATCAGGATATCTAAGAAGCACGTGCATCTTCTTGCTTGCTGAAGCATTGTTAATACCAGAGCTAAGATAGGGAATCAACCTGAGTGTCTATCAATGAAGGAAGAATGTCTACCAAATGACAGAGCAAATGTGACGTATATTCAACGGAACACTACTCAGACTAAGAAGAAAATGACATTTGCAACATGGTTGAACCTGGAGGACATTATGTTTGGTGAAATAAGCAAGACACAGAAACAGATACAATATGATGTCCATCATATGTAGAATAAAATGAGACTCACGGAAGCGGAGAGCGGAGTGGTCACCAGGTCCTGGGATGTCAGGAATGGGTAGGTGTCCTTCCAGGAGTACAGATCTTCAGAGAAGAAGGAAGATTGGCTCTAGGGATCTAAGGCCCTCTGTGGCTGTGGGGAGCAATGATGTGCTGTGTGCTTGGCACAGGTTGCAATGGTGGGTGCTCAGTGTTCTCACCACCGAAGGGAAAGCAGAGGAAAAGGTAGATGTGTCAGGCGACTGTTATTGTTAACTGACTCGACTGTGGCAATTTTACAAAATACACATGCATCGACCCATCAAGTTGCACACCTTAAATTCATAAAGCAAAAGTTAAAAAATCTAAAAGTAACAAATCAAATGTTTACAGTAAAATATGTAAAATGTTTGTAGTAAAATATGTCTTAAACTATGGCAACAGAACCATTAACCTAGTAAGGACTGAATAAGACATTACTGAAAAAAATAGTGAATAAAAGTTCAGCATTTTGATGGCCAGCGTGCCAAGCCCAGGAGGAGAGTAGAAGGCTCCCCCTGGAGCTGCCTGTCTGTCCAGGGTCCAGCTCTCCTCCCTTGGCCAGCTCTTACTCTGGAGTGGCCTCGGGCTCTGTCCCTTCCCAGAGCATGCTTCAGCTGTTCTCCTCTCTTTGGTGAGCTGCCCAGCCAGGAGTGCATAATGCAGAAAAGAACCACAGGAGGAGGAGCAAGCCACAGTCACAGAGGTTTCTCCCACCCCTGCCTGACAGCCTGACCGGAAGAGAGGGGGAGGTTTGGAAAGGCTCCTCTTTCAGGGCCTCCTGCTCGGGGCCTACGTGCAGATCCTGGTCCACCAGTGCAGAGCCACTCGGGGCTGGAGGGTCGGCTGGCAAGGGGGCCCAGGCCAGCATCTCATGCTGCTCCCTCATTGAAATGCTGTGCCCAGAGGTGAAACATCCCTCTGCACCTGTATGGTTAATTTCCATATTTTAATTGTGAGCAGGTAAAGAGTTTCCACAGGTTTCCAGCTGCAGTTCGGCTTTCCGGATTTCCTTTCCTGGCCCAACAGTGAACCAACCCTGTGACTTTCAGGGCTCCCTTTTAATCTGCTTTTTACTTTTGTGCTACAGGGTACATTAAATAGGATGGCCACTTATTAGCAAGCAGCTCTGCACATTCCCTTAGATGTCATCGCCAGGACCTAAGTTCCCATGGTGCAGCTACGACTGAAGCGTAGACTGAGGCACTGCTTTTTAAAATCCATCTCTGATATGACTATAATGAAGTGGTCCAAGAAACAGCCTTAGCAACAAGAGAGGAATGGCTTCCTTAAGGCTTCTTCCAGCTGCAGTTAAGAAAACCCCTTGGATCCCCACTCCAGCCTCCTTCCTCCTTCTCCACACTGCATGTGTCAAGATTCAGAATGGTTTCATATTATTTCTGAAATGACCTTTAACCCTTCCAGACTGCCAGAGTGTGGAGATGGGAGCTGCCTTGGGCTGTGTGAGCCAAAGGCCTGGTGCGCCCCCAGAGGTAGCCCAGGGCTCTCCTGGCCCTTCCTTCTCAGCCTCCACCTGCCTGTTCAGAATGTCTTGTTTGGTGGAGTTTCACTTCACATTACCCAGGAGCTGTACCCTCTGCCTAAATAAGGATGCTCTTGTGCACTGGAGCCTAAGCATGTGGACACATCCTCCAAAATTTTTTGTGAGTAAATGAGTATAGTATACAAAATCCTATGATCTCATTATACCCTCTTGAGACAGAGATTCAGGTTGAAAGTTAACTGCACAGACATGTGTTGGGACTAATGACACGTTAACTAACTCAGGTTGACTCCTTGCTCCCTGGTGAGGGAGCAAGATCAAGGCCTCAAAGGCGGTTTCAATGGTTAATGACGATAAACCGGACCACCATCAGGGATTGGTTAACAACAGTTCCGTGAACGTGATCAGCTCGTGCTTGCCATGTAGTCCTATGGGACTCTCACCTGCAGGAACCCCCCCATGCCTTGCTGACCTTTAAGCTGATTGGTTCCCACCTAGCCTCCACCCTACATAAAAGCTGTGTGACTTCCTCAATAACAAGTTCCTGCTGTGACTATTCTCCGGAGGGCTGGGTGCGGGCGGTCAGTCGGCCCTACCTTTCCCTGTCTGGCCTTGTTGGGGAGTGCTCCTTTCCCTTTCGCTGGTCTAGAAGAGCAGTGGGGCTTAAGACCCCGACAGATATGTCAAATAATGAATAGAAAAACAAGATTTTTTTCTGACAAACTGCACTGTAGTAATTCATAACTAAATGTTTAGGATGTAACAAAATGTCTACAATTGGAATAATGTGAAAATGAGTGCTTTCTGTGCAATAGCCATAATAACTAATTACATTGCAACAGAATTTACTGAAATTTGTTGTGAGTTTTGGTAACCATAGGTGCAATGGGGGGCAATAAAGAGAGATCCTGAGATAAAACAGAAAATTGTGAGAGCATGCATGAGTGTGTGTGTGTGTGTGTGTGTGTGTGTGTGTGTGTGTGTGTGTCTGTGTCTGTGTATGTATGGTGTGTTGTATAAAATTTAAAATTAAGGTTGAATAATAGGTCATTAAGTGTACCTTGCCATCTGGGGATGCTGGAGGGCTTGGAGGACCCAACCATAAGTCTATTCCCCTCACTACCTCCCTGAACAAGCTAAGCAACCCTTATTTCTCTGGAGACAAACCTATGCCTGCTTAAGCCGGAGTAGGGGGCTTCAGGTCTCTGCACACTCGCAGAGACCAATCACACCCTTCCACAGGGACCAGGGTTGCTCACACAGCTGTGCCGCAAAGCCTGCCTCACTCCACACAGCCCTCTTATTCTGCACCCCTGTGAGGCCCCACACAGACCTGCTGCCACAGTGTCCTCCCCTCCCAGGCTGTGACTAATAGACTGCTCTCAATCCCCCTGTCTACTGCCAGGTGCCACAGATTCAGCCATCGCCCTAACCCTTGTCTCACCGCTGTGTGGTGGGGAAGCCATCAAAGCGTGGCTGTGTCTATATGCTTATGCATTTCTATTTCGCAGATTTCTCTTGTACAAACAGTTTTTCTTTTACTGCAAATAAAAATTTAGAATTGTCATCAATTGAAGATAATCTTTTCCTTCTTAATTTGGAATTGCACCTAATAAATGGTTTCTTCCCTGAGAGAATTCTTGGTGGAAACTAGCATTTTCTCAAACCAACTCCTGCCAAATGGACCAAATGATAGTCTTAAAGATTGTTTCATGATGGATTCAATAGTACAGAAAGGAGAAATGTCCTTTCTAAAAATAAGCAAGGGTATATATAATGACCAGTAAGTGGAACATTTGCAATAAGCACTTTATAGAACTTTTGCTTAAGAGATTTTCTAGCAATAAAGTTGTCTTATCCATCAGGTTATGAGCTGAACTCCATTCTGAGTTCTCTGAGAAGGTTCAGGGTTAAAATGTATTCAGACGGGCAAGAGTAAGGAGTGGTTCCAAGTGTGCCAGAAAATCCCTATGTGAAAATGTTTTTCTCCAATGCTGACATGATCCCGGAAATTCACGCCACTTTTACAATTTCTTTTGAAAGATTTATTCAGAAAATACCCTAATAAAAGGAAATATGATCTAGTGTAAGTAGTACAGTTTTTAGATTTATCTTTTATATCTAAATGCAGCATCTTAAGGAAAGAAATTGAAGAGAAAAGCATTTCATGTCCACGTGAAAAGAACTGAAGAAATATCGTCTCTCTGGCTAATGGAGATTCTAGTCTGCTTGCTTGGCACAGAGATGCCAAGTTCAGTGACTGTCACATCACAGAGAGACCATGGAGACACATGTCATCTCCTCACTGGAGGCACATTCCATATTATCACTCCTGGACATTTAAAAAAATACTTGAGGTCAGCTTTGCTTGGATATATGATAATTCGAATTTCAGGGAATCGTTGCAAGGGCCAAATGGAATAATATATACAGGATACCAGGTAAAAACATTTTTCAGCAAGTGACAGTTATGCTGTGGTTTTGAATATTTACTTGGGTTAGTGCTTTGTATAAGAGTAATGAACTTTATTTTTTTATTTCAGTAATTTAATCATCATTTTCTATTGTCTTAGAGTGAGAGGCAAAATTACTTGTTATCGTTCTACATCTACCTGTGTCAATTTATGCTTAATTTAATCCAGTGATTCTGCACCAGGCCAACAATTCTAAACATTTAATTGCATCTCTAATTATTCTGGATATGTAAGCTTGTTTACACAACTGCCACCTCTCCTTCCCTGGGCTCTCTTCCATCATGAAGTCTGAGTTTCATGAGTGAGAACGAGGGTGTGTGTGCTCTGATGCATGTTTCTTAGTTAACATCCCGCAACAGCCTGAAACAAGTGACTTGCCATTTCCTCTACTTTTGATCCTAAATTTTTCAGAGGACTGGGACACATACTTACATTCTGCAATCCAAACCTCTAGACCCACCACTTAAAGGGAAGCTTCATTGTTGAGAAATTCCCTTCTGCGACAGAGTCTGCCTTTCAGAACTCACTCTTTTATTATTATTATTATTATTATTATTATTATTTTAAAATTTCACAGATTGAATTGTGGTTCATTGTACACAAATGGGGTACAACTTTTCATTTCTATGATATTTGTATGATGTAGATTCATACTATTCAGATAATCATACATGTAAATAGGGTAATGATGTCTGTCTCATTCCACCACTCTTGTACTTAAAAAAATTTGGTCAGAACTGAGACTCAGGCCCATAAATAGCTTCTCTGATTGAAGCACAGAATGGTGTTCTTTTCCCCAATAAGTTTTATATCTTAACTCTGATAGAGGGATGCATCGAAGCATGATACAGAAAAGAGAAACCAGAAATGTGGATTAATGTCTGCATACTATGTCACTGTTGCAAATACTCATATCCATTAGAAGGATGGCATCCACGTAGACCCCTGCTGAACAAATCCAGCTGCTGTGTATAGTGTGATGTCTCAACTTGAAAAGCCTCAAGCTGCTGTCCTTCAAGCTCACACTCCAGCATGGTCTCGAAAAGCAATCTAAAACTTTTAAAAAGTTTTGTTGCTCGAATGAATCATAAGCTCCCCAGGTGAGATGGTAAGTCATAATGTGAGAAATACCTATGTCATTCACAATACTGCAGTAAATGAAATTAGCACTAGTTGGCACCATGAATCATCAAGTGTTGATTTGCTAGACATTCACAATCTTCCTGATGCTACTTTTGCAGGTAGTTTTAAGGATATATGAATGTATGTTTCTGAGACCACAGTAACATTTTTTAAATATCTAGATGCCACTTTGGAGATACACACACACACACACACACACACACACACACACACACACAAATAAAAAGTCCCAGGGGGAAGTGTTTAGAACTAGAATTCTGGCCACTTGAAATCTAATAATGACACTGCTGTGTTCTAATATCACTTAGGCAGGTCACTGCAACTCTCAGAACTCCAAAGGGCAAAGGACAACCTCAGTGGTTGCTTTTAACTATAATATTCTGTAATTATGGAACTTTAATCTAAGGTTAATCTTGGCTCAAGGCCAGTTTTGTCTTTGAATGTTCTTTCAAATCCATTTCCGAAATGTCCTTCTATTTTATATGTAACAGGCATTTGGCCAGATTATTTGAAATTCTTAAGCATGTCAAAGACATAATTAAAAACCTGATAAAAAGCTAAAGATGTTTTTCCAATAAGCATATATATATATATATATATATATATATATACTAAATCTTGCATACCACTTTAAGAGTTTTCAAATTCCCTCATCTATATATGTAAACTTACAGAATCATAAAAACCAAGATAAAATACATCTGATCTTTTTGTATGTGCTGTACATGATTAAAAGACTCTTCAGAACCTATTAGAAATATATATAATTATACATATATACGAATCAGTAAGATATTATATATTTATACACATGAAATATGTGCAAAATTTCACATACATGCACATGGATCAGTTATCATTGGCTGAAGATTGATCAGTGACAACCTCTACCTTAGGAATTACTTTTACACTATTCTAACTTAAATAACAAACTGGATATAACATACTTCATATGTTTATCTTGGCACTGTTAGGCATTCTGCCCAGATGAGCTCTAAACCTGTAATAAATCTGCATGATTAGTATTGTTTTTGTCGAAGACATACAGAAAACTCAGACTTAAAGATTTTCAATAATGTGTCCTGACTTTGTTAAAATATGAGTCAGGTGGTGACTGAGGCTTATTCTGACTCCAGTGTCTTTCCATTCCCTTCACTACATATTTGTATTTGAAGATTAACTTATTGCTTGACACTTTCTAAGCTGCAGTTCTCAACAGACGCCTGGGAGGTAGGTTGGGGACAGGGAGCAGGCATCTGCATGGTTTCCAACCTACTCCACAGTTCTGCTGCACTGCACAGCCAAAGACGGTCTACAGAATGTTGAAAGAAAGGAAAAAAGAGTATTGTGACCTGGAGCCACTTGCTGCTCTCAGGGGGCATTCCAGGTTTCCAAGATAGAAGCCTCGCTCCAGGCAGAAAACCTTGTGAGCTCTCCCAGCCCTGTGGTCTTCCCAGCAGTGCAACTTCTTACACTGAGTGAGTGTGTGTGTGTGCGTTTAAAATCATAGCTAGCTTAATCAATATCACAAATATTATAATTATGCATCTGTATTCAACTAATACAATCAAATATTTATGTGGTTTGTATAATATTAAAGCCTTTATTTTTTATCTCATCAAAGGAAGAACTATTTTTTTATCTTTTTGCTAAAAATGATATGACACTAGATACCAGGTAACTCTAAAACTATTTTACAGAGGTTAACTTACTGTTTTCCTCCAGTCCCTGAGGAAGATGCCATTATCATCTCCATTTTACAAACAAGGGGATTGATGCACAAAGGGGATTGCTGAAGTTCCCAGGGACATATTGAGAAAGGAATGAACAGACAGCAAGGTTGGTAAGTGTATGCCTGGCATTCAAACCCAGGCAGTCTGGCTCCATTATTTTGTAGCTAATCAGGAACCCAGAACACCTCAATGGTGCTAGGGAACTGTGTCCTATGTCAGGGAAAACAAGGCCCCCAAAGCTTCCAACTCCTGGTCACCAGATCCTATGAGTATGTGAGATTCCACAGCAAAGTAAAACCAAGTGCGCAGACAGACCTAAGTTGCTTATCAGCTAATCTTTCCATAGGAGCATGAAACTGGATTGGCCAGTTGGACCCAGTGCAATTTAAAGGCTCGTTACATATAAAAGGAATCTGGAGAGTCAAAGAGGAAGATAAGACAATGTTAACAGAGGTCATAATGTGGGACCCCAAAAAAACGAAGTCAGGATTTCTAAAAGCTCCAAGAGGCAAGAAAAATGATTTCCCACTAGAGGCTCCAAAAGTAACAGAGTCCTAAACTTGCATTTTAGACTTCTGACCTCCAGAATTACAAGATGAAAGGTTTATGTCATATTAAGATACTAAATGTGTGGTAAATTGCTACTGTAGCAGAAGGATAGCAACACAGAAGCTAGTCACCATCTGCAAATGCATTCAGTTTGAGAATGAAGTGCTCAAGGTGAGGATTTACCTTTCTTAGGTATATGAATTTCTAGTTAGTCATATTATTTTTCTTTCTCCTTCATGAAATATTTTATCGGGTATGTTTTGTAGTGCAGGCTTTATAGTTGTGAATCCTTTTAAAATCTTTTATCATTGCAGGTTTTATTTTCATTATCATTTTTGAAGCTTAATTTAGCTGGATATATTATTTGTGTCTACGACCCATTTTCTTTCAGAGCTTGTTACTTATTATTTCTAGATCTCCTCATTTAGAGGGTCTGGGTTGAGAAATAAGCTGAGTTCTGGATTGGTTTCCCTCTAAATATGACCAGTCATTTTTCTCTGGCAGTCTTGAAAATTCTATCCATGTTTTGTGTGTTAGGCATTTTATAATAATGTACCTTGGTGTGAATCTGTTGTAATTTTATATATTTGGTGTCCTATAAGCCTCCTGTGCTTCATGTTCAATTTCTTTCTTTTCATCAGAAAATTTTCTGATATTTCATTGAAAAGTTGGTGAATCTCTTTTGCGTGTATTTCTGACCTTTCATCTTTTCCAATAAATATTAAATTTGATCTTTTCAGGTTATCCCATATTTCTTGAGAGTTCTGTTCATGGTCTCTTAACATCTCCATGGTCAATTTTATTTTCAAGGTTATATATTTTGTCTTCATTGCCTAAAACTGTCTTTCAAGTGGTCTAGTCTTTTGGTGATGCTTTCCATTGAGTATTTAATTTTGTTAATTGATTCCTTTATTTTGAGGACTTCTCATTGATTTTCCTTCAGAATCTCTCTTTAATGAAGTAATCTTTCACTTCTTGTGTTTGCTCTCTGACTTCATTTTTCTCATCATCCTTTACCTGCCATATCAGTTTAACTATGTACTTTCTAAACTTTCTCTGACATTTCTTCTACTGGGTGACAGAAGATTCTGTCATCTTGATCTATTTGGGCCTATTTGTTCCTTTCCTTTTTCATGTTGTTTGTGTGATTCCATTCAACACTATGGACTAGAGGAAGTAGAGATTCTACCCTGTTTACATATAGAGTACCTGAAGATTTCCATCACCTCGCTATTTAAGGGGAGACAAATATTAACAACAACCAATGCAAACAATATACAGTATTAAAATGAATAATTGCTGATATGAAGACTGCAAACTTAATTTTAACAATTAACAGAAATAATATGGTAAGTTATTGCCTACAATAAAAACAGCAAGTTAGCAAAGGGATATACAATTTCAAATGGCAGAAAGGAAGAGATTAGTGACGTAAGATGTGATGATTATGAGGGAAGAAGAGAAGATAGAAGTATAAAATTGAAGGAAGAGTGAAAGAGAGAACAGTAGAGATGGGCTTTTAACAGAAGAAAACAGAGAAAGAGAATCAAGGGAACATAAATGGGAGAAAAATTAAAGTAGATATTTAAAAATTACAAATAAAATAATAACAATAAAATAAGAGTATACAAAAATATTGAAATATTGAAAAATTGAAATCAAACATCCTAATCCTGAAAAACTGATCCATGAGAAATAACTGACTTCAAAAATGCTAGAAATAAAAAAAAGAATATGTACAATATTCATGAAGTATTATGGTCAAAATTAAATAGAGGGGAAAAGAAAAAGAAAATGAAAATCTCAATGAAAATGAAAGAATTTTTTCCATTGAAGTTGAAAAGATTCTCAGCTTCTTTTCTCAGCAGTTTCAGGTGGAGTTGTCTGAAGCATGATGCTCCACCCTCCAGATTGCTGGATGGAGAGAGGTAATACCTTAGGCGGAATTTCTGGATGCTGAGTTTAGGATTGAGTAAGCTCCAGGCTCTTTGATGGATGCCAATTGGTATGGAGATTTTAAATCGGCATACCTTCAGGGCCCAGCAATTGCCAGATCATGCTGGAAGACTGCACTCCCAGGACATACCCTGGTTCCATTCCTGTGATGGAGGAGCCAATTCTTAGTCCACTATGTCACCTGCAAACCCTACATTTCCTGGTCTCAGATTTTTTCCAAATTCAACCTCTCTTGTCCCTACCCTTTTGAATTCCCAGTCATGTGCATCTCTTCCAACTGTTCCTCTAAGCATCTGGATTGGAATGGGATGGGGAATGCTGGATGGGTTTTTACAACCAGTAGTTCCCTGTGTAAACCTCTCTCCATGTTTGATTTCTCTCTGGTCAGTTAGGCACACTCTATGTCCTGCAATGTGGGTTGGCCAGGCCTCTATTTCAGGACAAATTATGGTTTGCCAGGAATCAGCTCCCATAGCTGCTGGTCCCTAGGCTGTGGCTCAAAATGGTTCCTTCCTCTGTCCTCTGCATGGCACCTGGAGTTATGAGGCTCTTTTCCACACAAGGATAAGGCAGTGTCTTTAATCTCAAATCTCCATACTCAGACATGCTTTAGACATCCTAAAAATTCAGACTCCTTTAATTCCATTATCCCTCTTCTTTGCTCATGGAGGGACTGCTCTGGCTGGTGCCTCTGGCTGCAGCAGCTGTGGCATAGGGATTAATTTCTTATATATTCAACCTCCTGAATCCCCAGTCTGCTTTGAATGTCAGTATTAAATTCCAGTAAAGTCCCCCAATTTTTTTTTTTTTTAATTCACTCACCTTGCTGGGAAGCTTCTTGTCTGCTTTCTTGGTTTCATTCCACAGAGCAGCCAGGAAAGCAACCTTCTCTATTCTAAAATCTTGTTGACCTCCCCACTTTCTTTCTTGAGTGGAAATTTCCCTCTGGAATTGTGCAGAAGATTAAAATAAAACATGTATTGTTTTGTGAGATAGATAAATAGAATATGGAAAGCATCCTCTATAGAACATGAAAACAGCACATGCGCAAATAGTAGCATTGAAGTGGTGATGACCCCCAATGGAATGTTAGCAGAGGAAGTAGGAAATGTCCAGTGAGAAGTATCTGCCATAGGCTGAGATGCTCTGGAAGCAGTCTAGACCTCAGATACAACTTCACCACATACTAGCTGGATGATAATGAGTTTCTCCATGTGTTTAACCTTCTAGAAAAGCCCAGCTGTCAGAGTTGCTGAAGGTTCTGCTCAGTAGACATAAATACCTAGAATGTAGTAGGTGCTCATGAAATGTCCTTCACAGACTTACCATTCAGCCCTCCTGGCTCCAATTAATTGCAGATATTGTAGGAAAAAAAAGAAAACTTCAGTATCTATCTCCTTTTATTTATTTATTTATTTGCAGTGCTGGGGATTGAACCCAGGGCCTTATGCTTGCAAGGCAAGCACTCTACCCACTGAGCTATATCCCCAGCCCCACTCTATCTCCTTTTTAAATAATGAAAACACTTTAAGAATCTTCAACTACTGTCCCAATCCACTGGGGCTCTTAAACATATATTTTCTCAGTAATAGTGGATATTTAGTAGATTTCAAAATCAAAACAGTATGTACTGTTCTATCAAAACCTAGTAATCTAAGACTGCATTAATAGCTGGGAAAGAACACTAACACTGTGATGAAATTCAAGATTGCGATGAAAAGTGACAGTCACTGTAGGCCCATGGCATATCTATCAATAGCTCACCTCATTAATACAGTCAGCAAATATTGATTTCAAAAGAGTGATTATATGCTAACATGACAGGTGCATAACTGAGTCTGCTACGGCAGGAAAAGAAAACTGAAAATGAACTTCCAGCCACTCCCAAGGCACTTTTATGGATTTCTGTTCTGATCGGTACTACATCCTTGGTTTAAAGTTCACCTCAGGCTAGTCACATAGGTGGAAAACAAGAGGAAAAAGTTATTTTAGGAAACTATCTAAATGAACATGTCCCTGAATTATGTATTTTCCTAATATTTTGGTATTATTTAGGTAACCAATTTTTATAATAAGCTCATCTGAAGAATCCTGATAATTATATTTTAAATGTCTCAAGTTCTTAAGCTTCGTTCAGTGCTAATGAGCCCACTAAATAACTCATCTGTCAATCGCAACTAGCATTCCAACAGATTCTTTTTCATTCAGCATGCTCATTATTAAATGGTCGATAATGAAACAAGTCAGTTATTTATATTACCACGTCTACTTGTTTCTTTTCAAGTCATAGGTGTACAGTTCAGTAGTGCCGAACCATAATTTTAAATGAGCTTATAATTATAAATATTGAATGTGTATGATTATGAAATGCACAGTCCTACATTAGCTAGAACAATATTGTGGTTATAGGATCTCATGATGCAATGACCCCTCAATGGCCCCACCTCTGAACACTGCTGCATTAGGAATCAAGCCTTCAACACATGAGCTTTTAGGGAACATTTAACATCAAATCACAGCAGTTGCCATTACAATGATTCCCACGTGGATATGCCACGTGATATGCTGACACGGAGACACAAATCCTATGTGGCATCCCTCCCCCAAATCCACACCATCAGCATAATCATTGCAAGAATCAGACAAATCCAAGGCGAGGGACATTCTGCAAAATACCTGGCCAGCACTCTTCAAAAATGACAAGACAGTGAAAATCAAACAAGAAAAAGTACCAGGAAACAGATTTTCAGAGACCGAGAAGACAGTTAATAAATTCAATGTGGGATTCTGCACTGATCTTACAACAGAGGAAGCTATAGGCAGGAAAAAAATATAAAATGAGGAAATCGAATCAAAAGCTATAGTACAGCTAATGGTAATATACCAAAATTAATTTCTCAATTTTTTCCATAGGTACCAGGTTACATAAGATGGTAACCTTGGAAAAGCTGGATTAAGACCAGAAAAGAATATGCTGTACTATCTGTGTAACTTTTCAGAAAAGTTAAATCATTTCAAAATAAAGTTACACACACCACACACACACACACACACACACACACACATGCACGCACACACAGAGGGAGAGAGAGAGTTAACACTAGATTTAATACAGGGAGCCATTTAATTTGAACTGCTAAATTTATTAGTCAGGCTTTAAGCAAATAGCAATATTTAACTTTTCATAATTTCTTCTTTTTTAATAAACCTATACTAAATAGTTCGGTATATAATTTTGTGTATAATGTTTTGAGATAGTAGCTACTGCTCTGAATCTCAGGAAGAGCTTAAGCAACTTGGACAAAATCGGAGTATAAGGAGCTGAATCAAGTTGGCTGATTGGTATGGGCCTTCATTCACTTCATCACCTCTCCCCAGATTTCATCGGAAGGTGCACTAGAACAAAAAATAATTATACTTGTTTAAATCAAAAGTCTTATTCTATATATCAATCATCTGGATTCATAATCATCATTTTAAAAGATGAAGAAGCTAGCTAGGCATGGTGGTGTAGGCCTGTAATCCCAGGGGCTTGGGAGGCTGAACAGGAGGATTGCAAGTTCAAAGGCAGTCTCCTCAAAAGCAAGAGGCTAAGCAACTCAGAGTTGCCTCTAAATAAAATACAAAATAGGGATAGGGATGAGGCTCAGTGTTCCAGTGCCCTTGCGTTCAATTCCCAGTACTGACTCCTCAAAAAAAAAAAAAAAAAAAAAAAAAAAAAAAAGAAGAACCTGAAGCTTAAAGAGTTTAGTCAAGTTACCCAATTTTGAATATAAAACTAATGATGAAGCTCACTCTCCAACCTCTTAGAAGCACCCAGATCTGGCATTTTGTTTTGAATTAATAAAATAAGGCTAGTTGCTTTACCAGTCAGACTGATGCTGCAAAGTGGGAATAGAAGCAAGAATGTCATATTTCCAACAGAAAGATTGTGATGGTTTGGCTGTGAGGTGTCCCCCAAAAGCTCACATGTGAGACAAGGCAAGAAGGTTCAGAGGAGAAATGAGTGGGCTGTGAGAGTCTTAACCCAATCAGTGAATTGCTCCCTGCTGGGATTAACTGAGTGGTAACTGGAGGCAGGGGGGGTGTGGCTGGAGGAGGGGGTTCATTGGGGGCATGGCTATGGGGTATGCATTTTCTGTCTGGAGAGTGGAGTCTCTCTCTCTCTCTGCTTCCTGAACACATCGTGAGCTGCTTCCCTCTGCCACTTTCTCTGCCATGTTGTTCCCGTCTCACCCGGAGCCCTGAGGAATGGAGCAGGCGTCTATGGATCCAGACCTCTGAAACTGTGAGCCCCTAAATAAACGCTTCCTCCTCTACAGTTGTGCTGTCGGGTCATTCAGTCTCAGCAGGGAAAAAGCCGACTAAAACAAGGCTAAACCCATTAAAAGTAGCACCGTACTGACCAATGGAATAGGCGACACAGATGAATGAACCCACACAGATAGTCATCGGATCTTTGACAAAGGGACCAGAACGTGCAGTGAAGAATAGAAAATCTTTATAGTAAATGGTGCGAGGGAAACTGGAATGAAACTAGATTCCTAACCCTCACCCTGCATACAACTCAACACAAAGTGGATCAAAACCTGGAAATTGGATCAGAAACTGTGCGACCAGTAGAAGATATTATAGAAGTTACAGGAGCAACACCCCAACATATAGACATAGGCAATGACTTCCTTGCTAGGACTCCTAAAGATCAGAAAATAATAGCAAAAATTAACAAATGGGATGACATTGAATTAAAAAACCTACACAGCAAATGAATAAAGAGTGTGAAAAAAGAACACAGACAGATAGAAAAAACATCTTTTTCAATTACTCTTCTGACAGGATTAATATGTCAGATTAATATTAAATAATTCAAAAACAAATAGATAAATATACAAATAATCCAATCAATAAATGAGCAAAGAAACTAACTGTACCCTTCTCAGAATAAGAAATTCAAAGGGTCAACAAATATCTGAAAAAATGTTCAATATGCAAATCAAAACTGTACTAATCATCTAATTTCAGTTAGGCAGCCATCAAGAATACAACTGATAATAAAATCAGGAAAGGAACACTGGTGGGATTGTAAACCAGTGCAACGACTGTGGAAATCGGTTTGGAGATTCCCAAGAAGCCTAAGAATGGAACCATGACCACCTGTCCTGTTTGTCAGTGTTTATCCAAAAGAACTCACGTCAGCATATCTTATTGACACAGGCAAACCCATGTATACAGCAGCACAATCCACAATAGCCAAGTCACAGAATCGTCTTAGGCATCTATCAAAAATGAAAAGATAAAGAAAATGTGGTATATGTACAAAACAGAGTTTTAATTAGTCATAACCATGAATGAAATTATGTCATTGAGGAAAATGGATGAAACTGGAGACTCACGTTGAGTAAAATAAGTTAGGTGCAGAAAATCAAGGGTCATATGTGGAAGCTAGAGAGAAAAAAGTAAAGAAAGCAGCTTCGTGAACATAAAAGGGAGACTAGTGGAGTAGAGGAGGTGTCAGGGAGGAGGCAGGAGGGAGGGAAAAGCCACTGGGCAATGAAATAGAGCAAATTCTGCTACTTATATGTACAAATGTGTTACAGTGAGTCCCATTATTATATATGATCAAAATTCAATAAAAAACCTAAAAATATTTTTACAAAAAAATTATATTATATAATAAGTATTATATTAGATATGGAAAATGAAAAAATCCCCAAGATAATGCACCCTGGGAAGAGGAAGTGAAAAATAAGGCCACGCGTTGACAGCCTTCACCTCCCCAGACCAAGGTTCTCCAGACCCTGACTGCAGACGGGAAGGAGGTGCTTTATCACCCATAAAGTGACAGTTCCTGAAAGACATAATACCCTCCAAAAACAGATCCTCTCCAGACACTGCCTGCTGACCATCTACCCAGAAGATCAAATTCCTAAGCCCTCAAACTCACACCTTCACTGATTGATAGAACAGACCCCAAATTCTCGAGTGCCCAAGGAAATGATGTGCTCACTAGACCACCCCTCACAATAACCTATACGAACCCAGTCCCTTTCTTGTTCAGGGGAGTGGGCCCATCAGAACCACGACTCCATTCCAGAAGAAAGGCTTTTGGCTGATTCCTGAAGTTTGCATCCGTCCTGGGCCTCTTGAGCTAACAATTACAATATACAAAATAATTTTTTTAAAAAATAGGCACATGATTTATTGGTAGACCATCAAAGCATTAAGATGCCTGGTTCAGAAAGACTGATAATAAAATAATGTCCTTCTATCAGTATGTATGATTAGAGGAGACATCAGAACCTGAATTGGGTGCATTAACCGTGGATGCTATATTTATGGAAACAAGAGTCAGCAATGAACTTGGGTTTGAATTGTCCCTCTCACATCATTTGGTATCATACAGTATTTATACCTTTGGCTTAGGTTCCTGTTACTACTCTGCATTTTTGGTCTACCTACTTCTTTTTATGTTTGAAAGGAGAATGTCTTTAGCACTATGCCGAGGATTTACATTCATTCTAAAAATGTCAAGAATTATTAAAAAAGTAAAACTATGATAGGAAAAAAAATTTTAAAACCCTCAAACCCCGCTACCCAGCACACCTAGTGCAGGTCATCCCAGACATGACAGTCAGCTTCTACAGAGGTAGCAGATGTCCACTGAGTTAAGTGGAACCAGCTTCAAATTAAGTGATTTTATAAAGTTGCTTGGAAAAATAAGTAAGCATGCAACTGAAGGAGTTGCTAAATTACATCTATGTGCTCCATCACCCAGGAGTTATTCAGTCTTAGGAAATTGTTACAAATTTAAGAAAGTAATCAGAAAAAAATTCTTGCGATGTATGGGTCATAATGAAAACTTGATCATGATGCTTTCATTTTAACTATACACAATTCTAACTATATTCTAATTATTATAGAGACACTCCATATTCTAAATGAATATCATATATATATAAATAGATATAGATAGATATATAGATACAGATGAATAAAAGAATTAGTACACCAACTTCCCTTCCTGGTGTCTTGAATGTGTTGTTTTAACATGTCAAAGTGTATGCTCTTTATATTCTGTTTGGTGGCCATGATTCTGTGATTATTTAGTCTTAGTTAAATTCAATCATCTAATAAATTCAGTAATCTTCACCACTTCCTCCTCAGATTCTTTATTCCTGAGTTATTTTTTAAATTTATCTATTTATTGATTCTGTTGAAATCATCTAGTAGAGTTATTCATCTGTTTTCATTTGCATCTTTTAAGACCCACTTATAGACTTTATAATTCACTGTGTTATCATGTAAGTGAACAGGTTGTCCAGTGTAGAATTAAAATCTCGGGCATCCCTTTCTATCCTCAGAAGTTTGCCTGCGATAAGGCTGCTGTGTTCTGGAATTGCATGTTGCTGTAGGAAGTGTGAACCATCCACTCATTCCCTGGCACTTCACTAAGGACCTGCCATGGACTTCACACTGACCTAGGAACCAGAGTCAGGCCATGAAAAAATATAGAAAATCTCTGCCCTCAGAGCAATCACATTCTAGTGGAAGAAAACTCAGTGATTGCATTTTAGTGGAGGAAAATAAAATATTTGAGTAAAATACCACCCATTTGGTTAAAACTTGTTTATCATTGGCTCCTGCACTGGGCCACTCACAATTCTCAAACTCCATTTGGCTGAAGTTCTTACCTTGCATGAAGGTGAAGCAAGAATTCAATACAAGTCATCAGTGTAGAGAGGTAATGGGGTCAGATCACAAAAATGGAGGCCAGTTTCGGTCGGGGAAGTTGGAGACTGCCCCTGGGAAATTGAAATGTCAGTGACTCCAGAGCCCTTCCCTCCACCCTCACCAAGATAACCTGCTCCTGCTCCAATCTATTATTCAGGTCACCTGTACCAAGATTGTTCCTCCATATAGGGATTGGGAAAAGTTGCTACTTAATGCCTCCTGGGTGGCTGCTCCCTTCCTACCCATCTGCTTCTCACCTTTTGGCCATCCCAAGGGCACCTCCTGGACCTAGTCACATCCATGGGTTGGGGAAAGGAAGGGGCAAGGTAAGGAAGGAAAAGGGCAGGAGAACAAAAAACCTAAAATGCATACAAGGGGCAGGATGCTCCCACTTTTTGACATACCGGGACACCAGCTATGGCCCCCTTCTCCCTCCTGGGAAAAGTCTGTGTCATTATTTTTTAAATAAATCTTGCTTTCTATGCTTGCCTTGGCATGCTTCTCTAATGTTCAAACTTCAATATTTGAGGAAGCAGAACTCGTCAACCAGTGGTTTCAAAGGGATGGAGAGAGTGAAGGAGCAAGAGGTAGGTCACCTGGGAAAACATAGATATCTGTCTCAAAAGGGGAAAGGATGGAGATTCAGTTCCCATTTCCTTCTATTCTCCCTGTTCAATTCCCCAGTCAGACAACTAGTGACCACATGTGCAAAGATTCCTGTGATTACTGCTACTGTCCTGAGTGCCCCAGACAAGGTTAGGACCCATGACCTTTCCTATCCATACCTGAGCTACAGTCTGCAAATACTGTCAGGAGGTCACACTGCATCTAGACGCAGGGCAGATTTGGAGGGCCTGAAAGACAGAGAGCAACAATTGTTGGTAAAGATGTTGCTGGTGGGAAGATAAAATGGCCTAGTTGCTCTTGGAGGTTTACCAAGGGATTAAAATGGTGAACACAGAGTAGCCATATGAACCAGCAATCCCACTTCCAGGTATTTAACCAAGAAGAAAAGAAAACATGTCCACATCAAAAATTGTACAGAAATGTTCAGTGTCATTATTCCTAATAGCCATAAAAGAGAAAGTAACCCAAAGTCCATCAACTCATGTGTAAACAAAGGCATTGATACACAACACAGCATACATGAACTATAAAACCACTATGTGAAGTGAAAGAATATAATTATGTTGACGTGAACATTTCCTTTATTTTCTTGTTTTCACTGAGACTTGCATCTCCCTCCAGCAATAATCTCATGTGTAAGCTACATTTAAAAGTTTTTTTGTTTTTTTTTTTTTTTTTTCATATGGAAACAGCTCATTTACCTGGAACTAGAGGTGGAAAGCAAATCCTTTTGTTCAATATTGCTTCTAGAGTGTCCTTCCTCCATTATCCACAATAATACTCTGAGTGAATCTCCTGTTATCCATGCACACCATCCACTCTGTTAGCACAGAAGGACCAAGCCAGCTGCAACTTCATGAATCAGCAGAGCCTTTACTCAGCAATGGAGTCATGCCTCTGATGGGCCCACTTTCCTGCTAGACAACCAGCCACTGGCCACAGGGAGAGTCCGTGCTTATATAGGTTACATTGCTAGGTGACTTAATTAATGAGCGTGTCAGTGTGGGCACTCAGGAATTTGAGAATTGCCTTTATTGGGCCAGATGGACGGTCTGGGGTCAGCGGCAGTCTGGGAAAGGATTTGTCTTGGGAAGGATCTGTCATTTCGGGCTTGCTGGATAGCTCCTCTCCAGAATGTACCGGGAAAGGATCGATGTCATCAGGGTGTTGCCTCCTTCCTCACTCCCTCTCCCCAGCCACACTACGCAGGGGTCTGCCATTCTCCATATCGAACACACTTTACATCTCCAGCCCAGGCATCGTGAACCTTGCTCCCTCACTTTCCATTCAAATTCAGTTTAGCTGATGAGTAGATGAGCCAGCCTGGTACGATCAAACAGACTTCTATTAATTGCTCGGTTTCTTCTTACACCAATAATGGCTACGTGTGTGTATGTGTGAGTTTTTCTGGCGGGAGTGGGTGTCACTTCCCCCATGAATGACTGAAATAACTGAATTGTGATGACCTCAGTCCTAGACCAGGGGTAACTCAGGAATCTTACACAACCAGCAATTCCAGAGTGTTCCACCGCTGAGGCCTTTCTAACAGCATGGGATTAACAGTAAGAATGTCAGCTGCCCATTTTATCTTACAGGGTATCCTGTCCGCCCACACAAGAAGCATGCAAGTCACTGCCATTCTTCCTTAAGGGACACAGTGTTGGCAGGATAATAACAGTGTTGGGGTTGTTTTTAGTTCTTACCAAGTGCCAGGTGGTTTTTCAAGCCTTGAGAATATTGTTTCATTTAATCTTCACAACAAACTAGGTAGATAATGCAATATTCACTTTAAGATGCATTCCTTGAGACACTGTTTATGGAAGTCACTAAACAGCTGGTAGCCAGGGGACGGGAACTTCGACACTGTAGCCTGATTCCAGGGCACCTTTTCCAATGCCATGTTGTTCTGCCTCCCAAACATGGTAAGGATGAGTCTGTGGACTTTCAGCTTTACCAGAGAAAGAATCCAGAGTTGATAAAATGTACTGATGGGAAACGGTATTTCTGAGACTCTGGGGATATTCAGGGACCCACCCCACCTCGGCAAGGTCTTCACGCAGCCTTCCAAGCAGGAGCAGAAAGCTGCTTGTTACTGCCCCTGATGAATGCATGCAGCCTGGGGTAAGTTCCATCTCCCAAGACATGCAACTTGCACTTCTTTGAAGATCACAGACCAAGAGCAAAGGATCAGCTACCAACAAACCACAGAAGCATCTGTGAGGGCTGCGGCCTCAGGCTGGCTGCCACCGAGTCATGGCAAACGCTAATCCCTGGTGCTGAGACCCGCAGTCTACAGCCATCCAGCCATCTGCGTGGACGTGTGGTTGCTTTGGGTTCTGCGAAGCTCCTTGGCCCCAGGCATTCCAGAACATACCATTCATTAGCCACCAAGTAAAGCTGGCCTTCAGGGTGCGTGGCTGGCTGGGCCTGAGAGTTTCATCCCAGGCTTGCCCACACTACCCTGCCGTGCCTGTGCAGCCCAGGCCTCTGGGCTCCTGTCCTCCACTCTCCACTCAGTCTTCCTTGGATGGACACAGCTTTGTCATCCTGATTCTGAGGGCTGGGTGAAATTGTTACACTCTCCCTTGGATTTGGAGAGGTTTCTGATTGAGATGAGAGGTAAGAAAAGAAATGGGTCCATTGCATGTCTGAGTGTGGTAGGTGCCAGGAATACAAGTTAATAAAATGATTAAATTGGGCTTAATTCAATCATTTAAGTTAGTAGGTGAATCAATTAAATTTACCTACTTCTGGTAAAATTCATTTTTTTTTTTTTTTAGACTATGGATAAGGCTTGTTGTCTATGTATGTGTTTGCTTGAAAGAAAATTTCTTGGTTCTTTGTCCACATAGGAAATCCTAACTAACTAAAAAACTAATTTAGGGGCATCAGCTTGAGATTCAGAATTCCTGTAACTTGGCACAATGCAGAAATCTCTGAAGGTCTGTTATATTGGGATTAACTCATTCAGATCTCATGAAAATACCTTAAAATTTGTCATTTATGATAATCTAATACTACTGAAATATTGTCACATTATTAAGTTAATAAATCTTCTAAACTAGCAATAAATATCAGTCTCTTTATAAAATAATAAGAACACAAATAGTGTTTGTATAATTATTTATAATTAAAGGACAAAAAACAGATTAAGATGATTTTTTTCCTTTTGAAGAGGGGTGGGAGATAAATCCTTTTGCAGTAAATAAATAGATGTTACGGTTTGTATCTGGAATGTCCCCTGAAAGTTCAAGTGTTAGGTAATCTGGCAATGTTGGAAGTGAAGAGATCTATCTGGAATGTCCCCTGAAAGTTCAAGTGTTGGGTAATCTGACAATGTTGGAGGTGAAGAGATCTATCTGGAATGTCCCCTGAAAGTTCAAGTGTTGGGTAATCTGACAATGTTGGAAGTGAAGAGATCTATCTGGAATGTCCCCTGAAAGTTCAAGTGTTGGGTAATCTGACAATGTTGGAGGTGAAGAGATCTGATTAGGTGGGCTCTGACCTCATCAATATATGAATCCATTTGATGGATTACTAATCTCAATGGACTACTGTGTGGTAACTGTAGGCGGTGGGACATGAATGGAGGAAGTGGGACACTCAGGATGTGCCCTTGGATTATATTCCATCCCCCCACTCCTGGCCGCCTTAAACGGAGCAACTTTCTTCCACCATGATGTTCTGCCTCATCTCAGGCCCAGCTGAGTCGACCATCTATGGACTGAAACTCTGAAACCATGAACAAAAATCAATGTTTCCGACTAAATTACTCTTTTTGAGTATTTTAGTCTCAGAAACGGAAAGTTCACTAACACAACAGACAATGCATATACTGGAAAGGTAAATTCTTCTAACTTGATTAGTAATATTATTCCACATATCTATGGAAAATATTCAACAAGTTATACACAAAATGATGCCCAAGGAATTATCTTAATATTCTATAAGTTATGCAAAATCCCATCAATCTTGGAGCAATGTCAAGTTTTTGCTGATTTACAAGTACTACACAGAAGTTTATTAGATTTCATAAATGGCTCTCACAAGAGTTATATGCTGTTCTAAAAGAACAATGCATATTCTTTTTCTCAATAAATGCAAAATGCACTCTTGTCTAGAAAAGTAAAATCTGATAAGAAAATTTAGATGAGGACTGTGTGTTCTTCACACATTTCATTTCTGAATATTATAGTTTTAACTTACATCCTAAACAGGAAATCATGTGGTTGATTTTTTAACATTTAATATTACATTGTAAGCTAATTACTTAGTAATAAAGACTGACAGTATTCCTAAGAGAAAAATCTAATTACATTGGGTTGACTGCCAAAGAAATTGCCCCACAAGTAAAGTAATTTTATTGCAAATACTATGCAAATTGCCATCAAGAAAGTGGCAATTGAAGGGCTAATTTCATTGTTCCATCAACATGTGTGAACAGAAGAGGTTTACAATTATCCAGCTGAATAAACATAAAGGAAAGTGAGTAGCATGTATTTTATGATTTTGATATTTGACAGGTCTATGAAACATGACATACAGAGTTAAATCAATCAACTCAGTCAATTAAAAGAAAAGAAATGAAACAAACTTAAGTTGTTCTTGAAATAAATTTGCTCTTGTTTTCATGCATTTTATCTTCTATTAAATCAAAGGGACAAAACTTTGTATAGACTTTGACTTCCTGGGCTATAGCTTTGTTGCTTCAGCTATTGAATGTGACTTCAAGTGAAGTGGTTTCAGTACATATTAAAAATAGTACAACTCTGGGTGGCATATCTTATTACCTAAGACCTTCTAAAAAGGTACACTCATATAACCTACCATAGGAGATACAAATTGGTCAACCAAGTAGAGACTTATATTTTGCTACATTTGTACCATGATAAAAATTCCCTACATTTCTGATTAATTTATAGGAATCACTATAGAGCCTAAACTCTAAGTTAGATCAAGGTGTACCATTTGATAAATGATACATCCACCACAGCACCTACCATGAAAAATTGAACAGAGCTTCCTGAAAAATGGTAGTTACTACTTCTATAATTGTCATTCTCCTGCTCCAACTTTCTTGAGTAAATCAAGCAAGGAACCTACTGTAGGACTTGGATTCTCACTTTGAAAATATTTCAGGTTAGAACAAGGACTCCTCCAAGAATATGGTGGGCCTGTGTAGACAGAATGGGACTAGTGGGAATCCCATCACTTCCAGCACTGTCCAACCTTTCTCCCAGGGAGCTGTTCCCAAAGCCGTCCAGCAGAAAGGGCAAGACAAAAGACTGGGCACTTCAGAGCTCTGGAATCCATGAACAGCCTGAGCCAACCTTAATTAGTATGACAGGCTTTGAGAGGAAGCGGGAAAAAATTAAAATTAGGAACTAAAAGAAGAATAGAAAAATGTCCTTCTCAAATCATCCATAAACTTTGGTTAACCAAATGGCTTACGGGTTTCAGTAACAAACAATGTAATATTTATTCCACAGGCTACATGAGCAAATCTACACTCTCTCCTGCCGGCGTCCACACATCTAAGATACCAGCTTTTACTGGGCTCATAGAGTACAAAGGCTTGTGACTCAGATGGTGGTAGAACAAGTATACGTGGAGTTGCAGAATTGAGAAAAGTCTTCAGCACAGACCTATCAAGACCTAAGGTTAGGCACTGTAAGGCTGTGGCAATGATTATATGTCCTGAGCCCACCTTAGGAACAGTGAGAAATAAGCAGGATGCCTCATTTCCTTTAGTCTTTAATCGATTGATTGATTATTCATTGCTGTAGAGACAGGTCTCACTATATTGCCCAGGTTTGTCTCTAACTCTTCGATTCAAGTGATCCTCCCGCCTCAGTCACCCTAGTAGCAGGAACCAGGTGTATGAGGCACCATGTCCTGCTGATTTTCAGTCTTTTTACTGGAAAGTTTCATTTGCTTATTCTGGTGCACCAAAGATTTTCCTGCCGACAATAAAAGTATACCACTACTATTTTAGGGAAAGATGTCTTTTTTGGTGATATTGAGAACACCTACTGCAAATCTAAGGGTGTCTCAGATAAAATCCAACAAAACAAATACAACTAGCTTGCCCATAAAACTAACAACCAGCACAGAGTCCATTTAATTAAAACTTAAGAGAAAACCGCTCTCCACTCTCCCTCCTGACCTCCAGGAGGTAAGCAGCATTCTTCTGCCACACCCTGAGGGCCTGATGCTCTGCCTCCTCTCAGGTCTGGACACAATGCAGCCAGCCCACCTGTGGACTGAAACCTGTAGCCGAGAGTTGAAATAAATCCTCCCTCCTCAAAGTCTCAAAGTGGCTTTTTGTTCCAGGGAAGAAAAGCTAACATGTCTCTTCCCACTTTCGGTCCCTCACATTCTCCCTAGAAAATGATAGTAAATTGCTCTCCAGCTTAAAATCTTTAATAGGAAAGAACACCAATCAAAATAGAAATCTGAGCCACCTGCTGTGTCTCTCCAAACCCTTCCACCAGCAGCCCCTTGTCAGCTCAGACTCATCTCCTCCAAGCCTCCAGGTATTGAGAGCACTCAGCCATATGTGGCCCACGTCCTGCGTGGCACATGCCATCCTTTCCCCTTTGACTCCCAGTACCTTCTGGTGCCTGCTTCTCTGGATGACTGGCTCCTCATCTTCAGATCAGAACCAAGTGTCTACTCTCCTTCTGGAATTCTCCCATTTCCTCCAGGGCCCGTCTATAGTGCACGTTATCTCTAGGGAGTTTTCCGACTCTTAAATTAAAAGCAAGCTACTACCTGGAATCAAAATTTTTTTAACAACCAGAGTTAGGTAAATTAAGAGTTTTCTCTTGAAATTTAAATATAGTGAAATTTTGATAAATTACCTAAGATTGAACTCTTCCTGTATTACTGGAACTACTGAAACTATTCCTACATGTTTTTTTTTTTCTTTTTCTTTTGATACCAAGGATTGAACCCAGGGACACTTAACCACTGAGCCACATCACCATTCCCCTTTTTATTATTATTATTTTTTTTATTTTGAGACAGTCTTGATAAGTTGCTTAGGACCTTGCTGAGTTGCGGAGGCTGACTTTTTTTTTAATTTTGATTTTTTTTATTATAAACAAATGGATATATGTTGTTTCTGATTGTACATGGAGTAATAGCTTACCATTTGCATACATTTACATAGGGTAATGATGTTTGAATCATTCTGTTATTTTTTCCTCCCCCCCACCCCTCCCACCCCTCTTTTCCCTCTAAACAGTCCCTCCTTCCTTCATTCTTGCCCCCCTCCCACCCCTCATTATGTGTCATCATCCGCTTATCAGTGAGATCATTCGTCTTTTGGATTTTTGAGATTGGCTTATCTCACTTAGCATGATATTCTCCAACTTCATCCATTTGCCTGCAAATGCCATAATTTTATTATTCTTTATAGCTGAGTAATATTCCATTGTATATATATATTTATACCACGGTTTCTTTATCCATTCATCAATTGAAGGACATCTAGGTTGGTTCCACAGTCTGGCTATTGCGAATTGTGCAGCTATGAACATTGATGTGGCTGTATCTCTGTAGTATGCTGATTTTAAGTCCTTTGGGTATAGGCCAAGGAGTGGGATAGCTGGGTCAAATGGTGGGTCCATTCCAAGTTTTCTAAGGAATCACTGAGGCTGACTTTGCACTCACTATCCAGCCTCAGCCTCCTGAGCCTCTGGGATTACAGGCATGCACCACCTCTCCCGGCACTATTTTTATATAGTGTTCTTTAAACAGCTTTATATCCTTTTCTAGATTGTATTTACTATTGTAAGTTTTAAATTTTAATCTTGAATTTGTAAATAAGATCTCTATGCTTCTTTATTTTTCAGATTGGGAAGTTAGGTTTATGAGTGTTTCTTGAAAAGAAACAGGAGACTCCCCAAAGCCTAGCATAACACAGGAATGGCCTGTTACTTTAGGGTCAGTGCTTGCAAGGAAGCTGGAGGACACTTTCATAATGTGTCCTACAAATCATCCATTTTTCTGCACTTATTGGTCTCTCGAAAGGTTTGACCTCTACTGACTATTTTAACCACTTGTGGAAACATGCATTTCTTTTGGGTTTACAAATTTATTACCAGATATTCTTAAAGATATTCATAATGACTAAATAATTCCCCCATTTTTTATTACTATTTTTTTGTGAAGTTTTCCTATTTTATTTTCAAAAAGCCAGCATTTAACTTTATTAATCAATGTAATTTTAATTTTAATATGTTAATTTTAATTATGATTTTAATCAATCTCATCTTTAAATTTAACTATAATTTCTTTTTTATTTCTTTATTTTATGAGAGCATTATAATTACCGTAGTATTGATGTTCATTCTGACAAAACCAGATAGGCCAGTCTTTCCCCTCCGCCCACCCCCATTCTCCGCTTTATTGTGCTAAACTTCCTTTCTTCCACATCTACATGAAGGTGAAATTCCCTTCTGTACCTTTTTATATGCACATGATTCTGTCAAATTCATTCCTTTTGCAGTGGCTTTCCCTCCTCCCCCATCCTCCTACTCCCTGATCTTACCATCCAGTCCCTCCCCCACTTTCCTTCTTTCCCTTATTTTACTTAACCTTCCACATATGAAAAGACATTTGACCTTCGACTTTCTGAGTCTGGTTTATTTAACTAAGAATGATTTTCTCCATTTCCATCCATTTACCAGCAAATGCCATTAGTTCATTCTTCTTTACAGCTGAGTAAAATTCTGCTGTGTACATATACTACATTTTCATGATCCACTCATGTGTTGACAGGCATCCGGGTTGATTCCATAATTTGGCTATAAACGTTGAAGTGACTATAACACTATCATGTGCTGATTTTAGATCTTTGGAATAAATACACAGGAGTGGAATAGCTGGGTTATATGGTGATTTCATTCCCAGTTGTTTTTAGGAATCTCCATACTATTTTCCAGAGTGGTTGTACTTATTTAAAACCCATTAAGTATTTAAAATACTTATATATATTAAAATTATTTTGTAAATAATAAAATATTTTAAATGATACTTCATTGGCATTATATAATATGTGGCACTATATAATTGTTACATAGTTATATAATATATTAAAAATATTTAACTTTAAATTTAAAAAATGCTTAGAAACTTTAGTTGTCACTTTTATTATTAATATCCATTTTTATTTCACTGTGGTTACAGATTGTGGTTTTAAAGATCTCTACTTTTTGGAAGTTCTTTGTGGCTAAGTACATTTTGTACATAAATTAAATTTATGTTCATATCATTTGACTTGGTAATTCAACTTACAGTAATATGATTTTTTTCTAAGAAAATAATAGATTTGTGTGCAATTAAATTATCACTGTAATATTTATTTTTAAAAGGGTAGGAACCCAATAGTGAAGATATTCATCAAAGTGGTAATTTTTGCACAGGTATGAAGAGACATGTTTTTTAAAGAAAAGTCGGGGACCTGAGACTCTCATAGGATCTGGGAAGCAACAGAAAAGAACATGAAACAACTTCTTTTGTAAATACATAGAAATATTTACATAGGCATAAAAATGACAGCTTTGAATGTGTCCAAGACTGATTATTATTGGTGTGCCTGCTGTTTTAGATGTTGAATGTCTTATCTTGCTCATTTGTTTACAGGGTGACACTTTGGGCCGACCAATACATAGCGAATTCCCTTAGTGTGAGACCCATTTACTGAGTCAGGAGTCCAAGCGCCAGTCAAAGGAGGAGTCACTGCCTGGATGCCCATGAACTCAGCTTTGGAGTCACCTTCAACCAGGACATTGTGAAGATTTCACAGGAATCTCCCGTCAACAGTATTAGAACCAAATCTAAACTTATCAGGGAAACACCACTCAAAATGATCTTGATCTCATTACAGGTTGTCATTTTAAAAGACTCACTTTGATGCTCAGGGCCTTTTTATCCAAACAACACAGAAAGTGAATGGTGAGAGGGCTTTGCAGTGAGCACAGACCTGCCTGCCGTCCTCAAAGGTATTTTAGCTCACAGCTACGAGCTGTGGTTTTTAATGTACCTTTTTGGGAAATGATCAGGCACAAAGAGCAAATACCAGAATTTTATTAAAGGATTATTGTGGGCTTTTGAAGCATGCAAACAAATGAGAAGTTTGTATATGGTCTCCACATTTCCCAGAATATTATGTCCTCGTCCTTTAGGATAAAACTGAGGACATTCCAGAAAGCTTAGCTATTAAAAAGAAAAATCTTAAAAGAGATCATGTTAAAAGTAAATTAAACAGATGAATGTCATTTAAGGACAGATTTAATATGCTTCAAGTATCTTAAAAACTATTTTTCCAAGTTTGAAATAGACTAATAACTTATTATCCAGTTATTTTCCAATGATACTACCTAATGTTCTTGGTATTTTCTCTACATGCATGAATGTGCATTGTATCTATAGGCATTAGATTAATCTTGTAACGTTGAATTTTTTAAGTCAATAATGGTCAGACATCAGTAGTTTAGCATGATTAGCAAAATAAATATGAGAGAAGTTGTATCTACAAAGACTGATCCTGGCAAGTCTGTCTCTAAGAGGAGTACTGCTTCTGCAATACTCACAGCAAGTAACTGAGGCCTTCCAGTAAACAACCATGAGGCCCACCAGGCAGAAGCCCTGCCCACAAACATGTCCTGCTTTCAGAACAACATAGAGCCAGTCGGCAGGAGCAGTAGTAACCTGCCCCTGCTCATAGCCAGGACCAGTCTGGTGCATCACTGCCCTCAAACCTAATCTAGCAGGATAGGGCTGGAGTTAGTTTTTTCACATTGTAGTGCTGTCTCCACCCCAATTCTGTTGGCACCAGGAGAGGGACAATGCTTCTCTGCTCATGCAGTTTCGTCTCCAAAACCCAGGAGTTAGGATTTTTTTCCTAGATCCTCATGTCCTACCTGAGAAATCTCTGTGCAGCAGTAGAGCGAATGGGCATCTGGGTGTCATTGTGTACATTCTCCCTGCAGATCTCCGTTCTAATGATTGACACCTGCCCTCTGTCCTCATTTGTGCGTTTATGCACAAGCTTTTCACTGATGTGACTTCATTTAACACCCAACATGTTTGAGGAATGATATCGAGAGGGATGGTGGGGTAAGGAGGTGAGGCTGACTCCAAACAGGTGGTGTGCTTTCTGCATCCAAGACCCTTTGACAGGAAACATGGGTAAAGATAAAAATTAAAGATAGTAAAGCCACAGGGATGCCAGAGAAGGGAATGAGACCACAACTCGAAAGCTGTTGGAAAACGTGCACGTAAGGAATGATGAGAAGGATCACTGAGGCCCAGAAAAGCCAAGAATGGCTCCAGCAAAAAGAAACATGGTCTGGCTGGGGGATTCCAAACGAAGGAAGCTGCGTAAAAAGAGGCAGAAGAAGGAAAAAGAAGGATATATTCGAACGCCGCCAGAAAACATTTTCCTTTGGAGCCTGTGGTTCCCACAAAAGAGCAGAGGGAGATCAGGGTTGAGGAAGACGGGGCGATGCCACAGTACCTCCCACCAGCAGGTCTGCTCTGCTGGAACCTGTCCCTGAAGTCACTCGGGGAGACAGCACCAAGAGGGAGGGGCTGCGGGGGTCTGGGGAACCCGCCCCTGGCCTAGGGCATCTCAAGACCTCTATCTGGTCACCAGATCTGCCGGGAGCCTCATTCTCTCACAGAAGCAAATGGCGGCTGCAGGGCTCCTTCCCCAGGGAAGGCCAGGGACCGGGCAGCGCGGGGCAGAGTGCATCCCCAGGTCTGCAGCATTCTTCTTCCTGCTCAGTCACTTCAGGAGGAAGGAAGAGGACGAGTTGGGAGGCCAAGGCCACAGGCCAGAGTGTTCTTGTGCTGAGGGAAGAGGCTTGGAGGAGGACCCCTGGGCAGGCTTGGGTGGCAGCGGATTGACAGGAAACCTCCCTCCCAGAGCACACGCACTGGTGAAAGAGGACCCTGAACGTACTCTACCTGTCGTGTCCCCACTTTTCTAAAGTTACCCTGATTTTACACATGTTCTGTGAATCTAAAAGGCAATTAAAAATGTGATTCTGTTCTCCTGCCCTGTATGTAAATCCTCTACCACTTAACTAAAGATTTGGCTTTGTATCAGCAATGGTTGAGTTTTAAGTTCCTTAGTTTGTGAACTATTGAGAGTCAGTGAGAGAGGCATTTTGAGAGTCAGTGGCTAAGGCATTTTGAGGTGGCTCCTTTCACGGTAGCTGATTAGCTCCCACCCAGTAATTCTGTGTGAGTGATTCTTAACCTTGACTTCTTACCAAAATACACAGAACCTTAAAAATCCCAAAGACCAGGTCTGACCCGAAAACCAAAGAAGTAAGATCAAGAGTCACGGCTCTCACCAACTTCTCCAGATTTCGATTGGCTAAGTTCTTCCACCTGAAATAAGATCCACAGTATTCCTTGGTATCAGACATTACACTGACGTTTTAGAAGATATTTATGGGAATCACAAGCTAATACGACATCAATCTGTTGTGGAACCACATAGAAAAAGCCCAAACTGAAGCAGGCAGCCCCCTTTGCTCTGCTGATAATCTGTGAAAGGCATTCACATAGTTGACATAGAAAAGTTTGTTGGAGAAAAGGTATTTTTACAATCGTATCTTCTGTGAAACAGATGATCTCCATGATACAGTATGGGAACTTTAAACATTAACAGCCCCTACTATTTCCAAACATTAAAATATGCACCGTGAAGTCATGTTTCCACAGACGGCATACAAGACAGCTTTTAACAACACTTTCAATAGCAATGGGCTAAGCCACCACAAGCTTCTCAATAAAATAAAAGAGATACTTAAACATTTGAGACTGTGAAAGTGAAAAGAATAGGGCTCACCTTACAACCTGGTGGTTTTGATAACTTCCTTGTCACTTGATTTTGCTATTACAGGTAAATTGGGATGAAGTTACTCCACTTTTGAATTTATAGCAAAATTGAAATTTATAAAGTATTAATTTAAAATCATAGAGGAAATGATGTATTTAAAGGTAATATATATTTTGTCTGATAAGTAAAATGGGAGGCAGCAAAACCAAGGGTTCACATGTATGGTCTCAGAACAAAGGCAGAATCAACAACTGAAGAGCTGCAGAAAACCTGGACAGTTCCCTAAAGTCTTAGGACTTCTCTACCTCACACATAACATGGAAATAGTGGCTTCCTCTGCCATGCCAATGTCCTGCAAACATCAGACGCTGAGGAGGTGCGAAATGCACACAGTAGCACCTTGCAGGTGTGAATCACCCAAACAATGTGATCTCAGGTCGCTCTCTAGAATCTGGTTCTTTGGCAGGGACACTTTCAGTTAATATCCTGTGGTTCAAAGGTCACCAATTAATTTTGTAGCTGTGGTTGTATTTGTGCCTTCAAAATGGAGACACATTGTGTCAGGAGACAGAAAAAAATATTTAAATGAGTGAACTTAAATTCCACTACAAAGAAAAATCATCACATCCTAGAGGCTCTGCCATGTGATGTAGTCAGCCTGAGCTGGAATGTTGATAGTGCCACAATTCTTAGGTTTTCTAACTATGAATTTGTCAGCCATGAGACTCTAATAATAAGGACACTTACTTCATCATGTCACAAGGATTAAATGAGGTGCTTCACGTACAGCACTGAGAACACTGTCTGCATATATTAAACTCTCAGTAAAAATTGCTTTCATTATTTCCCGCATCCTGAGTAGTGAATGAATCTGCATGTCCTGGGGTGTCTGTTTTCATAATGTTGCTCGGCGATGGACTCCAAGAGTTACCTGGCACATACTTTTCTTAAACACAGTCCTGGGTAAATCAGAGACTCCAAGGATGAATCAGTGGATGGGAATCACATTTTATAACAGAACACCGCTGCTTCTAGGAACAAGAAGCCATGCCTAATGGTGTCTCACAGCCAGCCTCCAGAGATGAGGCCTGTTCCAAGATGGCATGATTCAGACTCACTGATTTCATCGGGGATCCATTCCCTCCTACTTATACCCAGCCTGCAGTGGAGCCTCAGACTTCCTTCCCGCATGGAAGCAGTTCATGCTCCACATCCAGATACACCTGCAGCAAGGGGCAGAAAAGATCTTCCAGTGTGCCGACTCGGGAGCCAAAGGCCTTGGCAGAGGCTGCATTTCTTATCTCATTAGAAGGACAGAGACCTATCTTGACCTGAAAGCCACCCCTGGAAGGGAAAGGGCAGCAGATATTTTCTTTCGACCAATGATGAATTCACTCTAAAGGCAGCAATACATCCATTTGCCCCAACTTCATGAGAAATCAGCCCTGTCAACAGAAAGACAGGCAGATGTTTTTTTCATATGAAATATTTTCCTTTCATCCTCAAAATGAGATGGCACTTCTAAGTACTAATGCAGTACAAGGTGCAAAGTGCTGCGCAATAAATTGTCATTTTAATTCTGACAAATGCCAAGAAAATATTGCCGGGGGGGTTGAAGAAAATACGTGAGATGACTTAAGAGCATGAAGAGTCTTGTCCAATGTCAAGTAAGACTGAGGCAGAGCCAGGGGAGTAAGTGTAACCCCGACCCTCGATGCCTCCTAAATCATGTTGCTAAGGCCTTAACTCAGGAGCACATGCCATTTTATTAGCTTCTAAATGCCTTATGTTAAACTGTACATAAAATTATATTCATGAGACATATTTTTCATGAATAGTAATGTCAGGAATTATCTGCACAGCCTACGAGAAGACAACATGAAGGTGAAGGTGAGTGAGGGCGCTTGGTCCTATGGGTCAGGTGCCTGCCTCGCAGGAGACAATCCTCTGAAAGATTTCACAGAAATAAATTCTCTAATACATCTTCCTGACTGTGCTGCATCAGCAAAGCCTGGAAATACCTGCTAGGACCTGACGCAACCAGCATATTCTGGTGAGTGATTAGTAGTACAATTCATATCTTGAAAGATAAACTGTGTGGCCACTCAAACTTCTACTGCAGCTACATCTCACAAGCCCGAGTTGACCAGAGGATCGACAAGTGTGTACGCTCGCATTCATCAAAGTGATCACCTTGCTCTTTGCGAGACTTCATCCTTTCCAGAGCAGTTTTGATTCACAGCAAGATCCAGACGGTGCACACACTCCCCCCCACCCCCACCCAGGGGCGACCTCCCCGTTGTCAACAGAGTGGCACATTCATTAACTTGATGAGTCTACATTGACAGCATTACCAGCCGAAGTCCATAGTTCATCTTGGTGCCGTGCATCCTTGGGGATTGCAAAGATTCTAAGGACATGTGTCCACGTTACAGCATCACGCAGGGTAGTCTCACTGTTCTAAACCCTCCATGCTCCGTCCACATTTCGGCACTCCTGGTCTTTTTACTCTCTGCATAATTTTGCATTTCCCAGAAGGTCATACATCTGGAATCCCACACTAAGTAGCCTTTCAGATCATCTTCTTTCATATAGTACCATTGAGTTTGCTCCCTGTCTTTTCTTGGCTTGATGGCTGATTCCTTTCTGGCACCTGGTGCCACAGTTTGCGTACGCGCATCCACCTACTCAAGGATGTCTTGACTGCGTCCAGATTTTGGCTATGCAACATACCTGCACAGGCTTCCTGTGAACACAAGTTTCCACCTCCTTTGGTCACAGAGCAAAGAGCATGATTGCTGGATCCTATGACAACAGTATATGCATTCAGTTTTTTAAGAAACTGTCAAACTATCTTCCAAACAGGCTGTGCTGTTTTGAATTTCCACTGACAGTGAGAGTTCCTGTTGCCCCTATATTGCTACAATTCAGCATTATACATCTTCTGGATTTGGGCCCTTCTATAAGGTACATAGCTGTATCTCACTGTTGTCTTAATTTTCTTTCACATTAATTTAATTAAAATATGAAAATCAACCTCAAAAGAACTTTTTCCTTAAAATGTGACTTATGAGCAGCATTCTTACACAAATATGTCCAGTGATGATTCCATACCACCAATCAGATTTGACCATGTAAAAGGATTTTCATAATATTAAAGCCTAAAATATTTGTTCCACTTGTTAACATAATTCCAGGCACAATATTTTTTTCTAAATCTTCATTAAATAAAGCTCTGACATACCTTAAATATATCAATAAAGTTATGGTGTATGCATTCATTAAATATAAAAGCTATCCAATAAAGTGAGTTTTAATCTCTGAAATAAACTTTTGCTATATTTTTTGAATGTCTTCTTGGGCCTCTATGGAGTCTATCTTGGAACAGCCAATCAGATCCATGCATTCAATGCTGATTTAGCATTCTGGGAGTGCCCAGCACCCTTCTTGCCGTTTTAGATACACTCCCATTCAATCTACAGCAAATGAATGAGCTGAGAGTCAGACCCATCCCTACTTGTGCAATGAAGGGAGTAACACACTTAGAGCTTAAGGGTGCTGCTTGGGAAAGTTAGGCTCAAAACCTGGGTCTGACCCCAGCTCAGGCATCTGAGGCAGGATGCTCAAGGTGATGTCCTGCCCTCTGTGTGATGTGCCCTGGCATCTGCCATATTTCCCTGGTGGGATGGTTTCAGGATGAGGCAGCTGCTAATGGCTGGACAGGTGTGCACTCTTCTGTTTAAAAATAACATAAAACGCAAAAGATCACGGTGCTGATTTATTCTTAAACCATGTTGATAGCCCACTTCCGAAGGTTGATGAAAAATGTGCTCAATCCATAATTAGTAAGAGAAAAAGAAAGCTGGAGTGCTCTTGGGATGGGAAGCTAGTCATCCATGTCAAATATTTTTCCATTTGATAGGTAATTATGATGTATTTAGTAGAGATATGGCATCAATTTTCTTTGTACTCTGTAATTAATACCTTGGAGTTTTGTCACTTCATAAACCATTTTCTTTACATTGAAGTAATAGACTCATGTCTTGCCATGAAGTTGAACAGCCTGCCAGAAAGGGAAAGGGGCACATAGAGGGATTTCTATCATTAAGTCAGGAGAGGAGAGCATTAAACAGCATTTTAACAGGAACTCAGTGTAGCTGATACTGCTGGTGTAGTAGTCAGACCTTGGAGAACCATAGTGACCTTTTGTGAAAAATTCATACACACACTCACACACACACACACACACACACACACACACACATACACACACACGACTTCTCAATATGTGTATTTCACTCACGTAAACGCCATGTGACTTAGGAGGTGCTTCCCCACATGAGACTTGGGATTTCGGGTGCGTTTCTTCTGAAGTCAGAACTGCAAATGCCGAGATTCCTGGGGAGATGATGTTAAGGACAGAACTGAGGAGCTTGCACCTTTTCCATCCTTCAAAGGGAGGCAGAAAACAGCATGTCCCTGAATGCCCCCTCTCCGTTCTCAGAAACCTAGTCAAGGTAGGGGTTTAATGAGGCTGAGCCTGGGTGGCAATGTCCACACGTGCTGTCTTGCAGGACACTGGCTTTCTCTAATGGCACAGAGCACTGGGGCAAGCCAGTGCCATCCATAGAAGGCGACTTTCTTGCATATGCCACCAGAACAGTGCTTTTGGGGACGTTGGTGATACAAGCAAACTGATGCTCATGATGGTCCTGCTTCCGCAGCCTAATGTACAAGACCCCTCTCTGAGTGGGACTGATGCAGACTGAGGGCACTACAGGAAGGATCCATGAGGGACAGAAGCTCCGCTTGGTGAAGCACCTGAGGGAGGGAGGTGCGGTCTCTTCGGCATGCTGCCTGTCACTGTGAGTCTAAGACTTCCTGGATTAAGCACATGTCTTGCACACTGTCTCCGGCAATTCCTTTGGCCTTTCTGTAACCTACACCCAGTCCTGGCACAGCTGGGCTGTGGTTGTGGACATGCTTACATCCGATTGACCAGAGTCCAAATAAGGCTTAGCGCAACTAAAGCAGAGAGTGAAATGTAGTGTCCCCACATGCCTGGGGAGAACGCGTAGCACTGTCTTCCTCAGATCGCACAAGGAGTTGCTGTGGCTGAAACAGTTGTGCAGTGATACCTGTCATTGTCGGGCCCACCTGGTGTGCAGAGCACAGCAAGAGGCTGTATGTGGCAGAGCTGTGTGCCCCTCCCTATAGCCAGGTTAGTGCCTTCTCTACAAGATGTGTCCATTACATCTGCCGAGTGAACATGTGATATGTGCTTTATGGTTTACTGATCACAAAAACAGAAAATGCAACTTTCTTACCATTGCTCCGTCGATGCCATACCTACCTGAATAACGGGAGCTCTGACCTGGCATTACAGCTGCTGAGCACTTCCCCCTTCAATCTCACGTTATCCTCACCCATAAAGAATGAATTTGTTCTCCAAACTATGATTTGTAAAGCCTGAACTGAAAATCCCTCTCATAGGTAAAGGGTTCATAAACATCCCAACATGAAATGCCAGTCAGAAGAGTCACCATTCCTAGGCCTAGTTAATCATGAACAAACTGTCGCATGTCTGTCAAGGCCCTCAGTTTGCTCCATGGCAACACATGTGACCCTTGATGCCCCCACGGGCTCTTCCTTCTCTGCCCGAAACTGGCATTTCCACTAGTGGCTCACTTCTTACTCTCACACAGTAGAAGGTATGCCTTATGAAATAAGCCACTCAGCAATGCAGTGCACATTGCTGCCATTTGTAATAATGGAGCACACGGTGCTCACCATGCCAGAGACCAGCGACTATCAGCAACGACTGGGGAATTTGTGGTCTGTGGTTTCCAAGAATAATATTTAAAAAGCAGATGCTGATAACCATTCTCTGGTAACACTGATTGCTCACACTGACGTCTGCTGAGACTCCTTTCTCTTCCACACATCTATTCAACACCAGCATGAGCCCACATCTGTAGACAGAAATGCAACCAATGAGAATTCCAAGATGGCTTTCTTCAGATCCGAAATTTGGGAAAGTAATCAGAATCTCAGAAATTTAGGGAAAAAAAAATACCCCTTTCCATTTAAACCTTTAGTAATTAATTTATAATTATGCAATTATCTAGATGTATACATTTTTCTGGGGTAAAAATAGAATATTTATCATCAGAAAAATAATACTGGAGCTCAAGTTACTATGCTCATTAGTAGCAAAGACAAATTTTTATCCTCTTCTTATACAGATCCTGTGTGATGTGCCTAATAATGTATTTATGTCTTTTCTGACCATGTGGTTTCATAAGCAGGAGAATTAAAATAGTAGATCTATCTGCATGCAAAAGAATTTCATGGGTTTGTTAGATTAGTGTAGAATCCCATTTTACTTACAAGAAATCAAATAACTAAGTTAACTGAATTGTAATGTTAATCAAATTCCAGGATCATAATCTATTAACTAACCTCTAACCTACAAAGTTAGGTCTAAGTCTGGTTCCCTAAATAGGCTCTGCATGTTTGCATTGCTCACCCATTATTGTTCCAAGGACAGAAGTGATAGTGGTTCTGGTGCTGAGGCCAGGGACACTACGTGGAAAAGACCTTTGAAATTTTCTTTGGAGTGAATAGAGTACGAAGAAAAATTCCAGCTATTTTGTCACATACTACAATAATTGAAGATGAAAATTAGATGTACAAGTTCCAGTCTCTCAAAGTCACACACATGCATGTGCCTAGTCCCTCTTCCAGAGCATCCTGTTTCTGTGAAATGTAAAGTAGGAAAGGTGAACCTCAGGATGCACTGGACACCAGACACTCCTAGAACTAAGTGACAAGGAAGGGGAGGTCCCTAACCCAAGCAGGCATTCCCATTATTGCCATTATTGTCTGTGGAAGTGGATCCCCGTGGGCCTGGAGTCTTCAATTTATCCAACACACAGGAGATGTAATTTCCAGCAGGGTGTCATCTTCAGATGTGCTATACATCCAACTAAATCTTAAAACTCATTATCTTTGAGAACACATCATATTTGTATTTTTTAAAATAAAAATACTTATCTGAAATTATTTTCTATGAATTTTTACACAGTGGTTAAATTTTAAAATTTTATTATCATAGTTAAAATGTTTTCAATGATTTTATCCATGTGTATTGACAGAATATACACTGATGAGGATTTCCCTGGATTTCTACTCCTCACAATTCCTTAGTGGCAAGTGACCAAATGACTCTGTACCTTGATATCCTGATCTGCAAAATGGGTACTGTGCCCTAAATTCATACCTGGAGAGTTTAATCCCAAGTACCTCAAAATGCAATGTATTTGAAGACGGAGACTTCAAATACATAAAACTAAAATGAGTTCCTATAGGAGGATCCTAATCTAAACTGGGCATTATAAAGCGGGGAGGGAAGAAGGGTGAGCAGGCTGAGGTGTTTCCAGGAATTAGATCACACCTCTGTGGGGCAACCCAGGGCAAAGGCTGTGGGCAGGCGAGAGGCCCACTCTTCAGGCTCGATCCTGAACTCTGCAGGACAGGCCAGCAGGAAACATTCCCAGTCCCAGGTGGCAGTCTGGAGCAGAGCAGTTTATTCCTGAGGAAGCAGGGTTTGCTCCTAGGCTTCCCACTGACTGAATAAAGCCACATTATGGAGTTTATCTGCTTGACTAAAAATCAACCAACCGCAAGCTTCAGTCACATTCTTGAGTAACCTCACCACAAAGTCCAAACCAGGGCTGGACCACCCTGTGCTCGAGAGCTCAGTGGAGAAAACTACATCCCACTCAGGAAAGTCAGTGACACATCAAGTGTGGACACTTTTCTCATTTACACAGTGACTGCTTATAGGGACAGTGGACAGAAGGACATTGTCCTATCAATGACAGCTGACCCCAGGATTTCAGCATCGGAGTCCGGGATTTGACTTTACATTCTTGAGACTGAGGAGTTTGAGCACATTAGTTACATTGTGGCTTCTATTCTCTCATCCTGAAGTAAGTCTTGTGATCCACACAGTTCCTCCGCCATGGGGTTGCTCAGAGGAAAAAGACACCGCAAGTTGTCTACATAGGATGAAGGAGGGCTCTGGAGTAGTGGTCACCACTTGTAGGAACCCACAGTTCCAAGTGTCAAGAAGGCTGAGACCTATGTTAATGGAGGGCACCATGTAAAGTCACAGGATCAGTAGAGGCAGGATGGCCGACATGACGAAAGACCTGTACACCTGAGGTCATGGCCCAGCTTCTAGAGGAAGTGGTATGGACTACCATAGTTCCATGGATTTCTTGCCATTTCTTGTGGTTTTTCAACTAAATTAAGGGCCTCTAGGCCTTTTATTTTACCCAATATAAAGAAAATGCTTTACTCTTGAATTCATTTTGTTGTTGCTGACTTTGTTTGGCTTTGTATTTCAGACTCGTGTATGCTGGGTCAGGGCTGTTGTACTCTTGAGCTACCCCCCAGCAGTCAGCTCTGTTTTATATCTCAGTGATTTTTGATGTCTGATAATTGATTACTGAGGATGTACTTTGATATAAATTTTGTCTCCTACTTTTTAGATAAGGTGCAAATGACTTAGTTATATTATTATACAAAAGCATTCCCAATAGTCAAACCTTGCATAACTTTATTGAAATTGAAACACAGAAGTAACATTTATAAGGGTTTATTTCTTCTCATCATGGGTTAAAGCTTGTTATCTATTGGTAGTTCACCTCTTATTATATTAAAATTTTTTTCATTTTAATTTAAAAATGTTACTTTGACACAAAAGACCTAAAAATTCTGAGACAAAAACTGTGATTCCCTTTCTTACATAAGGGTTCTCTTCATCGATTGTACACTAGGCTTGGGAGTTGAAAGTATTTCCTTAACATAATTCACAGTGATGTCAGTTGATTGTCATTTGTCCTGAAAATTCTTCATAGTGAAAATGGCAAAATATCTCCCAACCAAACCTAGGCACTTGTAGTTATGGTAGGCACTGGCTGTCTGAAGATGGATCTGAATATACAAAACAACAGGACTGAAAAATATCAAATTAGTTGTTCCCTATTTAAATGGTACAATGGTTCCCTAATTAAAGTTACAATGGTAACTTCATATCTGACTCAACATCTTATGCATTAAGGAGACTTTCTTCAAAGTCACTGCAGGGCAGTAATGTGCTGAATTATTTAATTCCAGCAACTGTTCACAAAAATCTCCTCCATTTTCCATACTCTGCTAGAGCCTTATATGTACCTACTATCCATTTACCATGCACAGTTATTGAGTTCCTATTCTTATATAAAGAGAAATTAACCAAAACTCCCTGCTCAAGGAGCTAAACATTTAGCAAATTAATCAATAATCATAACTCAGTGTATAAATGATCTCTGAGACTTTATCTTAAAGAAAGTAAGGCAGCATTAAAGCAAAAGAAATCGGGAAAACAGAGAGAAGAATTCCAGCTAGCAATCTTCAAACAGGAGATAATCCTTGCAAGTTGTCTGGGAGAGAACTAAGAGATTGATCAGCATCTTTAATATCTGAGGGAACATGAATTCCTCTACCAAAAAACAAAAGGTTTATAAATTGAAGGAAAACAATTTAGGATTAGGAAACACATGTTAATTATAATTACATAAACTCTTCTCTCTCTCTTCCCATGCAGTGTTTGAGATATGATTACAATTTACCACAACGGTCACATCACCACCATCAAAATATAAATATTTATTGCAGATGCCTCAAGGCAGATGCTATAATTCTCAGTCATGAAAAGACAAAGATTTGTGGGTAGCAACATTATTTAAAAAATTGCTCTCTACTTCACAAATAAATAATGGGCACTCTATAATAACAACTGAGGTAATGGTTACAGGTGGCAAATAACATTCTTCTACTTAAAGTGATGGGAAATAGTCCTTAAAATAATGCATTCGTCAAAAATTATACATATATATTATATATATAATCTGTGATTATGCTAAGGATTACATTTGAATGCTAAATATTAATACACCCAAAATATAAATTTTATTTAGCAAGAAGTAATTAATTTTCATGGCTATCAAAAGGTATAGTCATATGCTGGTACCAAATTGTGGCTCCACATACCTGCCATCTTACCCCATGCAAAACTACGTCGATAAAATTCTATATCATATTAAAATGTCTGATAGTGGACTATGTCTAGGATTGATTTTAGAATATCTAGATGAGCTAGAAATTAATTGAAATGATTCTTTCCCTCCTGATAAATGCTTCCTGATAACACAGCATTTTCACCTCTAGGGACTAATATCTGGGTTTGTCTGGGATGAACACAGACATCTTTCTGCCCCCAGAAAACACTCAGACCCCCGCAAACTGATATGGTTGGGCAATACAGCATTATGGAGAAAAGCCGGGAGTCTGAAGTCAGTGTGCCGTGTGCCTCCCACAGATTCAGGCAAAAGACATTCAGCACCGTTTACATCACATTAAAGTCCAGAGGCCCTGCAACAGTGTTAGAGAAAACTACTCAGAGTTGTAATCATTGAAACACACAGGTTATCCCCAAAAAGAACATTAGAGAAATAAACACAAACCCTGCTAAAATAAATGGGAGGTTAATGCAGTGTTTTCATGGGTATCTTAAAAATGATTTTAACTAAAACCTTTATTAGGAATACCCAGTAATAAACTGCTATTATGGACATCTGTTGAGCATTTAGATGGTAACTAGGCACATAAAATTTTAATCGGCAGTTTTTTCAGTATTTAAGACTATATTGCTATCAACATATTTTTCATAAAGAAAGTCATGCACTACTGTCAGTTATATTTATTACACAGAGGAACATTTTAATATAATAATGCAGATGTCTTCATTCTATAAACCCCAATGGTACTTAAAGCTAGGATTTTATTACTTGTGCCGAGGGCCAAACAAAGCTATAAACCCGCTAAATTCTAACTGAGCTCCTGCTGTTGAATTGTGCACATTTGAGTTGTAAATTACAATATAAAGTAATCAAATATGTATAAAAATGGTAGTCATGGAAGCAGTATACTGGATTCATAAGATTTCATAAGAAATCAAGAAAAGAATTTATAAACATCAACACTCTGCTCTGAGTTTATGAAATTTTCTTCCCAAAATACGATAACGCTATTCTAATAACTTAAGAAATGGTCTGTCAATCAGCACTACCTCCATTATTCTCTTCACAATATCTCCCTTATTCACAACTTATTTCCAAAACAATCACGTTAGCTGCCCTGCTAGCCCACATTCTACACTGAGAATGACCAAGTACTCCAGGTAGTATTATCATGAAGATATTAAAACAATTACAGAGACTCTCTCTGATGACGTTCTGTAACATCCGAGCATTTAAAAGCACCCCTTGAAAATAACAGATTTTAAATGAGAAATTCTTCTGCTTCTAGCTAGAACAAAACAGCAACACCACACAGAGATATGGAATTTTTATGCGTGAGTGATAAGTTTGAGAATAGACAGGTTTGTTCTCTCCTAATGTATTGCTAGCCCTTATATAAGAAAAAAATTAAATTTCTTTAAACATTGCACATATTATAAGCATTAAAACTGTATCCATGAAACACACACACACACACACACACACCTGCACATATTTTTCCTGAATATTCTTGTCACCTATATTACAAAGTATATAATTTGTGCAGTAGAACATTCAGTAAAACATATTCCCTTATATCACTACAATGAGCAAGAATAAAATAATATGGCAAATATCTTAGTGATGTAGAATGCCTCCTATAGTCCTTCGTAAGGGTTAGATTTTCCCGTGTTTGTTATGGTTTGGATTTGAGGTGTCCCCCAAAAGCTCACATGAGAGACAATGCAGGAAGGTTCAGAGGAGAAATGCTTTGGTTGTAAGAGTCTTAACCCAATCAGTGAATTAATCACAGGTGGGATTAATTGAAGTGGTAGGGTGTGGCTGGAGGAGGTGGGAATTGGGGCATGGCTTTGGGGTATGTATTTTGTATCTGGAGAGTGGAGTCTTTCTCTCTCTCTCTGCTTCCTGATGATGCAAGCTGCTTCCCTCTGCCATGATCTTCCACCATCATGTTCTGCCTCATGTCAAGTCCTGAGAAATGGAGCCAGCCTTCTATGGACAAAGATCTCTGAAACCATGAGCCCTCAAATCAACCTTTCCTCCTCTATAATTATGCTGGTCAGATGATTTACTCACAGCAGAGAAAAAGTTGAGTAAAACAGTGTTTGACACATCTGGAGCAAATCTAAATGATTCCATCTTTGTAAAACACTGGCCAGCCTGCAGAGTTAGTGGGTTCTCAGAAAACCCCAGTTCTGTATCATACTGCACAGGAGGCCTGGGGCAAGTTAAACTCTCTGAGCTTCAGTTTATTTATAAAATAAAGATAATAATATCAAACTAATTGGGTCACTGGGAGGAAAACATGAGATGAGTATAAGTAAAGAAGATCACATCAGGAGTGGACTAGAGACTCTAATAACTGGTAATATCACACAGTCAGTATTTTGTTATGATTATTTTAACTGAATTATTTTATTGTAATAGTGAAAAAATTCTGAAAACAATATTAACCAACATTTTAACAAAGTTATGTGTAGAGTTTATAGGTAGATTTCTTTTAAGAGTTTCTCTAGTATTTACAAATTTTCTGTGAAAGGTATACAATTTATAATCCAAAAAAAGGTTTTCAAAATAGTTGAGAATCAATATACTGCAGCTTTTATTCTTGCTCCTATAAAATACGTTCTCATGAATTTTACATTATAGATGGTTTCCAGTAAAGAGTAGTTTCCCTTCAATTTTATCTGGGAATGTGGGAACGCCGCTGTGTGGGTAGCCCTTTCCTAGGTAAAGCCCCTCTCTAGCATGTGAACGGAGAACACCTGTTCTTCCGCAGTGCCTCTTGTATGGCACCTCACCAGTAAGTACTGCTGTCAGTTACAGCACAGGGAAGTTATAAAATTCACCTGAAATCTAAGTGGGAGGCAGCAAACCTGGGATTTTAACTCAAGAGGCATTAAACCCAGAGTCTGTGTTTTCAGCCCCTGTGGCTCACAGGCTTTTGAGTAGTGGATGTGGTGAATCATTGGCAATCACAGCCATCTCAGGATGGTGTCCTTGATCCCAACTCTCCAGCCTCCAGAGGTGTTGACATGCCAGGAGAGCATGGTGCCATGTAGACATGACCAGGGGTCATCCCCTTTGTATCAATTCTCTTGACAGCAGTGCATGCTTGTGTGTATTGGAAATGTGTTGCAACTAGAGGAATAAATTCTAAAGAATTTGCCATTAACTCAGGGTGTGTGTGTGTGTGTGTGTGTGTGTGTGTGTGTGTGTGTTGAGCACAATATCAGGGAAAAGATACAGAAAACAATTATCAACAGGATGAAATAAGTCTGAAATCCAGGGCCTTGAGGAATAGTAATGGTGTATGAAATGTTACTATAAATTTAACTTCTGTTTAGTCAAAAAGTATGCTAATGTTACCACCACTTTAAAATATTTTGCACAACTACTCCAAAATGTGTTTTGAAATGTGGTGTCAAAATAATTGTCAACTTCAAATTAGAAATTTACTCGAAGTCAAGAAACCTTTGCTCTGAGCAATGCAAAATGAACATTTGTTCTCCCCTATGCAAAGTAGTTATACAAATGAGTCCTATTTCCCAATGCAGGGTAAATAAATTGTCACATATTTTGTAGGAAAGATAATGAGTTCCTTCTATAAGATGACAGAGTCAGAGGAAAGAAGCAGGCTGTAATGAGATAAGAGCTTCAAGGATTATTTTTAAGGACAGGGTCAAGTTGATAGAAAGTATGTACAAAAGAAAGAGGTTGACTATGAGCTCAGAAAAAGAAAAATGAACTAATAAATTCAGAACTAAGCTTCCAGTGGAAACAAGCTGTGTGCGTCCTGTAAGACTTTGGGCAGATGAAGTCAGAAGACGCAGACTCACGCTTCCTTCCAGAAGAAAAGGGTCTCAAAGGAACAGAGAAAATGGAGAGCCCATTACCCAGGGCCGATGATCGGCCAGACAGGAACTGAAGAAGGGAAGTGTGAAAGCGTTCACAGGAGAAGTCGGGCCAGGGTTATGGGAAACAGTCAAACAGGGCTGGCCCTCGGCCAGTGCATCTGAGGAACTTCACACCATGAGGAGAAAAGCCAGAGGAAACTGGGGATAGAAAGAGAACTAGAAATCGGAGACAAAATAGGTATTTTGAGGTTTCAAGAGAAACTTCAAGTGGAGCAGTGTCAAGGAGCATCGAGCGTGTGACGGAGTGGAAGTGGATGGAGACCAGCTGCGGAGAGGGACCAAGCACCAGGGGTCAGTCCCAGCTGCTCACCAACCACAGGTGTTCTTCCTTCTTTGTCCAGAAAATAGTAGCCAGTGTTTACTTGGTGCTTCTGAGCACGAAGTCACTGTTGGGGGTAAATTATAAATTTTGTTTGTTTTATTTTGCCACTTCATCTTGTGTGGGCAATACTGTTTTGATGTAGTGTTTTTGTTGTTGTCGTTGTTGTTTGTTTTTTAATAGTCTTAGAAAGGTAAAAATCATTGTTCAAATTTGGAAAACCAGCAAGTTCTTGAACTTACAAATCTGACCTTCAAGTGCCATACAATTTTCATACATTAGTGTATCTTATTCAAGATAATGTTGAATTTGCATAATCTGTGTCCTCCAAAGTGGAATATAAAATAGAGCAAAATGTGTGGTGATGAATAAACTAGAGAAATCATTAACCACTTTCACATGCCACCCATGAATTTGCATAGTATGAGACTAAAGACATAGTTAAAGTTCATGTTTCTCATCCAGAGCTGAAAGAGACAAGCTGGACCCAGGCCCTCCCTAATTCCAGCATCTATGCCTTTCTCCACTCTGAGAACATTATCAATGGACACTTTGCCCACTGAGAAAAGGCACAGCCCCACGACCAACTTCACCTTAGTTAGCATTTTAGTACTAGACACTGAAGATGTGCTATGGGAATATTTGGCCAAAAAACCTCACAAAGAATATTTTTGTAATTTTAGATGTACTTGATATGTGTTTATTTTCAGCTAAAAATGAGTAAGATTTTGTAAATTCTTAGGCAAGACACAATTTAAGGTGAGGAAGTCTTGGAATCCTTGGTTTGCCCATGACAAATCTCTCTTTTTCTGCTTCTGAATGAAAACACTATACCTTCAAGGTATAAAATGCACTTTAAAAAAAAAAAAAAAAAAAAAAAAAAAACAACTTACATTTGGTTCATTTTCTCTTGTCTCTGATTATATCTCGGCTTAAATTAAGTTTTATGAGTTTTCAAACTCTTGTCATGTTAAAAGTTAAACTGAAATGAAAAATATCCTAAGCCATTATAACTATGGTAATAAATACTGTTGTACAAAGTCATGTTGAGACACTAATTCAAATACCAAGTGAATGAAGACAGAAAAACATCCCTCAGAGATTTAACTGTTGTCTAAAAGAAAAGGTATTGAAAATAATTTCTCAAAATTACTACTACCAGAAAAGAAAAGAAAAAAAAAAAACAAAACACTTTCCATTTTTGAACATAATATGCTTAAAAGCCAAAAGCTCGTATTTTTCCTAATTCATTTCACACTCCTGGTCTAGATTATGCTTCCTCAACAAAACCTACTTCACTGCAATAAAGAAACCAACTAGGATTTTCCCAGTGCATTTGGAATTACCCATTTATCTCACACCTTAATCCTTTTGATCTAAAGATTGCTGTTTTGTAAAAGTCTGAAATGCTGACAGCATGATTGCGTGTCCTCCCTCCTACGAGGAAGCCTGTAAATGGAGCTTGAGTGCCCACAAGGTCCTCACCTGTACCACAAATGATTAGAGCTGCGTGCAGGATGAGGCAGGTGTCTTGGTGACGCACATAGTATTTACATATGAACGTAGGAACGTAATCATGATGTAATTTCCTAAGTAACCTGTGTTCTTAGAAGACTGACAGAAGAGCTGCCTAGGATACAGCAGAATGAAGTCTCAGAGAAGAAAGGCAAGAGGAGAACGCCTGTTTTTTCCATGGTTTTAATTTTTTCTTTGTAATGTGGATATTTACGCATACTTTGCTTTCTCCTCTAATTTCTTAAAAGGGACATAATTACTGTGAAGAGTGCATTACTCACATGTAACGGTGGATCCTAAAAGATGGAGGGAAGGCTGGAGTCCAGGTCAATCGTGGGAAGCACGCCTGGATCTCCTTTCCCCCTCCTGGTCCTCAGGAGTCACGCCGTTCTCCAGCAGGTCCCGCTAAGAATGAGGTGTAAAGATGGCAGGGTGAGAGGAGTCAGAGAACTCAGGCGCTGCTTTCCCTCTGGCACATTCTTCTTCCCCTGGAAATGTTTTTGATTTGCATTGTCTTCTGTCTTTGAAAGTCTCAGCGTTAAGCTCAGACTTTGCAGGAAAAGTTCACTACTCTTCCCTAAGGAGAAGAAAATCAAATAATCTTGTAAAACCATTATAATATTTTACTGCTATTTTTTCCAGGTCTTTCTCTCTCCTCTAAAATTCTGATGATTTAACTTCAGAAGAAAGAAAAGAAGCGTCCTGTTTGGTGAAGTTTGGCAAAGTTCTCTGGGTCACAGTGACCTCTCGCTGAGGTCCAGTTGTGCTGCCTGCCTCTCAGCTCAGTCACACACCTGCTCGGGTTTCTATTTAACTTTCACCTTTGCATTCGTTTCATCTTACAAGGGTAAAGATTCTGCCCTAGCCATGTATTCTAGTCCTTCTGGCAGCCAGCCAAGCTATATGCATTTTGATTAAGAGAAGTGCCTTACCTCATATGCTTGCTTTTTATAGAGCATTGCAAATGAGGAGAATTTTCAATGTGATCCCCACTGATCTTTCTCTCACTATAGGCTGCAATAAAATACACAGCAACAGAAAGAACCAAAGCCAAAACAGCTCCCTGTCACTCTTTACCCATTCACGTCCCCCATGATAGATGAGCAAAAATGTGGAGACCCCAAGGAATGTTCACACATTGGTATAAGTGGCCTCCTTCCTTCGTGATCCTGCTCAGAGGATAAGGTTGCTGTCTCTATAGCTTCTCCTCCTCCCCACTCCTTTCTCAAATTCACTAGGAAAAGCACGCCAGCATCTTTTAATCACATGTCTGGAGCGGTTAGCAGTCAATTATATCCTCTTTTCTCACCTTCCTCATCTAATTAATCAACTTTTTCTAATATATGGGCAATATAGTGTATAGTGATTGACTAATGAGTGGCTCAGATTAAGTACATTTAGCCTGTTCTATTTTATATTCTACTTCATACTAAGTATGGGAACATCCTTCTAAGTGTACTTTACTGAAGTTTTATGTGAAAAAAAAAAAAAAAAAAAAAAAATTAAGCTGGCTACAGTTTTCATTGTCTCTGGGGCAAAAGAAGTTTTGTTTAATAACCAAATTATTGGCTTAAAATTTCAAGTACAATAAGGTGGTATTGCACATATCAGTACTTAAATGCAATAAATAAACACAATGGAACCACGTGGCCAAAGTCAATAGATAGCAAATTTTTCTTATCAACAAACGCTACACTTTTAAATTAAATGTTAGAAAATTCCAAATGATGACAAGAGTATATATTACAAGAGTAACACTGAATTAGATACTATTTTTAGTGTTTTTTTGTAATCCCTCAGAATAAAAACCAAGGCTCAATTGATACCATATTAAATAAATATGGATACCTTGATTTATAGTTGAGTCAATCAGGTTTCTTTAAAATTGATTTACATGTCGGTATAAATTATGATAATTTTTTAAATGCAATTATTAAATTTGATTCTTTTTTTGGTCAGAACATACTATTTAAAGACAAGTACCACATTTTCAAGAGTCTAATGTTAAAACTACCATTCTGGGAGATATAGAATATCTGAGATGAGAAACTACTTCACAAAATATTTTACATATGAAAGGCAAACTTGTTAAAAGGTATCCAATATATATACTCATGTAAACCCCGTGCCAGATTTCAGGTATTGCTCTGATTTTTCCTAAGTAAAATAACTACTCCCATTTTCTTGATTGATACCATAAATCTATAATTTTTAAAGAACAAAAATATGCAGGAACCAATCAAGTGCAGTGTGTTTGTTTGTGCTCCCCTCTTTACTGAGAAGTGCTAGGGCCATGCAGTGGTGAAGTTCACGTGGTTCCTGAGGGTGGTCTCTCTCAGGCTTCCCACCAGGTCTCCAGCTGCCCCATCACAGTGTAAGTTTCCAATAAGACAAGCCATTTAGAAGACGCATACTTGGATGCCATACATGCCATCAAATTTGTTTCTCACTAATGTCAAGCTCCCAATACCTGAAAGCATACTTCAGTCCTCTTCAGGATACCTCATCATTAGAGATAATATATGTGCAGCCACTGCACAGTGTCTGGTATGTCATTAGCACATAATAAATTGCAGCATTTGTTAGCATATTGTTTGCTCATATCTTTTGCAAATTCAGGGGGAAAGTAAAGCATGTGTAGAAAAGGGTTTCTTTGTGGAAAAACATAGCTTAGGGTCTTGAAGATGTATCATCTCATTAGGTGAGTCATTAACACCTCATGATTCCAAGGCCTGTCTACCTCAGTGTTAAATGCATTTACAAAATCTCCCTGTATGGTAGGGTAAGATGAGGAAGAAAATAGCCTACAGTTACCACATACTAAAATTATCATCGGTGGCTAAGTAGAATGCAGAAAGTACCTGGGCATTCAGGTACTGCAAATGTAAAAACAAGTGCAATGAAGTTACCTAATGAAGACAAATGCTCTGTTTATGCTCTTAACCTCATATTCATCCATAAAACTGCACATTTACCATTCAACATGCATCTTTTTCTGTATATATGGGAGACGGTCCTCCTGACTCCTGATCTCATTGAACTCACATAGAAATAGGTGTTTTAAAATATCCAAAAGGTCCTTTGGGTTCCCCATGGGTATCATCAGCAGGGTACGAATCTATGATGAATTGGGTTTTTAAAATGATGTTTCATCATCTACCTCGGAACACAGATTGCAACTCTGAAATGTAGAATTGGATATGGGAGCCTTTGAAAATGTGTCTGGAGTTCATTGAAAGGCTTTTATCCCCAGTGGTAGCTGCTAGACAATTGGCCTAAATGATTCTGGAAAGAATTAGGAATCATTCTGATGAAGGACTTGACAGGTGAGATCCAGGGTGGCCTGGTCTTCACACCAGTAAGTCAGGGAGCCAGAAGTCTCCAGGGAGCATCGCACGCCTGGCACTGCTGGCTTCCATCTACACATAGCAATGTTGCTTACAGGACAGGAGCGAAGTTCATTTTCACCAAGTGGACTTTAAGAGAACTGCCAATACATTGGTCCTGGTCCACCAGTTACTTGGAGAAAATTTTCATAATAATATTCAGAAAAAGGAAAATGTAGCAGTGGGACTCTAACTGGACTCCTTTCTTTTTATTAACACATACTAATTGTCTATACTAATAGGTTTAGTGCCCAGCAAAACTCAAGGAAGAAGGACAGCTAGTCCTGTCCAACTCAGTCACTTCGGCTAGGAGAGGAGCCACAGTAGGAGGCTTAAGGACTTTGGGGACTCAGGGAGGCAGAAGACTCAAGGCAGAGACACACCGTCTTCATCAGGAGGCCTTGAACAGAGCCAGGTGAGTTCCCCTGTTCCCCACCTGGCACCATGTGAGAGGCACATGGCAAGGGATTGTCACCAGAGCAGTGAAGTGAGGGGGCTGCGGGGACAGGGGCATCGGAGGCCGGTTTCTGGGTCACATGGTGCTGCTCAGTAGAGTGGTCCAAGGTTCTAATGGGGAGAAGCTGCCCGGTCTCCACACCACAAATGACATGGTCAGTGGCTGAAAGATGCTGGGTGCCGCTTCTCAACTTAGACAACGCTGGAACTAAATGGGAGAAAAATAACCTGATTGTTCTTGTCTTAAAGCAACTAGACATCTAAAAATTAGAGTGTGGTGTGGTGTCTATGGGCTGTTCAGCTCTGAAAGCTGCTGTGAAGGTGTAAAGGCCGCTCAGGCCAATGCACTGAGGCCATTTCTGGCTTATGAGTATAGCTAGCAACTTTCTTAACACAATGGCAACAGCAGACCTCAGGACCACATCTTGAATCTGAGGGCTTTTCCAGAATGACAAAATAATGAAAAAACTAAATCTCCAAAGACAATGGTATTAATTAAAGTCCAGTTTAGAGCCACTAATGTTCATTAGTTCAGAAATTGATCACCTGTTCTTGGCAAAGCATTTTTAAAAAATCATAACTTACACACAGTTCTGTGTAGCCCATGTGCTCACCTATGTGCCAGGTATACACCCACCTGTCACCTAACTCCGAAAAGCCAGCAGCCCATGTGTTTTCATTTCTTTCTTTCCCCTTGCAATTTCTCCAGGATTTTCTTCATCCTTCCTCCAGTGCTGCCTGACCTGTTTCCTCTTAACTGTTTCTTTGTGTGCAACTTCCATAACAGTTTCACTTTTCCACCTCATACCACCTTAAACCTGCCCAGAAGAGGGTGTCGGAAAGCCCTCCAGTCTCCTGGAAACAGGCTTCTGGTGAGAGGTGACTGCTGCTCTCTGCTTCGGTATCCTTCCCTCTGCCCGTCTGCCCACTTCCTGGCACCTAGGATGCCTGGCCTTACCCTGGAACTCAGTCACTGCTCTCTGGAGCCCAAGAGTCCTCAATGACACTTCACTGAAATGCTGTGTGACCTCATTTACCATGGTGCATGTCCTGTCAGTGAGGAAAGGCACCACCTCCTCCACCGTCTTCCCTCCTGGCCTCTCCTGCCTCCGCCTTGCTGTGTTCAGAAGGCCCTTCCTGGGGAATCGTGGAGACTCTGGCTGAGGGCCAGTCACTGTAGAGGTCCAGGACCTCTGTGAGGTCCTGGTCCTCTGCACAGGGAGGACTTCCTTCCCTCCTCAGGCTTCCTCCAGGAGGTTTTGCCAACTGCAACAGCAGCAGAAGCAAAGTGTCTACAGAAGCAAAGGGTCTACCTCCTCCAGCAGCAGAAACCTCCTGAGTCGCTCAGGCAATTCCACTCCCATCTGCCAAAGCTTAGCAATCAAGCACAGAACCCCCTCAGGTGGAAGGGGGGTGAATGTCCAGCTGTAGAGGCTGCAGTACCAGCTGGCAGAGCCGCCTTAGCCCAGGGACTGCCCGAGCAGAGCCACACTGTTGCAAGCAATGAGTAAGAGAGGAATCAAATTCGGTTCCAACAAGTGGATTTTATTCATGCAATGCACACTCAGCATTCCTAATGATAGCAAGTCACAAATACATTGAAGACTCACTCCCTTATTCACCTAGAGCCCAATCCCCATGGACTTACTCAATGCAACGTCTCTTAGCCAAGAAGTCAGTCAGCAAGACCAAGGGGATTCTGCTCCGCCAGGCCTCTCTTAGCTTCTCAGATGTCTGAAAGGTGTCTGATAAGCCAGAGGCTGGGTGGGAGTGGTCACCATGGAAGAGGTGGTCAGTCATCTGGCCTCGGTGACAATGGTGGATCAGCAATCAGCGGTAGTGTGGACAGCAGCCGGGCAGTCAAGAGACACAGCGACATGGAGTCCTCTGGTCACGGTGCTACTGACAGTTTGCTCCAAAAGTCCAGGGGTTTAAGTAGTGATTTTCAGCCCAGTCATGCTCTGGTCCTCATTGATAAAGACCAGAACATGATTAGACCAGGAGCCACCACTCAAATCATAGATCAAGGTTCATGTTGCATTGTTCAGGAGTGTCATCCTGCCACACAGCAAGTTTATCACCAGGTGCCTTTTATGATTTTAGTTTACAAGTCCAGGCAAATTCCAAATGCAGCTTATTGTTTCTACATAACATACAACTATAGCAAGTCCTATTATTTCCTTGTCTCATTGCACATACCTGTTTTGATAAGTGAAAGATGAGGCTTTCAGTGTTTTGGGGTTTATGTTGTTTGTTTTTACCTTCTGCCTTTCCTCCCCTCCCTTCCCTGAGTTGAAGGATAGCAGTGCCTATGATATTTATTAGTACCAGGAAAATAATTTAAGAATAGAAGAAGGAGGGGATGTTTTCTAATGCGTTTTCAAAGAGTTAGAATTTTCACAGTATAATTTACTGAAATCAATGGTAAAACTGCTACCTTCCAAATCTGAACGGTAGACTCCATTTAAATTCTTCTGCGTTTTCTCACCATGTTTCTTCATATGTGAGCTTTTCAAAACTCTGTCATAATGTTATGATATTATCATATAATTAAGTAAGTAGTGTCTGAGTCTGTTCTGGCGGCCATAACAAACATACCTTAGTCTGGGGAAATTTATAAACCATAGAAATTCATTGTTCATATTTGTGAAGGCCTAACACTCAGTCTCAATGAGTGGCAGGGGCCTGCTGTTCAAAGAGGGCCCTTCCAAATGTGTGCTCAGGGGCAGGATTGGAAAACAGCTCCTTCCCTTGTTCAGGCACTAATCTCCTTCACCAGGCCCTTTAGTGATTTGATGATCTCTTAGTACCATTGCCTTAGGGAGTAAGTTTGAATGTGCATATGTTGAAAAGACACAAGCATTCAGACCATAGCAAGTACTTGCTATTTTTATTATTACAGTAAATATGCAATTATTCTAACTATGTAGTGGTTATTAAAATTATAATTATGGCATGCCATCAAAACAGGAAAAAAGACCATATTGTCAGAAATGTTTTAAGGTTATGAAGTAATCAGTTGAAGATGAAATCCATGCTTTCAGCTAATTGGTTGGCCACAGAGGTTCATACAGCAGTCAGATTTTTGTGTTTTTTGACTAAAGAAAAAAATCATAATAGTAGAAATATGCTAAAAGTTCCACACTCAAAAACTTTAACTTGTGTTGGTATATAATATATTAAAAAAGATATTAAAGAATATATATTACCTCATGTAGATATATCACTGCAAGGCCCATGTAATCCTGCAATATGTATAATCAGAAAAATGAGAGATTATACTCCATTTATATATGATCTATCAAAATATATAAATGCATTCTACTGTCATGTACACCAGATTAGATCAAATATAAAAATTTTAGAAAGAATATATATATTTGAAAAATAATTTGACCTAATTAAGGCTGATTCATTTCATTATGAATCAAGATCTTCCTTCTGATTACATATTAATTTTCCACATATGTATACACACAAGCCACGGAAAATATAAGTGAACAGGACACTGACTCACGTGAAAAATGTGGAAAACTGAAAAAACTTGTTCCTACAAGAACAAAGAAGAAAAACCTGCCAGGTAATTTATATGTCTACAAATTTTTGTGAGCCCACCAGGAAGCTGACATCCCAGAACAATCAATTACCCTGAAATCTACAGAAAGAGACACCTTCCAGGAGAACCAGCATGACAGAACTTGCTTCCTGGAACGGACACTACTAAGAAGGATTCAGCTAAAAATGGTTAACTGATAACCAAAGGCCAGGCGTGAGCGAAGGAGAAATGTAAAACCCGGGGGAGCAACAGGCCCAAGAGGAGTCCTACCTCCCGCCAGGCTCTTCTCGAACTCCAGCTGCAGTGCTCAAGATGGCTGGTGGGGTCCCCAGGTCCCTGAGGGCCCACGGGGGTGACAGCTGATGCCAAGCATGTGCAGACCCCTAAGCAGGACCCAATCCATCATCTCTCCTATGGAACAAAGACTTTGTGCAGAAAGGACAAGAAGCTCTGCCCTCTTGGCTCTGTTGAAATCTGCGATTAAGGAGATGAAGAAGGAAAGCAAAAACCTAAGCCAAAAAGAGCCCAGGGTCCCCCAGGATGGAGAGATGAAGGCAAAACCATGCTGGACCGAGCAGTTCAGAGAACATCAAGCCGGAACTGAAGTGCACCCCAAGTGTAAGAACCTCCAGCTAATGTAAAGCAGAGGAAGAGAAACACTGAGCACAGAACAGACAAAATTACAGCAACTTCTCATAACAGGCTGGAGAAGCCAAGAGAAAGGAAGGGGCTTTTTAAAGTACTGGAAAACTATAAAAAGATATCAACCAGGATTCTGTACTCAGTGAAGGGACCTTTCAAAATGAAGAGGAAATAAGGTGCCCATGACAAATACGTGCACTGTCATGTCAAATTCATTGACGGAGATCTGCACTGTAATAAATGTTACAAGAAGAGAGCCACGGAGGAATATAAAACTGAAGAAGCCGGGAACAGAGGCACACGTTCGTAATCCCAGTGGCTCCAGAGGCTGAGGCAAGATGATCTCGAGTTCGAGGACAACCTCAGCAACTTAGCAAGACCCTGCCTCAAAATAAAAAGTAGAAATGTCTGGGGATGTGGCTCAGTAGTTAAGTTCCCCTGGGTTCAATTTACTGTACTACAAAAAAAAAAAAAATTCCTCCTCAAAAAATAACGTAAAGAACTGATAGAAAGCTGGATGTACACAAACAAATGAAGAGTGTAGGGTAGGAAAAGGTAATTTTTAAATTAATTATTTCTTGTTTTTTGACTGCTCTAAAAGTGATTCATTCTCCAAAGCAAATGTAGTAGCAATATTTTGAATGTACTATGTACATAAAAGTAAAATACAAGACAGACAAAAATGGCTGAGAGGTTGAAAATATGCTGTTGCAAGAATATTACACCACATGTGAAATAGCACAAAATCATTTGATGGTGGAATCTAATCAATTAAGGTGCATATTTTGTTGCTAAGAGAACATATAAACGTTCTCCTGGTTGGATTAGATAATAATTTTGGTTTCATGTTTTAAACATTTTTTTGCTTCACTTGTCTTCATTCTGAGACATCTGGTAAGTCTTTCCAAAATATGTGGTAACAGAACCAAGGTTAGTAAATATATCTGATCTGGTGGACCAGAGAACATGACGACATTATGAAAATACTGTACACTTAAATGCACACACATTTTTCTAGTATTATTCTTGAATATGTAACTGATAAGGAAAAATTATTCAAACTACTTTGAGTTTTAAAAATCATTGAACTGCTATCTGACAATAAGAATTTGAGGAAGTAGTTTTCCAATTTGTGTAACTCTGTAGAATCTGTTCATCTGCCATCCTTATTTGCCTGTAAGTTAACATGGTTCCAAATTTTAAAACCTGGAATCCAAAAAGATTGTTAAAGTGTTAAAATGTGTGTGATTATGAAAACAACTTAATGCTATTTTCTGCACTGCTGTTTTTTAAAATTCTTTTAAAATATTTTATTTAAAATTTTTATCAACATAATTTCATTTGCTCAATGCCTTTTTGATGAATCAGTTAATTCTTAACATGCCATTTGTTCTCTTATTCAAAAAAAAGAATAAGCATGGGTGGTGATGGATATGTTAATTAGCTTGATTTGCCTATTTCACAACCTGTTGATGTACATCTGTCAACATATCCTGTTTACAGCACCAATGTACACAATTTTCATTTGTCAAAACTACATGATCAAAATATGCATATTTTGAACCATATGGAAATCACTCAAAGCTTTTTAAAGGAGTTATAAATAATAACCCAAAACTAAAGACAAAATGAAATCAAGAAAAAGTATACAAACAGAAAGGTAGAAATAAATGAGAAATAAAGAAACAGAAGAAATAAAGAGCAAGATGACAGTTAATCCAATTGTATCAATAATAACAACACAAATGCTCTAAATTCACTGAATAAAAAACAGATTGTAATTTGGAGGGAAAATACCCAAATCCTAACTACGTATTGTCCACAATAAAATCCACTTTAAATGTAATGACATAAATAGGTCAAAATAAAAAAGAAAAACACACACTATTCCAACACTAATAGAAAACAAGTTGGAGTAGCTACATAGATATCGCAGCAATCTCTGGACAAACTGTTGCCCGGCATACAGGAAAACGTCACACAGTGACTAAGGGGCCTCTCGCTGAGGAAAGCACGCCAGTCTTAGCTATTGTGCAGAGAATTTATAAACTCCTGAAACATGGCCTGAAAGGGCAGCAGAAGGGAACTACAGTCGTCAGTGAACTTTGAAAATAAAGCAACCAAGTATGGTAATGATTGACACTTCTTGGGACTTAGACCTAGTAGAAAGCTACACTGGTCATGACAGTGCAATATTAGAGAAATGTGGAAGAAATATACATATATATATATATATATATATATATATAAATAATACATCTATATATAAATATATATTTGTATATAAATACATATATACATATATACATATATAAATACATATATAAATAATATATATAAATATATACATATATATATAGAGAGAGAGAGAGAGAGAGGAGAGGGAGAGTTGAGAAATAGACTGACAGATAAAGTCAGTTGATTTTCAATAAAAATGCCAAAAAAAAAAAAAAAATCAAAGCTATTCAAAGGAGAAAGTATAGTTCTTTTAACACATGTCCCAGGAATTAATGAAAACAAAATACTCACCTATGTCTATGCTCTCAAAAACAAATAATCTAACATAGGACATGGAAAGCACAAAAAGTGGTGTATTTAAAGAACTAGGAAAAACAGTCCTAAAATTCATTTCGAAGAATAAAAGACCCAGAATAGCCAAAGCTACTCTAAACCAAAAAAGCAGTTCTGGACTCATCACAATACTTGACTTTAAATTATGCTACAGAGTCACAGTAATGCTTTCTTCATGGGCCTGGCATCAAAACAGACATATAGACCCATGGTACACAATGGAAGACAAGGGAAAAACTCACATCTAGTCATCTGGTCCTTGACAAAGTTACCAAGAACATACACTGAAGGGAAGTCAGCCTTTTTAACAAAGGGTGCTGGGACAACTGGCTATCCATATGTAGGAGAACAAAACTACATCCTTATCTCTCATCCTGCACAAGAGTCAATTCAAAGTGGATCAGAGACCTCAGAATTAGACCAGAAACTATGTAACTCCTAGAAGAAAATGTGGCATCAACACTCCAGCTTTTAGTAACAGGAAACAATTTTCTTAATAGGACTCCCAAAACCTAGAAAATAATACCAAGAGTTAATATATAGGATGGCTTCACGTTAAAAAGCTTCTTCACAGCAAAGGAAATAATTATACATGTGAAGAATCAAGCCACAGAATGGGAGAAAGTCTTTAAGTACTTTTCTAACAGAGGATTGATGTATAGATTATATAAAGAACTTCAAAATCTTAACACCAAAATATCAAATAGCTCAATTAATAAATGAGTAAATTACCCAAAAAGAAGCTTATCAAAAGAAGAAATACAAATCACAAAAAATAATATAAAAAACATTCAGCATCATTAGCAATCAGGGAAATATAAATCAAAACCACACCGAGATTTCACCTTACACGGGTCAGAATGGCAGTCATCAGGAATACATACAATAAAAAATGCTGGGAAGGTTGTGGAGGAAAAGGAACACTTTTGCTGTTAGTAGGATGGCAAATTAGTGCAGTAACTATAAAAATCAGAATGTAGGTTCCTCAAATGACTAGGCATGAAACCACCTTAGGTATACCACTCCGTGGTACTTATCCAAAAACAATTAAAGTCATCAAACTATAGGCATATATGCCTGTAGGAATCTGCTTAAGTGTCCATCAGTAGATGGAGAGAGAAAGAAAAGAAAGAAAATCTGTTACACAATGGAGTTTTATTCAGTTATGAAGCAAAATGAAACGATGTCATTTGTAGAAAAATGGGTAGAACTAAAAAGCATTATGTTAAATTAAATAAATAAATAAAACTCAGAAGACTAAATGTGGTATGCTTTCTCTCAAATACGAAAGCTACAGAGGAAAAAAGAAAGGAAAGGTGGGGGATAGGGATCTCATAAAATCAAAGATCAGTAAAGGAAAAGGACGTGGGAAGTGCTGGGGAGTGATATGGGCTAAATTATATTGTTCTATTGTATACGTGTGCAACTATGTAACAACAAAGTCATTATGTGCAAACGCAATGCCTCGATTTAAAAAAAAAGTAAAATTAAAAAAATGAGAGTGCTGTGATTGAAAATATGTAACAAAAACCTTTGTGAAAAATAAAACAAGGACTAAATCTTTTGCATTTGCTGATTTTCCTTGTGTAAATAACATGGCAATAATAAACCCAAGCTAACAAAATGGCATTGAGTAATTTACAAAAGTTTTAGGTATTACCATTTCACTTTTTTTTTTACCTTTTTTTTAATTTTAATTGAAAATCATAAATTTACATAGGGCAATATTGTTTGATTAATTCTGTTATTTTTCCCTGCCCCCCACCCATCCCACCCCTCTTTTCCCTCTATACAGTCCTTCCTCCATTCTTACCACCCTCCGTATCCCTAACCCTAAACCTAACCCTAACCCTAACGCTAACCCCGCCTACCCCCCACTTATATGTCCTCATCCGCTTATCAGCGAGATCATTTGTCCTTTAGTTTTTTGAGATTGGCTTATCTCACTTAGCATGATATTCTCCAATTTCATCCATTTGCCTGCAAATGCCATGATTTTATCATTCTTCATGGTGGAGTAATATTCCATTGTATATATATGCCACAGTTTCTTTATCCATTCATCAACTGAAGGGCATCTAGGTTAGTTCCACAATCTGGCTATAGTGAATTGAGCAGCTATGAACATTGATGTGGCTGTATCTCTGTAGTATGCTGATTTTAAGTCCTTTGGGTATAGGCCAAGGAGTGGGATAGCTGGGTCAAATGGTGGTTCCATTCCAAGCTTTCTGAGGAATCTCCATACTGCTTTCCAGAGTGGCTGCACTAATTTGCAACCCCACCAGCAATGTATGAGTGTACCTTTTTCCCCACATCCTCGCCAACACTTATTGTTGCTTGTGTTCCTGATAATCGCCATTCTAATTGGGGTGAGATGGAATCTTAGGGTAGTTTTGATTTGCATTTCTCTTATTACTAGAGATGTTGAACATTTTTTCATATATCTATTGATTGCTTGTACATCTTCTTCTGTGAAGTGTCTATTCATTTCCTTAGCCCATTTGTTCATTGGATTGTTTGTATTCTTGGTGTAGAGTTTTTTGAGTTCTTTATAGACTCTGGAAATTAGCGCTCTATCTGAAGTATGAGTGGCAAAGATTTTCTCCCACTCTGTAGGCTCTCTGTTCACATTACTGATAGTTTCCTTTGCTGAGAGAAAGCTTTTTAGTTTGAATCTATCCCAGTGGTTGATTCTAGCTTTTATTTCTTGTGCTATGGGAGTCCTGTTAAGGAAGTCTGATCCTAAGCCAACGAGTTGAAGGTTTGGACCTACTTTTTCTTCTGTAAGATGCAGGGTCTCTGGTCTGATTCCAAGGTCCTTGATCCATTTTGAGTTGAGTTTTGTGCAGGGTGAGAGATAGGGGTTTAGTTTCATTCTGTTGCATATGGTTTTCCAGTTTTCCCAGTACCATTTGTTGAAGAGGCTATCTTTTCTCCATTGCATATTTTTGGAATCTTTGTCTAGTATGAGAAAATTGTATTATTTGGGTTTGTGTCCATGTCCTCTATTCTGTACCACTGATCTACCTGTCTATTTTGGTACCAATACCATGCCATTTTTGTTACTATTGCTTTGTAATAGAGTTGAAGATCTGGTATTGTGATATCCCCTGCTTCACTCTTTCTACTGAGGATTGCTTTAGCTATTCTGGGTTTCTTATTCTTCCAGATGAATTTCATAATTGCTTGCTCTATTTCTGTAAGGTACATCATTGGGATTTTAATTGGAATTGCATTGAATCTGTATAGCACTTTTGGTAGTATGGCCATTTTGACAATATTAATTCTGCCTATCCAAGAACATGGGAGATCTTTCCATCTTCTAAGGTGTTCTTTAATTTCTTTCTTTAGTGTTCTGTAGTTCTCATTGTAGAGGTCTTTCACCTCTTTTGTGAGATTGATTCCCAAGTATTTTATTTTTTTTGAAACTATTGTGAATGGAGTAGTTTTCCTAATTTCTCTTTCTGAAGATTCATCATTTATGTATAAGAATGTGTTGGATTTATGAGCATTGATCTTGTAACCTGCTACTTTACTGAATTCACTTATGAGTTCTAAGAGTTTTCTGGTGGAATTTCCAGGTTCCTCTAAATATATAATCATATCATCACAAACAGGGATCGTTTGAGTTCTTCTTTTCCAATTCATATCCCTTTAATTTCTTTGGTTTGTCTAATTGCTTTGGCTAGAGTCTCAAGAACGATGTTGAATAGAAGTGGTGAAAGAGGGCATCCCTGCCTTGTTCCAGTTTTTAGGGGGAATGCTTTCAGTTTTTCTCCATTTAGAATGATATTGGCCATGGGCTTAGCATAGATGGCTTTTAGAATGTTAAAGAATGTTCCCACTACACCAATTTTCTCTAGTGTATTAAGCATGAAGGGATGCTGTATTTTATTGAATGCTTTTTCTGCATCTATTGAAATAATCATGTGATTCTTAACTTTTAGTCTGTTGATATGGTGAATGACATTTATTGATTTCCGGATGTTGAACCAACCTTGCATCCCTGGGATAAAACCCACTTGATCGTGGTGCCCTATCTTTTTAATATATTTTTGTATGCAATTTGCTAAAAATTTGTTGAGAATTTTTGCATCGATGTTCATTAAGGATATTGGTCTGAGATTTTCTTTCCTTGATATGTCTTTGTCTGGTTTAGGTGTCAGTGTGATATTGGCTTCATAAAATGAGTCTGGGAGGGTTCCCTCCTCTTCCATTTTATGGAATACTTTGAGGAGTATTGGAATGAACTATCCTTTAAAGGTTTTGTAGAACTCAGCTGGGAACCCATCTGGTCCCAGATTTTTCTTTGTTGGTAGGCTTTTGATGACCTCTTCTATTTCATTGCTTGAAATTAATTTATTTAAGTTGTGTATGTCTTCCTGGTTCATTTTAGGAAATTCATATGTCTCTAGAAACTTGTTGATGTCTTCGAGGTTTTCTGTTTTGTTGGAGTATAGATTTTCAAAATAGCTTCTATGTTTTGTATTTCACTCATGTCTGTTTTGCTATTTTCTTGTTCATTCCGAATTTTAGTAATTTGAGTTTTCTCCCTCTTTCTCTTTGTTAGTGTGGCTAAGGGTTTATCAATTTTGTTTATTTTTTCAAAGATCCAACTATTTATTTTGTTAATTTTTCTGATTGTTTCTTTTGTTTCAATTTCTTTGATTTCAGCTCTGATTTTAACTATTTCCTGTCTTCTACTGCTTTTGGTGTTGGTCTGCTCTTCTTTTTCTAGGGCTTTGAGCTGTAGTGTTAAGTCGTTTATTTGTTGATTTCTACTTCATTTGTTGAATGCACCCCATGAAATAAATCTTCCTCTCAGTACTGCTTTCATCGTGTCCCAGAGATTTTGATATGATGTGTCTTTGTTCTTGTTTACTTCTAAAATTTTTTTTATTTCCCTCCTGATGTCTTCTGTTATCCATTCATCATATAATAGTGTATTATTTAATCTCCAGGTATTGGAGGAGTTTCTGTTTTTTATTCTGTCATTTGTTTCTAATTTCAATCCATTATGATCTGATATAGTATAAGGTAGTATCTCTATCTTCTTGTATTTGCTAACAGTAGCTTTGTGGTATAAGACATGGTCTATTTTAGAGAAGGATCCATGTGCTGCTGAGAAGAAAGTGTATTCATTCTTTGTTGGATGGTATATTCTATATAAGTTGGTTAAGTCTAAATTGTTGATTGTGTTATTGAGATCTATGGTTTCTTTATTCAATTTTTTTTTTTTATGATGTATCCAGCGGTGAGAGAGGTGTGTTAAAATCGCCTAGTATTATTGTGTTGTGGTCTATTTGATTTCTGGAATTGAGAAGGATTTGTTTGACGTACATGGATGAGCCAATGTTCGGGGCCTAGATATTTATGATTGTTATGTCTTGCTGATTTACGCTTCCCGTAAGCAGTATGTAATGTCCTTCTTTATCCCTTCTGAGTAGTTTTGACTTGAAGTCCACATTATCTGTAATGAGGATGGATACTCCAGCTTTTTTGCTGTGTCCGTGTGCATGGTATGTCTTTTCCCATCCTTTCACCTTTAGTCTGTGGGGATTTCTTTCTATGAGGTGAGTCTCTTGCAGGCAGCAAATTGTTGGATTTTTCTTTTTAATCTATTCTGCCAGTCTATGTCTTTTGATTGATGAGTTCAGGCCATTAACATTCAGGGGTATTATTGTGATATGATTTGTATTCCCAGTCATTTGACTCAGTTTTGTTTTTTGACATGATTTGGTTTCCTCTTTATTTGGCTATTCCTTTAGGCTAGTTCCTCCCATTGCTGATTTGCATCATTGTTTTTCATCTCTTCCTCATGGAATATTTTGCTGAGAATGTTCTGCAATGCTGGCTTTCTTTTTGTAAATTCCTTTAGCTTTTGTTTATCATGGAAGGATCTTATTTCATTGTCAAATCTGAAAGTAAGTTTTGCTGGGTATAAGATTCTTGGTTGGCATCCGTTTTCTTTTTGGGCTTGGTAAATGTTGTTCCAGGCCCTTCTAGCTTCTAGGGTCTGGATTGAAAAATCTGCTGATATTCTTATTGGTTTCCCCCTGAATGTAATCTGATTCTTTTCTCTAGTGGCCTTTAAAATTCTGTCTTTATTTTGTATTTTAGGTATTTTCATAATAATGTGCCTTGGTGTGGGGTCTGTTGTAATTTTGTATATTGGGGGTCCTATATGCCTCTTGTACTTGGTTTTCCATTTCATTCTTCAGATTTGGGAAATTTTCTGATATTATTTCATTGAATAGATTGTTCATTCCTTTGGTTTGTTTCTCTAAGCCTTCCTCAATCCCAATAATTCTTAAAGTTGGCCTTTTCATGATATCCCATAATTCTTGTAGATTCTATTCATGATTTCTTACCATCTTTTCTGTTTGGTCAACTATGTTTTCAAGATTAAATATTTTGTCTTCAATATCTGAGGTTCTGTCTTCCAGGTGTTCTATCCTATTGGTTATGCTTTGTATGGAGTTTTTAACTTGGTTTATTGTTTCCTTCATTTCAAGGATTTCTGTTTGGTTTTTTTTTTTCAATATCTCTAACTCTTTATTGAAATGATCTCTTACTTCCCGTATTTGCTCCTTTAACTGTTGATTGGTGCGATCATTTAATGCCTGCATTTGCTCTTTCATCTCCTCGTTTGCTTTCCTGATTGTTTTAATTATGTACATTCTGAACTCCCTTTCTGACATTTCTTCTGCTGTGCTGTCATTGGGTTTTATTGATATAGTATCTAGGTTTGTTTCGGACATTTTCTTCCCTTGTTTTCTCATATTGGTCAGATGTCAGTGGGACTTTGTGATATTGCAGAATTCTTCTATTGGCTTATAGTGTCCCTGTACATTTCCAGTGTGTCACCTTCCTGCCTTCAGTAGCCTGAAGTCTTGGAGTAACTTGGTAATGCAGTGCTTTGAAGGAAAGCTGCCCCTAGCCCACTACTGGTTCCAGGACTTGGAACTGGCTCTGTGTGGAAAGGCTCTCACTGGGGGGGCCTGCTCCGAGAAGCTAGCCTGGAAAGGCGCTTCCTGCCAGAGGGGGCCAGGCTGCAGGCTGCTTGGGGAAGTCCCTAGCTGCCCTGTCCTGGTCCCTGAAGCAACCTGGGGGCAGGAACTCGCCGCCCTGGTTCAGGGACTTGAAGTTGGTTCTGTGCAGAAAGGCTCTCAC